>NW_027671422.1:4309666-4925333 GCF_964165515.1 Mesoplodon bidens
TGTTGGCAAATTGCATTTCCACTATCAGCCTCACAGGGCTCCCTTTTCTCCTTGCCCTGTCCTGCATTTCTGGTGTTTACACTTTACGTGGATGGCCCTTCTAACTGATGTGAAGTGATATATTTTGTAGTATTGATTTCCAGTGTCCACCTGTTTGGTTGGACAAAAAGTGTGTATGGCCTTTACTTGAATATATTCAGAAAAAATGCATACGCCCTTTTTGGCCAACAGCATCATTGGCGAAGTTCAGACCCTTTTCTTGTACTTTAACGGGGAGTCCTTTCTACCTGTTCAAATATGTTTCCTGCCACTCTCCCTTGCTTACAAGTCCTTTTCTGTGCCTTACCTCAAGACATTTTTCGACGATAGATATTTTCAACTCTGCAGTTTCATGAATTTTAGTGACCCTGAGTTCCATTATTCAACTTGTGTTTATGGAAACTGGACACAAAACAGCGGGATTTCCTCTAGCCCTATTCTGTTTCCGTGGGCAATTCTAGCCTTTGATGAATTTGTCTTCCGGATTGAAAATTAGAGTGGCATGTGCCTGTCCGAACACCTAAGACTCGTCTCTAAATTTTTCTCATCCTTCCGCTTCATCCTCTGGACAAATTCCAAACTGTGTGCAACAGGATGTTGACGGTGCTGATATGCCCAAGTGAGGAGGTTGTTAGGAAAGATGCTGGAGGGGTGAACCCAAGCACCAGGCGATGAGGAGATGAGGTGCCTTTTCCAAACTCTTTCCGATCAAATTGTGTACTATCCTCTAGGTGTGACAGGCATGTTTTAGCTGTAGGAAGGGTCCCGTGCATGTAAGGAGAACACCAGGGATTTTTCCAAATCAGTGCCTCCTCGAACCCCAAACTGGGGAATTTTTAGGCTACGGCTACACGCATGTCCATTAAGGGCCTTGGGAAATAGGCAGAGCCCAAACTTTAGATGATTGAAATCTTCAGGGTCAGAAGCGCTCACCATTGGCCTTGCTTAGGTTACATTTTGTCTGTCATTGATAGATGATGTCAATAAAATTATCTATTCTTTTTCAGATTATTTCCCCTTATAGGTTATTGCAAAATATTCAGTGTAGTTCCCTGTGCTATACAGTAGTTCCTTGTTGATGATCTATTTTATACATAGCAGTGTGTATGTGTTAATCCCAAACTGTTAATTTATCCCTTCTCCTACCTTTCCCCTTTGGTAATAATAAATTATAAGATTTTATACTTCTCAGAAATGGGGGAGCTGAAAGAGAGGTATCATTTTCAATGGAAAAGCATTGAAAACACGATTGAATCTTCAGCCAAGAGTATTCGATGTACATCCATGGAAATAAATCACTTCATTTCTCTAATGTTGACCTGACAAATAAGACAAACGTCTTCACTGAACTTTCTTATAGGAAGGTGATGGAAATAACAAATGTAAGTCTTAGAAACATCTTATTTTACCCGAGCGATATACACTGCTCTATGTTAACTACAGTTTGGCTCACACATCTGTTCATTGAAGTTACAATGTTCTCAAATTCTGTTACTGATCCTCCAGAGTGGACCCCAACAGGAGTCCCCGTGCCCAGTGTCATTGGAGCCAACAGATCAAGACTGAGTTTGGTTCAGAAGCAAAGGAAACATTATTTTGAAAACAGAAAGGAGAGGTGAGAGCGTGCACTCCCCCACGGGCTGTGGGCTGGGCTGCTGGGTAGGGATCCCGGCAGCGTCAGTGGGAGGGAGGGGATGGAGCTCTCGAGGGCTGGGTTGGCTGCAGCTCAGGCTCTATGCCGCGGAGTCTGCATGGGACCCCGCTAGCTGAGGTGTCGACCCAGCCATTCTGAACTAGGAAATCGGGTCTGAAGTGCCGGGTGTGGGACCTCTGCATGCGGAACCCTAGGAGCACGTGAAATTAGACAAAGCACAAAGGAAAAACAGGTTAGACTTTATTTTATTGCCCAGATTCTCTTTTTATCTCCCAGGAGTTTTTAATGAACGTTGCCGGAGATGAACACCTCCTCGGCTTTTGGTTCTGTTCCTCATTCTTGGGGTGTTGAGGGTGCAGACCCCTCTTTTGTAACTGCTTCATGCTGTGGTGGGAGCCCTGATACATGGGGGGAGGGGCAAAACGTCTCCCCACCAGCCTCCAGGTGAGGTTGATTGTCCCAAGGACTCCTGCCTCACTTCTCGTCCGCCTGAGCACCAGCATTGGAAGTGTTATAGATTCTAATGACCTTTAAGGGTCCACGAAAGAGATGCGCAGAGATGCTGCGGTGGCAGGTTTCACCCCACCCCACATTTGTTCGGCGACCTTAGGCTGACGTTTTTTGCCAGCCTAGATGCTCTGACCACTAGTCAGTGCTTTCTTTAATTAGGTCCCTGAATTAATGTACACACAGCACCATGTGTCAGAGCCCTGCCCGCACAACTCCCAGACAGTCAAGGGTCAGTGGTGATCCAGGACCATGACGTCCACTGAGTCAACGGCCTTTAGAAGTAGCCAGCAGTCCAGCCGGTCATATTGACCAACATCACCGCGGTGTCTGTAGGGCTTTCTATGGTGAAAGCATGATATATGTTTCCCCCGCCGAGCTTATTAGCTCCCCTCTGGGTGCAGTAATTCCTGCAAGCAGTAGTCTGCTCTTTCGGGGCACAGTCTTGTTGTTTTCTGAGAGAAACTCTAGGTCAAGTGATGGTCACACGAGTCATTTTGGGGGCCTGTTGCCCCCGTTTGTCTCTCTGGAGGTTGGAGTTGGAGGGCCTCCTCACTCGAGGTCAGTGTGTCCACAGAGCGACCCCTGCAACTTCAGGGCATGATGGGTGGTTAGGATCACCACGTGGGGTCCTTTTCCCTTAGGAGGGAGCTGGCCTTGCGGGCTTCTGATTCAGCTTTTTAGATACCCCAGTATCCTGGCCTGATGAGTCGGTGGGCAAAGCCCTTGGTGACCATAGTTTATCATACCTGAAGGGCATTCTTGTGTTGCTCCATTTCAAGTGGTCCCAGTTTTTGCACTAAGGCTCCAAGGGCGATTAACCTATGACCGGGTATGTAAAGGTCAAAGGGTTTAGCTAAATTAGGGAGTTCCTGGGCAAGGGTCTGAATTGACTGCTCTTTCCATTCTTGAAAGGCTGCTTCTGGATTCTATTCAAAAGGATCATCATCTTTTCGTGTCAGTGTTTCATGTAGAGGCCCAGCTATTAGACTGTAGTTAGGGATCCAGATGCAGCAAACCTTGGCCTCCCCAGGAACCCCTAAGCTGTCTTCTAGTTTTAGAAGATGTAAGGCTGCAAATGGCTTCTTCCCCATCCTGGGATGTGTTTCTCCGAAGATCTGTGAGAATGAAGCCCAGGCATGTCACCTTAGCCTGGGATATTTGAGCCTTTTTCTTTGACACCTTCTATCCTTTCTTGACTAGGTAGTTCAGAGGCGTCTTTAGTAGGTCTGGCGATCAGAATGTCCTCTGCATATTGAAGGAGGGTTCCCTTTTACAGAGGTAGAACTTTTAGGTCTTTAGAGGACATTTCCCCAATGATGGTGTGGGTATTTTTGAACCATTGGGGAGGGACGGCCCAGCATTATTGCTTTGGTTGCATGTTGTGTCCTGCCACTAACAAACCAAAAATCCTTGTGACTCTGAGATGAATGGAATACAGAAGAAGGCATCATTGAAGTCTAATACAGAATGCCATGGCCTGGTGGATGGTAGAATGACCAGCAGGGTGTAGGAAATAGGAGCTACTGGATGTATATCCTCGGTGGCTTCACTGACTGTCCTGATATCCTTTACCAGGTCCCCAGCAGCCAATGGGACTCTCGTGGTCAGGCCAATCCCAGGATATAGAGCTCACATGGGCTGCACCCCCCACCCCACAGCCCACGGGGCCCTCGTGGTCAAGTCCCTCCCAGGTTATGGAGCTCACCTGTGCAGTTACCCAGCAGCCCATTGGGCTCTAATATCCAGGCCCTTCCCAGGATACGGAGCTCCCCTGGGCAGGTACCCAAGCAGGGCTGGACACACAAGAACTGTCCACATAGCCCAACTTGCAGAGAACCCCCATCTCACCTGTCGCTCACAGCTGACACAGAACGCCTCAGAGCAGGACTTGAACTAACAAACAGCAGCCCTGACAGGTCTGTGACCCTGGCTATCACTCTGTGCAGCCTCCTCAGCCTGGTCTTCCAGACACTTCCACTGCAGCCAGGGCACCAGTCCTCTGTCTCCAACCACCATCACTCCTCTCCCTGACTCCTGGGTTCCTCTCATTAGTATAGAGTCTTCTTGAAGTTGTTTTCCACTCATGGACCAGATAAAATGATGAGAAAAAAAGCCGCAGCTGAAGCCCCTTGTCTATCCTGACTCTCAAGAGCCCACACCTGTTCCTTGGCCGTGGCCCGTTTAGCAAGGTTCATTTTCTGCAACTGTGATCCCCTGAGGGGTGAGGATTGGCTGATTTGGGCAGGCTGACACTGCCTGCCAGCCCTTCCCAGGTGTGCCTTGGTTGAGGTCAATATAAACACCTCTCCAGTCAGCAAGAGCCCCTGTAGCTGTGCCTGACGCCATATTCTCTGCCCCGTCAGCAGTGTCGGTGCTGGGGTGGTGGGAGGGAGGGAGTGGCCATGGCTTTGTTGGTGGCCCAGTGTGAGTGGGGCTCTGCTGGACTTTCTGCATGAGTTGCCAGGCTGCCACCTGCTAAAGAAGAGGATGTGTCACCCATACCTGCCGCTGGAATTTCTCCCCAGGCAGAGGTGAGGATGTAAAAAAGCAGTGGGGGCCGTGGCAGGAGGGGTATCTCAGGTAGGGAAATGGAAAGCTTCCAGAAGAGCATCTGGGGCCAGGAGCATCCTGGCTGGCCAGCAGGCACCACGTCGGCCTGCGTGCTGTCGTTGGTGTGGCTCCACAGCCCTTCCTCTAGGCTTGCAAGTTCTTGTACATATTCAGCTGTTTTACCTGGAAAGGGTGGGAACAGTTCAGCTGCAGCAGGACTGGGGCTCAGCTCACATTTACTCACAGATGCCTCGACACAGTCCCCCAGCTTTGCAATGAGGATGTTCCTTGTGGGGGGGGAGCGCTGCTCACTGCATGGGAGACGATTTCCCACCTCTGACCAACTTAAGAATTTTTTACAACTGGAGCAAGTGCCCTGATACGATTATCCTCTGTATAACTGGGGGGTTCTGTTTATTTATTTATTTTTTCTTTTTTTCTTTTTGGTTCAAGGTAGATTTTATTTATTCCTCTTTTTTTTTTAATTTGTAGATATAAACATGGAAATAATGCATTAATATAAAGACATCTATGTGAAGGGACAAACGTTTTTTGGTTTATTTTATTAAATGTTATTTATTTATTTTTAATTTTTTTAAAACTTATTTATTTCTTTTATACAGCAGGTTCTTACTTGATATCTATTTTATACATATGTGTGCACATGTGAATCCCAGTCTCCCAATTCATCCCACCACCACCCTCACATGTCGTTCCCACCTTGGTGTCCATATGTTTGTTCTCTACATCTGTGTCTCTATCTGTGCCCTGGAAACCGGTTCCTCTTTACCATTTTTCTAGGTTCCACATATATGCATTAACATACAATATTTGTTTTTCTCTTTCTGACTTACTTCACTCTGTATGACAGTCTCTAGATCCATCAAGGTCTCTACAAATGACCCAATTTCATTCCTATGTATGGCTGAGTAATATTCCATTGTATATATGTACCACATCTTTATCCATTCATCTGTCTGTGGGCACTTAGGTTGCTTTCATTACCTGGCTATTGTAAATAGTACTGCAATGAACATTGTGGTGAATGTGTCTTTTTGGTTTATGGTTTTCTCTGGGTATATGCCCAGTAGTGGGATTGCTGGATTATATGGTAATTCTATTTTTAGTTTTTTAAGGAACCTCCTTACTGTTCTCCATAGAGACTATATCGATTTACATTCCCAGCAATAGTGGAAGAAGGTTCCTTTTCTCCACACCCTCTCCAGCATTTGTTGTTTGTAGATTTTCTGATGATGCCCATTCTAACAGGTGTGACGTGATACCTCATTGTACTTTCGATTTCCATTTCTCTAATAATTAGTGATGTTGAGCAGATTTTCATGTGCGTACTGGCCATCTCTATGTCTTCTTGGAAGAAATGTCTATTTAGGTCTTCTGGCCGTTTTTGGATTGGGTTGTTTGTTTTATTAATATTGAGCTGCATGAGCTGTTTATATATATTGGAGATTAATTATTTGTCCATTGATTCATTGGCAAATATGTTCTGCCATTCTGAGGGTTGTCTTTTCGTCTTGTTTGTAGTTTCCTTTGCTTTGAAAAAGCTTTTACATTTCATTAGGTCCCATCTGTTTAGTTTACTTTTTTATTTCATTACTATAGGAGGTGGATCAAAAAAGATCTTGCTGTGATTTACGTCAGAGTATCCTCCGTAAGTTTTCCTCTCAGAGTTTTATACTGTCTGGTCTTACATTAAGGTCTCTAATCCATTTTGAATATATTTTTATGTATGGTGTTGGGGAGTGTTCTATTTCATTCTTTTACATGTAGCTGTCCATATTTCCCAGCACCAATGATTGAAGAGACTGTCTTATCTCCATTGTATAGTCTTGCCTCCTTTGTCATAGATTAGTTGACCATAGGTGTGTAGGTTTATCCCTGGGCTTTCTTTTGCTTTTTTTTTTCTTTTACACGTTTATTGGAGTATAATTGTTTTACAATGGAGTGTTAGTTTCTGCTGTATAACAAAGTGAATCAGCTATACGTAAAGAAATATCACCAGATCCCCTCCCTCTTGCATCTCCCTCCCACATTCCATATCACACCCCTTTATGTGGTCACAAAGCACCGAGCTGATCAACCTGTTCTATGTGGCTGATTCTCAGTAGCTATCGGTGTTACATTTGGTAATGTATTTATGTCCATGCCACTCTGTCACTTCGTCTCAGCTTACCAATCCCCCTTCCGGTGTCCTCAAGTCCTTTCTCTACGTCTGTGTCCTTAATCCTGTCCTGCCACTAGGTTCTTCAAAATATTTTTTTTCTTCTTTAGATTCCGTATATCTCTGTTAACATACAGTATTTGTTTTTCCCTTTCTGACTTACTTCACTGTGTAGGACAGATTCTAAGTCCATCCACCTCAGTACAAATAACTCACTTTTGCTTCTTTTTATGGCTGAGTAATATTCCATTGTATATATGTGCCAGATCTTCTTTATCCATTCATCTGTCAATGGACACTTAGGTTGCTTCCATGTCCAAGCTATTGTAAATAGAGCTGCAATGAACTTTTTTGTACATAACTCTTTTTGAATTATGGTTTTCGCAAGGCAAATGCCCAGTAGTTGGATTGTTGTGTCGTATGGTACCTCTATTGTTAGTTATTTAGAGGAACCTCCGTACTGTTCTCCCTAGTGCCCATATCAATTTACGTTCCCACCCACAGTGCACGTGTGTTCCCTTTTCTCCAATAAAGGCCTCTCCAGCATTTATTGATTTGTAGATTTTTTTGATGATTGCCACTCTGACTGCTGTGTGGTGATACCTCACGATAGTTATGATTTGCATTTCTCTAATGATTAGTGATGTTCAGCATCCTTTCATGTGTTTCTTGGTAATCTGTATATCTTCTTTGCAGAAATGTCTATTTAGGTCTTCTGGCCGTTTTTGGATTGGGTTGTTTGTTTTATTAATATTGAGCTGCATGAGCTGTTTATATATATTGGAGATTAATTATTTGTCCATTGATTCATTGGCAAATATGTTCTGCCATTCTGAGGGTTGTCTTTTCGTCTTGTTTGTAGTTTCCTTTGCTTTGAAAAAGCTTTTACATTTCATTAGGTCCCATCTGTTTAGTTTACTTTTTTATTTCATTACTATAGGAGGTGGATCAAAAAAGATCTTGCTGTGATTTACGTCAGAGTATCCTTCATAAGTTTTCCTCTCAGAGTTTTATACTGTCTGGTCTTACATTAAGGTCTCTAATCCATTTTGAATATATTTTTATGTATGGTGTTGGGGAGTGTTCTATTTCATTCTTTTACATGTAGCTGTCCATATTTCCCAGCACCAATGATTGAAGAGACTGTCTTATCTCCATTGTATAGTCTTGCCTCCTTTGTCATAGATTAGTTGACCATAGGTGTGTAGGTTTATCCCTGGGCTTTCTTTTGCTTTTTTTTTTCTTTTACACGTTTATTGGAGTATAATTGTTTTACAATGGAGTGTTAGTTTCTGCTGTATAACAAAGTGAATCAGCTATACGTAAAGAAATATCACCAGATCCCCTCCCTCTTGCATCTCCCTCCCACATTCCATATCACACCCCTTTATGTGGTCACAAAGCACCGAGCTGATCAACCTGTTCTATGTGGCTGATTCTCAGTAGCTATCGGTGTTACATTTGGTAATGTATTTATGTCCATGCCACTCTGTCACTTCGTCTCAGCTTACCAATCCCCCTTCCGGTGTCCTCAAGTCCTTTCTCTACGTCTGTGTCCTTAATCCTGTCCTGCCACTAGGTTCTTCAAAATATTTTTTTTCTTCTTTAGATTCCGTATATCTCTGTTAACATACAGTATTTGTTTTTCCCTTTCTGACTTACTTCACTGTGTAGGACAGATTCTAAGTCCATCCACCTCAGTACAAATAACTCACTTTTGCTTCTTTTTATGGCTGAGTAATATTCCATTGTATATATGTGCCAGATCTTCTTTATCCATTCATCTGTCAATGGACACTTAGGTTGCTTCCATGTCCAAGCTATTGTAAATAGAGCTGCAATGAACTTTTTTGTACATAACTCTTTTTGAATTATGGTTTTCGCAAGGCAAATGCCCAGTAGTTGGATTGTTGTGTCGTATGGTACCTCTATTGTTAGTTATTTAGAGGAACCTCCGTACTGTTCTCCCTAGTGCCCATATCAATTTACGTTCCCACCCACAGTGCAAGTGTGTTCCCTTTTCTCCAATAAAGGCCTCTCCAGCATTTATTGATTTGTAGATTTTTTTGATGATTGCCACTCTGACTGCTGTGTGGTGATACCTCACGATAGTTATGATTTGCATTTCTCTAATGATTAGTGATGTTCAGCATCCTTTCATGTGTTTCTTGGTAATCTGTATATCTTCTTTGCAGAAATGTCTATTTAGGTCTTCTGGCCGTTTTTGGATTGGGTTGTTTGTTTTTGTGATATTGAGCTACATGAGGTGCTTGTAAAGTTTGGAGATTAATCCTTTGTCAATTGCTTCATTTGAAAATATTTTCTCCCATTCTGAGGGTTGTTTTTGCATCTTGTTTATGTTTTCCTGTACTGTGTAAAAGCTTTAAGTTTCTTTAGGTCCCATTTGTTGATTTCTGTTTTTATTTCCATTTCTCTAGGAGGTGAGTCAAAAAGGATCTTGCTGTGATTTATGTCATAGAGTGTTCTGCCTATGGTTTCCTCTAAGTGTTTTATAGTGTCTGGTCTTATATTTAGATCTCTAATCCATTTAGAGTTTATTTTTGTGTATGGTGTTATGGAGTGTTCTAATTTCATTCTTTTATGTGTAGGGGTCCAGTTTTCCCAGCACCAATTACTGAAGAGACTGTCTTTTCTCCATTGTATATCCTTAGCTCCTTTGTCATAGATGAGATAGCCATAGGTATGTAGGTTTATCTCTGGGCTTTCTGTCCTGTTCCATTGATCTGTGTTTATGCCAATCTACATACACTTGATTCCATTATGGAGACATATAAATACATAGGTTTCAAGATTGTTACCAGTCAGATAAATTCCTCTTCAGTGAATAGGGTGTTTTGTGTCCAGTTCATTGAGAAAGGAGTAGGTCTTGTCTATTACATATTTGGTATATGGAATGGTATCTGTGCTAATTTCAAACTCTGCTTTTACACATCACCCCATGTCACCTTTCCCCTTAAGGAGGCATAAGTGTGTTTTCTAAATGTGTAACTCTGTTCTCTTTTGAAATTCAGTTCATGTGTAGCCATGTTTACATTCCCTCTATAAGTGATATATTACAATAAGTTTCTGTTTCTTTGTGGCTCATTTGACTTAGCATCATCGTACCTAAAGCCACTCATTATGCTGCTATTGGCCTTATGACATTGATTTTATGTCTGAGTGACATTCCATTGTATATAAGTACCACAACATCTATATCCATTTTTTTCCTTTCCTGGGATATTTAAAGTGTACCGAAGTCGAGGTTCTTGTAAACAGAGCAGCCCTAAACTTTGCGCTGGCTGTGTGTTGCGGATTTTTAGTTTTCCTAAAATACACGCCCATGAGTGGAAGTGTGCTATGCTCTGTAGCTCTGTTTTAGAAAACAGCATACAGTTCTGCAGAGAGGCTGTTGGCAATTTACATCCTGTCCATCGGTGTAACCAGGCTCCCTTTTCTCCATGGCCTGTCCTGCATTTGTGGTTTTCACACTATTTGTGGATGGCCCTTTTGACTGGAGGTAAGGGACACTTCTATGTAGTGTGGATTTTCAATGCCTGATGGCTTGCTTGGCCAAAAAGGATGTATGCATTTTTTCCCGAATATATTCAAGAAAATACACATACTCCCTTTTCTGCCAAGGGAAACATTGTTGGAGTTCTGTCGCTTTTCATGTGCTTTAAAGATGACTCCAATGTACCTCTTGAAATCTGTTTCCTTCAATTCTGCCTTGCATTCAAATCCTCTTCACGGCCTTACCTCAATATATTTCTGGATGATAGTTTTCCTTTATAACTCTGCAAGTTTGTGAATTGCTGTGCCCCTGATATCCATTTTTCAAACTGCCTATTTGTGAGCTGGCTGCAATATCGCAGGATGGTTTTAGGCCCTAGTCTGGTTCCAGGGCTTCAGGCTGAGCCTTTGGTTAATGCTTCTTCCTGATGGGAAAGTAGAGTGATATGTGCCCATCCAAACACCTACAGCTAATCTCTCATTTGTTTCCCCTCTTCCTGTTTATCCTCTGCACAATTTGAAAACTGTGCATAAAAGGAGGGTAAAGGCGCTGACACTCCAAGTGGGGAGATTTTTAGTAATGCAGATGGAATGGTGAAGCCGAGCACGACGAAAGGAAAAATGAGGTACCTTTTAGAAAACTTTCCCAATTACACAGTGTACCATCCACTGGTTTTCCCATGCATGCTTTAACTGTAGGAAGATTCCCTTAAACCTGGAGAGTTGGGACCACTAGAATGCGTAGCACACAGTATTGCTCTAAGTGGTGTTCTTTTGCTCACACAACCTCAGCAATCTTGTCAGCCCCATGTGTCCAGTCTTATGTCTCATCCAGCTGTGGGTGTAAAGGTGGTCAATCCAGGTTGGATCACAGGCCCTGAACGTAAATTTTAAGATTTCTCTCTGTTTCACTGTTTTTGCTTTTTGCTTTTGAAACTTATTTTTTTAAGGGGGTTTAGCTGAATTTCAGTGCTGTGTTCATGCCATTATACACACATATGCTTTCTTTATGGAGACATGAGAATATATATGTTTTAAAATTCTTAGAGTCAGATATATTCCTCTGCAATGAATAGGGGGTGTTGAGTCCAGTTCATTGTGCGGGGAGTAGGTGTTGTCTATTACATACTTGGTTTAGGTAACAGTATCTGTGTTAATTTAAAACTGTGGTTTTATGCATCACCCCACCTCGGCTTTCCTCTTAAGCAGGCAGAAGATGGTTTTCTAAATGTGTGACTCTGTTGGTTTTTAATCCAGTTCATGTGTAGCCATGTGTTCCTTCACCCTATGAGTGATAACTTATGATAAGATTTGTTACTCTGTTATCTTTCCTAACTCAGTTCATGTGTAGCCATGGTTACAGGACCTTTGTAAGTGATATCTTATGATAAGTTTCTTTTTCAATGTGACTTATTTCACTTAGAATCATTGTACCTGAATCCACTCATTTTGCTGCTACTGGCCTTATGACATTGATTTCATGGCTAAGGGATATTCAGTCGTACGTAAGTACCACAATTTCTTGAACCATTTTTTTTATTTCCTGGGACATTTAAGGTGTACCAAAGTTGAGGTTCTTGTAAGCAGTGCAGCCCTAAATTTTGGGGTGGCTCTGTTTTACTGATTTTCATTTTTCCAAATGTATATTCCCTAGACTGAAACTGCCATTGGCTCTGAAGCTCTGTTTTTTATATGTTTTAGGGAACACAATGCACTCCCCCAGAGAGGCATTTAGAAATTTACATTCTGCCCATTAGCCTAACAAGACTCCCTGTTCTCCAGGGCCTGTCTTGCCTTTCTGGTTTTTACATATTTTCTGGATGTCCCTTTTTACCAGTGGGAAGTGATACTTCTTTGTAGTGCAGATTTGCATTGCCCGCTTGCTTGCTTGGCCAAAAAGGGCGTATGCATTTTCTCCTGAATATATTCAGGAGAAAACACATACGCCCTTTTTGCCCAAGTGCAATATTCAAGAAGTTGTGCCCCTCTTCCTGTGCTTTACAGGCAATTCCAACGTACCTCTTGAAATCTGTTTCCTGCTATTCTGCCTCGCTTTCAAGTCCGCCTCGTTGCCTTCCCTCAACAGATTTTTGGACGATAGTTGTCCTTTATTACTCTGCCAGTTTGTGAATTGCTCTGCCCCTGAGTTCCATTTTCCAACTCGTTTATTGTGAGCTGTACGCAAGTCCAAAATTTTGGTTCAGGACCTATACTGGTTCCCGGGGGGTGGCTGAGACTTTGGTTAATTCTTCTTCCTGCCGTGAAATTAGAGTGACATGTGCCCGTCCAAATGCCTAACAGCTACTCTCTAATTGGTTCCCCCTCTTCCCTTCCATCCTCTGCCAAATTGGCAACCTGTGCGAACCAGGAGGTTAAAGGGTCTGTCTCTCCAAGATAGGAGATTGATAGTAAATCCGTTGGAAAGTCAAACCGGAGCACCAAGAGAGGGACAATTCGTTGAGTTTTAGATACCTTTCATATTCAGAGTGTGTCCATTCTCTAGGTTTCCCGTACATGTTATAGCTGTAGTGATATTCCCTTCAACCTGGAGAGTTGGGACCCATGGAATGGGGGCCATGCATTTTTGCTTTAAAGGGTCTGCATTTGCTCACCCAATCTCAACAATCCTCTCAGTCCCAAGTGTCCAGCCATATGCCACATCCAGCTGTCATTGTAGATAGGGTCATTCCAGGTTTCATCAGAGACTCTGAAGGAATTGTAAAGAATTTCCCTGTTTTTTTGTATAGTTTTTGAAATTCCTTTTTATAGTGGGTTTGAGCTGATTCTCGCTGCCATGATTAAGCCAGTCTAGACACACTTGATTCCCTTACAGAGACATATCAATACATAGGTTTTAAGATTCTTACTAGTCAGAACTACTCCTCTTTGGGAAATATAGATTTTTGAGTCCCTTTAACTGAGGAAGCTGTAGGTCTAGTCTATTTCATAGTTGGTTTTTGGAACGGTACCTGTGCTTATACCAAACTCTGGTTTTATGCATCACCCCACCTCTCCTTCCCCCTTATACAGGCATAAGAGTGTTTTCTAAATGTGAGATTCTGTTCTTTTTCCTAACTCAGTTCATGTGTAGCCATGTTTACAGGATCTTCATAAGTGATATCTTATGATGTTTCTTTTTCTCTGTGACTTATTTCACTTACAATCTTCGTACCTGAATCCACTCACTTTGCTGCTACTGGTCATATGACATTGATTTCATGGCTGAACGATATTCCATCGTTCGAAAGTACCACAATTTTTTGAACCATTTTTATATTTCCTTTGATATTTAAGGTGTACCCAAGTTGAGGTTCTGGTAAGCAGTGCAGCCCTTAATTTTGGGGTGGCTCTGTCTTATTGATTTTCAGTTTTCCCAAGGTATATTCCCTAGACTTGAAGTGCCCATGGCTCTGTAGCTCTGTTGATTACTCGTTTGAGGGATCACAATGCACTCCTCCAGTGAGGCAGATGGCAACTTACATCCCGCCCATCAGCATAACAAGGCTCCCTGTTCGCCAGGGCCTGTCTTGCCTTTCTGGTTTTTACCAGTTTTGTGGATGACCCTTTTGACCGGTGGGAAGTGATAATACTTTGTAGTGCTGATTTGCATTGCCTGCTTGCTTGCTTGGCCAAAAAGGGCCTATGAGTTATTTTCTGAATATATTCAGGAAACAACGCATACACCCTTTTTGGCAAAGTGCATCATTGTCGAAGTTGTGCCCATCTTCCTGTGCTTTACAGGCGATTCCAACGTACCTCTTGAAATCTGTTTCCTGCTATTCTGCCTTGCTTTCAAGTCCGCGTGGTTGTCTTCCCTCAAGAGATTTTTGGACGATAGCTGTCCTTTATTACTCTGCCAGTTTGTGAATTGCTGTGCCCCTGAGCTCCATTATTCAACTCGTTTTTTGTGAGCTGAACGCAAGTCAAAAATTTAGGTTCAGGACCTTTACTCTTTCCTGGTGGGTTGCTGAGACTTTGGTTAATTTGTCTTCCTGCCGTGAAATTAGAGTGACATGTGCCCGTCCAAATGCCTAACAGCTACTCTCTCATTGTTTCTCCCTATACCCTTCCATCCTCTGCCAAATTGGCCCCTGAGCGAACCAGGAGGTTAAAAGAGCTGTCTCTCCAAGTTGGGAGATTGATAGTAAAGCAGTTGGAAAGTCAAACCGCAGCACCAGTTGAGGGACTATTCGTTGAGTTTTAGAGACCATTCGTATTCACAGTGTGTCCATTCCCCAGGTTTCCCGTACATGTTATAGCTGTAGTAATATTCCCTTCAACCTGGAGAGTTGGGACCACTGGAATGGCTGCCATTCATTATTGATTTAAAGGGTCTGCATTTGCTCACACAATCTCACAAATCCTCTCAGTCCCAAGTGTCCAGCCTTATGCCACATCCACCTGTAAATGTAGATAGGGTCATTCCAGGTTTTGTCAGAAACCCTGAATGAATTGTAAAGAATTTCCCTGTTGTTTTTCTTTGTTTGTTTTCTTTTTGAAATTCCTTTTTATAGTGGATTTGAGCTGATTCTCTCTGCCATATTTATGCCAGTCTAGACACACTTGATTCCCTTACAGAGACACATCAATACATAGGTTTTAAAATTCTTACTAGTCAGATATATTCCTCTGCGGGAAATATGGGGTTTTGAGTCCCTTTCACTTAGGAAGTTGTAGGTCTTGTCTATTCCACAGTTGGTTTTAGAAACGGTAAATTTGCTTATATCAAACTCTGGTTTTATGCATCACCCCACCTCTCCTTCTCCCTTAAGCAGGCATAAGAGTGTTTTCTAAATGTGGCACTCTGCTCTCTTTCCTAACTCAGTTCATGTGTAGCCATGTTTACAGGATCTTCATAAGTGATATCTTATGATAAGTTTCTTTTTCTGTGTGACTTATTTCACTTAGAATCATCGTACCTGAATCCACTCACTTTGCTGCTCCTGGTCTTATGACATTGATTTCATGGCTGAGGGATATTCCATCGTACGTAAATACCACAATTTTTTTAACCACATTTATATTTCCTGGGATATTTAAGTTGTACCCATGTTGAGGTTATTGTAAGCAGTGCAGCCCTAAATTTGGGTGTGGCTCTGTCTTATTGATTTTCAGTTTTCCCAAGGTATATTCCCTACTGGAAGTGCCCTTTGTTCTGTAGCTCTGTTGTTTACTTGTTTTAGGGAACACAATGCACTCCTCCAGTGAGGCAGTTGTCAATTAACATCCGGCCCATCAGCATAACTAGGCTCCCTGTTCTCCAGGGCCTGTCTTGCCTTTCTGGTTTATACACATTTTGTGGATGACCCTTTTGAACGGTGGGAAGAGATACTTCTTTGTAGTGCAGAATTGCATTGCCCGCTTGCTTGCTTGGCCAAAAAGGGCCTATGCGTTTTCTCCTGAATATATTCAGGAGAAAATGTATATGAACATTTTGGCCCAGTGCGTTATTGTCGAAGTTGTGCCCCTCTTCCTGTGCTTTAAAGGCGATTCCAAGGTACCTCTTGAAATCTGTTTCCTGCTATTCTGTCTCGCTTTCAAGTCCGCCTCCTTGCCTTACCTCAACAGATTTTTGGACGATAGTTGTCCTTTATTACTCTGCCAGTTAGTGAATTGCTGTGCCCATGAGCTCCATTTTTCAACTCGTTTGATGTGACGTGTACGCAAGTCCAAAATTTTGGGGCAGGACCTATACTGGTTCCCAGTGGGTGGCTGGGACTTGGTTAATTCTTATTTCTGCTGGGAAATTAGAGTGACATGTGCCCGTCCAAATGCCTAACAGCTACTCTCTCATTGGTTCTCCCTCTTCCCTTCCATCCTCTGCAAAATTGGCAACCTGTGCGAACCAGGAGATTAAACGAGCTGTCTCTCCAATTGGGGAGATTGATAGTAAAGCATTTGGAAAGTCAAAAAGGAGCACCAGGAGAGGGACAACTCGTTGAGTTTTAGAAACCTTTTGTATTCACAGTGTGTCCATTCTCTAGGTTTCCCATATATGTTATAGCAGTAGTAATATTCCCTTCTACCAGGAGAGTTGGGACCCATGGAATGGGGGCCATGCACTTTTGCTTTAAAGGGTCTGCATTTGCTCACCCAATCTCACCAATCCTCTCAGTCCCAAGTGTCCAGCCTTATACAACATCCAGCTGTCATTGTAGATAGGGTCATTCCAGGATTCATCAGAGATCCTGAAGGAAATGTTAAGAATATCCCTGTTTTTTGGTTTTGTTTTTGAAATTCCTTTTTATAGTGGGTTTGAGCTGATTCTCGCTGACATGTTTATGCCAATCTAGACACACTTGATTCTCTTACAGAGACATATCAACACATAGGTTTTAAGAAACTTACTAGTCAGATCTTTTCCTCTGCGGGAAATATGGGTTTTGATTCCCTTTCACTGAGGAAGGTGTAGGTCTTGTCTATTCCACAGTTGGTTTTAGAAATGGTACCTGTGCTTATATCAAACTCTGGTTTTATGCATTACCCCACCTCTCCTTTCCCCTTAAGCAGGCATAAGAGTGTTTTCTAAATGTGAGACTCTGTTCTGTTTCCTAACTCAGTTCATGTGTAGCCATGTTTAGAGGATCTTCATAAGTGATATCTTATGATAAGTTTCTTTTTCTGTGTGACTTATTTCATTTAGAATCACCGTACCTGAATCCACTCACTTTGCTGCTCCTGGTCTTATGACATTGATTTCATGGCTGAGGAATATTCCATCGTACATAAATACAACAGTTTTTT
This sequence comes from Mesoplodon bidens, assembly GCF_964165515.1. Classification (NCBI taxonomy): domain Eukaryota; kingdom Metazoa; phylum Chordata; class Mammalia; order Artiodactyla; family Ziphiidae; genus Mesoplodon; species Mesoplodon bidens. The sequence goes on from NW_027671422.1 coordinate 4,326,856, forward strand.
GAACCATTTTTATATTTCCTGGGATATTTAACGTGTACCCACGTTGAGGATCTTGTAAGCAGTGCAGCCGTAAATTTGGGGGTGGCTCTGTCTTATTGATTTTCAGTTTTCCCAAGATATATTCCCTAGAATGGAAGTGCATTTGGCTCTGTAGCTCTGTTGTTTACTTGTTTTAGGGAACGCAATGCACTCCTCTAGTGAGGCAGTTGGCAATTTACATTCCGCCCATCAGCATAACAAGGCTCCCTGTTCTCCAGGGCCTGTCTTGCCTTTCTGGGTTTTACACATTTGTGGATGTCCCTTTTGACCGGTGGGAAGTGATACTTCTTGTAGTGCAGATTTGCATTGCCCACTTGCTTGCTTGGCCAAGAAGGGCGTATGCGTTTTCTCCTGAATATATTCAGGAGAAAACGCATACGCCGTTTTGGCCAAGTGCGTCATTGTCGAAGTTGTGCCCCTCTTCCTGTGCTTTAAAGGGGTTTCCAACGTATCTCTTGAAATCTGTTTCCTGCTATTCTGCCTCGTTTTCAAGTCCGCCTCGTTGCCTTCCCTCAACAGATTTTTGAACGATAGTTGTCCTTTATTTCTCTGCCAGTTTGTGAATTGCTGTGCCCCTGAGCTCCATTTTTCAAGTCGTTTTTTGTGAGCTGTACGCAAGTCCAAAATTTTGGTTCAGGACATTTACTGGTTCCCGGTGGGTGGCTGAGACTCTGGTTAATTCTTCTTCCTGCCGGGAAATTAGAGTGACATGTGCCCGTCCAAATGCCTAACAGCTACTCTCTCATTGGTTCTCCCTCTTCCCTTCCATCCTCTGCCCAATTGGCAACATATGCAAACCAGGAGCTTAAAGGGACTGTCTCTCCAATGTGGGAGATTGATAGTAAAGCAGTTGGAAAGTCAAACAGGAGTACCAGGAGAGGGACTATTCGTTGAGTTTTAGAAACCTATTGTATTCACAGTGTGTGCATTCTGCAGGTTTCCCATACATGTTATATCTTTAGTAATATTCCCTTCAACATGGAGAGTTGGGACCCATGGAATGGGGGCCATGCATTTTTGCTTTAAAGGGTCTGCATTTGCTCACCCAATCTCACCAATCCTCTCAGTCCCAAGTGTCCAGCCTTATACCACATCCAGCTGTCATTGTAGATAGGGTTATTCCAGATTTCATCAGAGACCCTGAAGGAATTGTAAAGAATTTCCCTGTTTTTTGGTTTTGTTTTTGAAATTCCTTTTTATAGTGGGTTTGAGCTGATTCTCGCTGCCATGTTTACGCCGTCTAGACACACATGATTCCCTTACAGAGACGTATCAATACATAGGTTTTAAGATTCTTACTAGACAGATCTATTCCTCTGCTGGAAATATGTGGTTTTGAGTCCCTTTCACTGAGAAAGGTGTAGGTCTTGTCTATTCCACAGTTGGTTTTAGAAATGGTACCTGTACTTATATGAAACTCTGGTTTTAGGCATCACCCCACCTCTCCTTTCCCCTTAAGCAGGCATAAGAGTGTTTTCTAAATGTGGGACTCTGTTCTATTTCCTAACTCAGTTCATGTGTAGCCATGTTTACAGGATCTTCATAAGTGATATCTTATGATAAGTTTCTTTTTCTTTGTGACTTCACTTACAATCATTGTACCTGAATCCACTCACTTTGCTGCCCCTGGTCTTATGACATTGATTTCATGGCTGAGGGATATTCCATCGTACATAACTACCACAATTTTTTGTACCATTTTTATATTTCCTGGGATATTTAAGGTGTACACAAGTTGATGTTCTCGTAAGCAGTGCAGCCCTAAATTAGTGAGTGGCTCTGTCTTATTGATTTTCAGTTTTCCATAGATATCTTCCCTAGACTGGAAGTGCCCTTGGCTCTGTAGCTCTGCTGTTTACTTGTTTTAGGGAATGCAATGCACTCCTCCAGTGAGGCAGTTAGCAATTTACATCCCGCCCATCAGCATAACAAGGCTCCCTGTTCTCCAGGGCCTGTCTTGCCTTTCTGGTTTTTACACATTTTGTGGCTGACCCTTTTGAACGGTTGGAAGTGATACTTGTTTGTAGTGCAGATTTCCATTGCCCTCTTGCTTGCTTGGCCAAAAAGGGCGTATGTTTTTTCTCCTGAATATATTCAGGAGAAAACGTATACGCCCTTTTTGCCAAGTGCTTCATTTTCGAAGTTGTGCCCCTCTTCCTATGCTTTAAAGGCGATTCCAACGTACCTCTTGAAATCTGTTTCCTGCTATTCTGCCTCGCTTTCAAGTCCGCCTCGTTGCCTTCCCTCAACAGATTTTAGGATGATAGTTGTCCTTTATTACTCTGCCAGTGTGTGAATTGCTGTGCCCCTCAGCTCAAGTTTTCAACTCGTTTTTCGTGAGCTGTACGCAAGTCCAAAATTTTGGTTCAGGAACTATACTGGTTCCCGGTGTGTGGCTGAGACTTTGGTTAATTCTTTTTTCTGCCGGGAAATTAGAGTGACATGGGCCCTTCCAAATGCCTAACAGCTACTCTCTCATTGGTTCTCCCTCTTCCCTTCCATCCTCTGCAAAATTGGCAACCTGTGTGAACAAGGAGGTTAAAGGTGTTGTCTCTCAAAGTTGCGAGATTGATAGTAAAGCAATTGGAAAGTCAAACCGGAGCACCTGGAGAGGGACTACTCGTTGAGTTTTAGAAACCTTTTGTGTTAGCTGTGTGTCCATTCTGTAGGTTTCCCGTACATGTTGTAGCTGTAGTAATATTCCCTTCAACATGGAGATTTGGGACCCATGGAATGGGGGCCATGCATTTTTGCTTTAAAAGGTCTGCATTTCCTCACCCAATCTCACCAATCCTATCAGTCCCAAGTGTCCAGCCTTATGCCACATCCAGCTGTCATTGTAGATAGGGTCATTCCAGGTTTCATCAGAGACCCTGAAGGAATTGTAAAGAATTTCCCTGTTTTTTGGTTTTGTTTTTGAAATTCCTTTTTATAGTGGGTTTGAGCTGATTCTCGCTGCCATGTTTATGCCGGTCTACACACTTGATTCCCTTACAGGGACATATCAATACATAAGTTTTAGGATTGTTACTAGTCAGATCTATTCCTCTGTGGGAAATATGGCGTTTTGAGTCCCTTTCACTAAGGAAGGTGTAGGTCTTGTCTATTCCAGAGTTGGTTGTACAAATGGTACCTGTGCTTATATCAAACTCTGGTTTTATGCATCACCCCACCTCTCCTCCCCCCTTAAGCAGGCAAAACAGTGTTTTCTAAATGTGAGACTCTGTTCTCTTTCTTAACTCATTTCATGTGTAGCCATGTTTACAGGATCTTCATAAGTGATATCTTATGATAAGTTTCTTTTTCTGTGTGACTTCACTTAGAATCATCGTACCTGAATCCACTCACTTTGCTGCTCCTGGTCTTATGACATTGATTTCATGGCTGAGGGATATTCCATTGTACATAAGTGCCACAATTTTTTGAACCATTTTTATATTTCCTGGGATATGTAAGGTGTACCCAAGTGGAGGTTCTTGTAAGCAGTGTAGCCATAAATTTGGGGGGGGCTCTGTCTTATTGATTTTCAGTTTTCCCAAGGTATATTCCCTAGACTGGAAGTGCCCTTGGCTCTGTAGCTCTGTTGTTTACTTGTTTTAGGGAACACAATACACCCCTCCAGTGAGGCAGTTGGCAATTTACATCCCGCCCATCAGCATAACAAGGCTCCCTGTTCTCCAGGGCCTGTCTTGCCTTTCTGGTTTTTACACATTTTGTGGATGTCCCTTTTGACCTGTGGGAAGTGATACTTCTTTGTAGTGCAGATTTGCATTGCCCGCTTGCTTTCTTGGCCAAAAAGGGCGTATGCGTTTTCTCCTGAATATATTCAGGGGAAAACGCTAATGCCCTTTTTGGCCAAGAGCATCATTATCGAAGTTGTGCCCCTCTTCCTATGCTTTAAAAGCGATTCCAACGTACCTCTTGAAATCTGTTTCCTGCTATTCTGCCCCGCTTTCAAGTCCGCCTCGTTGCCTTCCCTCAACAGATTTTTGGCCGATAGTTGTCCTGTATTACTCTGCCAGTTTGTGAATTGCTGTGCCGGTGAGCTCCATTTAACAACTCGTTTTTTGTGAGCTGTATGCAAGTCCAAAATTTTGGTTCAGGATCTATACTGGTTCCCGCTGGGTTTCTGAGACTTTGGTTAATTCTTCTTCCTGCCGTGAAATTAGAGTGACATGTGCCCGTCCAAATGCCTAACAGCTACTCTCTAATTGGTTCTCCCACTTGCCTTCCATCCTCTGCCAAATTGGCAACCTGTGCGAACCAGGAGGTTAAAGGTGTTGTCTCTCAAAGTTGGGAGATTGATAGTAAAGCAGTTGGAAAGTCAAACTGGAGCACCAGGAGAGGGACTACTCGTTGAGTTTTAGAAACATTTTGTATTCACAGTGTGTCCTTTCTCTAGGTTTCCAGTACATGTTATAGCTGTAGTAATATTCCCTTCAACATGGAGAGTTGGGCCCCATGGAATGGGGGCCATGCATTTTGCTTTAAAGGGTCTGCATTTGCTCACCCAATCTCACCAGTCCTCTCAGTCCCAAGTGTCCAAACTTATGCCACATCCAGCTGTCATTGTAGATAGTGTCAATCCTGGTTTCATCAGAGACCCTGAAGGAATTGTGAAGAATTTCCCTGTTTTTTTGTTTTGTTTTTGAAATTCCTTTTTATAGTGGGTTTGAGCTGATTCATCCTGCCATGTTTATGCCAGTCTAGACACACTTGATTCCCTTGCAGAGACATATCAATACATAGGATTTAAGATTCTTAGTAGTCAGATCTATTCCTCTGCGGGAAATATGGGGTTTTGAGTCCCTTTCACTGAGGAAGGTGTAGGTCTTGTCTATACCACAGATGGTTATAGAAATGGTACCTGTGCTTATATCAAACTCTGGTTTTATGCATCACCCCACCTCTCCTTTCCCCTTAAGCAGGCATAAGAGGTATTTCTAAATGTGAGACTCTGTTCTCATTCCTAACTCATTTCATGTGTAGCCATGTTTACAGGATCTTCATAAGTGATATCTTATGATAAGTTTCTTTTTCTGTGTGACTTATTTCACTTAGAATCATCGTACCTGAATCCACTCACTTTGCTGCTCCTGGTCTTATGACATTGATTTCATGGCTGAGGGATATTCCATCGTACATAAATACCACAATTTTTTGAACCATTTTTATATTTTCTGGGATATTTAAGGTGTACCCAAGTTGAGGTTCTTGTAAGCAGTGCAGCCCTAAATTTGGGGGTGGCTCTCTCTTATTGATTTTCAGTTTTCCCAAGGTATATTCTCTAGACTGGAAATGCCCTTGGCTCTGTAGCTCTGTTGTTTACTTGTTTTAGGGAATGCAATGCACTCCTCCAGTGAGGCAGTTGGCAATTTACATCCCGCCCATCAGCATAACAAGGCTCCCTCTTCTCCAGGGCCTGTCTTGCCTTTCTGATTTTTACACAGTTGTGGATGTCCCTTTTGACCGGTGGGAAGTGATACTCCTTTGTAGTGCAGATTTGCATTGCCCGCTTGCTTGCTTGGTCAAAAAGGGCATATGCGTTTTCTCCTGAATATATTCAGGAATATATTCAGGAGAATACGCATACGCCCTTTTTGGCCAAGTGCGTCATTGTCGAAGTTGTGCCCCTCTTCAATTGCTTTAAAGGCGATTCCAATGTACCTCTTGAAATTTGTTTCCTGCTATTCTGCCTCGCTTTCAAGTCCGCCTCGTTGCCTTCCCTCAACAGATTTTTGGACGATAGTTGTCCTTTATTACTCTGCCAGTTTGTGAATTGCTGTGCCCCTGAGCTCCATTTTTCAACTCGTTTTTTGTCAGCTGTACGCAAGTCCAAAATTTTGGTTCAGGAACTATACTGGTTCCCGGTGGGTGGCTGAGACTCTGGTCAATTCTTCTTCCTGCCGCGAAATTAGAGTGACATGTGCCCGTCCAAATGCCTAAAAGCTACTCTCTCATTGGTTCTCCCTCTTCCATTCCATCCTCTGCCAAATTGGCAACCTGTGCGAACCAGGAGGTTAAAGGGGTGGTCTCTCCAAGTTGGGAGATTGATAGTAAAGCAGTTGGAAAGTCACAGCGGAGCACAAGGTGCAGGACTACTCGTTGAGTTTTAGAAACCTTTTGTATTCACAGTGTGTCCATTCTCTAGGTTTCCCGTACATGTTATACCTGTAGTAATATTCCCTTCAACATGGAGAGTTGGGACCCATGGAATGGGGGCCATGCATTTTTGCTTTAAAGGGTCTGCATTTGCTCACCCAATCTCACCAATCCTCTCAGTCCCAAGTGTCCAGCCTTATGCCACATCCAGCTCTCATTGTAGATAGGGTCATTCCAGGTTTCATCAGAGACCCTGAAGGAAATGTAAAGAATTTCCCTGTTTTGTGGTTTTGTTTATGAAATTCCTTTTTATTTTGGGTTTGAGCTGATTCTCGCTGCCATGTTTATGCCAGTCTAGACACTTGATTACCTTACAGAGACATATCAATACATAGGTTTTAATATTCTTTCTAGTCAGATCTATTCCTCTGCAGGAAATATGGGGTTTTGAGTCTCTTTCACTGAGGAAGGTGTATGTCTTGTCTATTCCACAGTTGCATATAGAAATTGTACCTGTGCTTATATCAAACTCTGGTTTTATGCATCACCCCACCTCTCCTTTCCCCTTAAGCAGGCATAAGAGTGTTTTCTAAATGTGAGACTCTATTCTCTTTCCTAACTCAGTTCATGTGTAGCCATGTTTATAGGATCTTCATAAGTGATATCTTATGACAAGTTTCTTTTTCTGTGTGAGTTATTTCACTTAGAATCATCGTTCCTGAATCCACTCACTTTGTTGCTCCTGGTATTATGACATTGATTTCATGGCTGAGGGATATTCCATCGTACATAAATACCACAGTTTTTTGAACCATTTTTATATTTCCTGGGATATTTAAGGTGTACCCAAGTTGAGGTTCTTGTAAACAGTGCAGCCCTAAATGTGGGGGTGGCTCTGTCGTATTGATGTTCAGTTTTACCAAGGTACATTCCCTAGACTGGAAGTGCCCTTGGCTCTGTAGCTCTGTTGTTTACTTGTTTGAGGGAACGCAATGCACTCCTCCAGTGAGGCAGTTGGCAATTTACATCCCGGCCCTCAGCATAACAAGGCTCCCACTTCTCCAGGGCCTGTCTTGCCTTTCTGGTTTTTACACATTTTGTGGATGTCCCTTTTGACCGGTGGGAAGTGATACTTCTTTGTAGTGCAGATTTGCATTGCCCGCTTGCTTGCTTGGCCAAAAAGGGCGTATGCGTTTTCTCCTGAATATATTCAGGAGAAAACGCATACGCCCTTTTTGGCCAAGTGCGTCATTGTCGAAGTTGTGCCCCTCTTCCTGTGCTTTAAAGGCGATTCCAACGTACCTCTTGAAATCTGTTTCCTGCTATTCTGTCTCGCATTCAAGTCCGCCTCGTTGCCTTCCCTCAACAGATTTTTGGACTATAGTTGTCCTTTATTACTCTGCCAGTTTGTGAATTGCTCTGCCCCAGAGCTCCATTTTTCAACTCGTTTTTTGTGAGCTGTACGCAAGTCCAAAATTTTGGTTCAGAACCTATACTGGTTCCCGGTGGGTGGCTGAGACTCTGGTTAATTCTTCTTCCTGCCGGGAAATTAGAGTGACATGTGCCCGTCCAAATGCCTAACAGCTACTCTCTCATTGGTTCTCCTTCTTCCCTTCCATCCTCTGCGAAATTGGCAACCTGTGCGAACCAGGAGGTTAAAGGGGTTGTCTCTCCAAGACGGGAGATTGATAGTAAAGCAGTTGGAAAGTCAAAGCTGAGCACCAGGAGAGGGACTACTCGTTGAGTTTTAGAAACCTTTTGTATTCACTGTGTGTCCATTCTCTAGGTTTCCCGTACATGTTATAGCTGTAGTAATATTCCCTTCAACATGGAGAGTTGGGACCCATGGAATGGGGGCCATGCATTTTTGCTTTAAAGGGTCTGCATTTGCTCACCCAATCTCACCAATACTCTCAGTCCCAGGTGTCCAGCCTTATGCCTCATCCAGCTGTCATTGTAGATAGGGTCATTCCAGGTTTCATCAGAGACCCTGAAGGAAATGTAAAGAATTTCCCTGTTTTTTGGTTTTGTTTTTGAAATTCCTTTTTATAGTGGGTTTGAGCTGATTCTCGCTGCCATGTTTATGCCAGTCTAGACACACTTGATTCCCTTACAGAGACATATCAATACATAGGTTTTAAGATTCTTACTAGTCAGATCTATTCCTCTGCGGGAAATATGGGGTTTTGAGTCCCTTTCACTGAGGAAGGTGTAGGTCTTGTCTATTCCGCAGTTGGTTATAGAAATGGTACCTGTGCTTATATCAAACTCTGGTTTTATGCATCACCCCACCTCTCCTTTCCCCTTAAGCAGGCATAAGAGTGTTTTCTAAATGTGAGACTCTGTTCTCTTTCCTAACTCAGTTCATGTGTAGCCATGTTTACAGGATCTTCATAAGTGATATCTTATGATAAGTTTCTTTTTCTGTGTGACTTATTTCACTTAGAATCATCGTACCTGAATCCACTCACTTTGCTGCTCCTGGTCTTATGACATTGATTTCATGGCTGAGGGATATTCCATCGTACATAAATACCACAGTTTTTTGAACAATTTTTATATTTCGTGGGATATTTAATGTGTACCCTAGTTGAGGTTCTTTTAAGCAGTGCATCCCTAAATTTGGGGGTGGCTCTGTCTTATTGATTTTCAGTTTTCCCCAGGTATATTCCCTAGACTGGAAGTGCCCTTGGCTCTGTAGCTCTGCTGTTTACTTGTTTTAGGGAACGCAATGCACTCCTCCAGTGAGGCAGTTGGCAATTTACATCCCGCCCATCAGCATAACAAGGCTCCCTATTCTCCAGGGCCTGTCTTGCCATTCTGTTTTTTACACATTTTGTGGATGTCCCTTTTGACCGCTGGAAAGTGGTACTTCTTTGTAGTGCAGATTTGCATTGCCCGCTTGCTTGCTTGGCCAAAAAGGGCGTATGCATTTTCTCCAGAATATATTCAGGAGAAAACACATACGCCATTTTTGGCCAAGTGCTTCATTGTCGATGTAGTGACCCTCTTCCTGTGCTTTAAAGGCGATTGCAACGTACCTCTTTAAATCTGTTTCCTGCTATTCTTCCTCGCTTTCAAGTCTGCCTCGTTGCCTTCCCTCAACAGATTTTTGGACGATAGTTGTCCTTTATTACTCTGCCAGTTTGTGAATTGCTGTGCCCCTGAGCTCCATTTATCAACTCGTTTTTTGTCAGCTGTACGCAAGTTCAAAATTTTGGTTCAGGACCTATACTGGTTCCCGGTGGTTGGCAGAGACTGTGGTTAATTCTTTTTCCTGCCGGGAAATTAGAGTGACATGTGCCCGTACAAATGCCTAACACCTACTCTCTCACTGGTTCTCCCTCTTCCGTTCCATCCTCTGCCAAATTGGCAACCTGTGCGAACCACGGGGTTAAAGGGGTTGTCTCTCTAAGTTGGGAAATTGATAGTAAAGCACTTGGAAAGTCAAAGCGGAGCACCAGGAGCGGGACTACTCGTTGAGTTTTAGAAACCTTTTGTATTCACAGTGTGTCCATTCTCTAGGTTTCCCGTACATGTTATACCTGTAGTAATATTCCCTTCAACATGGAGAGTTGGGACCCATGGAATGGGGGCCATGCATTTTTGCTTTAAAGGGTCTGCATTTGCTCACCCAATCTCACCAATCCTCTCAGTCCCAAGTGTCCAGCCTTATGCCACATCCAGCTGTCATTTTAGATAGGGTTATTCCAGGTTTCATCAGAGACCCTGAAGGATATATAAAGAATTTCCCTGTTTTTTGGTTTTGTTTATGAAATTCCTTTTTATAGTGGGTTTGAGCTGATTCTCGCTGCCATGTTTATGCTAGTCTAGACACACTTGATTCCCTTACAGAGACATATCAATACATAAGTTTTAAGATTCTTACTAGTCTGATCTATTCCTCGGCGGGAAATATGGTGTTTTGAGTCCCTTTCACTGAGGAAGGTGTATGTCTTATCTATTCCACAGTTGGTTATAGAAATGGTACCTGTGCTTATATCAAACTCTGGTTTTATGCATCAACCCACCTCTCCTTTCCCCTTAAGCAGGCATAAGAGAGTTTTCTAAATGTGAGACTCTATTCTCTTTCCTAACTCAGTTCATGTGTAGCCATGTTTATAGGATCTTCATAAGTGATATCTTATGACAAGTTTCTTTTTCTGTGTGAGTTATTTCACTTAGAATCATCGTTCCTGAATCCACTCACTTTGCTGCTCCTGGTCCTATGACATTGATTTCATGGCTGAGGGATATTCCATCGTACATAAATACCACAGTTTTTTGAACCATTTTTATATTTCCTGGGATATTTAAGGTGTACCCAAGTTGAGGTTCTTATAAACAGTGCAGCCCTAAATGTGGGGGTGGCTCTGTCGTATTGATGTTCAGTTTTACCAAGGTACATTCCCTAGACTGGAAGTGCCCTTGGCTCTGTAGCTCTGCTGTTTACTTGTTTTTGGGAACGCAATGCACTCCTCCAGTGAGGCAGTTGGCAATTTACATCCCGGACCTCAGCATAACAAGTCTCCCACTTCTCCAGGGCCTGTCTTGCCTTTCTGGTTTTTACACATTTTGTGGATGTCCCTTTTGACCGCTGGAAAGTGGTACTTCTTTGTAGTGCAGATTTGCATTGCCCGCTTGCTTGCTTGGCCAAAAAGGGCGTATGCGTTTTCTCCTGAATATTCAGGAGAAAACGCATACGCCCTTTTTGGCCAACTGCGTCATTGTCGAAGTTGTGCCCCTCTTCCTGTGCTTTAAAGGCGATTCCAACGTACCTCTTGAAATCTGTTTCCTGCTATTCTGACTCGCATTCAAGTCCGCCTCGTTGCCTTCCCTCAACAGATTTTTGGACGATAGTTGTCCTTTATTACTCTGCCAGTTTGTGAATTGCTCTGCCCCTGAGCTCCGTTTTTCAACTCGTTTTTTGTGAGCTGTACGCAAGTCCAAAATTTTGGTTCAGAACCTATACTGGTTCCCGGTGGGTGGCTGAGACTCTGGTTAATTCTTCTTCCTGCCGGGAAATTAGAGTGACATGTGCCCGTCCAAATGCCTAACAGCTACTCTCTCATTGGTTCTCCTTCTTCCCTTCCATCCTCTGCGAAATTGGCAACCTGTGCGAACCAGGAGGTTAAAGGGGTTGTCTCTCCAAGACGGGAGATTGATAGTAAAGCAGTTGGAAAGTCAAAGCTGAGCACCAGGAGAGGGACTACTCGTTGAGTTTTAGAAACCTTTTGTATTCACTGTGTGTCCATTCTCTAGGTTTCCCGTACATGTTATAGCTGTAGTAATATTCCCTTCAACATGGAGAGTTGGGACCCATGGAATGGGGGCCATGCATTTTTGCTTTAAAGGGTCTGCATTTGCTCACCCAATCTCACCAATACTCTCAGTCCCAGGTGTCCAGCCTTATGCCTCATCCAGCTGTCATTGTAGATAGGGTCATTCCAGGTTTCATCAGAGACCCTGAAGGAAATGTAAAGAATTTCCCTGTTTTTTGGTTTTGTTTTTGAAATTCCTTTTTATAGTGGGTTTGAGCTGATTCTCGCTGCCATGTTTATGCCAGTCTAGACACACTTGATTCCCTTACAGAGACATATCAATACATAGGTTTTAAGATTCTTACTAGTCAGATCTATTCCTCTGCGGGAAATCTGGGGTTTTGAGTCCCTTTCACTGAGGAAGGTGTATGTCTTATCTATTCCACAGTTGGTTATAGAAATGGTACCTGTGCTTATATCAAACTCTGGTTTTATGCATCACCCCACCTCTCCTTTCCCCTTAAGCAGGCATAAGAGTGTTTTCTAAATGTGAGACTCTATTCTCTTTCCTAACTCAGTTCATGTGTAGCCATGTTTACAGGATCTTCATAAGTGATATCTTAAGATAAGTTTCTATTTCTGTGTGACTTAATTCACTTAGAATCATCGTACCTGAATCCACTCACTTTGCTGCTCCTGGTCTTATGACATTGATTCCATGGCTGAGGGATATTCCATCGTACATAAATACCACAATTTTTTGAACCATTTTTATATTTCCTGGGATATTTAAGGTGTACCCAAGTTGAGGTTCTTGTAAGCATTGCAGCCCTAAATTTGGGGGTGGCTCTGTCTTATTGATTTTCAGTTTTCCCAAGGTATATTCCCTAGACTGGAAGTGCCCTTGGCTCTGTAGCTTTGCTGTTTACTTGTTTTAGGGAACGCAATGCACTCCTGCAGTGAGGCAGTTGGCTATTTACATCCCGCCCATCAGCATAACAAGGCTCCCTCTTCTCCAGGGCCTGTCTTGCCTTTCAGGTTTTTACACATTTGTGGATGTCCCTTTTGACCAGTGGGAAGTGATACTTCTTTGTAGTGCAGATTTGCATTGCCCGCTTGCTTGCTTGGCCAAAAAGGGCGTATGCGTTTTCTCCTGTATATATTCAGGAGAAAACACATACGCCCTTTTTGGCCAAGTGCATCATTGTCGATGATGTGACCCTCTTCCTGTGCTTTAAAGGCGATTCCAACGTACCTCTTGAAATCTCTTTCCTGCTATTCTGCCTCGCTTTCAAGTCCGCCTCTTTGCCTTCCCTCAACAGATTTTTGGACGATAGTTGTCCTTTATTGCTCTGCCAGTTTGTGAATTGCTGTGCCCCTGAGCTCCATTTATCAACTCGTTTTTTGTGAGCTGTACGCAAGTCCAAAATTTTGGTTCAGGACCTATACTGGTTCCCGGTGGTTGGCAGAGACTGTGGTTAATTCTTTTTCCTGCCGGGTAATTAGAGTGACATGTGCCCGTCCAAATGCCTAACAGCTACTCTCTCATTGGTTCTCCCTCTTCCATTCCATCCTCTGCCAAATTGGCAACCTGTGCGAACCAGGAGGTTAAAGGGGTGGTCTCTCCAAGTTGGGAGATTGATAGTAAAGCAGTTGGAAAGTCAAAGCGGAGCACCAGGTGCGGGACTAATCGTTGAGTTTTAGAAACCTTTTGTATTCACAGTTTGTCCATTCTCTAGGTTTCCCGTACATGTTATACCTGTAGTAATATTCCCTTCAACATGGAGAGTTGGGACCCATGGAATGGGGGCCATGCATTTTTGCTTTAAAGGGTCTGCATTTGCTCACCCAATCTCACCAATCCTCTCAGTCCCAAGTGTCCAGCCTTATGCCACATCCAGCTCTCATTGTAGATAGGGTCATTCCAGGTTTCATCAGAGACCCTGAAGGAAATGTAAAGAATTTCCCTGTTTTGTGGTTTTGTTTATGAAATTCCTTTTTATAGTGGGTTTGAGCTGATTCTCGCTGCCATGTTTATGCCAGTCTAGACACTTGATTACCTTACAGAGACATATCAATACATAGGTTTTAATATTCTTTCTAGTCAGATCTATTCCTCTGCAGGAAATATGGGGTTTTGTGTCTCTTTCACTGAGGAAGGTGTATGTCTTGTCTATTCCACAGTTGCTTATAGAAATTGTACCTGTGCTTATATCAAACTCTGGTTTTATGCATCACCCCACCTCTCCTTTCCCCTTAAGCAGGCATAAGAGTGTTTTCTAAATGTGAGACTCTATTCTCTTTCCTAACTCAGTTCATGTGTAGCCATGTTTATAGGATCTTCATAAGTGATATCTTATGACAAGTTTCTTTTTCTGTGTGAGTTATTTCACTTAGAATCATCGTTCCTGAATCCACTCACTTTGTTGCTCCTGGTATTATGACATTGATTTCATGGCTGAGGGATATTCCATCGTACATAAATACCACAGTTTTTTGAACCATTTTTATATTTCCTGGGATATTTAAGGTGTACCCAAGTTGAGGTTCTTGTAAACAGTGCAGCCCTAAATGTGGGGGTGGCTCTGTCGTATTGATGTTCAGTTTTACCAAGGTACATTCCCTAGACTGGAAGTGCCCTTGGCTCTGTAGCTCTGTTGTTTACTTGTTTGAGGGAACGCAATGCACTCCTCCAGTGAGGCAGTTGGCAATTAACATCCGGCCCATCAGCATAACTAGGCTCCCTGTTCTCCAGGGCCTGTCTTGCCTTTCTGGTTTATACACATTTTGTGGATGACCCTTTTGACCGGTGGGAAGAGATACTTCTTTGTAGTGCAGAATTGCATTGCCCGCTTGCTTGCTTGGCCAAAAAGGGCCTCTGCGTTTTCTCCTGAATATATTCAGGAGAAAATGTATATGAAATTTTTGGCCCAGTGCGCAATTGTCGAAGTTGTGCCGCTCTTCCTGTGCTTTAAGGGCGATTCCAAGGTACCTCTTGAAAACTGTTGCCTGCTATTCTGTCTCGCTTTCAAGTCCGCCTCCTTGACTTCCCTCAACAGATTTTTGGACGATAGTTGTCCTTTATTACTCTGCCAGTTAGTGAATTGCTGTGCCCATGAGCTCCATTTTTCAACTCGTTTGATGTGAGGTGTACGCAAGTCCAAAATTTTGGGGCAGGACCTATACTGGTTCCCGGTGGGTGGCTGAGACTTTGGTTAATTCTTATTTCTGCCGGGAAATTAGAGTGACATGTGCCCGTCCAAATGCCTAACAGCTACTCTCTCATTGGTTCTCCCTCTTCCCTTCCATCCTCTGCAAAATTGGCAACCTGTGCGAACCAGGAGATTAAACGAGCTGTCTCTCCAATTGGGGAGATTGATAGTAAAGCATTTGGAAAGTCAAAAAGGAGCACCAGGAAATGGACTATTCTTTGAGTTTTAGAAAACTTTTGTATTCACACTGTGTCCATTCTCTAGGTTTCCCATACATGTTATAGCAGTAGTAATATTCCCTTCAACCTGGAGAGTTGGGACACATGGAATGGGGGCCATGAATTTTTGCTTTAAAGGGTCTGCATTTGCTCACCCAATCTCACCAATCCTCTCAGTCCCAAGTGTCCAGCCTTATACAACATCGAGCTGTCATTGTAGATAGGGTCATTCCAGGATTCATCAGAGATCCTGAAGGAAATGTTAAGAATATCCCTGTTTTTTGGTTTTGTTTTTGAAATTCCTTTTTATAGTGGGTTTGAGCTGATTCTCGCTGACATGTTTATGCCAATCTAGACACACTTGATTCCCTTACGGAGACATAGCAACACATAGGTTTTAAGATCCTTACTAGTCAGATCTTTTCCTCTGCGGGAAATATGGGGTTTTGATTCCCTTTCACTGAGGAAGGTGTAGGTCTTGTCTATTCCACAGTTGGTTTTAGAAATGGTACCTGTGCTTATATCAAACTCTGGTTTTATGCATCACCCCACCTCTCCTTTCCCCTTAAGCAGGCATAAGAGTGTTGTCTAAATGTGAGACTCTGTTCTGTTTCCTAACTCAGTTCATGTGTAGCCATGTTTACAGGATCTTCATAAGTGATATCTTATGATAAGTTTCTTTTTCTGTGTGACTTATTTCACTTAGAATCACCGTACCTGAATCCACTCACTTTGCTGCTCCTGGTCTTATGACATTGATTTCATGGCTGAGGAATATTCCATCGTACATAAATACCACAGTTTTTTGAACCATTTTTATATTTCCTGGGATATTTAAGGTGTACCCACGTTGAGGATCTTGTAAGCAGTGCAGCCCTAAATTTGGGGGTGGCTCTGTCTTATTGATTTTCAGTTTTCCCAAGATATATTCCCTAGACTGGAAGGGCATTTGGCTCTGTAGCTCTGTTGTTTACTTGTTTTAGGGAACGCAATGCACTCCTCTAGTGAGGCAGTTGGCAATTTACATTCCGCCCATCAGCATAACAAGGCTCCCTGTTCTCCAGGGCCTGTCTTGCCTTTCTGGTTTTTACACATTTGTGGATGTCCCTTTTGACCGGTGGGAAGCGATACTACTTTGTAGTGCAGATTTGCATTGCCCACTTGCTTGCTTGGCCAAGAAGGGCGTATGCGTTTTCTCCTGAATATACTCAGGAGAAAACGCATACGCCATTTTGGCCAAGTGCGTCATTGTCCAAGTTGTGCCCCTCTTCCTGTGCTTTAAAGGGGTTTCCAACGTACCTCTTGAAATCTGTTTCCTGCTATTCTGCCTCGTTTTCAAGTCCGCCTCGTTGCCTTCCCTCAACAGATTTTTAACGATAGTTTTCCTTTATTACTCTGCCAGTTTGTGAATTGCTGTGCCTCTGACCTAAATTTTTCAACTCGTTTCTTGTGAGCTGTACAAAAGTCCAAAATTTTGGTTCAGGACCTATACTGGTTCCCGGTGGGTGGCTGAGACTCTGGTTAATTCTTCTTCATGCCGGGAAATTAGAGTGACATGTGCCCGTCCAAATGCCTAAGAGCTACTCTCTCATTGGTTCTCCCTCTTCCCTTCCATCCTCTGCAAAATTGGCAACCTGTGCGAACCAGGAGGTTAAAGGGGCTGTCTCTCCAATTTGGGAGATTGATAGTAAAGCAGTTGGAAAGTCAAACTGGAGCACCAGGAGAGGGACTATTCGTTGAGTTTTAGAAACCTTTTGTATTCACAGTGTGTCCATTCTCTAGGTTTCCCATACATGTTATAGCTGTAGTAATATTCCCTTCAACCTGGAGAGTTGGGACCCATGGAATGGGGGCCATGCATTTTTGCTTTAAAGGGTCTGCATTTGCTCACCCAATCTCACCAATCCTCTCAGTCCCAAGTGTCCAGCCTTATACCACATCCAGCTGTCATTGTAGATAGGGTCATTCCAGGTTTCTTCAGAGACCCTGAAGGAATTGTAAAGAATTTCCCTGTTTTTTGGTTTTGTATTTTTAGTTATTTATTTATTTTTTTTCTTTTTGCGGTATGCGGGCCTCTCACTGTTGTGGCCTCTCCCGTTGCAGAGCACAGGCTCCGGATGTGCAGGCCCAGCGGCCATGGCTCACGGGCCCAGCCGCTCCGCGGCATATGGGATCCTCCCAGACCGGGGCACGAACCCGTATCCCGTGCATCGGCAGGCGGACTCTCAACCACTGCGCCACCAGGGAGGCCCTTTTGTTTTGTTTTTGAAATTCCTTTTTATAGTGGGTTTGAGCTGATTCTCGCTGTCATGTTTATGCCAGTCTGGACACACTTGATTCCCTTATAGAGACATATCTATACATAGGTTTAAGATCCTTACTAGTCAGATCTATTACTCTGCGGGAAATACGGGGTTTTGAGTCCCTTTCACTGAGGAAGGTGTAGGTCTTGTCTATTCCACAGTTGGTTTTAGAAATGGTACCTGTACTTATATCAAACTCTGGGTTTATGCATCAACCCACCTCTCCTTTCCCCTTAAGCAGTCATAAGACTGTTTTCTAAATGTGAGACTCTGTTATCTTTCCTAACTGAGTTCATGTGCAGCCATGTTTACAAGATCTTCATAAGTGATATCTTATGATAAGTTTCTTTTCCTGTGTGACTTATTTCACTTAGAATCATCGTACATGAATCCACTCACTTTGCTGCTCCTGGGCTTATGACATTGATTTCATGGCTGAGGGATATTCCATCGTACATAAATACCACAGTTTTTTGAACCATTTTTATATTTCCTGGGATATTTAAGGTGTACCCAAGTTGAGGTTCTTGTAAACAGTGTAGCCCTAAATTTCGGGGTGGCTCTGTCTTATTGATTTTCAGTTTTCCCAAGGTATATTCCATAGACTGGAAGTGCCCTTGGCTCTGTAGCTCTGTTGTTTACTTATTTTAGGGAACGCAATGCACTCCTCCAGTGAGGCAGTTGGCAATTTACATCCCGACCATCAGCATAACAAGGCTCCCTCTTCTCCAGGGCCTGTCTTGCCTTTCTGGTTTTTACACATTTGTGGATGTCCCTTTTGACCGGTGGGAAGTGATACATCTTTGTAGTGCACATTTGCATTGCCCGCTTGCTTGCTTGGCCAAAAAGGGCGTATGCGTTTTCTCCTGAATATATTCAGGAGAAAACGCATACCACCTTTTTTGCCAAGTTCGTCATTGTCGATGTTGTACACCTCTTCCTGTGCTTTAAAGGAGATTCCAAGATACCTCTTGGAATCTGTTTCCTGCTATTCTGCCTTGCTTTCAAGTCCGCCTCGTTGCCTTCCCTCAACAGATTTTTGGACGATAGTTGTCCTTTATTTCTCTGCCCGTTTCTGAATTGCTGTGCCCCTGAGCTCCATTTTTCAACTCGTTTTTTGTGAGCTGTACGCATGTCCAAAATTTTGGTTCATGATCTATACTGGTTCCCGGTGTGTGGATGACAATCTGGTTAATTCTTCTTCCTGCCGCGAAATTGGAGTGAAATGTGCCCGTCCAAATACCTAACAGCTACTCTCTCATTGGTTCTCCCTCTTCCCTTCCATCCTCTGCAAAATTGGCAACCTGTGCGAACCAGGAGGTTAAAGGGGCTGTCTCTCCAATTTGGGAGATTGAGAGTAAAGCAGTTGGAAAGTCAAACGGGAGCACCAGGAGAGGGACTATTCGTTGAGTTTTAGAAACCTTTTGTATTCACAGTGTGTCCATTCTCTAGGTTTCCCATACATGTTATAGCTGTAGTAATATTCCCTTCAACCTGGAGAGTTGGGACCCATGGAATGGGGGCCATGCATTTTTGCTTTAAAGTGTCTGAATTTGCTCACCCTATCTCACCAATCCTCTCAGTCCCAGGTGTCCAGCCTTATACCACATCCAGCTGTCATTGTACATAGGGTCATTCCAGTTTTCATCAGAGACCCTGAAGGAAATGTAAAGAATTTCCCTGTTTTTTGGTTTTTTTTTTTGAAATTCCCTTTTATAATGGGTTTGAGCTGATTCTCACTGTCATGTTTATGCCAGTCTAGACACACTTGTTTCCCTTACAGAGACATATCAATACATAGGTTTTAAGGTTCTTACTAGTCAGATCTATTCCTCTGCGGGAAATACGGGGTTTAGAGTCCCTTTCATTGAGGAAGGTGTAGGTCTTGTCTATTCCACAGTTGGTTTTAGAAATGGTACCTGTACTTATATCAAACTCTGGTTTTATGCATCACCCCACCTCTCGTTTCCCCTTAAGCAGGCATAAGAGTGTTTTCTAAATGTGAGACTCTGTTCTCTTTCCTAACTCAGTTCATGTGTAGCCATGTTTACAGGATCTTCATAAGTGATATCTTATGATAAGTTTCTTTTTCTGTGTGACTTATTTCACTTAGAATCTTCCTACCTGAATCCACTCACTTTGCTGCTCCTGGTCTTATGACATTGATTTCATGGCTGAGGGATATTCCAACGTACATAAATACCACAGTTTTTTGAACCATTTTAATATTTCCTGGGATATTTAAGGTGTACCCACGTTGAGGTTCTTGTAAGCCGTGCAGCCCTAAATTTGGGTGTGGCTCTTTCTTATTGATTTTCAATTATCCCAAGGTATATTCCCTAGACTGGAAGTGCCCTTGGCTCTGTAGCTCTGTTGCTTTCTTGTTTTAGGGAACACAATGCACTCCTTCAGTGTGGCAGTTGGCAATTTACATCCCGTCCATCACCATAACAAGGCTCACTGTACTCCAGGGCCTGTCTTCCCTTTCTGGTTTTTACACATTTGTGGATGTCCCTTTTGACCGGTGGGAAGTGATACTTCTTTGTAGTGCAGATTTGCATTGCCCGCTTGCTTGCTTGGCCAAAAAGGTCGTATGCGTTTTCTCCTGAATATATTCAGGAGAAACCACATACACACTTTTTGGCCAAGTGCGTCTTTGTCGAAGTTGGGTCCCTGTTCCTGTGCTTTAAAGGCTCTTCCAACTTACCTCTTGAAATCTGTTTCCTGCT
This sequence comes from Mesoplodon bidens, assembly GCF_964165515.1. Lineage (NCBI taxonomy): Eukaryota > Metazoa > Chordata > Mammalia > Artiodactyla > Ziphiidae > Mesoplodon > Mesoplodon bidens. The sequence continues at coordinate 4,346,720 of NW_027671422.1, forward strand.
ATTCTGCCTCGCTTTCAAATCCACCCCAATGCCTTCCTTCAACAGATTTTTGGACGATAGTTGTCCTTTATTACTCTGCCAGTTTGTGAATTGCTGTGCCCCTGAGCTCCATTTTTCAACTCGTTTTTTGTGAGCTGTACGCAAGTCCAAAATTTTGGTTCAGGACCTATACTGGTTCCCGTTGGGTGGCTGAGACTTTGGTTAATTCTCCTTCCTGCTGGGAAATTAGAGTGACATGTGCCCGTCCAAATGCCTAAAAGCTACTCTCTCATTGGATCTCCCACTTCCCTTCCATCCTCTGTAAAATTGTCAACCTGTGCGAACCGGGAGATTAAAGGGGCTGTCTCTCCAATTTGGGAGAATGATAGTAAAGCAGTTGGAAAGTCAAACAGGAGCACCAGGAGAGGGACTATTCGTTGAGTTTTAGAAACCTTTTGTATTCACAGTGTGTCCATTCTCTAGGTTTCCCATACATGTTATAGCTGTATTAATATTCCCTTCAACCTGGTGAGTTGGGACCCATGGAATGGGGGCCATGCATTTTTGCTTTAAAGGGTCTGCATTTGCTCACCCATTCTCACCAATCCTCTCAGTCCCAAGTGTCCAGCCTTATACCACATCCAGCTGTCATTGTAGATAGGGTCATTCCAGGTTTCATCAGAGACACTGAAGGAAATGTAAAGAATTTCCCTGTTCTTTGGTTTTGTTTTTGAAATTCCTTTTTATAGTGGGTTTTAGCTGATTCTCGCTGACATGTTTATGCCAGTCTAGACACACTTGATTCCCTTACAGAGACATATCAATACATAGGTTTTAAGATCCTTACTAGTCAGATCTATTCCTCTGCGGGAAATATGGGATTTTGAGTGCCTTTCACTGAGGAAGGTGTAGGTCTTGTCTATTCCACAGTTGGTTTTAGAAATTGTACCTGTACTTATATCAAACTCTGGTTTTATGCCTCACCCCACCTCTCCTTTCCCCTTAAGCAGGCATAAGAGTGTTTTCTAAATGTGAGACTCTGTTCTCTTTCCTAACTCAGTTCATGTGTAGCCATGTTTACAGGATCTTCATAAGTGATATCTTATGATAAGTTTCTTTTTCTGTGTGACTTATTTCACTTAGAATCATCGTACCTGAATCCACTCACTTTGTTGCTCCTGGTCTTATGACATTGATTTCATGGCTGAGGGATATTCCATCGTACATAAATACCACAGATTTTTTAACCAATTTTATATTTCCTGTGATATTTAAGGTGTACCCACTTTGAGGTTCTTGTAAGCAGTGCAGCCCTAAATTTGGGGGTGCCTCTGTCTTTTTGATTATCAGTTTTCCCAAGGTATATTCCCTAGACTGGAAGTGCCCTTAGCTCTGTAGCTCTGTTGTTTACTTGTTTTAGGGAACGCAATGCACTCCTCCAGTGAGGCAGTTGGCAATTTACATCCAGCCCATCAGCATAACAAGGCGCCCTGTTCTCCAGGGCCTGTCTTGCCTTTCTGTTTTTTACACATTTTGTGGATGTCCCTTTTGACCGGTGGGAAGTGATACTTCTTTGTAGTGCAGATTTGTATTGCCTACTTGCTTGCTTGGCCAAAAAGGGTGTATGCGTTATCTCCTGAATATATTCAGGAGAAAACGCATACGCCCTTTTTGGCCTAGTGCATCATTATCAAAGTTGTGCCCCTCTTCCTGTGCTTTAAAGGCGATTCCAACGTACCTCTTGAAATCTGTTTCCTGCTATTCTGCCTCGCTTTCAAGTCCGCCTCATTGCCTTCCCTCAACAGATTTTTGGACGATAGTTGTCCTTTATTACTCTGCCAGTTTGTGAATTGCTGTGCCCCTGAGCTCCATGTTTCAACTCGTTTTTTGTGAGCTGTACGCAAGTCCAAAATTTTGGTTCAGGAACTTTACTGGTTCCCGGTGGGTGGCTGAGACTCTGATTAATTCTTCTTCCTGCCGGGCAATTAGAGTGACATGTGCCCCTCCAAATGCCTAAAAGCTACTCTCTCATTGGTTCTCCCTCTTCCCTTCCATCCTCTGCAAAATTGGCAACCTGTGCGAACCAGGAACTTAAACGGGCTGTCTCTCCAATTTGGGAGATTGATAGTTAAGCAGTTGGAAAGTCAAACCGGAGCACCAGGAGAGGAAATATTCGTTGAGATTTAGAAACCTTTTTGTATTCACAGTGTGTCCATTCTCTAGGTTTCCCATACATGTTATAGCTGTAGTAATATTCCCTTCAACCTGGAGAGTTGGGAACCATGGAATGGGGGCCATGCATTTTTGCTTTAAAGGGTCTGCATTTGCTCAACCAATCTCACCAATCCTCTCAGTCCCAAGTGTCCAGCCTTATGCCACATCCAGCTGTCATTGTAGATAGGGTCATTCCAGATTTCATCAGAGACCCTGAAGGAATTGTAAAGAATTTACCTGTTTTTTGGTTTTGTTTTCGAAATTCCTTTTTATACTGGGTTTGAGCTGATTCTCGCTGCCATGTTTATGCCAGTCTAGACACACTTGATTCCCTTACAGAGACATATCAATACATAGGTTTTAAGATTCTTACTAGTCAGATCTATTCCTCTGCGCGAAATATCGGGTTTAGAGTCCCTTTCACTGAGGAAGCTGTAGGTCTTGTCTATTCCACAGTTCGTTTTAGAAATGGTACCTGTACATATATCAAACTCTGGTTTTATGCATCATCCCACCTCTCCTTTCCCGTTAAGCAGGCATAAGAGCGTTTTCTAAATGTGAGACTCTGTTCTCTTTCCTAACTCAGTTCATGTGTAGCCATGCTTACAGGATCTTCATAAGTGATATCTTATGATAAGTTTCTTGTTCTGTGTGACTTATTTCACTTAGAATCATCGTACCTGAGTCCACTCACTTTGCTGCTCCTGGTCTTATGACATTGATTTTATGGCTGAGGGATATTCCATCGTACATAAATCCCACAGATTTTGAACCATTTTTATATTTCCTGGGATATTTAAGGTTTACCCAAGTTGAGGTTCTTGTAAGCAGTGCAGCCCTATATTTGGGGGTGGCTCTGTCTTATTGATTTTCAGATTTCCCAAGGTATATTCCCTAGACTGGAAGTGCCCTTGGCTCTGTAGCTCTGTTGTTTACTTGTTTTAGGGAACGCAATGCACTCCTCCAGTGAGGCAGTTGGCAATTTACACCCCGCCCATCAGCATAACATGGCTCCCTTTTCTCCAGGGCCTGTCTTGCATTTCTGGTTTTTAGACATTTGTGGATGTCCCTTTTGACTGGTGGGAAGTGATACTTCTTTGTAGTGCAGATTTGCATTGCCCGCTTGCTTGCTTGGCCAAAAAGGGCGTATGCGTTTTCTCCTGAATATATTCAGGAGAAAACGCATACGCCCTTTTTGGCCAAGTGCGTCATTGTCGAAGTTGTGCCCCTTTTCCTGTGCTTTAAAGGCGATTCCAACGTACCTCTTGAAATCTGTTTCCTGCTATTCTGCCTCGCTTTCAAGTCTGCCTCGTTGCCTTCCCTCAACAGATTTTCGGACGATAGTTGTCCTTTATTTTTCTGCCAGTTTGTGAATTGCTGTGTCCCTGAGCTCCATGTTTCAACTCGTTTTTTTGAGCTGTACGCATGTCCAAAATTTTGGTTCAGGAACTTTACTGGTTCCCGGTGGGTGGCTGAGACTCTGGTTAATTCTTCTTCCTGCCGGGAAATTAGAGTGACATGTGCCCGTCCAAATGCCTAACAGCTACTCTCTCATTGGTTCTCCCTCTTCCCTTCCATCCTCTGCCAATTTGGCAACCTGTGCGAACCAGGAGGTTAAAGTTACTGTCTCTCCAATTTGAGAGATTGATAGTAAAGCAGTTGGAAAGTCAAACCGGAGTACCAGGAGAGGGACTATTCGTTGAGTTTTAGAAACCTTTTGTATTCACAGTGTGTCCATTCTCTAGGTTTCCCGTAAATGTTATAGCTGTAGTAATATTCCCTTCAACCTGGAGAGTTGGGACCCATGGAATGGGGGCCATGCATTATTGCTTTAAATGATCTCCATTTGCTCAACCATTCTCACCAATAGTCTCAGTCCCAAGTGTCCAGCCTTATGCCACATCCAGCTGTCATTGTAGATAAGGTCATTCCAGGTTTCATCAGAGACCCTGAAGGAATTGTAAAGAATTTCCCTGTTTTTTGTTGTGTTTTTGAAATTCCTTTTTATAGTGGGTTTGAGATGATTCTCGCTGCCAAGTTTATGCCAGTCTAGACACACTTGATTCCCTTATGCAGACATATCAATACATACGTTTTAAGTTTCTTACTAGTCAGATCTATTCCTCTGCGGGAAATATGGGGTTTTGAGTCCCTTTCACTGAGGAAGGTGTAGGTCTTGTCTATTCCACAGTTGGTTTTAGAACCGGTACCAGTGCTTATAGAAAACTCTGGTTTTATGCATCACTCCACCTCTCGTTCCCCCTTAAACATGCATAAGAGTGTTTTCTAAATGTGATACTCTGTTCTCTTTCCTAACTCAGTTCATGTGTAGCCATGTTTACAGGATCTTCATAAGTGATATCTTATGATAAGTTTCTTTTTCTGTGTGACTTATTTCACTTAGAATCATCGTACCTGAATCCACTCACTTTGCTGTTACAGCTCTTATGACATTGATTTCATGGCTGAAGGATATTCCATCGTACGTAAGTACCACAAATTTTTGAACCATTTTTATATTTCCTGGTATATTTAAGGTGTACCCAAGTTGAGGTTCTTGTAAGCAGTGCAGCCCTAAATATAGGGGTGGCTCTGTCTTATTGATTTTCAGTTTTCCCATGGTATATTCCCTAGACTGGAAGTGCCCTTGGCTGTGTAGCTCTGTTGTTTACTTGATTTAGGGAACACAATGCACTCCTCCAGTGAGGCAGTTGGCAATTTACATCCCGCCCATCAGCATAACAAGGCTCCCTGTTCTCCAGGGACTGTCTTGCCTTTCTAGTTTTTACACATTTTTTGGATGTCCCTTTTGACCGGTGGGAAGTGATACTTCTTTGTAGTGAAGATTTTCATTGCCCACTTGCTGGCTTGTCCAAAAAGTGCATATGCGTTTTCTCCTGAATATATTCAGGAAGTAACTCATACGCTCTTTTTGGCCAAGTGCATCATTGTCGAAGTTGTGCCCCTCTTCCTGTGCTTTACAGGTGATTCCAACGTACCTCTTGAAATCTGTTTCCTGCTATTCTGCCTCGCTTTCAAGTCCGCCTCGTTGCATTCCCTCAACAGGTTTTTGGAGGATAGTTGTCCTTTATTACTCTGCCAGTTTGTGAATTGCTGTGCCCCTGAGCTCCATTTTTCAACTCGTTTTATGTGAGCTGTACGCAAGTCCAAAATTTTGGTTCAGGAACTATACTGGTTCCCGGTGGGTGGCTGAGACTTTGGTTAATTCTCCTTCCTGCCGGGAAATTAGAGTGACATGTGTCCGTCGAAATGCCTAATAGCTACTCTCTAATTGGTTCTCCCTCTTCCCTTCCATCCTCTGCAAAATTGTCAACCTGTGCGAACCAGGAGATTAAAGGGGCTGTCTCTCCAATTTGGGAGATTGATAGTAAAGCAGTTGGAAAGTCAAACAGGAGCAACAGGAGATGGACTATTCGTTGAGTTTTAGAAACCTTTTGTATTCACAGTGTGTCCATTCTCTAGGTTTCCCATACATGTTATAGCTGTAGTAATATTCCCTTCAACATGGAGAGTTGGGACCCATGGAATGGGGTCCATGCATTTTTGCTTTAAAGGGTCTGCATTTGCTCACCCAATCTCACCAATCCTCTCAGTCCCAAGTGTCCAGCCTTATACCACATCCAGCTGTCATTGTAGATAGGGTCATTCCAGGTTTCATCAGAGACACTGAAGTAAATGTAAATAATTTCCCTGTTTTTTGGGTTTGTTTTTGAAATTACTTTTTATAGTGGGTTTGAGCTGATTCTCGCTGCCATGTTTATGCCAGTCTAGACACACTTGATTCCCTTACAGAGACATATCAATACATAGGTTTTAAGATCCTTACTAGTCAGATCTATTCCTCTACGCGAAATATCGGGTTTAGAATCCCTTTCACTGAGGAAGCTGTAAGTCTTGTCTATTCCACAGTTCGTTTTACAAACGGTACCCGTGATTATATCAAACTCTGGTTTTATGCATCTCCCCACCTCTCCTTCCCCTTAAGCAGGCATAACATTGTTTTCTAAATGTGAGACTCTGTTCTCTTTCCTAACTCAGTTCATGTGTAGCCATGTTTACAGGATCTTCATAAGTAATATCTTATGGTAAGTTTCTTTTTTCTGTGTGACTTATTACACTTAGAATCATCGTACATGAATCCAATCACTTTGCTGCTCCTGGTCTTATGGCATTGATTTCATGGCAGAGGGATATTCCATCGTACATCAGTACCACAATTTTTTGAACCATTTTTATATTTCCTGGGATATTTAAGGTGTACCCACGTTGAGGTTCTTCTAAGCAGTGCAGCCCTAAATTTGGGGGTGGCTCTGTCTTATTGATTTTCAGTTATCCCAAGGTATATTCCCTAGACTGGAAGTGCCCTTGGCTCTGTAGCTCTGTTGTTTTCTTGTTTTAGGGAACGCAATGCACTCCTCCAGTTAGGCAGTTGGCAATTTACATCCCGCCCATCAGCATAACAAGGCTCCCTCTTCTCCAGGGCCTGTCTTGCCTTCCTGGTTTTTACACATTTGTGGATGTCCCTTTTGACCGGTGGGAAGTGATACTTCTTTGTAGTGCAGATTTGCATTGCTTGCTTGCTTGCTTGGCCAAAATGGGCGTATGCGTTTTCTCCTGAATATATTCAGGAGAAAACGCATACGCCCTTTTTGGCCAAGTGCGTCATTGTCGAAGTTGTGCCCCTCTTCCTGTGCTTTAAAGGTGATTCCAACGTACCTCTTGAAATCTGTTTCCTGCTATTCTGCCTCGCTTTCAAGTCCGCCTCGTTGCCTTGCCTCAACAGATTTTCGGACGATAGTTGTCCTTTATTACTCTGCCAGTTTGTGAAATGCTGTGTCCCTGAGCTCCATTTTTCAACTCGTTTTTTGTGAGCTGTACGCAAGTCCAAAATTTTGGTTCAGGAACTTTACTGCTTCCCGGTGGGTGGCTGAGACTCTGGTTAATTCTTCTTCCTGCCGGGAAATTAGAGTGACATGTGCCCGTTCAAATGCCTAACAGCTACTCTCTCATTGGTAATCCCTCTTCCCTTCCTTCCTCTGCAAAATTGGCAACGTGTGCGAACCAGGATATTAACGGGCCTGTCTCTCCAATTTGGGAGATTGATAGTAAAGCAGTTGGAAAGTGAAACAGGAGCACCAGGAGAGGGAATATTCGTTGAGTTTTAGAAACCTTTTGTATTCACAGTGTGTCCATTCTCTAGGTTTCCCATACATGTTATAGCTGTAGTAATATTCCCTTCAACGTGGAGAGTTGGGACCCATGGAATGGGGGCCATGCATTTTTGCTTTAAACGGTCTGCATTTGCTCACCCAATCTCACCAATCCTCTCAGTCCCAAGTGTCCAGCCTTATACCACATCCAGCTGTCATTGTAGATAGGGTCATTCCAGGTTTCATCAGAGACCCTGAAGGAAATGGAAAGAATTTACCTGTTTTTTGGTTCTGTTTCTGAAATTCCTTTTCATAGTGCGTTTGAGCTGATTCTCGCTGCCTTGTTTATGCCATTCTAGACACACTTGATTCCCTTACAGAGACATATCAATACATAGGTTTTAAGATTCTTACTAGTCAGATCTATTCCTCTGCGGGAAATATGGGGTTTTGAGTCCCTTTCACTGAGGAAGGTGTAGGTCTTGTCTATTCCACAGTTGCTTTTAGAAATAGTACCTGTGCTTATATCAAACTCTGGTTTTATGCATCACCCCACCTCTCCTTTCCACTTAAGCAGGCATAAGAGTGTTTTCTAAATGTGAGACTCTGTTCTCTTTCCTAACTCATTTCATGTGTAGCCATGTTTACAGGATCTTCATAAGTGATATCTTATGATAAGTTTCTTTTTCTGTGTGACTTATTTCACTTAGAATCATCATACCTGAATCCACTCACTTTGCTCCTCCTGGTCTTATGACATTGATTTCATGGCTGAGGGATATTCCATCGTACATAAATACCACAGTTTTTTGAACAATTTTTATATTTCCTGGGATATTTAAGGTGTACCCAAGTTGAGGTTCTTGTAAGCAGTGCAGCCCTAAATTTGGGGGTGGCTCTGTCTTATTGATTTTCAGATTTCCCAAGGTATATTCCCTAGACTGGAAGTGCCCTTGGCTCTGTAGCTCTGTTGTTTACTTGTTTTAGGGAACACAATACACTCCTCCAGTGAGGCAGTTGGCAATTTACATCCCGCCCATCAGCATAACAAGGCTCCCTGTTCTCCAGGGCTTGTCTTCCCTTTCTGGTTTTTACACATATTGTGGATGTCCCGTTTGACCGGTGGGAAGTGATGCTTCTTTGTAGAGCAGATATTCATTGACCGCTTGCTTGCTTGGCCAAAAAGGGCGTATGCGTTTTCTCCTGAATATATTCAGGGGAAAACGCATACGCCCTTTTTGGCCAAGAGCGTCATTGTCGAAGTTGTGACCCTCTTCCTGTGCTTTAAATGTGATTCCAACCTACCTCTTGAAATCTGTTTCCTGCTATTCTGCCTCGCTTTCAAGTCCACCTCGTTGCCTTCTGTCAACAGATTTTTGGACGATAGTTGTCCTTTATTGCTCTGCCTGTTTGTGAATTGCTGTGCCCCTGAGCTCCATTTTTCAACTCTTTTTTTTGTGAGCTGTACACAAGTCCAAAATTTTGGTTTAGGACCTTTACTGGTTCCCGGTGGGTGGCTGAGTCTTTGGTTAATTCTTCTTCCTGCCGGGAAATTAGAGTGACATGTGCCGTCCAAATGCCAAACAGCTACTCTCTCACTGGTTCTCCCTCTTCCCTTCCATCCTCTGCCAAATTGGCAACATGTGAAAACCAGTAGGTTAAAGGGGCTTTCTCTCCAAGTTGGGATATTGATAGTAAAGCAGTTGGAAAGTCAAACCGGAGCACCAGGAGAGGGACTATTCGTTGAGTTTTAGAAACCATTTATATTTACTGTGTGTCCATTCTCTAGGTTTCCCGTACATGTTATATCTGTAGTAATATTCCCTTCAACCAGGAGAGTTGGGACCCATGGAATGGGGGCCATGCATTTTTGCTTTAAAGGGTCTGCGTTTGCTCACCCAATCTCACCAATTGTCTCAGTCCCAAGTATCCAGCCTTATGCCACATCCAGCTGTCCTTGTAGATAGGGTCATTCCAAGTTTCATCAGAGACCCTGAAGGAATTGTAAGGTATTTCCCTGTTTTTTGGTTTTGTTTTTGAAATTCCTTTTTATAGTGGGTTTGAGCTGATTCTCGCTGCCATGTTTTTGCCAGTCTAGACACACTTGATTCCCTTACGGAGACATATCAATACACAGGTTTTAAGATTCTTACTAGTCAGATCTATTCCTCGGCGGGAAATATGGTGTTCTGAGTCCCTTTCACTGAGGAAGGTGTAGGTCTTGTCTATTACAAAGTTGGTTTTAGAAACGGTACCCGTGATTATAACAAACTCTGGTTTTATGCATCACCCCACCTCTCCTTCCCCCTTAAGCAGGCATAACAGTGTTTTCTAAATGTGAGACTCTGTTCTCTTTCTTAACTCAGTTCATGTGTAGCCATGTTTACAGGATCTTCATAAGTAATATCTTATGGTAAGTTTCTTTTTTCTGTGTGACTTATTTCACTTAGAATCATCGTACATGAATCCACTCACTTTGCTGCTCCTGGTCTTATGGCATTGATTTCATGGCAGAGGGATATTCCATCGTACATCAGTACCACAATTTTTTGAACCATTTTTATATTTCCTGGGATATTTAAGGTGTCCCCAATTTGAGGTTCTTGTAAGCAGTGCAGCCCTAAATTTGGGTGTGGCTCTGTCTTATTGATTTTCAGTTTTCCCAAGGTATGTTCCCTAGACTGGAAGTGCCCTTGGCTCTGTAGTTCTGTTGTTTACTTGTTTTAGGCAACACAATGCACGCCTCCAGTTAGGCAGTTGGCAATTTACGTCCCGCCCATCAGCATAACAAGGCTCCCTGTTCTCCATGGCCTGTCTTGCCTTTCTGGTTTTTACACATTTTGTGGATATCCCTTTTGACCCGTGGGAAGTGATACTTCATTGTAGTGCAGATTTGCATTGCCCACTTGCTTGAGTGGCCAAAAAGGGCGTATGCTTTTTCTCCTGAATATATTCAGGAGAAAATGCATACGCCCTTTTTGGCCAAGCGCTTCATTGTCGAAGTTGTGCCCCTCTTCCTCTGCTTTAATGGTGATTCCAACGAACCTCTTGAAATCTGTTTCCTGCTATTCAGCCTCGCTTTCAAGTCCGCCTCGTTGCCTTCCCTCAACAGATTTTTGGACGATAGTTTTCCTTTATTACTCTGCCAGTTTGTGAATTGCTGTGCCCCTGAGCTCCATTTTTCAACTCGTTTCTTGTGAGCTGAACGCAAGTCCAAAATTTTGGTTCAGGGCCTATACTGTTTCCCAGTGGGTGGCTGAGGTTATGGGTAATTCTTCTTCCTGCCGGGAAATTAGAGTGACATGTGCCCGTCCATATGCCTAACACTTACTCTCTCATTGGTTCTCCCTCTTCCCTTCCATCCTCTGCCAAATTGGCAACCTGTGCGAACCAGGAGCTTAAAGGGGCTCTCTCTCCTAGTTGGAAGTTTGATAGTAAAGCAGTTGGAAAGTCAAACCGGAGCACCAGGAGAGGGACTATTCGTTGAGTTTTAGAAACCTTTTGTATTCACCGTGTGTCCATTCTCTAGGTTTCCCGTACATATTATAGCTGTAGTAATATTCCCTTCAACCTGGAGAGTTGGGACCCATGGAATGGGGGCCTGCATTTTTGCTTTAAAGTGTATGCATTTGCTCACCCAATCTCACCCATCCTCTCAGTCCGAAGGGTCCAGCCTTATGCCACATCCAGCTGTCATTGTAGATTGGGTCATTCCAGGTTTCATCAGAGACCCTGAAGGAATTGTAAAGAATTTCCCTGTTTTTTGGTTTTGTTTTTGAAATTCGTTTTTATAGTGGGTTTGAGCTGATTCTCGCTGCCATGTTTATGCCAGACTAGACACACTTGATTCCCTTACGGAGACATATCAATACATAGGTTTTAAGATTCTTACTAGTCAGATCTATTCCTCTGCGTGAAATATGGGGTTTTGAGTCCATTTCACTGAGGAATGTGTAGGTCTTGTCTATTCCAAATTTGGTTTTAGAAACGGTAACTCTGCTTATATCAAACTCTGGTTTTATGAATCACCCCACCTCTCCTTCCCCCTTAAGCAGGCATAACAGTGTTTTCTAAATGTGAGACTCTGTTCTCTTTCTTAACTCAGTTCATGTGTAGCCATGTTTACAGGATCTTCATAAGTGATATCTTATGATAAGTTTCTTTTTCTGTGTGACTTATTTCACTTAGAATCATAGTAATTGAATCCACTCATTTTGCTGCTCCTGGTCTTATGACTTTGATTTCATAGCTGAGGATATTCCATCGTACATAAGTAACACAAATTTTTGAACCATTTTTATATTTCCTCTGATATTTAAGGTGTACCCAAGTTGAGGTTCTTTTAAACAGTGCAGCCCTAAATTTGGGGGTGGCTCTGTCTTCTTGATTTTCAGTTTTCCCAAGGTATATTCCCTAGACTGGAAATGCCCTTGGCTCTGTAGCTCTGTTGTTTACTTGTTTTAGGGAACACAATGCACTCCTCCAGTGAGGCAGGTGGCAATTTCCATCCCGCCCATCAGCATAACAAGGCTCCCTGTTCTCCAGGGCCTGTCTTGCCTTTCTGGTTTTTACACATTTTGTGGATGTCCCTTTTGACCGGTGGGAAGTGATACTTCGTTGTAGTGCAGATTTGCATTGCCCGCTTGGTTTCTTGGCCAGAAAGGGTGTATGCGTTTTTTCCTGATTATATTCAGGAGAAAACGCATACGCCCTTTTTGGCCAAGTGCATCATTGTCGAAGTTGTGCCCCTCTTCCTGTGCTTTAAAGGCGATTCCAACGTACCTCTTGAAATCTGTTTCCTGCTATTCTGCCTCGCTTTCAAGTCCGCCTCGTTGCCTTCCCTCAACAGAATTTTGGATGATACTTTTCCTTTATTACTCTGCCAGTTTGTGAATTGCTGTGCCCCTGAGCTACATATTTCAACTCGTTTTTTGTGAGCTGAACGCAAGTCAAAATTTTGGTTCAGGAACTATACTGGTTCTTGGTGGGTGGCTGAGACTTTGCTTAATTCTTCTTCTTGCCGGGAAATTAGAGTGATATGTGCCCGTCCAAATGCCTAAGAGCTACTCTCTCATTGGTTCTCCCTCTTCCCTTCCATCCTCTGCCAAATTGGCAACCAGTGCGAACAAGGGCGTTAAAGGGTTTGTCTCTCCAAGTTGGGAGATTGATAGTAAATCAGTTGGAAAGTCAAAGCAGAGCACCAGGAGAGGGACTACTCTTTGAGTTTTAGAAACCTTTTGTATTCACAGTGTGTCCATTCTCTAGGTTTCCCGTACTTGTTATAGCTGTAGTAATATTCCCTTCAACATGCAGAGTTGGGACCCATGGAATGGGGGCCATGCATTTTTTCTTTAAAGGGTCTGCATTTGCTCACCCAATCTCACCAATCCTTTCAGTCCCAAGTGTCCAGCCTTATGCCACATCCAGCTGTCATTGTAGATAGGGTCATTCCAGGTTTCATCAGAGGCCCTGAAGGAAATGTAAGGAATTTCCCTGTTTTTTGGTTTTGTTTTTGAAATTCATTTTTATAGTGGGTTTGAGCTGATTCTCGCTGCCATGTTTATGCCAGTCTAGACACACATGATTCCCTTATAGAGATATATCAATACATAGGTTTTAAGATTCTTACTAGTCAGATCTATTCCTCTGAGGGAAATATGGGGTTTTGAGTCCATTTAACTGAGGAAGGTGTAGGTCTTGTCTATTCCACAGTTGGTTTTAGAAACGGTACCCGTGCTTATATCAAACTCTGGTTTTATGCATCACCCCACCTCTCCTTCACCCTTAAGCAGGCATAAGAGTGTTTTCTAAATGTGAGACTCTGTTCTCTTTCCTAACTCCGTTCATGTGTAGCCATGTTTACAGGATCTTCCTAAGTGATATCTTATGATAAGTTTCTTTTTCTGTGTGACTTATTTCACTTAGAATCATCGTACCTGAATCCACTCACTTTGCTGCTCCTGGTCTTATGACATTGATTTCATGGCTGAGGGATATTCCATCGTGCATAAGTACCACAAATTTTTGATCCATTTTTATATTTCCTGGGATATTTAAGGTGTACCCAATTTGAGGTTCTTGTAAGAAGTGCAGCCCTAAATTTGGGGGTGGCTCTGTCTTATTGATTTTCAGTTTTCCCAAGGTATATTCCCTAAACTGGAAGTGCCCTTGGCTCTGTAGCTCTGTTGTTTACTTGTTTTAGGGAACACAATGCACTCCTCCAGTGAGGCAGGTAGCAATTTACATCCCGCCCATCAGCATAACAAAGCTCCCTGTTCTCCAGGGCCTGTCTTGCCTTTCTGGTTTTTACATATTTTGTCGATGTCCCTTTTGACCGGTGGGAAGTGATACTTCTTTGTAGTGCAGATTTGCATTGCCCGCTTGCTTGCTTGGCCAAAAAGGGCGTATGCGTTTTCTCCTGATTATATTCAGGAAAAAAAGCTTACGCCCTTTTTGGCCAAATGCGTCATTGTCGAAGTTGTGCCCCACTTCCTGTGCTTTAAAGGCAATTCCAACGTACCTCTTGAAATCTGTTTCCTGCTATTCTGTCTCTCTTTCAAGTCCGCCTCGCTGCCTTCCCTCAACAGATTTTTTGGACGATAATTGTCCTTTATTACTCTGACAGTTTGTGAATTGCTGTGCCCCTGAGCTCCATTTTTCAACTCGTTTTTTGTGAGCTGTACGCAAGTCCAAAATTTTGGTTCAGGACCTATACCAGTTCCCGGTGGGTGGCTGAGACTCTGGTTAATACTTCTTCCTGCCGGGAAATTAGAGTGACATGTGCACGTCCAAATGCCTAACAGCTACTCTCTCATTGGTTCTCCCTCTTCCCTTACATCCTCTGCGAAATTGGCAACCTGTGCGAACCAGGAGGTTAAAGGGGTTGTCTCTCCAAGTTGGGAGATTGATAGTAAAGCAGTTGGAAAGTCAAACCGGAGCACCAGGAGAGGGACTACTCGTTGAGTTTTAGAAACCTTTTTGTATTCACAGTGTGTCCATTCTCTAGGTTTCCCGTACATGTTATAACTGTAGGAATATTCCCTTCAACATGGAGAGTTGGGACCCATGGAATAGGGGCCACGCATTTTTGCTTTAAATGGTCTGCATTTGCTCACCCAATCTCACCAATACTCTCAGTCCCAGGTGCCTATTCTTATGCCACATCCAGCTGTCATTGTAGATAAGGTCATTCCAGGTTTCATCAGAGACCCTGAAGGAAATGTAAAGAATTTCCCTGTTTTTTGGTTTTGTTTTTGAAATTCCTTTTTATAGTGGGTTTGAGCTGATTCTCGCTGTCATGTTTATGCCAGTCTAGACATACTTGATTCCCTTACAGAGACATATCAATACATAGGTTTTAAGATTCTTACTAGTCAGATCTATTCCTCTGCGGGAAATATGGGGTTTTGAGTCCCTTTCACTGAGGAAGGTGTAGGTCTTGTCTATTCCACAGTTGCTTTTAGAAATGGTACCTGTGTTTATATCAAACTCTGGTTTTATGCATCACCCCACCTCTCCTTTCCCCTTAAGCAGGCATAAGAGTGTTTTCTAAATGTGAGACTCTGTTCTCTTTCCTAACTCAGTTCATGTGTAGCCATGTTTACAGGATCTTCATAAGTGATATCTTATGATAAGTTTCTTTTTCTATGTGACTTATTTCACTTAGAATCATCATACCTGAATCCACTCACTTTGCTGCTCCTGGTCTTATGACATTGATTTCCTGGCTGAGGGATATTCCATCGTACAAAAATACCACAGTTTTTTGAACCATTTTTATATTTCCTGGGATTTTTAAGGTGTACACAAGTTGAGGTTCTTGTAAGCAGTGCAGCCCTAAATTTGGGGGTGGCTCTGTCTTATTGATTTTCAGTTTTCCCAAGGTATATTCCCTAGACTGGAAGTGCCCTTGGCTCTGTAGCTCTGTTGTTTACTTGTTTTAGGAAACACAATGCACTCCTTCAGTGAGGCAGTTGTCAATTTACATCCCGCCCATCAGCTTAACAAGGCACCCTGTTCTCCAGGGCCTGTCTTGCCTTTCTGGTTTTTACACATTTTGTGGATGTCCCGTTTGACCGGTTGGAAGTGATACTTCTTTGTAGTGCAGATTTGCATTGCCCGCTTGCTTGCTTGGCAAAAAATGGCGTATGTGTTTTCTCCTGAATATATTCATGAGATAACGTGTACGCCCTTTTTGGCCAAGTGCGTCATTGTCGAAGTTGTGCCCCTCTTCCTGTGCTTTAAAGGCGATTCCAACGTACATCTTGAAATCTATTTCCTGCTATTCTGCCTCGCTTTCAAGTCCGCCACGTTGCCTTCCCTCAACAGATTTTTTGGACGATAGTTGTCCTTTATTACACTGACAGTTTGTGAATTGCTGTGCCCCTGAGCTCCATTTTTCAACTCGTATTTTGTGAGCTGTACGCAAGTCCAAAATTTTGGTTCAGGACCTATACTGGTTCCCGGTGGGTGGCTGAGACTCTGGTTAATTCTTCTTCCTGCCGGGAAATTAGAGTGACTTGTGCCCGTCAAAATGCCTAACAGCTACTCTATCATTGGTTCTCCCTCTTCCCTTCCATCATCTGTGAAATTGGCAACCTGTGAGAACCAGGAGGTTAAAGGGGTTGTCTCTCCAAGTTGGGAGATTGATAGTAAAGCAGTTGTAAAGTCAAAGCGGAGCACCAGGAGAGGGACTACTCGTTGAGTTTTAGAAACCATTTTGTATTCACAGTGTGTCCATTCTCTAGGTTTCCCGTACATGTTATAGCTGTAGTAATATTCCCTTCAACATGGAGAGTTGGGACCCATGGAATGGGGGCCACGCATTTTTGCTTTAAAGGGTCTGCATTTGCTCACCCAATCTCACCAATCCTCTCAGTCCCAGGTGTCTAGTCTGATGCCACATACAGCTGTCATTGTAGATAGGGTCATTCCAGGTTTCATCAGAGACCCTGAAGGAAATGTAAAGAACTTACGTGTTTTTTGGTTTTGTTTTTGAAATTCCTTTTTATAGTGGGTTTGAGCTGATTCACGCTGCCTTGTTTATGCCATTCTAGACACACTTGATTCCCTTACAGAGACATATCAATACATAGGTTTTAAGATTCTTACTAGTCAGATCTATTCCTCTGCGGGAAATATGGGGTTTTGAGTCCCTTTCACTGAGGAAGGTGTAGGTCTTGTCTATTCCAAAGTTGGTTTTAGAAATGGTACCCGGGCTTATATCAATCTCTGGTTTTATGCATCACCCCACCAATCCTTCCCCCTTAAGCAGGCATAAGAGTGTTTTCTAAATGTGAGACTATGTTCTCTTTCTTAAATCAGTTCAACTGTAGCCATGTTTACAGGATCTTCATAAGTGATATCTTATTATAAGTTTCTTTGTTCTGTGTGACTTATTTCACTTAGAATCAACATACCTGAATCCACTCACTTTGCTGCTCCTGGTCTTATGACATTGATTTCATGGCTGAGGGATATTCCATCGTACATAAGTACCACAATTTTTTGAAGCATTTTTATATTTCCTGGGATATTTAAGGTGTACCCAAGTTGAGGTTCTTGTAAGCAGTGCAGCCCTAAATTTGGGTGTGGCTCTGTCTTATTGATTTCCAGGTTTCCCAAGGTATATTCCCAACACTGGAAGTGCCCTTGGCTCTGTAGCTCTGTTGTTTACTTGTTTTAGGGAACACAATGCACTCCTCCTGTGAGGCAGTTGGCAGTTTACATCCAGCCCATCAGCATAACAAGGCTCACTGCTCTCCAGGGCCTGTCTTGCCTTTCTGGTTTTTACACATTTGTGGATGTCCCTTTTGACCAGTGGGAAGTGATACTTCTTTGTAGTGCAGATTTGCATTGCCCGCTTACTTGCTTGGCCAAAAAGGGCGTATGCGTTTTCTCCTGAATATATTCAGGAGAAAACGCATACGCCCTTTTTGGCCAAGTGCGTAATTGTCGAAGTTGTGCCCCTCTTCCTGTGCTTTAAAGGCGATTCCAACGTACATCTTGATATCTGTTTCCTGCTATACTGCCTCGCTTTCAAGTCCACCTCGTTGCCTTCCCTCAACAGATTGTTGGACGATAGTTGTCCTTTATTACTCTGCCAGTTTGTGAATTGCTGTGACCCTGAGCTCCATTTTTCAACTCGTTATTTTGTGAGCTGTACCCAAGTCCAAAATTTTGGTTCAGGAACTTTACTGGTTCCCGGTGGGTGGCTGAGACTTTGGTTAATTCTTCTTGCTGCCGGGAAATTAGAGTGAAATGTGCCCGTCCAAATGCCAAACAGCTACTCTCTCACTGGTTCTCCCTCTTCCCTTCCATCCTCTGCCAAACTGGCAACCTGTGCAAACCAGGAGGTTAAAGGGGCTGTCTCCCCAAGATGGGAGATTGATAGTAAAGCAGTTGGAAAGTCAAACCGGAGCACCAGGAGAGGGACTATTCGTTGAGTTTTAGAAACCTTTTGTATTCACAGTGTGTCCATTCTCTAGGTTTCCCGTACATGTTATAGCTGTAGTAATATTCCCTTCAACCTGGAGAGTTGGGACCCATGGAATGGGTGCCATCCAATTTTGATTTAAAGGGTCTGCATTTGCTCACCTAATCTCACCAATCCTCTCAGTCCCAAGTGTCCAGCCTTATGCCACATCCAGCTGTCATTGTAGATAGGGTCATTCCAGGTTTCATCAGAGACCCTGAAGGAATTGTAAAGAATTTCCCGGTTTTTTGGTTTTGTTTTTGAAATTCCTTTTTATAGTTGGTTTGAGCTGATTCTCGCTGCCATGTTTATGCCAGTCTAGACAAACTTGATTCCCTTACGGAGACATATCATTACATAGTGTTTAAGATTCTTCCTATTCAGATCTATTCCTCTGCAGGAAATATGGGGTTTTGAGTCCCTTTCACTGAGGAAGGTGTAGGTCTTGTCTATTCCAAAGTTGGTTTTAGAAATGGTACCCGGGCTTATATCAAACTCTGGTTTTACTCATCACCCCACCTCTCCTTCCCCCTTAAGCAGGCATAACAGTGTTTTCTAAATGTGAGACTCTGTTCTCTTTCTTAACTCAGTTCATGTGTAGCCATGTTTACAGGATCTTCATAAGTGATATCTTATGATAAGTCTCTTTTTTCTGTGTGACTTATTTCACTTAGAATCATCGTACATGAATCCACTCACTTTGCTGCTCCTGGTCTTATGACATTGATTTCATGGCTGAGGGATATTCCATCGTACATAAGTACGACAATTTTTTGAACCATTTTTATATTTCCTGGGATATTTAAGGTGTACCCAAGTTGAGGTTCTTGTAAGCAGTGCAGCCCTAAATTTGGGGGTGGCTCTGTCTTATTGATTTTCAGTTTTCCCAAGGTATATTCCCTAGACTGGAAGTGCCCTTGGATCTGTAGCTCTGTTGTTTACTTGTTTTAGGAAACACAATGCACTCCTTCAGTGAGGCAGTTGTCAATTTACATCCCGCCCATCAGCTTAACAAGGCTCCCTGTTCTCCAGGGCCTGTCTTGCCTTTCTGGTTTTTACACATTTTGTGGATGTCCCGTTTGACCGGTTGGAAGTGATACTTGTTTGTAGTGCAGATTTGCATTGCCCGCTTGCTTGCTTGGCCAAAAATGGCGTATGTGCTTTCTCCTGGATATATTCATGAGAAAAAGCATACAACCTTTTTGGCCAAGTGCGTCATTGTCGAAGTTGTGCCCCTCTTCCTGTGCTTTAAAGGCGATTCCAACGTACATCTTGAAATCTATTTCCTGCTATTCTGCCTCGCTTTCAAGTCCGCCTCGTTGCCTTCCCTCAACAGTTTTTTGGACGATAGTTGTCCTTTATTACTCTGAGAGTTTGTGAATTGCTGTACCCCTGAGCTCCATTTTTCAACTCGTTTTTTCTGAGTTGAACGCAAGCCCAATATTTTGGTTCAGGACCTATAGTGGTTCCTGGTGGGTGGCTGAGACTTTGGTTAATTCTTCTTCCTGCTGGGAAATTAGAGTGACTTGTGCCCATCAAAATGCCTAACAGCTAGCTCTCATTGGTTCTCCCTCTTCCCTTCCATCCTCTGCCAAATTGGCAACCTGTGCGAACCAGGAGCTTAAAGGGGCTGTCTCTCCAAGTTGGGAGATTGATAGTAAAGCAGTTGGAAAGTCAAACCAGAGCACCCGGATAGGGACTATTCATTGAGTTTTAGAAACCTTTTGTATTCACAGTGTGTCCATTCTCTAGGTTTCCCGTACATGTTATAGCTGTAGTAATATTCCCTACAACCTGGAGAGTTGGGACCCATGGAATGGGGGCCATGCATTATTGCTTTAAAGGGTCTGCGTTTGCTCACCCAATCTGACCAATCCTCTCAGTCCCAAGTGTCCAGCCTTATGCCACATCCAGCTGTCATTGTAGATAGTGTCATTCCAGGTTTCATCAGAGACCCTGAAGGAATTGTAAAGAATTTCCCTGTTTTTTGGATTTGTTTTTGAAATTCCTTTTTATAGTGGGTTTGAGCTGATTCTCGCTGCCATGTTTATGCCAGTCTAGACACACTTGTTTCCCTTACGGAGACATATCAATACATGGTTTTTAAGATTCTTACTAGTCCGATCTATTCCTCTGCGGGAAATATGGGGTTTTGAGTCCCTTTCCCTGAGGAAGGTGTTCGTCTTTTCTATTCCATAGTTGGTTTTCAGATACGGTATCCGTGCTTATATCAATCTCTGGTTTTATGCATCACCCCACCTCTCCTTCCCCCTTAAGCAGGCATAAGAGTGTTTTCTAAATGTGAGACTCTGCTCTCTTTCTTAACTCAGTTCATGTGTAGCCATGTTTACAGGATCTCCATAAGTGATATCTTATGATAAGTTTCTTTTCCTGTGTGATTTATTTCACTTAGAATCATCGTACCTGAATCCACTCACTTTGCTGGTCCTGGTCTTATGACATTGATTTCATGGCTGAAGGATCTTCCATCGTACATAAGTACCACAATTTTTTGAACCATTTTTATATTTCCTGTGATATTTAAGGTGTACGAAAGCTGAGGTTCTTGTAAGCAGTGCAGCACTAAATTTGGGGGTGGCTCTGTATTATTGATTTTCAGTTTTCCCAAGGTACGTTCCCTAGACTGGAAGTGCCCTTGGCTCTGTAGCTCTGTTGTTTACTTGTTTTATGGAACACAATGCACTCCTCCAGTGAGGCTGTTGGCCATTTACATCCCGCCCATCAGCATAACAAGGCTCCCTGTTCTCCAGTGCCTGTCTTGCCTTTCTGGTTTTTACACATTTTGTGGATGTCCCTTTTGACCGGTGGGAAGTGATACTTCTTTGTACTGCAGATTTGCAGTGCCCGCTTGCTTGCTTGGCCAAAAAGGGCGTATGCGTTTTCTCCTGAATATATTCCGTAGAAAACGAATACGCCATTTTTGGCCAGGTGCGTCATTGTTGAAGTTGTGCCCCTCTTCCTGTGCTTTAAAGGCGATTCCATCGTACCTCTTGAAATTTATTTCCTGCTATTCTGCCTCTCTTTCAGGTCCGCCTCGTTGCCTTCCCTCAACAGATTTTTGGACGATAGTTGTCCTTTATTACTCTGCCAGTTTGTGAATTGCTGTACCCGTGAGCTCCATTTTTCAACTCGTTTTTTGTTAGCTGAACGCAAGTCCAATTATTTGGTTCAGGACCTATACTTGTTCCTGGTGGGTGGCTGAGACTTTGGTTAATTCTTCTTCCTGTCGGGAAATTAGAGTGACATGTGCCCGTCCAAATGCCTAACAGCTAGCTCTCATTGGTTCTCCCTCTTCCCTTCCATCCTCTGCCAATTTGGCAACCTGTGCGAACCAGGAGCTTAAAGGGGCTGTCTCTCCAAGTTGGGAGATTGATAGTAAAGCAGTTGGAAAGTCAAACCGGAGCACCAGGACAGGGACTATTCGTTGAGTTTTAGAAACATTTTGTATTCACAGTGCGTCCATTCTCTAGGTTTCCCGTACATCTTATAGCTGTACTATTATTCCGTATAACATGGAGAGTTGGGACCCATGGAATGGGGGCCATGCATTTTTGCTTTAAAGGGTCTGCGTTTGCTCACCCAATCTCACCAATCCTCTCAGTCCCAAGTGTCCAGCCTTATGCCACATCCAACTGTCATTGTAGATAGGGTCATTCCAGGGTTCTTCAGAGACCCTGAAGGAATTGTAAAGAAATTCCCTGTTTTTTGGTTTTGATTATGAAATTCCTTTTTATAGTGGGTTTGAGCTGCTTCTCCCTGCCATGTTTATGCCAGTCTAGACACACTTGTTTCCCTTACGAAGACATATCAATACATGGGTTTTAAGATTCTTACTAGTCAGATCTATTCCTCTGCCGGAAATATGGGGTTTTGAGTCCCTTACACTGAGGAAGGTGTAGGTCTTGTCTATTCCAAAGTTGGTTTTATAAACGGTATCCGTGCTTCTATCAAACTCTGGTTTTATACATCACCCCACCTCTCCTTCCCCCTTAAGCAGGCATAAGAGTGCTTTCTAAATGTGAGATTCTGTTCTCTTTCCTAACTCAGTTCATGGATAGCCATGTTTACAGGATCTTCCTAAGTGATATCTTATGATAAGTTTCTTTTACTGTGTGACTTATTTCACTTAGAATCATCGTACCTGAATCCACTCACTTTGCTGCTCCTGGTCTTATGACATTGATTTCATGGCTGAGGGATATTCCATCGTACATAAATACCACAGTTTTTTGAACCATTTTTATATTTCCTGGGATATTTAAGGTGTACCCAAGTTGAGGTTCTTGTAAGCAGTGCAGCCCTAAATTTGCGGGTGGCTCTGTATTATTGATTTCCAGGTTTCCCAAGGTATATTCCCTAGAATGGAAGTGCCCTTGGATCTGTAGCTCTGTTGTTTACTTGTTTTAGGGAACACAATGCACTCCTCCTATGAGGCAGTTGGCAATTTATACCCCGCCCATCAGCATAACAAGGCTCCCTGTTCTCCAGGGCCTGTCTTGCCTTTCTGGTTTTTACACATTTTGTGGATGTCCCTTTTGACCGGTGGGAAGAGATACTTCTTTGTAGTGCAGATTTGCATTGCCGGCTTGCTTGCTTGGCCAAAAAGGGCGTATGTGTTTTCTCCTGAATATATTCAGGAGAAAACGCATAAGCCCTTTTTGGCCAAGTGCGTCATTGTCTAAGTTGTGCCCCTCTTCCTGTGCTTTAAAGGCGATTCCAACGTACCTCTTGAACTGTATTTCCTGCTAATCTGCTTCGCATTCAAGTCCGCCTCGTTGCCTTCCCTCAACAGATTGTTGGACGATAGTTGTCCTTTATTACTCTGCCAGTTTGTGAATTGCTGTACCCCTGAGCTCCATTTTTCAACTCGTTTTTTTGTGAGCTGTACGCAAGTCCAAAATTTTGGTTCAGGAACTCTACTAGTTCCTGGTGGGTGGCTGAGACTTTGGTTAATTCTTCTTCCTGCCGGGAAATTAGAGTGACATGTGCCCTTCCAAATGCCAAACAGCAACTCTCTCACTGGTTCTCCCTATTCCCTTCCATCCTCTGCCAAATTGGCAACGTGTGCAAACCAGGAGGTTAAAGGGGTTGTCTCTCCAAGTTGGGAGATTGATAGTAAAGCAGTTGGAAAGTCAAACCGGAGCACCAGGAGAGGGACTATTCGTTGAGTTTTAGAAACCTTTTGTATTCACAGTGTGTCCATTCTCTAGGTTTCCCGTACATGTTATAGCTGTAGTAATATTCCCTTCAACCTGGAGAGTTCGGACCCATGGAATGGGGGCCATGCATTATTGCTTTAAAGGGTCTGCGTTTGCTCAGCCAATCTCACTAGTCCTCTCAGTCCCAAGTGTCCAGCCTTATGCCACATCCAGCTGTCAATGTAGATAGGGTCATTCCAGGTTTCATCAGAGAACCTGAAAGAAATGTAAAGAATTTCCCTGTTTTTTGGATTTGTTTTTGAAATTCCGTTTTATAGTGGGTTTGAGATGATTCTCGCTGCCATGTTTATGCCAGTCTAGACAAACTTGATTCCCTTACGGAGACATATCATTACATAGGTTTTAAGATTCTTACTAGTCAGATCTATTCCTCTGCGGGAAATATGGGGTTTTTAGTCACTTTCACTGAGGAAGGTGTAGGTCTTGTCTATTCCAAAGTTGATTTTAGAAACGGTACCCGTGCTTATATCAAACTCTGGTTTTATGCATCACCCCACCTCTCCTTCCCCCTTAAGCAGGCATAACAGTGTTTTCTAAATGTGAGACTCTGTTCTCTTTCTTAACTCAGTTCATGTGTAGCCAGGTTTACAGGATCTTCATAAGTGATATCTTATGATAAGTTTCTTTTTTCTGTGTGACTTATTTCACTTAGAATCATCGTACCTGAATCCACTCACTTTGCTGCTCCTGGTCTTATGACATTGATTTCATGGCTGAGGGATATTCCATCGTACATAAGTACCACAATTTTTTGAAACATTTTTATATATCCTGGGATATTTAAGGTGTACCCAAGTTTAGGTTCTTGTAAGCAGTGCAGCCCTAAATTTGGGGGTGGCTCTTTCTTATTGATTTCCAGTTTTCCCAAGGTATATTCCCTAGACTGGAAGTGCCCTTGGCTCTGTAGCTCTGTTGTTTACTTGTTTTAGGGAACACAATGCACTCCTCCTGTGAGGCAATTGGCAATTTACATCCCGCCCATCAGCATAACAAGGCTCCCTGTTCTCCAGAGCCTGTCTTGCCTTTCTGGTTTTTACACATTGTGTGGATGTCCCTTTTGACTGGTGGGAAGTGATACTTCTTTGTAGTGCATATTTGCATTGCCCGCTTGCTTGCTTGGCCAAAAAGGGCGTATGCGTTTTCTCCTGAGTATAATAAGGAGAAAACGCATAAGCCCTTTTTGGCCAGTGCGTTATTGTCGAAGTTGTGCCCCTCTTCTTGTGCTTTAAAGGCGATTCCAACGTACCTCTTGAAATCTGTATCCTGCTATTGTGCCTCGCTTTCAAGTTCACCTCGTTGCCTTCCCTCAACAGATTGTTGGACGATAGTTGTCCTTTATTACTCTGCCAGTTTGTGAATTGCTGTGCCCCTGAGCTCCATTTTTCAACTCGTTTTTTTGTGAGCTGTACGCAAGTCCAAAATTTTGGTTCAGGAACTTTACTGGTTCCCGGTGGGTGGCTGAGACTTTGGTTAATTCTTCTTCCTGCCGGGAAATTATAGTGACATGTGCCCGTCCAAATGCCAAACAGCTACTCTCTCACTGGTTCTCCCTGTTCCCTTCCATCCTCTGCCAAATTGGCAACGTGTGCAAACCAGGAGGTTAAAGGGGCTGTCTCTCCAAGTTGGGAGATTGATAGTAAAGCAGTTGGAAAGTCAAACCGGAGCACCAGGAGAGGGACTATTCGTTGAGTTTTAGAAACCTTTTGTATTCACAGTGTGTCCATTCTCTAGGTTTCCCGTACATGTTATAGCTGTAGTAATATTCCCTTCAACATGGAGAGTTCGGACTCATGGAATGGGGGCCATGCATTATTGCTTTAAAGGGTCTGCGTTTGCTCACCCAATCTCACCAATCCTCTCAGTCCCAAGTGTCCAGCCTTATGCCACATCCAGCTGTCATTGTAGATAGGGTCATTCCAGGTTTCATCAGAGACCCTGAAGGAAATGTAAAGAATTTCCCTGTTTTTTGGTTTTGTTTTTGAAATTCCTTTTTATAGTGGGTTTGAGCTGATTCTCGCTGCCATGTTTATGCCAGTCTAGACACACTTGATTCCCTTACGGTGACATATCAATACATAGGTTTTAAGATTCTTACTAGTCAGATCTATTCCTCTGCGGGAAATATGGGGTTTTGAGTCCCTTTCACTGAGAAAGGTGTAGGTCTTGTCTATTCCACAGTTGGTTTAGAAATGGTACCTGTACTTATATCAAACTCTGGTTTTATGCATCACCCCACCTCTCGTTTCCCCTTAAGCAGGCATAAGAGTGTTTTCTAAATGTGAGACTCTGTTCTCTTTCCTAACTCAGTTCATGTGTAGCCATGTTTACAGGATCTTCATAAGTGATATCTTATGATAAGTTTCTTTTTCTGTGTGACTTCACTTAGAATCATCGTACCAGAATCCACTCACTTTGCTGCCCCTGGTCTTATGACATTGATTTCCTGGCTGAGGGATATTCCATCGTACATAACTACCATAGTTTTTTCAACCACTTTTATATTTCCTGGGATATTTAAGGTGTACCCAAGTTGATGTTCTTGTAAGCAGTGCAGCCCTAAATTTGGGGGTGGCTCTGTCTTATAGATTTTCAGATTTCCCAAGGTATATTCCCTAGACTGGAAGTGCACTTGGCTCTGTAGCTGTGTTGTTTACTTGTTTTTGGGAATGCAATGCACTCCTCCAGTGAGGCAGTTGGCAATTTACATCCCGCCCATCAGCATAACAAGGCTCCCTGTTCTCCAGGGCCTGTCTTGCCTTTCTGGTTTTTACACATTTTGTGGATGTCCCTTTTGACCGGAGGGAAGTGATACTTCTTTGTAGTGCAGATTTGCATTGCCCGCTTGCTTGCTTGGCCAAAAAGGGCGTATGCGTTTTCTCCTGAGTATACTCAGTAGAAAATGTATACGCACTTTTTGGCCCAGTGCGTCATTTTCGAAGTTGTGCCCCTCTTCCTGTGCTTTAAAGGTGATTCCAACGTACCTCTTGAAATCTGTTTCCTGCTATTCTGCCTCGCTTTCAAGTCCGTCTCATTCCCTTCCCTCAACAGATTTTTGGACGATAGTTGTCCTTTATTACTCTGACAGTTTGTGAATTGCTATGCCCCTGAGCTCCATTTTTCAAGTTGTTTTTTGAGAGCTCTACGCAAGTCCAAAATTTTGGTTCAAGACCTACACTGGTTCCCGGTGGGTGGCTGAGACTTTGGTTAATACTTCTTCCTGCCAGGAAATTAGAGTGACATATGCCCGTCCAAATGTCTAACAGCTACTCTCTCATTGGTTCTCCCTCTTCCATTCCATCCTCTGCCAAATTGGCAACCTGTGCAAAGAAGGAGCTTAAAGGGGCTGTCTCTCCATGTTGCTAGATTGATATTAAAGCAGTTGGAAAGTCAAACCAGAGAACCAGGAGAGGGACTACTCGTTGAGTTTTAGAAACCTTTTGTATTAACAGTGTGTCCATTCTGTAGATTTCCCGTACATGTTATAGCTGTAGTAATATTCCCTTCAACATGGAGAGTTGGGAGCCATGGAATGGGGGCCATGCATTTTTGATTTAAAGGGTCTGCATTTGCTCACCCAATCTCACCAATCCTATCAGTCCCAAGTGTCCAGTTTATGCCACATCCAACTGTCATTGTAGATAGGGTCATTCCAGGTTTCATCAGAGACCCTGAAGGAATTGTAAAGAATTTCCCTGTTTTTTGGTTTTGTTTTTGAAATTCATTTTTATAGTGGGTTTGAGCTGATTCTCGCTGCCATGTTTATGCCAGTCTACACACTTGATTCCCTTACGGAGACATATCAATACATACGTTTTAGGATTGTTACTAGTCAGATCTATTCCTCTGCGGGAAATATGGGGTTCTGAGTCCCTTTCACTGAGGAAGGTGTAGGTCTTGTCTATACCGCAGTTGGTTTTACAAACGGTACCTGTACTTATATCCAACTCCGGTTTTATGCATCACCCCACCTCTCCTCCCCGCTTAAGCAGGCATAACAGTGTTTTCTAAATGTGAGACTCAGTTCTCTTTCTTAACTCATTTCAAGTGTAGCCATGTTTACAGGATCTGCATAAGTGATATCTTATGATAAGTTTCTTTTTCTGTGTGACTTATTTCACTTAGAATCATCGTACCTGAATCAACTCACTTTGGTGCTCCTGGACTTATGACATGGATTTCATAGCTGAGGGACATTCCATCGTACATAAATACCACTGTTTTTTGAACCATATTTATATTTCCTGGGATATTTAAGGTGTACCCAAGTTGAAGTTCTTGTAAGCAGTGCAGCCCTAAATTTGGGGGTGGCTCTGTCTTATTGATTTTCAGTTTTCCCAAGGTATATTCCCTAGACTGGAAGTGCCCTTGGCTCTGTTGCTCTGTTGTTTACTTGTTTTAGGGAACGCAATTCACTCCTCCAGTGAGGCAGTTGGCAATTTACATCCCGCCCATCAGCATAACAAGGCTCCCTGTTCTCCAGTGCCTGTCTTGCCTTTCTGGTTTTTACACATTTTGTGGATGTCCCTTTTGACCGGTGGGAAGTGATACTTCTTTGTAGTGCAGATTTGCATTGCCCGCTTGCTTCCTTGGCCAAAAAGGCCGTATGCGTTTTCTCCTGAATATATTCAGGAGAAAACGATAATGCCCTTTTTGGCCAAGTGCGTCATTGTCGAAGTTGTGCCCCTCTTCCTATGCTTTAAAGGCGATTCCAACGTACCTCTTGAAATCTGTTTCCTGCTATTCTGCCTCGCTTTCAAGTCCCCCTCGTTGCCTTCCCTCAACAGATTTTTGGACGATAGTTGTCCTTTATTATTCTGCCAGTTTGTGAAATGCTGTGCCGGTGAGCTCCATTTTTCAACTCGTGTTTTGTGAGCTGTACGCAAGTCCAAAATTTTGGTTCAGGATCTATACTGGTTCCCGGTGGGTGGCTGAGACTCTGGTTAATTCTTCTTCCTGCCGGGAAATTAGAGTGACATGTGCCCGTCCAAATGTCTAACAGCTACTGTCTTATTGGTTCTCCCTCTTCCCTTCCATCCTCTGCCAAATTGGCAACGTGTGCGAACCAGGAGGTTAAAGGTGTTGTCTCTCAAAGTTGGGAGATTGATAGTAAAGCAGTTGGAAAGTCAAACCGGAGCACCAGGAGAGGGACTACTCGTTGAGTTTTAGAAACCTTTTGTATTCACTGTGTGTCCATTCTCTAGGTGTCCCGTACATGTTATAGCTGTAGTAATATTCCCTTCATCATGGAGAGTTGGGACGCAGGAATGGGGGCCATGCATTTTTGCTTTAAATGGTCTGCATTTGCTCACACAATCTCACCAATACTATCAGTCCCAAGTGTCCAGCCTTATGCCACATCCAGCTGTCATTGTAGATATGGTCATTCCATGTTTCATCAGAGACCCTGAAGGAATTGTAAAGAATTTCCCTGTTTTTTGGTTTTGTTTTTGAAATTCATTTTTATAGTGGGTTTGAGCTGATTCTCGCTGCCATGTTTATGCCAGTCTACACACTTGATTCCCTTACGGAGACATATCAATACATAAGTTTTAGGATTGTTACTAGTCAGATCTATTCCTCTGCGGGAAATATGGGGTTCTGAATCCCTTTCACTGAGGAAGGTGTAGGTCTTGTCTATTCCGCAGTTGGTTTTACAAACGGTACCTGTACTTATATCCAACTCTGGTTTTATGCATCACCCCACCTCTCCTCCCCCCTTCAGCAGGCATAATAGTGTTTTCTAAATGTGAGACTCTGTTCTCTTTCGTAACTCATTTCATGTGTAGCCATGTTTACAGGATCTTCATAAGTGATATCTTATGATAAGTTTCTTTTTCTGTGTGACTTATTTCACTTAGAATCATCGTACATGAATCCACTCACTTTGGTGCTCCTGGACTTATCACATGGATTTCATAGCTGAGGGATATTCCATCGTACATAAATACCACTGTTTTTTGAACCATATTTATATTTCCTGGGATATTTAAGGTGTACCCAAGTTGAGGTTCTTGTAAGCAGTGCAGCCCAAAATTTGGGGGTGGCTCTGTCTTATTGATTTTCAGTTTTCCCAAGGTATATTCCCTAGACTGGAAGTGCCCTTGGCTCTGTTGCTCTGTTGTTTACTTGTTTTACGGAACGCAATGCACTCCTCCAGTGAGGCAGTTGGCAATTTACATCCCGCCCATCAGTATAACAAGGCTCCCTGTTCTCCAGGGCCTGTCTTGCCTTTCTGGTTTTTACACATTTTGTGGATGTCCCTTTTGACCGGTGGGAAGTGATACTTCTTTGTAGTGCAGATTTGCATTGCCCGCTTGCTTGCTTGGCCAAAAAGGGCGTATGCGTTTTCTCCTGAATATATTCAGGAGAAAACGCATACGCCCTTTTTGGCCAAGTGCGTCATTGTCGAAGTTGTGCCCCTCTTCCTTTGCTTTAAAGGCGATTCCAACATACCTCTTGAAATCTGTTTCCTACTATTCTGCCTCGCTTTCAAGTCCGCCTCGTTGCCTTCCCTCAACAGATTTTTGGACGATAGTTGTCCTTTATTACTCTGCCAGTTTGTGAATTGCTGTGCCCCTGAGCTCAATTATTCAACTCTTTTTTTGTGAGCAGTACGCAAGTCCAAAATTTTGGTTCAGGACCTATACTGGTTCCCGGTGGGTGGCTGAGACTCTGGTTAATTCTTCTTCCTGCCGGGAAATTTGAGTGACATGTGCCCGTCCAAATGTCTAACAGCTACTGTCTTATTGGTTCTCCCTCTTCCCTTCCATCCTCTGCCAAATTGGCAACGTGTGCGAACCAGGAGGTTAAAGGTGTTGTCTCTCAAAGTTGGGAGATTGATAGTAAAGCAGTTGGAAAGTCAAAGCGGAGCACCAGGAGAGGGACTACTCGTTGAGTTTTAGAAACCTTTTGTATTCACTCTGTGTCCATTCTCTCGGTTTCCCGTACATGTTATAGCTGTAGTAATATTCCCTTCAACAAAGAGAGTTGGGACCCATGGAATGGGGGCCATGCATTTTTGCTTTACATAGTCTGCATTTGCTCACACAATCTCACCAATCCTATCAGTCCCAAGTGTCCAGCCTTATGCCACATCCAGCTGTCATTGTAGATAGGGTCATTCCAGGTTTCATCAGAGACCCTGATGGAATTGTAAAGAATTTCCCTGTTTTTTGGTTTTGTTTTTGAAATTCATTTTTATAGTGGGTTTAAGCTGATTCTCGCTGCCATGTTTATGCCAGTCTACACACATGATTCCCTTACGGAGACATATCAATACATAAGTTTTAGGATTGTTACTAGTCAGATCTATTCCTCTGCGGGAAATATGGGGTTCTGAGTCCCTTTCACTGAGGAAGGTGTAGGTCTTGCCTATTCCGCAGTTGGTTTTACAAACGGTACCTGTACTTATATCAAACTCTGGTTTTATGCATCACCCCACCTCTCCTCCCCCCTTAAGCAGGCATAACAGTGTTTTCTAAATGTGAGACTCCGTTCTGTTTCTTAACTCATTTCATGTGTAGCCATGTTTACAGGATCTTCATAAGTGATATCTTATGATAAGTTTCTTTTTCTGTGTGACTTCACTTAGAATCATCGTACCTGAATCCACACACTTTGCGGCTCCTGGTCTTATGACATTGATATCATGGCTGTAGGATATTCCATCGTACATATGTACCACAATTTATTGAACAATTTTTATGTTTCCTGGTATATGTAAGGTGTACCCAAGTTGAGGTTCTTGTAAGCAGTGCAGCCCTAAATTTGGGGGTGGCTCTGCCTTATTGATTTTCAGTTTTCCCAAGGTATATTCCCTAGACTGGAAGTGCCCTTGGCTCTGTAGCTCTGTTGTTTACTTGTTTTAGGGAACACAATGCACTCCTCCTGTGAGACAGTTGGCAATTTACATCCCGCCCATCAGCATAAAAAGGCTCCCTGTTCTCCAGGGCCTCTCTTGCCTTTCTGGTTTTTACACATTTTGTGGATGTCCCTTTTGACCGTTGGGAAGTGATACTTCTTTGTAGTGCAGATTTGCATTGCCCGCTGGCTTGCTTGGCCAAAAAGGGCGTATGCGTTTTCTCCTGAATATATTCAGGAGAAAACGCTAATGCCCTTTTTGGCCAAGTGCGTCATTGTCGAAGTTGTGCTCCTCTTCCTATGCTTTAAAGCCGATTCCAACGTACCTCTTGAAATCTGTTTCCTGCTATTCTGCCTCACATTCAAGTCCGCTTCGTTGCCTTCCCTCAACAGATTTTTGGACGATAGTTGTCCTTTATTACTCTGCCAGTTTGTGATTTGCTGTGCCTGTGAGCTCCATTTTTCAACTCGTTTTTTGTGAGCTGTACGCAAGTCCAAAATTTTGGTCCAGGATCTATACTGGTTCCCGGTGGGTTTCTGAGACTTTGGTTAATTCTCCTTCCTGCCAGGAGATTAGAGTGACATGTGCCCGTCCAGATGCCTAACAGCTACTCTCTCATTGGTTCTCCCTCTTCCCTTCCATCCTCTGCCAAATTGGCAACCTGTGCGAACCAGGAGGTTAATGGTGTTGTCTCTCAAAGTTGGGAGATTGATAGGAAAGCAGTTGGAAGGTCAAACCGGAGCACCAGGAGAGGGACTACTCGTTGCGTTTTAGAAACCTTTTGTATTCACAGTGTGTCCATTCTCTAGGTTTCCCGTACATGTTATACCTGTTGTAATATTCCCTTCAACATGGAGAGTTGAGACCCATAGAATGGGGGCCATGCATTTTTGCTTTAAATGGTCTGCATTTGCTTACCCAATCTCACCAATCCTCTCAATCCCAAGTGTCCAGCCTTATATCGCATCCAGCTGTCATTGTAGATAGGGTCATTCCAGGTTTCATCAGAGACCCTGAAGGAATTGTAAAGAATTTCCCTGTTTTTTGGTTTTGTTTTTGAAATTCCTTTTTATAGTGGGTTGGAGCTGATTCTCGCTGCCATGTTTATGCCAGTCTACACACTTGATTCCCTTACGGAGACATATCAATACATAAGTTTTAGGATTGTTACTAGTCAGATCTATTCCTCTGCGGGAAATATGGCGTTTTGAGTCCCTTTCACTGAGGAAGGTGTAAGTCTTGTCTATTCTACAGTTGGTTTTACAAACGGTACCTGTGCTTATATCAAACTCTGGTTTTATGCATCACCCCACCTCTCCTCCCCCCTTAAGCAGGCATAACAGTGTTTTCTAAATGTGGGACTATGTTCTCTTTCTCAACTCATTTCATTTGTAGCCTTGTTTACAGGATCTTCATAAGTGATATCTTATGATAAATTTCTTTTTCTGTGTGACTTCACTTAGAATCATCGTACCTGAATCCACTTACTTTGCTGCTCCTGGTCTTAAGACATTGATTTCATGGGTGAGCGATATTCCATCGTATATAATTACCACAATTTTTTGAACCATATTTATATTTCCTGGGATATTCAAGGTGTACCCAAGTTGAGGTTCTTGTAAGCAGTGCAGCCCTAAATTTGGGGGTGGCTCTGTCTTATTGATTTTCAGTTTTCCCAATGTATATTCCCTAGACTGGAAGTGCCCTTGGCTCTGTAGCTCTGTTGTTTACTTGTTTTAGGGAACGCAATGCACTCCTCCAGTGAGGCAGTTGGCAATTTACATCCCGCCCATCAGCATAACAAAGTTTCCGGTTCTCCAGGGCCTGCCTTGCCTTTCTGGTTTTTACACATTTTGTGGATGACCCTTTTGACCGGTGGAAAGTGATACTTCTTTGTAGTGCAGATTTGCATTGCCTGCTTGCTTGCTTAGCCAAAATGGGCGTATGCCTTTTCTCCTGAATATATTCAGGAGAAAACGCATACGCCCTTTTTGGCCAAGTGTGTCATTGTCGAAGTTGTGCCCCTCTTCCTATGCTTTAAAGGCGATTCCAACGTACCTCTTGAAATCTGTTTCCTGCTATTCTGCCTCGCTTTCAAGTCCACCTCATTGCCTTCCCTCAACAGATTTTTGGACGATAGTTGTCCTTTAATACTCTGCCAGTTTGTGAATTGCTGTACCCCTGAGCTCCATTTTTCAAATCGTTTTTTGTGAGCTGTACGCAAGTCCAAAATTTTGGTTCAGGACCTATACTGGTTCCCTGTGGGTGGCTGAGACTTTGGTTAATTTTTCTTCCTGCCGGGAAATTAGAGTGACATGTGCCCGTCCAAATGCCTAACAGCTACTCTCTCATTGGTTCTCCCACTTCCCTTCCAACCTCTGCCAAATTTGCAACCTGTGAGAACCAGGAGGTTAAACGGGTTGTCTCACAAGTTGGGAGATTGATAGTAAAGCAGTCGGAAAGTCAAACCGGAGCACCAGGAGAGGGACTACTCGTTGAGTTTTAGAAACCTTTTGTATTCACAGTGTATCCATTCTCTTGGTTTCCCGTACATGTTATAGCTGTAGTAATGTTCCCTTCAACCTTGAGAGTTGGGACCCATGGAATGGGGGCCATGCATTTTTGCTTTAAACGGTCTGCATTTGATCACCCAATCTCACCAAACCTCTCAGTCCCAAGTGTCCAGCCTTATGCCACATCCAGTTGTCATTTTAGATAGGGTCATTCCAGGTTTCATCAGAGACCCTGAAGGAAATGTAAAGAATTTCCCTGTTATTTGGTTTTGTTTTTGAAATTCCTTTTTATAGTGAGTTAGAGCTGATTCTCGCTACCATGTTTATGCCAGTCTAGACACACTTGATTCCCTTACAGAGACATATCAATACATAGGTTTTAACATTCTTACTAGTCAGATCTATTCCTCTGAGGGAAATATGGGGTTTTGAGTCCCTTTCACTGAGGAAGGTGTAGGTCTTGTCTATTCCACAGTTGGTTATAGAAATGGTACCTGTGCTTTTATCAAACTCTGGTTTTATGCATCACCCCACCTCTACTTTCCCCTTAAGCAGGCATAAGAGTGTTTTCTAAATGTGAGACTCTGTTCTCTTTCCTAACTCAGTTCTTGTGTAGCCATGTTTACAGGATCTTCATAAGTGATATCTTATGATAAGTTTCTTTTTCTGTGGGACTTATTTCACTTATAATCATCGTACCTGAATCCACTCACTTTGCTGCTCCTGGTCTTATGACATTGATTTCATGGCTGAGGGATATTCAAAAGTACATAAGTACTACAAATTTTTGAAGCATTTTTATATTTCCTGGGATATTTAAGGTGTACACAAGTTGAGGTTCTTATAAGCAGTGCAGCCCTAAATTTGGGGGTGGCTCTGTCTTATTGATTTTCAGTTTTCCCAAGGTATATTTCCTAGACTGGAAGTGCCCTTGGCTCTGTAGCTCTGTTGTTTCCTTGTTTTAGGGAACGTAATGCACTCCTCCAGTGAGGCAGTTGGCAATTTACATCCCGCCCATCAGCATAACAAGGCTCCCTGTTCTCCAGGGCCTGTCTTGCCTTTCTGGTTTTTTCACATTTGTGGATGTCCCTTTTGACCGGTGGGAAGTGATACTTATTTGTAGTGCAGATTTGCATTGCCCGCTTGGTTGCTTGGCCAAAAAGGGGGTATGCGTTTTCTCCTGAATATATTCAGGAGAAAACGCATACGCCCTTTTTGGCCAGGTGGGTCATTCTCGAAGTTGTGCCCCTCTTCCTGTGCTTTAAATGCGATTCCAGCGTACCTCTTGAAATCTGTTTCCTGCTATTCTGCCTCGCTTTCAAGTCCGCCTCGTTGCCATCCCTCAACAGATTTTTGGACGATAGTTGTCCTTTATTACTCTGCCAGTTTGTGAATTGCTGTGCCCCTGAACACCATTTTTCAACTCGTTTTTTGTGAGCTGTACGCAAGTCCAAAATTTTGCTTCAGGATCTATACTGGTACACAGTGGGTGGATGAGACCTTGGTTAATTCTTCTTCCTGCCGGGAAATTAGAGTGACATGTGCCCGTCCAAATGCCTAACAGCTACTCTCTCATTGGTTCTCCCTCTTCCCTTCCATCCACTGCAAAATTGGTAACCTGTGTGAACCAGGATGTTAAAGGGGCTGTCTCTCCAATTTGGGAGATTGCTAGTAAAACAGTTGAAAAGTCTACCCGGAGCATCTGGAGAGGGAATATTCTTTGAGTTTTAGAAACTTTTGTATTCACAATGTGTCCATTCCTTAGGTTTCTCGTACATGTTATAGCTGTAGTAATATTCCCTTCAACATGGACAGTTGGGACCCATGGAATGGGGGCCATGCATTTTTGCTTTTTAGGGTCTGCATTTGCTCACCAAATCTCACCAATCCTCTTAGTCCCAAGTGTCCAGCCTTATGCTACATCTAGCTGTCATTGTAGATAGGGTCATTCCAGGTTTCATCAGAGACCCTGAAGGAAATGTAAAGAAATTCCCTGTTTATTGGTTTTGTTTATGAAATTCCTTTTTATAGTGGGTTTGAGCTGATTCTCGCTGCCATGTTTATGCCAGTCTAGACACTCTTGATTCCCTAATGGAGACATATCAATACATAGGTTTTAAGATTCTTACTAGTCAGATCTATTCCTCTGCGGGAAATATGGGGTTTTGAGTCCCTTTCACTGAGGAAGGTGTAGGTCTTGTCAATTCCACAGTTGGTTTTAGAAACGGTACCTGTGCTTATATCAAACTCTGATTTTATGCATCACTCCACCTCTCCTTCCCCCTTAAACAGGCATAAGAGTGTTTTCTAAATGTGAGTCTCTGTTCTCTTTCCTAACTCAGTTCATGTGTAGCCATGTTTACAGGATCTTCATAAGTGATATCTTATGATAAGTTTCTTTTTCTGTGTGACTTATTTCACTTGCAATCATCGTACTTGAATCCACTCACTTTGCTGCTCCTGGTCTTATGACATTGATTTCATGGCTGAGGGATATTCAAAAGTACCTAAGTACTACAAATTTTTGAAGCATTTTTCTATTTCCTGGGATATTTAAGGTGTACACAAGTTGAGGTTCTTCTAAGCAGTGCAGCCCTAAATTTGGGGGTGGCTCTGTCTTATTGATTTTCAGTTTTCCCAAGGTATATTTCCTAGACTGGAAGTGTCCTTGGCTCTGTAGCTCTGTTGATTCCTTGTTTTAGGGAACGCAATGCACTCCTCCAGTGAGGCAGTTGGCAATTTACATCCCGCCCATCAGAATAACAAGGCTCCCTGTTCTCCAGGTCCTGTCTTGCCTTTCTGGTTTTTACACATTTGTGGATATCCCTTTTGACCGGTGGGAAGTGATACTTCTTTGTAGTGCAGATTAGCATTGCCCGCTTGCTTGCTTGGCCAAAAAGGGGTTATGCGTTTTCTCCTGAATGTATTCAGGAGAAAACACATACGCCCTTTTGGCCAAGTGCGTCATTGTCGAAGTTGTACCCCTCTTCCTGTGCTCTAAAGGCGATTCCAACGTACCTCTTGAAATCTGTTTCCTGCTATTCTGCCTTGCTTTCAAGTCCGCCTCGTTGCCTTCCCTCAACAGATTTTTGACCGATAGTTGTCCTTTATTACTCTGCCAATTTGCGAATTGCTGTGCCCCTGAACACCATTTTTCAACTCGTTTTTTGTGAGCTGTACGCAAGTCCAAAATTTTGGTTCAGGACCTATACTGGTTCCCAGTGGGTGGCTGAGACTTTGGTTAATAATTCTTCCTGCCGGGAAATTAGAGTGACATGTTCCCCTCCAAATGCCTAACAGCTACTCTCTCATTGGTTCTCCCTGTTCCCTTCCATCCTCTGCAAAATTGGCAACCTGTGCGAACCAGGAGCTTAAAGGGGCTGTCTCTCCAATTTGGGAGATTGATAGTAAAGCAGTTGGAAAGTGAAACCGGAGCACCCGGAGAGGGACTATTCGTTGAGTTTTAGAAACCTTTTGTATTCACAGTGTGTCCATTCTCTAGGTTTCCCATACTTGTTATAGCTGTAGTAATATTCCCTTCAACCTGGAGAGTTGGGACCCTTGGAATGGGGTCCATGCATTTTTGCTTTAAACGGTCTGCATTTGCTCACCCAATCTCACCAATCCTCTCATTCCCAAGTATCCAGCCTTATACCACATCCATCTGACATTGTAGATAGAGTCATTCCAGGTTTCATCAGTGACCCTGAAGGAATTGTAAAGAATATCCCTGTTTTTTGGTTTTGTTTTTGAAATTCCTTTTTATAGTGGGTTTGAGCTGATTCTCGCTGCCATGTTTATGCCAGTCTAGACACACTTGATTCCCTTACAGAGACATATCAATACATAGGTTTTAACATTCTTACTAGTCAGATCTATTCCTCTGAGGGAAATATGGGGTTTTGATTCCCTTTCACTGATGAAGGTGTAGGTCTTGTCTATTCCAAAGTTGGTTTTAGAAATGGTACCTGTGCTTATGTCAAACTTTGGTTTTATGCATCACCGCGCCACTCCTTCCCCCTTAATGAGGCATAAGAGTGTTTTCTAAATGTGAGACTCTGTTCTCTTTCCTAACTCAGTTCATGTGTAGCCATGTTTACAGAATCTTCATAAGTGATATCTTATGATAAGTTTGTTTTTCTGTGTGACTTATTTCACTTAGAATCATCGTACCTGAATCCACTCAATTTGCTGCTCCTGGTCTTATGACATTGATTTCATGGCTGAGGGTTATTCCATCGTACATAAGTACCACAATTTTTTGAACCATTTTTATATTTCCTGGGATATTTATGGTGTACCCAAGTTGAGGTTCTTGTAAGCAGTGCAGCCCTCAATTTGGTGGTGGCTCTGTCTTATTGATTTTCAGTTTTCCCAAGGTATATTCCCTAGACAGGAAGTGCCCTTGGCTCTGTTGCTCTGTTGTTTACTTGTTTTAGGGAATGCAATGCTCTCCTCCAGTGAGTCAGTTGGCAATTTACATCCCGCCCATCAGCATAACAAGGCTCACTGTTCTCCAGGGCCTGTCTTGCCTTTCTGGTTTTTACACATTTGTGGATGTCCCTTTTGACCGGTGGGAAGTGAAAATTCTTTGTAGTGCAGATTTGCATTGCCCGCTTGCTTGCTTGGCCAAAAAGGGGGTATGCGTTTTCTCCTGAATATATTCAGGAGAAAACGCATGCACCGTTTTGGCCAAGTGCGTCATTGTCGAAGTTGTGCCCCTCTTCCTGTGCTTTAAATGTGATTCCAACGTACCTCTTGAAATCTGTTTCCTGCTATTCTGCCTCGCTTTCAAGTCCGCCTCGTTGCCTTCCCTCAACAGATTTTTGGACGATAGTTGTCCTTTATTACTCTGCCAGTTTGCGAATTGCTGTGCCCCTAAGCTCAATTTTTCAACTCGTTTTTTGTGAGCTGTACGCAATTCCATAATTTTGGTTCAGGACCTATACTGGTACCCGGTGGGTGGCTGAGGCATTGCTTAATTCTTCTTCCTGCCGGGAAATTAGAGTGACATGAGCCCGTCCAAATGCCTAACAGCTACTCTCTCTTTGGTTCTCCCTCTTCCCTCCATCCTCTGCAAAATTGGCAACCTGTGCGAACCAGGAGCTTAAAGGGTCTGTCTCTCCAGTTAGGAAGATTGATAGTAAAGCAGTTGGAAAGTCAAACCGGAGCACCAGGAGAGGGACTATTCGTTGAGTTTTAGAAACCTTTTGTATTCACAGTGTGTCCATTCCCTAGGTTTCCCATACATGTTATAGCTGTAGTAATATTCCCTTCAACCTGGAGAGTTGGGACCCATGGAATCGGGGCCATGCAATTTTGCTTTAAAGGGTCTGCATTTGCTCACCCAATATCACCAATCTTCTCAGTCCCAAGTGTCCAGCCATATAGCACATCCAACTGTCATTGTAGATAGGGTATTCCAGGTTTCATCAGAGACCCTGAAGGAAATGTAAAGAATTTCCCTGTTTTTTGGTTTTGTTTATGAAATTCCTTTTTATAGTGTGTTTGAGCTGATTCTCGCTGTCATGTTTATGCCAGTCTAGACACACTTGATTCCCTTAAAGAGACATATCAATACATAGGTTTTAAGATTCTTACTAGTCAGAACTATTCCTCTGTGGGAAATATGGGGTTTTGAGTCCCTTTCACTGAGGAAGGTGTAGGTCTTGTCTATTCCACAGTTGGTTTTAGAAATGGTACCTGTACTTATATGAAACTCTGGTTTTATGCATCACCCCACCTCTCCTTTCCCCTTAAGCGGGCATAAGAGTGTTTTCTAAATGTGAGACTCTGTTCTCTTTCCTAACTCAGTTCTTGTGTAGCCATGTTTACAGGATCTTCATAAGTGATATCTTATGATAAGTTTCTTTTTCTGTGTGACTTATTTCACTTAGAATCATCGTACCTGAATCCACTCACTTTGATGCTCCTGGTCTTATGACATTGATTTCATGGCTGAGGGATATTCCATCGTACATAAGTACTACAATTTTTTCAACCATTTTTATATTTCCTGGGATATTTAAGGTGTACACAAGTTGAGGTTCTTTTAAGCAGTGCAGGCATAAATTTGGGGGTGGCTCTGTCTTATTGATTTTCAGTTTTCCCAAGGTATATTCCCTAGACTGGAAGTGCCCTTGGCTCTGTAGCTCTGTTGTTTACCTGTTTTAGGGAGTGCAATGCACTCCTCCATTGAGGCAGTTGGCAATTTACATCCCGCCCATCAGCATGAAAAGGCTCCCTTTTCTCCAGGGCCTTTCTTGCCTTTCTGGTTTTTGAACATTTTTGGATGTCCCTTTTGACCGGTGGGAAGTGATATTTCTATGTAGTGCAGATTTGCTTTGCCCGCTTGCTTGCTTGGCCGAAAATGGTGTATGCGTTTTCTCCTGAATATATTCAGGAGAAAACGCATACGCCGTTTTTGGCCAAGTGCGTCATTGTCGAAGTTGTGCCCCTCTTCCTGTGCTTTAAAGGCGATTCCAATGTACCTCTTGAAATCTGTTTCCTGCTATTCTGCCTCGCTTTCAAGTCCGCCTCGTTGCCTTCCCTCAACAGATTTTTGGAAGATAGTTGTCCTTTATTTCTCTGCCAGTTTGTGAATTGATTTGCCCCTCAGCTCCATTTTTCATCTC
Source organism: Mesoplodon bidens (assembly GCF_964165515.1). Lineage (NCBI taxonomy): Eukaryota > Metazoa > Chordata > Mammalia > Artiodactyla > Ziphiidae > Mesoplodon > Mesoplodon bidens. The sequence continues at coordinate 4,386,807 of NW_027671422.1, forward strand.
GTTTTTTTTGAGCTGTACGCAAGTCCAAAATTTTGGTTCAGGACCTATACTGGTTCCTGGTGGCTGGCTGAGTCTCCGTTTAATTCTTCTACCTGCCACAAAATTAGAGTGACATGTGCCCGTCCAAATGCCTAACAGCTACTCTCTCACCGGTTCTCCCTCTTCCCTTCCATCCTCTGCCAAATTGGCAACCTGTGCGAACCAGGAGTTTAAAGGGTTTGTCTCTCCAATTTGGGATATTGATAGTAAAGCAGTTGGAAAGTGAAACCGGAGCACCAGGAGAGGGACTATTCGTTGAGTTTTAGATACCTTTTGTATTTACAGAGTGTCCTTTCTGTAGGATTCCCGTACATCTTATAGCTGTAGTAATATTCCCTTCAATGTGGAGAGTTGGGACCCATGGAATGGGGGCCATGCATTTTTGCTTTAAAGGGTCTGCATTTGCTCACCCAATCTCACCAATCCTGTCAGCCCCAGGTGTCCAGCCTTATGCCACTTCCAGCTGTCATTGTAGATAGGGTCATTCCAGGTTTCATCAGAGAGCCTGAAGAAATTGTAAAGAATTTCCCTGTTTTTTGGTTTTGTTTTTGAAATTCATTTTTATAGTTGGTTTGAGCTGATTCTCTCTGCCATGTTTATGCCAGTCTAGACACACTTGATTCCCTAACGGAGACATATCAATACATAGGTTTTAAGATTCTTATAGTCAGATCTATTCCTCTGTGGGAAATATGGGGTTTTGAGTCCCTTTCCCTGAGGAAGGTGTAGGTCTTTTCTATTCCAAAGTTGGTTTTAGTAATGGTACCTGTGCTTATATCAAAATCTGGTTTTATGCATCACCCCACCTCTCCTTCCCCCTTAAGCAGGCATAACAGTGTTTTCTAAATGTGAGTCTCTGTTCTCTTTCTTAACTAAGTTCATGTGTAGCCATGTTTACAGGATCTTCATAAGTGATTTCTTATGATTTGTTTCTTTTTCTGTGTGACTTATTTCACTTAGAATCATCGTACCAGAATCCACTCACTTTGCTGCTTCTGGTCTTATGACATTGATTTCATGGCTGAGGGAAATTCCATCGTACATAAATACCACAGTTTTTTCAACCATTTTTATATTTCCTGGGATATTTAAGGTGTACCCAAGTTGAGGTTCTTGTAAGCAGTGCAGCCCTAAATTTGGGGGTGGATCTGTCTTATTGATTTTCAGTTTTCAAAAGGTATATTCCCTAGAGTGAAAGTGCCCTTGGCTCTGTAGCTCTGTTGTTTACTTGTTTTAGAGAATGCAATGCACTCCTCCAAAGAGGCACTATGCAATTTATATCCCGCCCATCAGCATAACAAGGCTCCCTGTTCTCCAGGGCCTGTCTTGCCTTTCTGGTTTTTACATAATTTGTGGATATCCCTTTTGACCGGTGGTGGGAAGTGATAATTCTTTGTAGTGCAGATTTGCATTGCCCGCTTGCTTGCTTGGCCAAAAAGGGCGTATGCGTTTTCTCCTGAATATTTTCAGGAGAAAACGCATACGCCCTTTTTGGCCAAGTGCATCATTGACGTAGTTGTGCCCCTCTTCCTGTGCTTTAAAGGCAATTACAACGTACCTCTTGAAATCTGTTTCCTGCTATTCTGCCTCGCTTTCAAGTCCGCCTCGTTGCCTTCCCTCAACAGATTTTTGGACGATAGTTGTCCTTTATTACTCTGCCAGTTTGTGAATTGCTGTTCCCATGAGCTCCATTTTTCAACTTGTGTTTGTGAGCTGTATGCAAGTCCAAAATTTTGGTTCAGGACCTATACTGGTTCCCTTTGGGTGGCTGAGTCTCTTGTTAATTCTTCTTCCTGCCACGAAATTAGAGTGACATGTGCCCGTCCAAATGACTAACAGCTACTCTCTCATTTGTTCTCCCTCTTCCCTTCCATCCACTGCAAAATTGGCCACCTGTGCGAACCAGGAGGTTAAAGGGTTTGTCTCTCCAAGTTGGGAGATTGATAGTAAAGCAGTTGGAAAGTCAAACCGGAACACCAGGATAGGGACTATTTGTTGACTTTTAGAAACCTTTTGTATTCACTGTGTGCCCATTCTCTAGGTTTCCCGTACATGTTATAGCTGTAGTAATATTCCCTTCAACATGGAGAGTTGGGACCTATGGAATGGGGGCCATGCATTTTTGCTTTAAAGGGTCTGCATTTGCTCACCCAATCTCACCAATACTCTCAGTCCCAAGTGTCCAGCCTTATACCACATCCAGCTGTCATTTTAGATAGGGTCATTCCTGATTTCATCAGAGACCCTGAAGGAAATGTAAAGAATTTCCCTGTATTTTTTGGTTTTGTTTTTGAAATTCCTTTTTATAGTGGGTTTGAGCTGATTCTCGCTGCCATGTTTATGCCAGTCTAGACACACTTGATTCCCTTACAGAGACATATCAATACATAGGTTTTAAGTTTCTTCTAGACGGATCTATTCCTCTCCGGGAAATAAGGTGTTTTGACTCCCTTTCACTGTGGAATGTGTAGGTCTTGTCTATTCCACTGTTCGTTTTAGAAATGGTTCCTGTGCTTATATCAAACTCGGGTTTTATGCATCACCCCTCCTCTCCTTTACCCTTAAGCAGGCATAAGAGTGTTTTTTAAATGTGTGAGTCTGTTCTCTTTCCTAACTCAGTTCATGGGTAGCCATGTTTACAGGATCTTCATAAGTGATATCTTATGATAAGTTTCTTTTTCTGTGTGACTTCACTTAGAATCATCGTACCTGAATCCACTCACTTTGCTGCCCCTGGTCTTATGACATTGATTTCCTGGCTGAGGGATATTCCATCGTACATAACTACCACAATTTTTGAACCATTTTTATATTTCCTGGGATATTTAAGTTGTACCCAAGTTGAGGTTCTTGTAAGCAGTGCAGCCCTAAATTGGTGGGTGGCTCTGTCTTATTAATTTTCAGTTTTCCATAGGTATATTCCGTAGACTGGAAGTGCCCTTGGCTCTGTAGCTCTGTTGTTTACTTGTTTTAGGGAATGCAATGCACTCCTCCAGTGAGGCAGTTGGCAATTTACATCCCACTCATCAGTATAACAAGGCTCCCTGTTCTCCAGGGCCTGTCTTGCCTTTCTGGTTTTTACACATTTTGTGGCTGACCCTTTTGACCGTTTGGAAGTGATACTTCTTTGTAGTGCAGATTTGCATTGCCCGCTTGGTTGCTTGGCCAAAAAGGGCGTATGCGTTTTCCCCTGAATATATTCAGGGGAAAACGCTAATGCCCTTTTTGGCCAAGTGTGTCATTGTCGAAGTTGTGCCCCTCTTCCTATGCTTTAAAGGCGATTCCAACGTACCTCTTGAAATCTGTTTCCTGCTATTCTGCCTCGTTTCACGTCTGCCTCGTTGCCTTCCCTCAACAGATTTTTGGACGATAGTTGTCCTCTAATATTCTGCCAGTTTGTGAATTGCTGTGCCCCTGAGCTCCATTTTTCAACTCGTTTTTTGTGAGCTGTACGCAAGTCCAAAATTTTGGTTCAGGATCTATACTGGTTCCCGGTGGGTTTCTGAGACTTTGGTTAATTCTTCTTCCTGCCGGGAAATTAGAGTGACATGTGCCCGTCCAGATGCCTAACAGCTACTCTCTCATTGGTTCTCCCTCTTCCCTTCCATTCTCTGCCAAATTGGCAACCTGTGCGAACCAGGAGGTTAAAGGTGTTGTCTCTCAAAGTTGGGAGATTGATAGTAAAGCAGTTGGAATGTCAAACCGGAGCACCAGGAGAGGGACTACTCATTGAGTTTTAGAAACCTTTTGTATTCACAGTGTGTCCATTCTCTAGGTTTCCCGTACATGTTATAGCTGTAGTAATATTCCCTTCAACATGGAGAGTTGGGACCCATGGAATGGGGGCCATGCATTTTGCTTTAAAGGATCTGCATTTGCTCATCCAATCTCACCAATCCTCTCAGTCCCAAGTGTCCCGCCTTATGCCACATCCAGCTGTCATTGTAGATAGGGTCATTCCAGGTTTCATCAGAGACCCTGAAGGAATTGTAAAGTATTTCCCTGTTTTTTTGTTTTGTTTTTGAAATTCCTTTTTATAGTGGGCTTGAGCTGATTCTTGCTGCCATGTTTATGCCAGTCTACACACTTAATTCCCTTACGGAGACATAGCAATACATAGGTTTTAGGATTGTTTCTAGTCAGATCTATTCCTCTGCGGGAAATATGTGATTTTGAGTCCCTTTCACTGAGGAAGGTGTAGGTCTTGTCTATTTCACAGTTGGTTATAGAAATTGTACCTGTGCTTATATCAAACTCTGGTTTTATGCATCACCCTACATCTCCTCCCCCCTTAAGCACGCATAACAGTGTTTTCTAAATGTGAGACTCTGTTCTTTTTCTTAACTCAGTTCATGTGTAGCCATGTTTACAGGATCTTCATAATTGATATCTTATGATAAGTTTCTTTATCTGTGTGACTTATTTCACTTAGAATCATCGTACATGAATCCACTCACTTTGCTGCTCCTGTTCTTATGACATTGATTTCATGGCTGAGGGATATTCCATCGTACATAAATAACACAGTTTTTTGAACCATTTTTATATTTCCTGGGATATTTAAGGTGTACCCAAGTTGAGGTTCTTGTAAGCAGTGCAGCCCTAAATTTGGGGGTGGCTCTGTCTTATTGATTTTCAGTTTTCCCAAGGAATATTCCCTAGACTGGAAGTGCCTTTGTCTCTATAGCTCTGTTGTTTATTGTTTTAGGGAACGCAATGCACTCCTCCAGTGAGGCAGTTGGCAATTTACATCCCACCCATCAGCATAACAAGGCTCTCTGTTCTCCAGGGCCTGTCTTGCCTTTCTGGTTTTTACACATATTGTGGATGTCCCTTTTGACTGGTGGGAAGTGATACTTCTTTGTAGTGCAGATTTGCATTGCCCGCTTGCTTGCTTGGCCAAAAAGGGCGTATGCGTTTTCTCCTGAATCTATTCAGGAGAAAATGCATACGCCCTTTTTGGCCAAGTGCGTCATTGTCGAAGTTGTGCCCCTCTTCCTGTGCTTTAAAGGTGAATCCAACGTACCTCTTGAAATCTGTTTCCTACTATTAGGCCTCGCTTTCAAGTCCGCCTCGTTGCCTTCCCTCAAAAGATTTTTGGACGATAATTGTCCTTTATTACTCTGCCAGTTTGTGAATTGCTGTGCCCCTGAGCTCAATTATTCAACTCGTTTTTTGTGAGCTGTACGCAAGTCCAAAATTTTGGTTGAGGACCTATACTGGTTCCTGGTGGGTGGCTGAGACATTGGTTAATTCTTCTTCCTGCCGGGAAATTAGAGTGACATGTGCCCATCCCAGTGCCTAACAGCTACTCTCTCATTGGTTCTCCCTCTTCCATTCCATCCTCTGCAAAACTGGCAACCTTTGCGAACCAGGAGCTTAAAGGGGATGTGTCTCCAATTTGGGAGATTGATAGTAAAGCAGTTGGAAAGTCAAACCGGAGCACCAGGAGAGGGACTACTCGTTGAGTTTAAAAACCTTTTGTATTCACAGTGTGTCCATTCTCTTGGTTTCCCATACATGTTTTAGCTGTAGTAATATTCCCTTCAACAGGGAGAGTTTGGACCCATGGAATGGGGGCCGTGCATTTTTGCTTTAAATGGTCTGCATTTGCTCACCCAATCTCACCAATCCTCTCAGTCCCAAGTGTCCTGCCTTATAACACTTCCAGCTGTCATTGTAGATAGGGTCATTCCAGGTTTCATCAGAGACCCTGAAGGAATTGTAAAGAATTTCCCTGTTTTTTGGTTTTGTTTTTGAAATTTCTTTTTATAGTGGGTTTGAGCTGATTCTCGCTGCCATGTTTATGCAAGTATAGACACACTTGATTCCCTTACATAGACGTATCAATACATAGGTTTTAAGTTTCTTACTAGTCAGATCTCTTCCTCTGCGGGAAATATGGGGTTTTGAGTCCCTTTCACTGAGGAAGGTGTAGGTCTTGTCTATTCCAAAGTTGGTTTTAGAAATGGTACCTGTGCTTATGTCAAACTCTGGTTTTATGCATCACCCCACCTCTCCTTCCCCCTTAAGCAGTCATAAGAGTGTTTTCTAAATGTGAGACTCTGTTCTCTTTCCTAACTCACTTAATGTTTAGCCATGTTTACAGGATCTTCATAAGTGATATCTTATGATAAGTTTCTTTTTCTGTGTGACTTATTTCACCTAGAATCATCGTACCTGAATCCACTCACTTTGCTGCTCCTGGTCTTATGACATTGATTTCATGGCTGAGGGATATTCCATCGTACATAAGTACCAAAATTTTTCGAACCATTTTTATATTTCCTGGGATATTTAAGGTGTACCCAAGTTGAGGTTCTTGTAAGCAGTGCAGCCCTAAATTTGGGGGTTGCCCTGTCTTATTGATTTTCAGTTTTCCCAAGGTATATTCCCTAGACTGGAAGTGCCCTTGGCTCTGTAGCTCTGTTGTTTACTTGTTTTAGGGAACGCAATACACTCTTCCAGTGAGGCAGTTTGCAATTTACATCCCGCCCATCAGCATAACAAGGCTCCCTCTTCTCCAGGACCTGTCTTGCCTTTCTGTTTTTTTTTTTTATTATTATTTATTTATTTATTTATTTTTTATTTTTTTAATTTTTTAATTAGTTTCTGCTTTATAACAAAGTGAATCAGTCATACATATACATCTGTTCCCACATCCCTTCCCTCATGCATCTCCCTCCCTCCCACCCTCCCCATCCCACCCCTCCAGGCGGTCACTAAGCACCGAGCTGATCTCCCTGTGCTCTGTGGTTGCTTCCCACTATCTATCTACCTTACGTTTGGTTGTGTATATATGTCCATGCCTCTCTTTCGCTTTGTCACAGCTTACCCTTCCCCCTCCCCATAGACTCAAGTCCATTCTCAAGTAGGTCTGTGTCTTTATTCCTGTTTTGCCCCTAGGTCCTTCATGACTTTTTTTTTTTTAAATTCCGTATATATGTGTTAGCATACGGTATTTGTCTTTCTCTTTCTGACTTACTTCACTCTGTATGACAGACTTTAGGTCTATCCACCTCATTACAAATAGCTCAGTTTCGTTTCTTTTTATGGCTGAGTAATATTCCATTGTATATATGTGCCACATCTTCTTTATCCATTCATCCGATGATGGACACTTTGGTTGTTTCCAGCTCCGGGCTGTTGTGAATAGAGCTGCAATGAACATTTTGGTACATGTCTCTTTTTGAATTATAGTTTTCTCAGTGTATATGCCTAGTAGTGGGATTGCTGGGTCATATGGTAGTTCTATTTTTAGTTTTTTAAGGAACCTCCATACTGTTCTCCATAGTGGCTGTACCAATTCACATTCCCACCAGCAGTGCAAGAGTGTTCCCTTTTTTTCACACCCTCTCCAGCATTTATTGTTTCTAGATTTCTTGATGATGGCCATTCTGACTGGTGTGAGATGATATCTCATTGTAGTTTTGATTTGCATTTCTCTAATGATTAATGATGTTGAACATTCTTTCATGTGTTTGTTGGCAGTCTGTATATCTTCTTTGGAGAAATGCCTATTTAAGGCTTCTGCCCATTATTGGATTGGGTTGTTTGTTTTTTTGCTATTGAGCTGCATGGGCTGTTTATAAATTTTGGGGATTAATCCTTTGTCAGTTGCTTCATTTGCAAATATTTTCTCCCATTCTGAGGGTTGTCTTTTGGTCTTGTTTATGGTTTCCTTTGCTGTGCAAAAGCTTTGAAGTTTCATTAGGTCCCATTTGTTTATCTTTGTTTTTATTTCCATTTATCTAGGAGGTGGGTCCAAAAGGATCTTGCTGTGATTTATGTCATAGAGTGTTCTACCTATGTTTTCCTCTAAGAGTTTTATAGTTTCTGGCCTTACATTTAAGTCTTTAATCCATTTTGAGCTTATTTTTGTGTATGGTGTTAGGGAATGATCTAATCTCAAACTTTTACATGTCCCTGTCCAGTTTTCCCAGCACCACTTATTGAAGAGGCTGTCCTTTCTCCACTGTACATTCCTGCCTCCTTTATCAAAGATAAGTTGGCCATATGTGCGTGGGTTTATCTCTGGGCTTTCTATCCTGATCCACTGATCTATCTTTCTGTTTTTATGCCAGTACCACACTGTCTTGATTACTGTAGCTTTGTAGTATAGTCTGAAGTCAGGGAGCCTGATTCCTCCAGCTCCGTTTTTCGTTCTCAAGATTGCTTTGGCTATTCGGGGTCTTTTGTTTTTCCAAACAAATTTTGAAATTTTTTGTTCTAGTTCTGTGAAAAATGCCAGTGGTAGTTTGATAGGGATTGCATTGAATCTGTAGATTGCTTTGGGTAGTAGATTCATTTTCACAATATTGATTCTTCCAATCCAGGAGCATGGTATATCTCTCCATCTATTTGTATCATCTTTAATTTCTTTCATCAGTGTCTTATAATTTTCTGCATACAGGTCTTTTGTCTCCTTAGGTAGGTTTATTCCTAGATATTTTATTCTTTTTGTTGCAATGGTAAATGGGAGTGTTTTCTTGATTTCATTTTCAGATTTTTCATCATTAGTGTACAGGAATGGCAGAGATTTCTGTACATTAATTTTGTATCCTGCTACTTTACCAAATTCATTGATTAGTTCTAGTAGTTTTTCGGTAGCATCTTTAGGATTCTCTATGTATAGTATCATGTCATCTGCAAACAGTGACAGCTTTACTTCTTCTTTTCCAATTTGGATTCCTTTTATTTCCTTTTCTTCTCTGATTGCCGTGGCTAAAACTTCCAAAACTATGTTGAATAAGAGTGGTGAGAGTGGGCAGCCTTGTCTTGTTCCTGATCTTAGTGGAAATGGTTTCAGTTTTTCACCATTGAGGACAATGTTGGCTGTGGGTTTGTCATATATGGCCTTTATGATGTTGAGGAAAGTTCCCTCTATGCCTACTTTCTGCAGGGTTTTTATCATAAATGGGTGTTGAATTTTGTCGAAAGCTTTCTCTGCATCTATTGAGATGATCATATGGCTTTTCTCCTTCAACTTGTTAATATGGTGTATCACATTGATTGATTTGCGTATATTGAAGAATCCTTGCATTCCTGGAATAAACCCCACTTGATCATGGTGTATGATCCTTTTAATGTGCTGTTGGATTCTGTTTGCTAGTATTTTGTTGAGGATTTTTGCATCTATGTTCATCAGTGATATTGGCCTGTAGTTTTCTTTCTTTGTGACATCATTGCCTGGTTTTGGTATCAAGGTGATGGTGGCCTCGTAGAATGAGTTTGGGAGTGTTCCTTCCTCTGATATTGTTTGGAAGAGTTTGAGAAGGATGGGTGTTAGCTCTTCTCTAAATGTTTGATAGAATTCGCCTGTGAAGCCATCTGGTCCTGGGCTTTTGTTTGATGGAAGATTTTTAATCACAGTTTCAATTTCAGTGCTTGTGATTGGTCTATTCATATTTTCTATTTCTTCCTGATTCACACTTGGCAGGTTGTGCATTTCTAAGAATTTGTCCATCTCTTCCAGGTTGTCCATTTTATGGGCATAGAGTTGCTTGTAGTAATCTCTCATGATCTTTTGTATTTCTGCAGTGTCAGTTGTTACTTCTCCTTTTTCATTTCTAATTCTATTGATTTGAGTCTTCTCCCTTCTTTTCTTGATGAGTCTGGCTAATGGTTCATCAATTTTGTTTATCTTCTCAAAGAACCAGCTTTTAGTTTTATTGATCTTTGCTATCGTTTCCTTCATTTCTTTTTCATTTATTTCTGATCTGATTTTTATGATTTCTTTCCTTCTGCTAACTTTGGGGTGTTTTTGTTCTTCTTTCTCTAATTGCTTTAGGTGCAAGGTTAGGTTGTTTATTCGAGATGTTTCCTGTTTCTTAAGGTGGGATTGTATTGCTATAAACTTCCCTCTTAGAACTGCTTTTGCTGCATCCCATAGGTTTTGGGTCGTCGTGTCTCCATTGTCATTTGTTTCTAGGTATTTTTTAATTTCCTCTTTGATTTCTTCAGTGATCACTTCGTTATTAAGTAGTGTATTGTTTAGCCTCCATGTGTTTGTATTTTTTACAGCTCTTTTCCTGTAATTGATATCTAGTCTCATAGCATTGTGGTCAGAAAAGACACTTGATACAATTTCAATTTTCTTAAATTTACCAAGGCTTGATTTGTGACCCAAGATATGATCTATCCTGGAGAATGTTCCATGAGCACTTGAGAAAAATGTGTATTCTGTTGTTTTTGGATGGAATGTCCTATAAATATCAATTAAGTCCATCTTGTTTAATGTATCATTTAAAGCTTGTGTTTCCTTATTTATTTTCATTTTGGAAGATCAGTCCATTGGTGAAAGTGGGGTGTTAAAGTCCCCTACTATGATTGTGTTACTGTCGATTTCTCCTTTTATGGCTGTTAGTATTTGCCTTATGTATTGAGGTGCTCCTATGTTGGGTGCATAAATATTTACAATTGTTATATCTTCTTCTTGGATCGATCCCTTGATCATTATGTAGTGTCCTTCTTTGTCTCTTCTAGTAGTCTTTATTTTAAAGTCTATTTTGTCTGATATGAGAATTGCTACTCCAGCTTTCTTTTGGTTTCCATTTGCATGGAATATCTTTTTCCATCCCCTTACTTTCAGTCTGTATGTGTCTCTAGGTCTGAAGTGGGTCTCTTGTAGACAGCATATATATGGGTCTTGTTTTTGTATCCATTCAGCCAATCTGTGTCTTTTGGTGGGAGCATTTAGTCCATTTACATTTAAGGTAATTATCGATATGTATGTTCCTATTCCCATTTTCTTAATTGTTTTGGGTTCGTTATTGTAGGTCTTTTCCTTCTGTTGTGTTTCTTGCCTAGAGAAGTTCCTTTAGCATTTGTTGTAAAGCTGGTTTGGTGGTGCTGAACTCTCAGCTTTTGCTTGTCTGTAAACGTTTTAATTTCTCCATCAAATCTGAATGAGATCCTTGCTGGGTAGAGTAATCTTGGTTGCAGGTTTTTCTCCTTCATCACTTTAATTATGTCCTGCCACTCCCTTCTGGCTTGTAGAGTTTCTGATGATAGATCAGCTGTTATCCTGATGGGGATTCCCTTGTGTGTTATTTGTTGTTTTTGCCTTGCTGCTTTTAATATGATTTCTTGTGTTTAATTTTTGACAGTTTGATTAATATGTGTCTTGGCTTATTTCTCCTTGGATTTATTCTGTATGGGACTCTCTGTGCTTCCTGGACTTGATTAACTATTTCCTTTCCCATATTAGGGAAGTTTTCAATTATAATCTCTTCAAATATTTTCTCAGTCCTTTCTTTTTCTCTTCTTCTTCTGGAACCCCTATAATTCGAATGTTGGTGCATTTAATGTTGTCCCAGAGGTCTCTGAGACTGTCCTCTGTTCTTTTCATTCTTTTTTCTTTATTTTTCTCTGCAGCAGTTATTTCCACTATTTTATCTTCCACCTCACTTATCCGTTCTTCTGCCTCAGTTATTCTGCTATTGATCCCATCTAGAGTATTTTTTTTATTTCATGTATTGTGTTTTTAATCGATGCTTGATTCATCTTTAGTTCTTCTAGGTCCTTGTTAACTGTTTCTTGCATTTTGTCTATTCTATTTCCAAGATTTTGGATCTGGGAAATAGAATCTTGGATCATCTTTACCATCATTATTCTGAATTGTTTTTCAGGTAGACTGCCTATTACCTCTTCATTTGTTAGGTCTGGTGGGTTTTTATCTTGCTCCTTCTCCTGCTCTGTGTTTTTCTGTCTTCTCATTTTGCTTATGTTACTGTGTTTGGGGTCTCCTTTTTGCAGGCAGCAGGTTCGTAGTTCCCGTTGTTTTTGGTGTCTGTCCCCTGTGGCTAAGGTTGGTTTAGTGGGTTGTGTAGGCTTCCTGGTGGAGGGGACTAGTGCCTGTGTTCTGGTGGATGAGGCTGGATCTTGTCTTTCTGGTGGGCAGGTCCACGTCTGGTGGTGTGTTTTGGGGTGTCTGAGGACTTTTTATGATTTTAGGCTGCCTCTCTGCTAATGGGTGGCGTTGTGTTCCTGTCTTGCTAGTTGTTTGGCATAGGGTGTCCAGCACTGTAGCTTGCCGGTCGTTGAGTGAAGCTGGGTGCTGGTGTTGAGATGGAGATCTCTGGAAGATTTTCGCCGTTTGATATTATGTGGAGCTGGGAGGTCTCTTGTGGACCAGTGTCCTGAAGTTGGCTCTCCCACCTCAGAGGCACAGCACTGACTCCTGGCTCCTCAATTTGGGATGATTTGTTGTCTATTCATGTATTCCACAGATGCAGGGTACATCAAGTTGATTGTGGAGCTTTAATCCGCTGCTTCTGAGGCTGCTGGGAGAGGTTTCCCTTTCTCTTCTTTGTTCTCACAGCTCCTGGGTCTCAGCTTTGAATTTGGCCCCGCCTCTGCGTGTAGGTCGCCGGAGGGCGTCTGTTCTTTGCTCAGACAGGACAGGGTTAAAGGAGCAGCCTCTTCGGGGACTCTGGCTCACTCAGGCCGGGCGGGAGGGAGGGGCACGGAGTGCGGGGTGAGCCTGCAGCGGCAGAGTTGGGCGTGACGTTGCACCAGCCCGAGGTGCGCCGTGCGTTCTCCCAGGGAAGCCGCCCCTGGATCCCGGGACCCCGGCAGTGGCGGGCTGCACAGGCTCCCGGAAGGGCGGTGTGGACAGTGACCTGCGCTCGCACACAGGCTTCTTGGCGGCGGCAGCAGCAGCCCCAGCGTCCCACGCCCGTCACTGTGCTCCGTGCTTTCAGTCGTGACTCGCGCCCGTCTGTGGAGCCACTTTAAGCAGCGCTCTTAATCCCCTCTCCTCGCGCACCAGGAAACCAAGAGGGAAGAAAAAGTCTCTTGCCTCTTCGGCAGCTCCAGAGTTTTTCCGGACTCCCTGCCTGCTAACTGTGGCACATTAGCCCCCTTCAGGCTGAGTTCTCGCCGCCAGCCCCAGTCCTTTCTCTGCGCTCTGACCGAAGCACGAGCCTCAGATTCCAGCGCCGCCCGCCCTGGCGGGCGAGCAGACAAGCCTCTCGGGCGGGTGAGTGCCCTCGGGAACGATCCTCTGTGTGGGAATCTCTCCGCTTTGCCCTACCCAGGTATGTGGGGAGTTTCTTGCCTTTTGGGAGGTATGGGGTCTTCTGCCAGCATTCAGTAGGTGTTCTGTAGGAGTTGTTCCACGTGTAGCTGTATTTCTGGTGTATCCGTGGGGAGGAAGGTGATCTCCGCGTCTTACTCTTCCGCCATCTTACCCGGAAGTCCTGCCTTTCTGGTTTTTACACATTTGTGGATGTCCCTTTTGACCGGTGGGAAGTGATACTTCTTTGTAGTGCAGATTTGCATTGCCCGCTTGCTTGCTTGGCCAAAAAGGGCGTATGCGATTTCTCCTGATTATATTCAGGAAAAAACTCACACGCCCTTTTTGGCCAAGTGTGTCATTGTCGAAATTGTGCCCCTCTTCCTATGCTTTAAAGGCGATTCCAACGTACCTCTTGAAATCTGTTTCCAGATATTCTGCCTCGCTTTCAAGTCCGCCTCGTTGCCTTCCATGAACAGATATTTGGACAATAGTTGGCCTTTATTACTCTGCGAGTTTGTGATTTGCTATGCCCTTGAGCTCCATTTTTCAACTCGTTTTTTGTGAGCTGTACGCAGGTCCAAAATTTTGGTTCAGGACCTATACTGGTTCCCGGTGGGTGGCTGAGACTCTGGTTAATTCTTCTTCCTGCCAGGAAATTAGAGTGACATGTGCCCGTCCAAATGCCTAACAGCCACTCTCTCATTGGTTCTCCCTCTTCCCTTCCATCCTCTTGCAAATTGGCAACCTGTGCGAACCAGGAGGTGAAAGGGTTTGTCTCTCCAAGTTGGGAGATTGATAGTAAAGCAGTTGGTAAGTCAAACCACAGCACCAGGAGAGGGACTACTCGTTGAGTTTTAGAAACCTTTTGTATTCACAGTGTGTCCATTCTGTAGGTTTCCCGTACATCTTATACCTGTAGTAATATTCCCTTCAACATGGAGAGTTGGGACCCATGGAATGGGGGCCATGCATTTTTGCTTTAAAGGGTCTGCATTTGCTCACCCAATCTCACCAATCCTCTCAGTCTCAAGTGTCCAACCTTATGCCACATCCAGCTGTCACGGCAGATAGGGTCATTCCAGGTTTCATCAGAGACCCTGAAGGAAATGTAAAGAATTTCCCTGTTTTTTGGTTTTGTTCTTGAAATTCCTTTTTATAGTGGGTTTGAGCTGATTCTCGCTGCCATGTTTATGCCAGTCTACACACTTGATTCCCTTACGGAGACATATCAATACATAAGTTTTAGGATTGTTACTAGTCAGATCTATTCCTCTGCGGGAAATATGGTGTTTTGAGTCCCTTTCACTGAGGAAGGTGTAGGTCTTGTCTATTCCACAGTTGGTTTTAGAAACGGTACCTGTGCTTATATCAAACTCTGGTTTTATGCATCACCCCACCTCTCCTTCCCCCTTAAACAGGCATAAGAGTGTTTTCTAAATGTGAGACTCTGTTCTCTTTCCTAACTCAGTTCATGTGTAGCCATGTTTACAGGATCTTCATAAGTGATATATTATGATAAGTTTCTTTTTCTGTTTGACTTATTTCACTTAGAATCATCGTACCTGAATCCACTCACTTTGCTGCTCCTGGTCTTATGACATTGATTTCATGGCTGAGGGATATTCCATCGTACATAAATACCACAGTTTTTTGAAACATTTTTATATTTCCTGGGATATTTAAGGTGTAGCCAAGTTGAGGTTCTTGTAAGCAGTGCAGCCCTAAATTTGGGGGTGGCTCTGTCTTATTGATTTTCAGTTTTCCCAAGGTATATTCCCTAGACTGGAAGTGCCCTTGGCTCTGTAGCTCTGTTGTTTATTGTTTTAGGGAACTCAATGCAGTCCTCCAGTGAGGCAGTTGGCAATTTACATCCCACCCATCAGCATAACAAGGCTCCCTCTTCTCCAGGGCCTGTCTTGCCTTTCTGATTTTTACACATTTTGTGGATGTCCCTTTTGACCGTTGGGAAGTGATACTTCTTTGTAGTGCAGATTTGCATTGCCTGCTTGCTTGCTTGGCCAAAAAGGGCGTATGCGTTTTCTCCTAAATATACTCCGGAGAAAACGCATACGCCCTTTTTGGCCAAGTGCGTCATTGTCGAAGTTGTGCCCCTCTTCCTGTGCTTTAAAGGCGATTCCAACGTACCTCTTGAAATCTGTTTCCTGCTATTCTGCCTCGCTTTCAAGTCCGCCTCATTGCCTTCCCTCAACAGATTTTTGGACGATAGTTGTCCTTTATTACTCTGCCGGTTTGTGAATTCCTATGCCCCTGAGCTCCATTTTTCAACTCATTTTTTGTGAGCTTTACGCAAGTCCAAAATTTTTGTTCAGGACCTATACTGGTTCCCGGTGGGTGGCTGAGACTCTGGTTAATTCTTCTTCCAGCCGGGAAATTAGAGTGACATGTGCCCGTCCAAATGCCTCACAGCTACTCTCTCATTGGTTCTCCCTCTTCCCTTCCATCCTCTAGCAAATTGGCAACCTGTGCGAACCAGGAGGTTAAAGGGGTTGTCTCTCCTTGTTGGGAGATTGATAGTAAAGCAGTTGGAAAGTCAAACCAGAGCACCAGGAGGGGGACTACTCGTTGAGTTTTAGAAACCTTTTGTATTAACATTGTGTCCATTCTCCAGGTTTCCCTTACATGTTATAGCTGTTGTAATATTCCCTTCAACATGGAGAGTTGGGACCCATGGAATGGGGGCCATGCATTTTTGCTTTAAATGGTCTGCATTTGCTCACCCAATCTCACCAATACTGTCAGTCCCAAGTGTCCAGCATTATGCCACATCCAGCTGTCATTGTAGATAGGGTCATTCCAGGTTTCATCAGGGACCCTGAAGGAATTGTAAAGAATTTCCCTGTTTTTTTGGTTTTGTTTTTGAAATTCCTTTTTATACTGGGTTTGAGCTGATTCTCGCTGCCATGTTTATGCCAGTCTACACACTTGATTCCCTTACGGAGACATATAAATACATAAGTTTTAGAATTGTTACTAGTCAGATCTATTCCTCTGCAGGAAATATGGGGTTTTGATTCCCTTTCACTGAGGAAGGTTTAGGTCTTGTCTATTCCACAGTTGGTTTTACAAACGGTACCTGTACTTATATCAAACTCTGGTTTTATGCATCACCCCACCTCTCCTCCCCCCTTAAGCAGGCATAACAGTGTTTTCTAAATGTGAGACTCTGTTCTCTTTCCTAACTCAGTTCATGTGTAGCCATGTTTACAGGATCTTCATAAGTGATATCTTATGATAAGTTTCTTTTTCTGTTTGAGTTATTTCACTTAGGATCATCGTACCTGAATCCACTCACTTTGCTGCTCCTGGTCTTATGACATTGATTTCATGGTTGAGGGATATTCCATCGTACGTAAGTACCACCATTTTTTGAACCATTTTTATATTTCCTGGGATATTTAATGTGTACCTAAGTTGAGGTTCTTGTAAGCAGTGCAGCCCTAAATTTGGGGGTGGCTCTGTCTTATTGATTTTCAGTTTTCCCAAGGTATATTCCCTAGACTGGAAGTGCCCTTGGCTCTGTAGCTCTGTTGTTTACTTCTTTTAGGGAACGCAATGCACCCTTCCAATGAGGCAGTTGGCAATTTACATCCCGCCCATCAGCATAACAAGGCTCCCTGTTCTCCAGGGCCTGTGTTGCCTTTCTTGTTTTTACACATTTTGTGGAAGTCCCTTTTGACCGGTGGGAAGTGATACTTCTTTATAGTGCAGATTTGCATTACCCGATTGCTTGCTTGGCCAAAAAGGGTGTATGCGTATTCAGGAGAAAACGCATACGCCCTTTTTGGCCAAGTGCCTCATTGTCGAAGTTGTGCCCCTCTTCCTATGCTTTAAAGGCGATTCCAACGTACCTCTTGAAATCTGTTTCCTTCTATTCTGCCTCAATTTCAAGTCCGCCTCGTTGACTTCCTTCAACAGATTTTTGGACGATAGTTGTACTTTATTACTCTGCCAGTTTGTGAATTGCTGTGCCCCTGAGCTCCATTTTTCAACTCGTTTTTTGTGAGCTAAACGCAAGTCCAAAATTTTGGTTCAGGATCTATACTGTTTCCAGGTGGGTTTCTGAGACTTTGCTTAATTCTTCTTCCTGCCGGGAAATTAGAGTGACATGTGCCCGTCCAAATGCCTAACAGCTACTCTCTCATTAGTTCTCCCTCTTCCCTTCCATTCTCTGCCAAATTGGCAACGTGTGCGCACCAGGAGGTTAAAGGTGTTGTCTCTCAAAGTTGGGAGATTGATAGTAAAGCAGTTGGAAAGTCAAACTGGAGCACCAGGAGAGGGACTACTCGTTGAGATTTAGAAACCTTTTGTATTCACAGTGTTTCCATTCTCTAGGTTTCCCGTACATGTTATAGCTGTAGTAATATTCCTTTCAACATGGAGACTTGGGACCCAAGGAATGGGGGCGATGCATTTTTGCTTTAAAGGGTCTGCATTTGCTCACCCAATCTCACCCATCCTCTCAGGCCCAAGTGTCCTGCCTTATGCCACATCCAGCTGTCATTGTAGATAGGGTCATACCAGGTTTCATCAGAGACCCTGAAGGATTTGTAAAGAATTTCCCTGTTTTTTGGTTTTGTTTTTGAAACTCCTTTTTATAGTGGGTTTGAGCTGATCCTCGCTGCCATGTTTATGCCAGTCTACACACTTAATTCCCTTACGGAGACATAGCAATACATAGGTTTTAGGATTGTTTCTAGTCAGATCTATTCCTCTGCGGGAAATATGTGGTTTTGAGTCCCTTTCACTGAGGAAGGTGTAGGTCTTGTCTATTCCACAGTTGGTTATAGAAATTGTACCTGTGCTTATATCAAACTCTGGTTTTATGCATCACCCCACCTCTCCTCCCCCCTTAAGCAGTCATAACACTGTTTTCTAAATATGAGACTCTGTTCTCTTTCTTAACTCTGTTCATGTGTAGCCATGTTTACAGGATCTTCATAAGTGATATCTTATGATAAGTTTCTTTTCCTGTGTGATTTATTTCACTTAGAATCATCGTACCTGAATCCACTCACTTTGCTGCTCCTGGTCTTATGTCATTGATTTCATGGCTGAGGGATATTCCATCGTACATAAATACCACAGTTTTTTTGAACCATTTTTATATTTCCTGGGGTATTTAAGGTGTACCCACGTTGAGGTTCTTGTAAGCAGTGCAGCCCTAAATATGGGGGAGGCTCTGTCTTATTGATTTTCAGTTTTCCCAAGGTATATTCCTTAGACTCGAAGTGCCCTTGGCTCTGTAGCTCTGTTGTTTATTGTTGTAGGGAACGCAATGCACTCCTCCAGTGAGGCAGTTGGCAATTTACATCCCACCCATCAGCATAACAAGGCTCCCTCTTCTCCAGGCCCTGTCTTGCATTTCTGGTTTTTACACATTTTGTGGATGTCCCTTTTGACCGGTGGGAAGTGATACTTCTTTGTAGTGGAGATTTGCATTGCCCGCTTGCTTGCTTGGCCAAAAAGGGTGTATGCGTTTTCTCCTGAATATATTCAAGAGAAAATGCATACGCCCTTTTTGCCAAGTGCGTCATTGTCGAAGTTGTGCCCCTCTTCCTGTTCTTTAAAGGCGATTCCAACGTACCTCTTGAAATCTGTTTCCTGCTCTTCTGCCTCGCTTTCAAGTCCGCCTCGTTGCCTACCCTCAACAGATATTTGGATGATAGTTGTCCTTTATTACTCTGCCAGTTTGTGAATTGCTGTGCCCCTGAGCTCCATTTTTCAACTCGTTTTTTTTGAGCTGTACGCAAGTCCAAAATTTTGGTTCAGGACCTATACTAGTTCCTGGTGGGTGGCTGAGACTCTGGTTAATTCTTCTTCCTGCCGGGAAATTAGAGTGACATGTGCCCGTCCAAATGCCTAACAGCTACTCTCTCATTGGTTCTCCCTCTTCCCTTCCATCCTCTGCCAATTTGGCAACCTGTGCGAACCAGGAGTTTAAAGGCGTTGTCTCTCCAAGTTGGGAGATTGATAGTAAAGCAGTTGGAAAGTCAAAGTGGAGCACCAGGAGAGGGACTACACGTTGAGTTTTAGAAACCTATTGTATTCACAGTGTGTCCATTCTCTAGGTTTCCTGTACATGTTATAGCTGTAGTAATATTCCCTTCAACATGGATAGTTGGGACCCTTGCAATGGGGGCCATGCATTTTTGCTTTAAAGGGTCTGCATTTGCTCACCCAATCTCACCAATCCTCTCAGTCCCAAGTGTACAGCCCTATGCCACATCCAGCTGTCATTGTAGATAGGGTCATTCCAGGTTTCATCAGAGACCCTGAAGGAAATGTAAAGAATTTACCTTTTTTTGGTTTTGTTTTTGAAATTCCCTTTTATAGTGGGTTTGAGCTGATTCTCGCTGCCATGTTTATGCCAGTCTAGACACACTTGATTCCCTTACAGAGACATATCAATACATAGGTTTTAAGATTCTTACTAGTCAGATCTATTCCTCTGCGGGAAATATGGGATTTTGAGTCCCTTTCACTGAGGAAGGTGTAGGTCTTATCTATTCCACAGTTGGTTTTAGAAATGGTACCTGTGCTTATATCAAACTCTGGTTTTATGCATCTCCCCACCCCTCCTTTCCCCTTAAACAGGCATAAGAGTGTTTTCTAAATGTGAGACTCTGTTCTCTTTCATAACTCAGTTCATGTGTAGTCATGTTTACAGGATGTTCATAAGTGATATCTTATGATAAGTTTCTTTTTCTGTGTGACTTATTTCACTTAGAATCATTGTACCTGAATCCACTCACTTTGCTGCTCCTGGTCTTATGACATTGATTTCATGGCTGAGGGATATTCCGTCGTACATAAATACCACAGTTTTTTGAACCATTCTTATATTTCCTGGGATATTTAAGGTGTACCCAAGTTGAGGTTCTTGTAAGCAGTGCAGCCCTAAATTTGGGGGTGGCTGTGTCTTATTGATTTTCAGTTTTCCCAAGGTATATTCCCTAGACTGGATGTGCCCTTGGCTCTGTAGCTCTGTTGTTTACTTGTTTTAGGGAACGCAATGCACTCCTCCAGTGAGGCACTTGGCAATTTACATCCCGCCAGTCAGCATAATATGGCTCCCTGTTCTCCAGGGCCTGTCTTGCCTTTCTATTTTTTACACATTTTGTGGATGTCCCTTTTGACCGGTGGGAAGTGATACTTCTTTGTAGTGCAGATTTGCATTGCGCGCTTGCTTGCTTGGCCAAAAAGGGCGTATGCGTTTTCTCCAGAATATATTCAGGAGAAAACGCTTACGCCCTTTTTGGCCAAGTGTGTCATTGTCGAAGATGTGCCCCTCTTCCTGTGCTTTAGAGGGGATTCCAACGTACCTCTTGAAATCTTTTTCCTGCTATTCTGTCTCGCTTTCAAGTCCGCCTCATTGCCTTCCCTCAAAAGATTTTTGGACGATAGTTGTCCTTTATTACTCTGTCAGTTTGTGAAATGCTGTGCCCCTGAGCTCCATTTTTCAACTCGTTTTTTGTGAGCTGTACGCAAGTCCAAAATATTGGTTCAGGACCTATACTGGTTCCCGGTGGGTGGTTGAGACTCTGGTTAATTGTTTTTCCTGCCGGGAAATTAGAGTGACATGTGCCCGTCCAAATGCCTAACAGCTACTCTCTCATTGGTTCTCCCTCTTCCCTTCAATCCTCTGCGAAATTGGCCACCTGTGCCAACCAGGAGGTTAAAGGGGTTGTCTCTCCAAGTTGGGAGATTGATAGTAAAGCAGTTGGAATGTAAAACCAGAGCACCAGGAAAGGGACTACTCATTGAGTTTTAGAAACATTTTGTAATCACATTGTGTCCATTCTCTAGGTATCCCATACATGTAATAGCTGTTGTAATATTCCCTTCATCATGGAGAGTTGGGACACATGGAATGGGGGCCATGCATTTTTGCTTTAAAGTGTCTGCATTTGCTCACCCAATCTCACCAATCCTCTCAGTCCCAAGTGTCCAGCCTTATGCCACATCCAGCTGTCATTGTAGATAGGGTCATTCCAGGTTTCATCAGAGACCCTGAAGGAAATGTAAAGAATTTCCCTGTTTTTTGGTTTTGTTTTTGAAATTCCTTTTTATAGTGGGTTTGAGCTGATTCTCGCTGCCATGTTTATGCCAGTCTAGACACACTTGATTCCCTTACAGAGACATATCAATACATAGGTTTTAAGATTCTTACTAGTCAGATCTATTCCTCTGCGGGAAATATGGGATTTTGAGTCCCTTTCACTGAGGAAGGTGTAGGTCTTGTCTATTCCACAGTTGGTTTTAGAAATGGTACCTGTGCTTATATCAAACTCTGGTTTTATGCATCTCCCCACCCCTCCTTTCCCCTTAAACAGGCATAAGAGTGTTTTCTAAATGTGAGACTCTGTTCTCTTTCATAACTCAGTTCATGTGTAGTCATGTTTACAGGATGTTCATAAGTGATATCTTATGATAAGTTTCTTTTTCTGTGTGACTTATTTCACTTAGAATCATTGTACCTGAATCCACTCACTTTGCTGCTCCTGGTCTTATGACATTGATTTCATGGCTGAGGGATATTCCGTCGTACATAAATACCACAGTTTTTTGAACCATTCTTATATTTCCTGGGATATTTAAGGTGTACCCAAGTTGAGGTTCTTGTAAGCAGTGCAGCCCTAAATTTGGGGGTGGCTGTGTCTTATTGATTTTCAGTTTTCCCAAGGTATATTCCCTAGACTGGATGTGCCCTTGGCTCTGTAGCTCTGTTGTTTACTTGTTTTAGGGAACGCAATGCACTCCTCCAGTGAGGCACTTGGCAATTTACATCCCGCCAGTCAGCATAATATGGCTCCCTGTTCTCCAGGGCCTGTCTTGCCTTTCTATTTTTTACACAATTTGTGGATGTCCCTTTTGACCGGTGGGAAGTGATACTTCTTTGTAGTGCAGATTTGCATTGCGCGCTTGCTTGCTTGGCCAAAAAGGGCGTATGCGTTTTCTCCAGAATATATTCAGGAGAAAACGCTTACGCCCTTTTTGGCCAAGTGTGTCATTGTCGAAGATATGCCCCTCTTCCTGTGCTTTAGAGGGGATTCCAACGTACCTCTTGAAATCTTTTTCCTGCTATTCTGTCTCGCTTTCAAGTCCGCCTCATTGCCTTCCCTCAAAAGATTTTTGGACGATAGTTGTCCTTTATTACTCTGTCAGTTTGTGAAATTCTGTGCCCCTGAGCTCCATTTTTCAACTCGTTTTTTGTGAGCTGTACGCAAGTCCAAAATATTGGTTCAGGACCTATACTGGTTCCCGGTGGGTGGTTGAGACTCTGGTTAATTGTTTTTCCTGCCGGGAAATTAGAGTGACATGTGCCCGTCCAAATGCCTAACAGCTACTCTCTCATTGGTTCTCCCTCTTCCCTTCAATCCTCTGCGAAATTGGCCACCTGTGCGAACCAGGAGGTTAAAGGGGTTGTCTCTCCAAGTTGGGAGATTGATAGTAAAGCAGTTGGAATGTAAAACCAGAGCACCAGGAAAGGGACTACTCATTGAGTTTTAGAAACATTTTGTAATCACATTGTGTCCATTCTCTAGGTATCCCATACATGTAATAGCTGTTGTAATATTCCCTTCATCATGGAGAGTTGGGACACATGGAATGGGGGCCATGCATTTTTGCTTTAAAGTGTCTGCATTTGCTCACCCAATCTCACCAATCCTCTCAGTCCCAAGTGTCCAGCCTTATGCCACATCCAGCTGTCATTGTAGATAGGGTCATTCCAGGTTTCATCAGAGACCCTGAAGGAAATGTAAAGAATTTCCCTGTTTTTTGGTTTTGTTTTTGAAATTCCTTTTTATAGTGGGTTTGAGCTGATTCTCGCTGCCATGTTTATGCCAGTCTAGACACACTTGATTCCCTTACGGAGACATAGCAATACATAGGTTTAAAGATTCTTACTAGTCAGATCTATTCCTCTGCGGGAAATATGGGTTTTTGAGTCCCTTTCACTGAGGAAGGTGTAGGTCTTGTCTATTCCACAGTTGGTTTTAGAAATGGTTCCTGTGCGTATATCAAACTCTGGTTTTATGCATCACCCCACCTCTCCTTTCCCCTTAAGCAGGCATAAGAGTGTTTTCTAAATGTGAGACTCTGTTCTCTTTCCTAACTCAGTTCATGTGTTGCCATGTTTACAGGATCTTCATAAGTGATATCTTATGATAAGTTTCTTTTTCTGTGGGACATATTTCACTTAGTATCATCGTACCAGAATCCACTCACTTTGCTGCTCCTGGTCTTATGACATTGATTTCATGGCTGAGGGATATTGCATCATACATATATACCACAGTTTTTTGAACCATTTTTGTATTTCCTGGGATATTTAAGGTGTACCCAAGTTCATGTTCTTGTAAGCAGTGCAGCCCTAAATTTGGTGGTGGCTCTGTCTTATTGATTTTCAGTTTTCCCAAGGTATATTCCCTAGGCTGGAAGTGCCCTTGGCTCTGTAGCTCTGTTGTTTACATGTTTTAGGGAACGCAATGCACTCCTCCAGTGAGGCAGTTGGCAATTTACATCCCGCCCATCAGCATAACAAGGCTCCCTGTTCTCCAGGGCCTGTCTTGACTTTCTGGTTTTTACACATTTTGTGGATGTCCCTTTTGACCGGTGGGAAGTGATACTTCTGTGTAGTGCCGATTTGCATTGCCCGCTTGCTTGCTTGGCCAAAAAGGGTGCATGCGTTTTCTCCTGAATATATTCAGGAGAAAACGCATACACCCTTTTTGGCCAAGTGCCTCATTGTCGAAGTTTTGCCCCTCTTCCTATGCTTTAAAGTCGATTCCAACATACCACTTGAAATCTGTTTCCTGCTATTCTGTCTCGCTTTCAAGTTCGCCTCGGTGCCTTCCCTCAACAGATTTTTGGACGATAGTTGTCCTTTATTACTCTGCCAGTTTGTGAATTGCTGTGCCCCTGAGCTCCATTTTTCAACTCGTTTTTTGTGAGCTGTACGCAAGTCCAAAATTTTGGTTTAGGATCTATACTGGTTCCCGGTGGGTGGCTGAGACTCTGGTCAATTCTTCTTCCTGCTGGGAAATTAGAGTGACATGTGCCCGTCCAAATGCCTAACAGCTACTCTCTCATTGGTTCTCCCTCTTCCCTTACATCCTCGGCGAAATTGGCAACTTGTGCGCACCAGCAGGTTAAAGGGGTTGTCTCTCCAAGTTGGGAGATTGATAGTAAAGCAGTTGGAATGTCAAATCGGAGCACCAGGAGAGGGACTACTCGTTGAGTTTTAGAAATCTTTTGTATTCACAGTGTGTCCATTCTCTAGGTTTCCCGTATATGTTATAGCTGTAGTAATATTCACATCAACATGGAGAGTTGGGACCCATGGAATGGGGGCCATGCATTTTTGCTTTAAGGGGTCTGCATTTGCTCACCCAATCTCACCAATCCTCTCAGTCCCAAGTGTCCAGCCTTATGCACATCCAGCTGTCATTGTAGATAGGGTCATTCCAGGTGTCATCAGAGACCCTGAAGGAAATGTAAAGAATTTCCCTGTTTTTTTGTTTTGTTTTTGAAATTCCTTTTTATAGTGGGTTTGAGCTGATTCTCGCTGCCATGTTTATGCCAGTCTAGACACACATGATTCCCTTACAGAGACGTATCAATACATAGGTTTTAAGATTCTTACTAGTCAGATCTATTCCTCTGTGGGAAATATGGGGTTTTGAGTCCCTTTCACTGAGGAAGGTGTAGGTCTTGTCTATTCCACAGTTGGTTTTAGAAATGGTACCTGTACTTATATCAAACTCTGGTTTTATGCATCACCCCACCCCTCCTTTCCCCTTAAGCAGGCATAAGAGTGTTTTCTAAATGTGAGACGCTGTTCTCATTCCTAACTCTGTTCATGTGTAGCCATGTTTACAGGATCTTCATAAGTGATATCTTATGATAAGTTTCTTTTTCTGTGTGACATATTTCACTTAGAATCATTGTACCTGAATCCACTCACTTTGCTGCTCCTGGTCTTATGACATTGATTTCATGGCTGAGGGATATTCCATCGTACATAAATACCACAGTTTTTTGAACCATTCTTATATTTCCTGGGATATATAAGGTGTACCCAAGTTGAGGTTCTTGTAAGCAGTGCAGCCCTAAATTTGGGGGTGGCTCTGTCTTATTGATTTTCAGTTTTCCCAAGGTATATTCCCTAGACTGGAAGTGCCCTTGGCTCTGTAGCTCTGCTGTTTACTTGTTTTAGGGAACACAATGCACTCCTCCAGTGAGGCAGTTGGCAATTTACATCCCGCCCATCAGCATAAGAAGGCTCCCAGTTCTCCAGGGCCTGTCTTGCCTTTCTGGTTTTTACACATTTTGTAGATGTCCCTTTTGTACGGTGGGAAGTGATACTTCTTTGTAGTGCAGATTTGCATTGCCTGCTTGCTTGCTTGGCCAAAAAGGACGTATGCGTTTTCACCTGAATATATTCAGGAGAAAACGCATACGCCCTTTTTGGCCAAGTGCATCATTGTCGAAGTTGTGCCCCACTTCCTGTGCTTTAAAGGCGATTCCAACGTACCTCTTGAAATCTGTTTGCTGCTATTCTGCCTCGGTTTCAAGTCCGCCTCGTTCCCTTCCCTCAACAGATTTTTGGACGATAGTTGTCCTTTATTACTCTGCCAGTTTGTGAATTGCTGTGCCCCTGAGCTCCATTTTGCAACTCGTTTTTTGTGAGCTGTACGCAAGTCCAAAATTTTGGTTCAGGACCTATAATGGTTCCCGGCGGGTGGCTGAGACTTTGGTTAATTCTTCTTCCTGCCGGGAAATTAGAGTGACATGTGCCCGTCTAAATGCCTAACAGCTAGTCTCTCATTGGTTCTCCCTCTTCCCTTCCATCCTCTGCCAAATTGGCAACCTGTGCGAACCAGGAGCTTAAAGGGGCTGTTTCTCCACGTTGGGAGATAGATAGTAAAGCAGTTGGAAAGTCAAACCGGAGCACCAGGAGAGGGACTATTCGTTGAATTTTAGAAACCTTTTGTATTCACAGTGTGTCCATTGTCTAGGTTTCCCGTACATGTTATAGCTGTAGTAATATTCCCTTCGACCTGGAGAGTTGGGACCCATGGAATGGGGGCCATGCATTATTGCTTTAAAGATTCTGCATTTGCTCACCCAATCTCACCAATCCTCTCAGTCCCAAGTGTCCAGCCTTATGCCACATCCAGCTATCATTGTAGATAGGGTCATTCCCAGTTTCATCAGAGACCCTGAAGGAATTTTAAAGAATTTCCCTGTTTTTTGGTTTTGTTTTTGAAATTCATTTTTATAGTGGGTTTGAGCTGATTCTCGCTGCCATGTTTATGCCAGTGTAGACACACTTGATTCCCTAACGGAGACATATCAATACATAGGTTTTAAGAGTCTTACTAGTCATATCTATTCCTCTGCGGGAAATATGGGGTTTTGAGTCCCTTTCACTGAGGAAGGTGTAGGTCTTTTCTATTCCACAGTTGGTTTTAGAAACCGTACCTGTGCTTATATTAAACTCTGGTTTTATGCATCTCCCCACCTCTCCTTCCCCCTTAAGCAGGCATAACAGTGTTTTCTAAATGTGAGACTCTGTTCTGTGTCTTAACTCAGTTCATGGGTAGCCATGTTTACAGGATGTTCATAAGTAATATCTTATGATAAGTTTCTTTTTCTGTGTGACTTCACTTACAATCATCGTACCTGTATCCACTCACTTTGCTGCTCCTGGTCTTATGACATTGATTTCATGGCTGAGGGATATTACATCGTACATAAGTACCACAAATTTTTGAACCAATTTTATATTTCCTGTGATATTTAAGGTGTACCCAAGTTGAGGTTCTTGTAAGCAGTGCAGCCCCAAATTTGGGGGTGGCTCTCTCTTATTGATTTTCAGTTTTCCCAAGGTATATTCCCTAGACTGGACGTGCCCTTGGCTCTGTAGCTCTGTTGTTTACTTGTTTTAGGGAACACAATGCACTCCTCCAGTGAGGCAGTGGGCAATTTACATCCCGCCCATCAGCATAACAAGGCTTCCTGTTCTCCAGCTCCTGTCTTGCCTTTCTGGTTTTTACACATTTTTTGGATGTCCCTTTTGAACGGTGGGAAGTGATACTTCTCTGTAGTGCAGATTTGCATTGCCCGCTTGCTTGCTTGGCCAAAAAGGGCGTATGCGTTTTCTACTGAATAAATTCAGCAGAAAACGCTTACATCCTTTTTGGCAAAGAGCGTCATTGTCGAAGTTGTGCCCCTCTTCCTGTGCTTTAAAGGCGATTCCAACAAACCTCTTGAAATCTGTTTGCTGCTATTCTGCCTCACTTTCAAGTCCGCCTCGTTGCCTTACCTCAACAGATTTTTGGATGATAGTTTTCCTTTATTACTCTGCCAGTTTGTGAATTGCTGTGCCCCTGAGCTCCATTTTGCAACTCGTTTTTTGTGAGCTGTACGCAAGTCCAAAATTTTGGTTCATTACCTATACTTGTTCCCGGTGGGTGGCTGAGACTTTGGTTAATTCTTCTTCCTGCCGGGAAATTAGAGTGACATGTGCCCGTTCAAATTCCTAACAGCTACTCTCTCACTCGTTCTCCCTCTTCCCTTCCATCCTCTGCCAAATTGGCAAACTGTTGGAACCAGGAGGTTAAAGGGGCTGTCTCTCCAAGTTGGGAGTTTGATAGTAAAGCAGTTGGAAAGTCAAACCGGAGCATCAGGAGAGGGACTATTCGTTGAGTTTTAGAAACCTTTTGTATTCACATTGTTTCCATTCTCTAGGTTTCCTGTACATGTTATATCTGTAGTAATATTGCCTTCAACGTGGAGAGTTGGGACCCATGGAATGGGGGCCATGCATTATTGCTTTATAGGGTCTGCATTTCCTCACCCAATCTCACCAATCCTCTCAGTCCCAAGTGTCCAGCCTTATGCCACATCCAGCTTTCATTGTAGATAGGGTCATTGCAGGTTTCATGAGAGACCCTGAAGGAATTGTAAAGAATTTCCCTGTTTTTTGGTTTTGTTTTTGAATTTCCTTTTTATAGTGGGTTTGAGCTGATTCTCGCTGCCATGTTTATGCCAGTCTAGACACAGTTGATTCCCTTATGGAGGCATATCATTACATAGGTTTTAAGATTCTTACTAGTCAGATCTATTCCTCTGCGGGAAATATGGGGTTTTCAGTCCCTTTCACTGGGGAAGCTGTAGGTCTTGTCTATTCCATAGTTGGTTTTTGGAACGGTACCTGTGCTTATATCAAACTCTTGTTTTATGCATCACCCCACCTCTCCTTCCCCCTTAATCAGGCATAAGAGTGTTTTCTAAATATGAGACTCTGTTCTCCTTCCTAACTCAGTTCATGTGTAGCCATGTTTACAGGATCTTCATAAGTGATATCTTATGATAAGTTTCTTTTTCTGTGTGACTTATTTCACTTAGAATCTTCGTACCTGAATCCACTCACTTTCTTGCTCCTCGTGTTATGACATTGATTTCTTGGCTGAGGGATATTCCATCGTACATAAATACCACAATTTTTTGAACCATTTTTATATTTCCTGGGATATTTAAGGTGTACCCAAGTTGAGGTTCTTGTAAGCAGTGCAGCCCTAAATTTGGGGTTGGCTCTGTCTTATTGATTTTCAGTTTTCCCAAAGTATATTCCCTAGACTGGAAGTGTCCTTGGCTCTGTAGCTCTGTTGTTTACTTGGTTTAGGGAACACAGTATACTCCTCCAGTGAGGCAGTTGGCAATTTACATCCCGGCCATCAGCAGAATAAGGTTCCCTGTTCTCCAGGGCCTGTCTTGCCTTTCTGGTTTTTACACATTTTGTGGATGTCCCTTTTGACCGGTGGGAAGTGATACTTCTTTGTAGTGCAGATTTGCATTGCCCGCTTGCTTGCTTGGCCAAAAAGGGCGTATGCGTTTTCTCCTGAATATATTCAGCAGAAAACGCATACGCCGTTTTTGGCAAAGTGCGTCATTGTCGAAGTTGTGCCCCTCTTCCTGTGCTTTAAAGGCGATTCCAACGTACCTCTTGAAACCTGTTTCCTGCTATTCTGCCTCACTTTCAGGTCCGCCTCGTTGCCTTGCCTCAACAGAGTTTTGGACGATAGTTGTCCTTTATTACTCTGCCAGTTTGTGAATTGCTGTGCCCCTGAACTCCATTTATCAACACGTTCTTTGTGAGGTGTACGCAAGTCCAAAATTTTGGTTCAGGACCTATACTGGTTCCCGGTGGGTGTCTGAAACTTTGGTTAATTCTTCTTCCTGCCGGGAAATTAGAGTGACATGTACCCGTCCAAATGCCTAACAGCTACTCTCTCATTGGTTCTCCCTCTTCCCTTCCATCCTCTGCCAAATTGGCAACGTGTGCGAACCAGGAGCTTAAAGGGGCTGTCTCTCCTAGTTGGGAGTTTGATAGTAAAGCAGTTGGAAAGTCAAGCCTGAGCACCAGGAGAGGGACTATTCGTTGAGTTTTAGAAACCTTTTGTATTCACAGTGTGTCCATTCTCTAGGTTTCCTGTACATGTTATAGCTGTAGTAATATTGCCTTCAACCTGGAGAGTTGGGACCCATGGAATGGGGGTTATGCATTACTGCTTTAAAGGGTCTGCATTTGCTCACCCAATCTCACCAGTCCTCTCAGTCCCAAGTGTCCAGCCTTATGCCACATCTAGCTGTCACTGTAGATAGGGTCATTCCAGGTATCATCAGAGACCCTGAAGAAATTGTAAAGAATTTACCTGTTTTTTGGTTTTGTTTTTGAAATTCCTTTTTATAGTGGGTTTGAGCTGATTCTCGCTGCCATGTTTATGACAGTCTAGACACGCATGATTCCCTTACGGAGACATATCAATACATAGGTTTTAAGATTCTTACTAGTCAGATATATTCCTCTGCGTGGAATATGGGCTTTGAGTCCCTTTCACTGAGGAAGGTGTAGGTCTTGTCTATTCCACAGTTGGTTTTAGAAACGGTACCAGTAGTTATATCAAACTCTGGTGTTATGCAACACCCCACCTCACCTTTCCCCTTAAGCAGGCATAACAGTGTTTTCTAAATGTGAGACTCTGTTCTCTTTCTTAACTCATTTCATGTGTAGCCATGTTTACAGGATCTTTATAAGTGATATCTTATGATAAGTTTCTTTTTCTGTGTGACTTATTTCACTTAGAATCATCGTACCTGTTTCCACTCACTTTGCTGCTCCTGGTTTTATGGCATTGATTTCATGGCTGAGGGATATTCCATCGTACGTAAGTACCACAAACTTTTAAACCATTTTTATATTTCCTGGGATATTTAATGTGTACCCAAGTTGAGGTTCTTGTAAGCAGTGCAGCCCTAAATTAGGGGGTGGCTCTTTCGTATTGATTTTCAGTTTTCCCAAGGTATATTCCCTAGACTGGAAGTGCCCTTGGCTCTGTAGCTCTGTTGTTTACTTGTTTTAGGTAACTCAATGCACTCCTCCAGTGAGGCAGTTGGCAATTTACATCCCGCACGTCAGCCTAACAAGGCTCCCTCTTCTCCAGTGCCTGTCTTGCCTTTCTGGTTTTACACATTTTGTGGATGTCCGTTTTGACAGGTGGGAAGTGACACTTCTTTGTAGTTCAGATTTGTGTTGCACGCTTGCTTGCTTGGCCAAAAAGGGCGTATGCATTTTCTCCAGAATATATTCAGGAGAAATTGCATACGCCCATTTTGGCCAAGTGCATCATTGTCGAAGTTGTGTCCCTCTTCCTGTGCTTTGCAGGCGATTCCAACGTACCTCTTGAAATCTGTTTCCTGATATTCTTCCTCGCATTCATATCCACCTCGTTTCCTTCACTCAACAGATTTTTGGACGATTGTTGTCCTTTATTACTCTGCCAATTTGTGAATTGCTTTGCCCCTGTTCTCCATTTTTCAACTCGTTTTTGTGAGCTGAACGCAAGTCCAAAATTTTGCTTCACGACCTATATTGGTTCCTGGTGGGTGGCTGAGAGTTTGGTTAATTCTTCTTCCTGCCGGCAAATTAGAGTGTCATATGCCTGTCCAAATGCCTAACAGCTACTCTCTCATTGTTTCTCCCTCTTCCCTTCCGTCCTCTGCAAAATTGGCAACCTGTGCGAACCAGGAAGTTAAAGGGGTTGTCTCTCCAAGTTGGGAGATTTATAGTAAAGCAGTTGGAAAGTCAAAACGGAGCACCAGGAGAGGGACTGTTCGTTGTGTTTTACAAACCTTTTGTATTCACAGGGTGTCCTTTCTCTTGGCTTCCCGTCCATGTTATAGCTGTATTAATATTACCTTCAACCAGGAGAGTTGGGACCCATCGAATTGGTGGCATGCATTATGGCTTTAAAGGGCCTGCATTTTCTGCACCAATCTCACCAATCCCCTCAGTCCCATGTGTCCAGGCTTATGTCTCTTCCAGCTGTCATTGTAGATTGTGTCAATCCAGGTTGCATCAGAGCCCTTGAAGGAATTGTGTAAGAATATCGCTGTTTTTTAAATTTTTTTTTTCAACTTCAGTTTTATAATGGGATTGAGCTGATTTTCCCTTACTTGTTTTTGCCGGTCTAGACAAACTTGATTCCCTTACATAGACATATAAATACATTGGTTTTAAGATTCTTACTAGTCAGATGTATTCCTCTCCTGGAAATAAGGATTTTGAGTCCCGTTCACTACGGAAGAAGTAGTTCTTCTCTATTCTATATTTGGATTATGGAACGGTACCTGTGCTAATATCAAACTCTGGTTTTGTGCATCTCCCCACCTCTCCTTTCCCCTTAAGCATGCATAGGAGTGTTTTCTAAATCTGAGACACTGTTCTATTTCCTAATACAGTTCATATGTAGCCATGTTTACATTCCCTTCGAAAGTGATATCTTATGTCAGAATGCACCATGGCACTTGTCATAATAATGCTCCATGACCCCTATCATCACATTGCACTATGCCTAGTTATCACAATGCTCCATTTCCCTTGTCATCACAATTCTCCTCGTCCTTGACATCACGATGCTACATGACACTTCTCATCACAACATTACATGCTCTTGTCATTACAATGCTCCATGACCCCTGTCATCACAATGCTCCCTGACAACTGTCGTCACAATGCTTCATGCCCCTTGTCATTACAGTGCTCCATGATGCTCGTCATCACAGTTACCCAAGGTCTTCTCATCACAATGCTCCACCGTTTTGCCATCACTATGCTCCATGCCCTGGTCTTCTCACAGCTCAATGTCCCTTGTCCTCACAATTCTCCTCGTCCTTGTCATCACAATGCACCATGGCACTTCTCATCACAATGTTATATGCCCTTGGCATCACAATACTCCATGCACTTGTCATCGCAATGCTTCATGACCCCTGTCATAGGAAGCTCCATGTGCTTGTCATCACAATGTTTCACGACCTGGAAATAAAAATTATCAGTGGCCCTTGTCATCACAATGCTCCATGCCCTTGTCATCACAATGCTCCTTTAACTTTGTCACAACAATCCTCCATGACATTTGGCATCACAATGCTCCGTGCTATTGTCATCACAATGGAACATGAAATATGTCATCACAATGCTCCCTGACACCTGTCTTCACAATACTCCATGAACTTGTCATCACAATGCTCCATGCCCTTGTCATCACAATGTGCCATGCCCAATGTCATCACAATAATCCATGAAACATCTCAGACCAATGCTCCATGCCCCTTTTCATCACAATGCTCCATGAACCCTGTCATCACAATGCACCATGCCCATCATCATAATGCTTCATGCTATTGTCATCACAATGAAATCAAAATGCTCCATGACCACTGTCATCACAATGTTCCAAACCCTTGTGATCACAATGTTCCATAACACTTGTGATCACAATGCCCCATGACGCTCGTCATCACAATTATCCATGGCCTTCTCATCACAATGCTCAATGACATTTGTCATCACAATGCTCAATACCCTTGTCATCACAATGCTCCCGACACTTGTCGTCAGAATGCTCCTTGAACACTTTCATGACAAGGCTCCATGCCTTTTTCATCACAATGATCCATGCCCTTTTCTTCACGAGGCTCCAAGGCCCCTGCAATAACAATGCTCCTTGCCCTTGTCATCACAAAGCTCCATGACAAATGTCATGAGAATGCTCCATGGCCTTCTCATCACAATGCTCCATGCCATTGTCATCACAATGCTCCAAGACACCTGTAATCACAATGCTCCATTCCTCTTTTCATCAGAATGCTCCATGAGACTTGTCATCACAAGGATCCATGGACTTCTCATCAAAATACTCCAGGACATTGTCATCAAAATGCTCCATTCCCTTATCATCACAATGCTCCATGACCCCTGTCATCACAATACTCCATGTACATTTTCAGCCCAATACTCCATGACCTTCTCACCATAATGCTCCATGCCACATATCATCACAATGCTCCATGACCACTGTCATCACAACGTCCATGACACCTGACAACACAATGATCCGGGACACTTGTCCTCACAATGCTCCATTCCCTAGTCATCACAATTCTCCATGCCTGTGTCAGCAAAATGCTACATCACCTTGTCATCACAATGCTCCATGCACTTGTCATCACAATACTCCATTACCATTGTCATCACAAACCTCCCTGAAACTTGGGATCATATTGCTTCATGCCCTTGTCATCACAATGTTCCAAACCCTTGTGATCACAATGTTCTATAAAACTTGTCATCACAATGCTCAATGATGCCTGTCATGACAATACTCCAAGTCCTTATTGTCACAATGCTCCATGACCTTTGTCATCACAATGCTCAATACACTTGTCTTCACAATGCTCCCTGACACTTGTCGTCAGAATGCTCCTTGAACACTGTCATGAAAAGGCTCCATGCCTTTTTCATCAGAATGCTCCATGCCCTTTTCATCACAACGCTCCATGTCATTGTCATCACAATACTCCACAAGCTTGTCATCAGAATGCTCCATGGCCCCTGTCATCACAAAGCTCCATACCCTTAGACATTACAGTGCTCCATGATGCTCGTCATCACAATTATCCATGGTCTTCCCATCAAAATGCTCCACGGTCTTGCCATCACAATGCTCCATGCCTTGGTCATCCCAAAGCTCCATGTCCCCAGTCATCACAATGCTCCATGACCCCTGTCATCACAATGCTCCATACCCCTTGTCATTAAAGTGCTCCATGACACTCGTCATCACAATTTCCCATGGTCTTATAATCACAATCCTCCACGCACTTTTCATCAAAATGCTCCATGACCACTGACATCACAATGTTCCCTAACCCCTGTCATCAAAATGTTCCATGACTCTTTTCATCCAATTGCTCCATGACCCGATCATCACAATGCTCCATTACCCCTGTCATAAAAATGATCCATGACCCGTGCCATCACCATGTTCTACGGCCTTGTCATCACAATGCTCCATGACACTTGTCATCACAATGCTCCAAGACCCCTGTAATCACAATGCTCCATGCCCCTTTTCATCTCAATGCTCCATGAACCCTGTCATCACAATGCACCATGCCGATCATCATAATGCTTCATGCTATTGCCATCACAATGAAATCAAACTTCTCCATGACCTCTGTCATCACAATGCTCCAAACCATTGTGATCACAATGTTCCATAACACTTGTCATCACAAGGGCCCATGACACAGGTCATCACAATTATCCATGGACTTCTCATCACAATGTTCCATGAACTTTGTCATCACAATTCTCAATACACTTGTCCTCACAATGCTTCCGGACACTTGTTGTCAGTATGCTCATTGAACCCTGTCATGACAAGTCTCCATGCCTTTTTCATCACAATGATCCATGCCCTTTTCATCACAATGCTCCATGCCATTGTCATCACAATACTCAACAAGATTGTCATCAGAAATCTGCGTGACACTTGTCATCACAATGATCCATGAACCCTGTCATCAAAATGTTCCATGACACCTGTCATCACAATGCTCCATGCCCCTTGTCATTACAGTGCTCCATGATGCTCGTCATCACAATTATCCATGTTCTTCTCATCACAGTGCTCCACGGTCTTGCCATCACAATGCTCCATGACCTGGTTATCACAATGCTCCATGTCCCCAGTCATCACAATGCTCCATGACCACTGTCATCACAATGCTCCATACCCCTTGTCATTAAATGGCTCCATGACACTCGTCATCACAATTTCCCATGGTCTTCTCATCACAATGCTCCACGTCTTTGTCATCAAAATGCTCCATGACCCTTGTCATCACTATGCTCCATGACCACTGTCATCACAATGCTCCATGACACCTGTCATCACAATGCTCCATACCCCTTGTCATTACAGTGCTCCGTGATGCTCGTCATCACAATTATCCATTGTCTTCTCATAAAAATGCTCCACGTTCTTGCCATCACAATGCTCCATGCCATGGTCATCACAATGCTCCATGTCCCCTGTGATCACAATTCTCCACGTTCTCGGCATCACTATGCTCCATGATATTTCTCTTCACATTGTTACATGCTTTGTCATCACAATTCTCAATGCACTTGTCATCGCAATTCTCCATGACCCCTGTCATAGCAAGCTCCATGTGATTGTCCTCATAATGCTTCATGAACTTGTCATCAAAATTCTCAATGGCCATTGTCATCACAATGCTCCATGACTCTTGTCATCACAATGCACGAAGCCCTTTTCATCAAAATGCTCCGTACCTTTGTCATCACAATCCTCCATGACACTTGGCATCACAATGCTCCTATCCATTGTCATCACAATGGACCATGACATATGTCATCACAATGCTCCAACACCTGTCTTCACAGTACTCCATGACCTTCTCATCACAATGCTCGATGCCCTTGTCATCACAATTCACCATGCCCACTGTCATCTCAATAATCCATGAAAATTGTCAGACAATTGTTCCATGCCCCTTTCATCACAATGCTCCATGCTCTTTTATCACAATGCTCTATGACTCAGGTCATCACAATGCTCCGTGACTCCAGTCATCACAGTGCTTCATGACCTTTGTCATCACAATGATCCATGCCCTCGTCATCACAAGGCTCTGTGACAATTGTCACCACAATGCTCCATGAACATTTAATCACAATTCTCGGTGACCCTTGTCATCACAAAGCTCCATGCCTTTGTCAGCACAATACTCCATGACCCATGGCATCACAATGTGCCATGCCCTTGTCATCACAATGCTCCACATCGTTGTCATCACAATGCTCCATAAACCTTGTCATCACAGTGCTCCATGCATTTGTCAGCAGAATGCTCCTG
Source organism: Mesoplodon bidens (assembly GCF_964165515.1). Classification (NCBI taxonomy): domain Eukaryota; kingdom Metazoa; phylum Chordata; class Mammalia; order Artiodactyla; family Ziphiidae; genus Mesoplodon; species Mesoplodon bidens. Next base: position 4,423,185 of record NW_027671422.1, read on the forward strand.
ACCCATGCCATCACAAAGTGCCATGCGTTTGTCATCACAATGCTCCACAAGTTTGTCATCACAATGCTCCATGCTCATCCCATCAAAATGCTCTCTCACCACTGATATCACAAAGTTCCATCGCTAATCATCACAATACTCCCACAACCCTGTCATTACAATGTTCCATGACCCTTGTCACAACAGTGCTACATGCCCTTATCATCACAATGCTCCATGACACTTGACATCACAATGTTCCATAACCCCTGTCATCACAATGCTCCTTGACACTTTTCATCACAATGCTCCATGACCCCTAACATCACAATGTTCCATAAACACTGTCATCACAATACTCCATACCCCTTTTCATTACAGTGCTCCATGACGCTCGTAATCACAATTATACATGCTCTTCTCATCAAAATGCTCCACGCCCTTGTCATCAAAATGCTCCATGCCCCTTGTCATTACAGTGCTCCATGATGCTCGTCATCACAATTATCCATGTTCTTCTCATCACAGTGCTCCACGGTCTTGCCATCACAAGGCTCCATGCCTTGGTCATCACAATGCTCCATATCCCGTGTCATCACAATTCTCCAAGTTCTTGGCATCACTATGCTCCATGACACTTCTCATCACAGTGTTACATGCTTTGTCATCACAATTCTCTATGCACTTGTCATCGCAATGCTCCATGATCCCTGTCATAGCAAGCTCCATGTGCTTGTCATCACAATGCTTCATGAACTGGTCATCAAAATTCTCAATGGCCCTTGTCATCACAATGCTCTAAGCCCTTGTCATCACAAAGCTCCATGACCGTTTTCATCAAAATGCTCCAAGCCCTTGTCATCAACATGCTCCATTACCTTTGTCATCACAATCCTCCATGACACTTGGCATCACAATGCTCCATTCCATTGTCATCGCAATGACCATGACATATCTCATCACAATGCTCCCTGACACCTGTCTTCACAATACTCCACGACCTTCTCATCACAATGCTCCATGACCTTTGTCATCACAATTCTCAATACACTTGGCATCACAATGCTCCCTGGAACTTGTCATCAGTATGCTCATTGAAAACTGTCATGACAAGTCTCCATGCCCTTTTCATCACAATGATCCATGCACTTTTCATCACAATGCTCCATGCCATTGTCATCACAATACTCCACAAGCTTGTCATCAGAATGCTCCGTGACACTTGTCATCACAATGATCCATGAACCCTGTGATCAAAATGTTCCATGACACCTGTCATCACAATGCTCCATGCCCCTTGTCATTACAGTGCTCCATGATGCTCGTCATCACAATTATCCATGGTCTTCTCATCACAGTGCTCCACTGTCTTGCCATCACAATGCTCCATGACCTGGTTATCACAATGCTCCATGTCCCCAGTCATCACAATGCTGCATGACCCCTGTCATCACAATACTCCATACCCCTTTTCATTAGAGTGCTCCATGACGCTCGTAATCACAATTATCCATGATCTTCTCATCAAAATGCTCCACGCCCTTGTCATCAACATGCTCCATGACACTTGTCATCACAATGCTCCATGACCCCTGTCATCACAATGCTCCATGACCCCTGTCATCACAATGCTCCAAACCCCTTGTCATTACAGTGCTCCATGATGCTTGTCATCACAATTATCCATGGTCTTCTCATCACAATGCTCCACGGTCTTGCCATCACAATGCTCCATGCACTGGTCATCACACTGCTCCATGTCCCTGTCATCACAATTCTCCACGTTCTTGGCATCAGAATGCTCCATGACACTTCTCATCAAAGTGTTACATGCTTTGTCATCACAATTCTCAATGCACTTGTCATCACAATGCTCCATGACCCCTGTCATAGCAAGCTCCATGTGCTTGTCATCACAATGCTTCATGAACTGGTCATCAAAATTCTCAATGGCCCTTGTCATCACAATGCTCCATGCCCTTGTCATCACAAAGCTCCATGACCCTTGTCATCACAATGCTCCATGCCCTTGTCATCAACATGCTCCATTACCTTTGTCATCACAATCCTCCATGACACTTGGCCTCACAATGCTCCATTCCATTGTCATCGCATGACCATGACATATCTCATCACAATGCTCCCTGACACCTGTCTTCACAATACTCCATGACCTTCTCATCACAATGCTCCATGCCCTTGTCATCACAATGCGCCATGCCCACTCTCATCACAATAGTCCATGAAATTTGTCAGACCAATGCAACATGCCCCTGTCATCACAATGCTCCATGCACATTCATCACAATTCTCTATGAACCCTGTCATCACAATGCTCCGTGACTCCAGTCATCACAATGCTTCATGACCATTGTCACCACAATGCTCCATGAACATATCATCACAATGCTCCGTGACGCTAGTCATCACAATGCTCCATGCCTTTGTCAGCACCATACTCCATGACCCATGGCATCACAATGCGCCATGCGCTTGTCATCACAGTGCTCCACATCGTTGTCATCACAATGCTCCGTAAACCTTGTCATCACAATGATCCATGCGTTTGTCAGCACAATGCTCCATGACCCATATCATAACAATGTGCCATGCGTTTGTCATCACAGTGCTCCACAACCTTGTTATCACAATGCTCCATGCACTTCACATCAAAATGCTCTCTCAACAATGATATCACAATGTTCCTTAACTAATCATCTCAATACTCCCTCACACCTGTCATCACAATGTTCCATAACCCTTGTCACAACAATGTTACATGCACTTATCATCACACTGCTCCATGTCCCTGACATCACAATGTTCCATAACCCCTGTCATCACAATGCTCCATGACCCTTTTCATCACAATGCTCCATGACCCCTGACATCACAATGTTCCATAAACACTGTCATCAAAATGTTCCATGACCATTTCATCCAATTGCTCCATGACCCTGTCATCACAATGCTCCCTGCCCTACTCATCACAATGCACCACACCCTTGTCATCAAAATGCTTCATGGCCTATGTCATCACAAAGCTCCATGACCCTTGGCATCACAATGCTGCATGCCATTGTCATCACAAAGCTCCATGACGCTTGTCATCACAATGCTCGATGCCCTTCTCATCACAATGCACCATGCCTTTGTCATTGCAATCCTCCAAGACACATGTATCACTGTGTTCCGTGCCCTTGTCATCACAATGCTCCATGCCCACTCTCATCACAATAATCCATGAAACTTTTCAGACCAATGCTCCATGCCCTTGTCATCACAATGCTCCATTATAACTGTCATAACAATGGTCCATGACCACTGGCATCACAATGTTCCACGGCTTTGTCATCGCAAGACTCCATGACCCATGTCATCACAATGCTCCAAGACCCCTGTAATCACAATGCTCCATGCCCATGTCATCAAAAAGCTCCCTGACGCATGTCATCAGAATGCTCCATGGCCTTCTCATCACAATGCTCCATGCCCTTCTCAGCAGAATGCACCATGCCTTTGTCATTGCAATACTCCAAGACACATGTATCACTGTGTTCTGTGTCCTTGTCATCACAATGCTCCATGCCCACTCTCATCACAATAATCCATGAAACTTTTCAGACCAATGCTCCATGCCCTTGTCATCACAATGCTCCATTAACCCTGTCATAACAATGCTCCATGACCCCTGCCATCACAATGTTCTACGGCTTTGTCATCGCAAGACTCCATGACCCTTGTCATCACAATGCTCCAAGACCCCTCTAATCACAATGCTCCATGCCCATGTCATCACAAAGCTCCCTGACACATGTCATCCGAATGCTCCATGGCCTTCTCATCACAATGCTCCATGTCCTTTTCATAACAATGCTCCAAGACCCCTGTAATAACAATACTCCATGCCACTTTTCATCTCAGTGCTCCATGAACATTGTCATCACAATGCAACATGCCCATCATCATAATGCTTCATGCTATTGTCATCACAATGAAATCAATATTCTCCTTGACCTCTGTCATCACAATGCTCCAAACCCCTGTGATCACAATGTTCCATAAAACTTGTCATCACAACGCCCCATGATGCTGGTTACCACAGTTATCCATGGACTTCTCATGACAATGCTCCATGAACTTTGTCATCACAATTCTAAATACACTTGTCATCACAATGCTCCCTGGAACATGTCATCATTATGCTCATTGAGAACTGTCATGACAAGTCTCCATGCACTTTTCATCACAATGCTCTATGCCATTGTCATCACAATACTCCACAAGCTTGTCATCAGAATGCTCCGTGACACTTGTCATCACAATGATCCATGAACCCTGTCATCAAAATGTTCCATGACACCTGTCATCACAATGCTCCATGCCCCTTGTCATTACAGTGCTCCATGATGAGGGTCATCACAATTATCCATGGTCTTCTCATCACAGTGCTCCACTGTCTTGCCATCACAATGCTCCATGACCTGGTTTTCACAATGCTCCATGTCCCCAGTCATCACAATGCTCCATGACCCCTGTCATCAAAATACACCATACCCCTTTTCATTACAGTGATCCATGACGCTCGTAATCTCAATTAGCCATGGTCTTCTCATCACAATGCTCCACGCCCTTGTCATCAACACGCTCCATGACACTTGTCATCACAATGCTCCATGACCACTGTCATCACAATGCTCCACACCCCTTGTCATTACAGTGCTCCATGACGCTTGTCATCACAATTATCCATGGTCTTCTCTTCACAATGCTCCACGGTCTTGCCATTACAATGCTCCATGCCAAGGTCATCACACTGCTCCATGTCCCTGTCATCACAATTCTCCACGTTCTTGGCATCACTATGCTCCATGACACTTCTCATCAAAGTGTTAAATGCTTTGTCATCACAATTCTCTATGCCCTTGTCATCGCAATGCTCCATGACCCCTGTCATAGCAAGCTCCATGTGCTTTTCATCACAATACTCCATGTGCTTGTCGTCACAATGCTCCATGACCTTTGTCATCACAATGCACACTGTCACTTGTTGTCAGAATGCTCCTTGAAACCTGTCATGAAAAGGCTCCATGCCTTTTTCATCACAATGCCCCATGCCGTTTTCTTCACAATGCTCCATGCCTTTGTCATCAAAATACTCCACAAGCTTGTCATCAGAATTCTCCCTGACCATTGTCATCACAATGCTCCATGAACCCTGTTATCACAATGCTCCATACCCCTTGTCATTACAGTGCTCCATGACGCTCGTCATCACAGTTACCCGTGGTCTTCTCATCACAATGCTCCATGGTCTTGCCATCACAATGCTCGAAGCCCTGGTCATCACAATGCTCCATGTCCCGTGTCAGCACAATACTCCACGCTCTTGGCATCACTATGCTCCATGACACTTCTCATCGCAGTGTTACATGCTTTGTCATCACAACTCTCTATGCACTTGTCATCGCAATGCTCCATGATCCCTGTCATAGCAAGCTCCATGTGCTTGTCAACACAATGCTTCATGAACTGGTCATCAAAATTCTCAATGGCCCTTGTCATCACAATGCTCCATGCCCTTGTCATCAAAATGCTCCATTACCTTTGTCATCACCATCCTCCATGACACTTGGCCTCACAAATCTCCATTCCATTGTCATCGCAATGACCATGACATATGTCATCACAACGCTCCCTGACACCTGTCTTCACAATACTCCATGACCTTCTCATCACAATGCTCCATGCCCTTGTCATCACAATGCGCCATGCCCACTCTCATCACAATAGTCCATGAAATATGTCAGACCAATGCAACATGCCCCTGTCATCACAATGCTCCAAGCACTATCATCACAATGCTCTATGACCCCTGTCATCACAATGCTCCATGACTCCAGTCATTTCAATGCTTCATGACCATTGTCACCACAATGCTCCATGAACGTTTCATCACATTGCTCCGTGACCCTAGTCATCACAATGCTCCATGCCTTTGTCAGCACAATACTCCATGACCAATGGCATCACAATGCGCCATGTGCTGGTCATCACAATGCTCCACATCTTTGTCATCACAATGCTCCATAAACCTTGTCATCACAATGCTCCATGCGTTTGTCAGCACAATGCTCCATGACCCATATCATCACAATGTGCCATGTGTTTGTCATCACAGTGCTCCACAACCTTGTTATCACAATGCTCCATGCACTTCTCATCAAAATGCGCTCTCACCAATGATATCACAATGTTCCATCACTAATCATCTCAATACTCCCTCACGCCTGTCATCACAATGTTCCATAACCCTTGTCACAACAGTGCTACATGCACTTATCATCACAATGCTCCATGCCCCTGACATCACAATGTTCCATAACCCCTGTCATCACAATGCTCCATGACCCTTTTCATCACAATGCTCCATGACCCCTGACATCACAATGTTCCATAAACTCTGTCATCAAAATGTTCCATGACCATTTCATCCAATTGCTCCATGACCCTGTCATCACAATGCTCCCTGCCCTTCTCATCACAATGCACCACACCCTTGTCATCAAAATGCTCCATGGCCTATGTCATCACAAAGCTCCATGACCCTTGGCATGACAGTGCTGCATGCCATTGTCATCACAAAGCTCCATGAATCCTCTCATCACATTGCTCCATGACGTTGTCATCACAAAGCTCCATGACGCTTGTCATCACAATGCTCGATGCCCTTCTCATCACAATGCACCATGCCTTTGTCATTGCAATCCTCCAAGACACATGTATCACTGTGTTCCGTGCACTTGTCATCACAATGCTCCATGCCCACTCTCATCACAATAATCCATGAAACATTTCACACCAATGCTCCATGCCCTTGTCATCACAATGCTCCATTACCACTGTCATAACAATGCTCCATGACCCCTGCCATCACAATGTTCCACGGCTTTGTCATCGCAGGACTCCATGACCCTTGTCATCAAAATGCTCCAAGACCCCTGTAATCACAATGCTCCATGCCCATGTCATCACAAAGCTCCCTGACGCATGTCATCAGAATGCTCCATGGCCTTCTCATCACAATGTTCCTTGCCCTTCTCATCAGAATGCACCATGCCTTTGTCATTGCAATCCTCCAAGACACATGTATCACTGTGTTCTGTGCCCTTGTCATCACAATGTTCCATGCCCACTCTCATCAAAATAATCCATGAAACTTTTCAGACCAATGCTCCATGCCCTTGTCATCACAATGCTCCAAGACCCCTGTAATCACAATGCTCCATGCCCATGTCATCAGAAAGCTCCCTGACGCATGTCATCAGAATGCTCCATGGCCTTCTCATGACAATGCTCCATGCCCTTTTCATCACAATGCTCCAAGACCCCTGTAATAACAATACTCAATGCCACTTTTCATCTCAGTGCTCCATGAACCCTGTCATCACAATGCACCATGCCCATCATCATAATGCTTCATGCTATTGTCATCACAAAGAAATCAAAATTCTCCATGACCTCTGTCATCACAATGCTCCAAACCCCTGTGATGACAATGTTCCATAAAACTTGTCATCACAACGCCCCATGATGATGGTTACCACAATTATCCATGGACTTCTCATCACAATGCTCCCTAGAAATTGTCATCAGTATGCTCATTGAAAACTGTCATGACAAGTCTCCATGCCCTTTTCATCACAATGCTCAATGCCATTGTCATCACAATACTCCACAAGCTTGTCATCAGAATGCTCCGTGACACTTGTCATCACAATGATCCATGGACCCTGTCATCAAAATGTTCCATGACACCTGTCATCACAATGCTCCATGCCCCTTGTCATTACAGTGCTCCATGAATCTCGTCATCACAATTATCCATGGTCTTCTCATCACAGTGCTCCACTGTCTTGCCATCACAATGCTCCATGACCTGGTTATCACAATGCTCCATGTCCCTTGTCATCACAATGCTCCATGACCCCTCTCATCACAATACTCCATACCCCTTTTCATTACAGTGCTCCATGACGCTCGTAATCACAATTATCCATGCTCTTCTCATCACAATGCTCCACGCCCTTGTCATCAAAATGCTCCATGACACTTGTCATCACAATGCTCCATGACCACTGTCATCACAATGCTCCATGACCCCTGTCATCACAATGCTCCAAACCCCTTGTCATTACAGTGCTCCATGACGTTTGTCATCACAATTTTCAATGGTCTTCTCATCACAATGCTCCACGGTCTTGCCATCACAATGCTCCTTACCCTGGTCATCACACTGCTCCATATCCCTGACATCACAATTCTCCACGTTCTTGGCATCAGAATGCTCCATGACACTTCTCATCAAAGTTTTACATGCTTTGTCATCACAATTCTCTATGCCCTTGTCATCGCAATGCTCCATGACCCCCGTCATAGCAAGCTCCATGTGCTTGTCATCACAATACTCCATGTGCTTGTCGTCACAATGCTCCATGACCTTTGTCATCACAAGGCTCCCTGACACTTGTTCTCAGAATGCTCCTTGAAACCTGTCATGAAAAGGCTCCATGCCTTTTTCATCACAATGCCCCATGCCGTTTTCTTCACAATGCTCCATGCCACTGTCATCAAAATACTCCACAAGCTTGTCATCAGAGTGCTCCCTGACCCTTGTCATCACTCCATGACCCCAGTTATCACAATGCTCCATACCCTTTTTCATTACAGTGCTCCATGACGCTCGTCATCACAGTTACCCGTGGTCATCTCATCACAGTGCTCCACGGTCTTGCCATCACAATGCACCATGCCCTGGTCATCACAATGCTCAATGTCCCGTGTCATCACAATTCTCCACGTTCTTGGCATCACTATGCTCCATGACACTTCTCATCACAGTGTTACATGCTTTCTCATCACAATTCTCTTTGCACTTGTCATCGCAATGCTCCATGATCCCTGTCATAGCAAGCTCCATGTGCTTGTCATCACAATGCTCCATGAACTGGTCATCAAAATTCTCAATGGCCCTTGTCATCACAATGCTCCATGCCCTTGTCATCACAAAGCTCCATGACCCTTGTCATCACAATGCACCAAGCCCTTGTCATCAAAATGCTCCATTACCTTTGTCATCACCATCCTCCATGACACTTGGCATCACAATGCTCCATTCCATTGTCATCGCAATGACCATGACATATGTCATCACAACGCTCCCTGACACCTGTCTTCACAATACTCCATGACCTTCTCATCACAATGCTCCATGCCCTTGTCATCACAATGTGCCATGCCCACTCTCATAACAATAGTCCATGAAATATGTCAGACCAATGCAACATGCCCCTGTCATCACAATGCTCCATGCACATTCATCACAATGCTCTATGACCCCTGTCATCACAATGCTCCGTGACTCCAGTCATCACAATGCTTCATGACCATTGTCACCACAATGCTCCATGAACATTTCATCACAATGCTCCGTGACCCTTGTCATCACAATGCTCCATGCCTTTGTCAGCGCAATACTCCATGACCCATGGCATCACAATGCGCCATGCACTTGTCATCACAATGCTCCACATCGTTGTCATCACAATGCTCCATAAACCTTGTCATCACAATGTCCATGCGTTTGTCAGCACAATGCTCCATGACCCATATCATCACAATGTGCCATGCGTTTGTCATCACAGTGCTCCACAACCTTGTTATCACAATGCTCCATGCACTTCTCATCAAAATGCTCTCTCACTAATGATATCACAATGTTCCATCACTAATCTTCTCAATACTCCCTCACGCCTGTCATCACAATATTCCATAACCCTTGTCACAACAATGCTACATGCACTTATCATCACAATGCTCCATGCCCCTGACATCACAATGTTCCATAACCGCTGTCATCATAATGCTCCATGACCCTTTTCATCACAATGCTCCATGACCCCTGACATCACAATGTTCCATAAACACTGTCATCAAATTGTTCCATGACAATTTCATCCAATTGCTCCATGACCCTGTCATCACAATGCTCCCTGCCCTTCTCATCTCAATGCACCACACCCTTGTCATCAAAATGCTCCATGGCCTATGTCATCACAAAGCTCCATGACCCTTGGCATCACAATGCTCCATGAAACATCTCATCACATTGCTCCATGACATTTTCATCACAAAGGTTCATGACGCATGTCATCACAATGCTCAATGCCCTTCTCATCACAATGCACCATGCCTTTGTCATTGCAATCCTCCAAGTCAGATGTATCACTGTGTTCCGTGCACTTGTCATCACAATGCTCCATGCCCACTCTCATCACAATAATCCATGAAAATTTTCAGACCAATGCTCCATGCCCTTGTCATCACAATGCTCCAATACCACTGTCATAACAATGCTCCATGACCCCTGCCATCACAATGTTCCACGGCTTTGTTATTGCAAGACTCCATGACCCTTGTCATCACAATGCTCCAAGACCCCTGTAATCACAATGCTCCATGCCCATGTCATCACAAAGCTCCCTGACGCATGTCATCAGAATGCTCCATGGCCTTCTCATCACAATGCTCCATGCCCTTCTCATCAGAATGCACCATGCCTTTGTCATTGCAATCCTCCAAGACACATGTATCACTGTGTTCCGTGCCCTTGTCATCACAATGCTCCATGCCCACTGTCATCACAATAATCCATGAAACTTTTCAGACCAATGCTCCATGCCCTTTTCATCACAATGCTCCATTACCCCTGTCATAACAATGCTCCATGACCCCTGCCTTCACAATGTTCTACGGCTTTGTCATCGCAAGACTCCATGACCCTTGTCATCACAATGCTCCAAGACCCTTGTAATCACAATGATCCATGCCCATGTCATCACAAAGCTCCCTGACACATGTCATCAGAATGCTCCATGGCCTTCTCACCACAATGCTCCATGCCCTTTTCATCACAATGCTCCCAGACCCCTGTAATAACAATACTCCATGCCACTTTTCATCTGAATGCTCCATGAACCCTGTCATCACAATGCACCATGCCCATCATCATAATGCTTCATGCTATTGTCATCACAATGAAATCAAAATTCTCCATGACCTCTGTCATCACAATGCTCCAAACCCCTGTGATCACAATGTTCCATAAAACTTGTCATCACAACGCCCCATGATGCTGGTTACCACAATAATCCATGGACTTCTCATCACAGTGCTCCATGAACTTTGTCATCACAATTCTCAATACACTTGTCATCACAATGCTCCCTGGAACTTGTCATCAGTATGCTCATTGAAAACTCTCATGACAAGTCTCCATGCCCTTTTCATCACAATGATCCATGCCCTTTTCATCACAATGCTCCATGCCATTGTCATCACAATACTCCACAAGCTTGTCATCAGAATGCTCCGTGACACTTGTCATCACATTGATCCATGAACCCTGTCATCAAAATGTTCCATGACACCTGTCATCACAATGCTCCATGCCCCTTGTCATTACAGTGCTCCATGATGCTCGTCATCACAATTATCCATGGTCTTCTCATCACAGTGCTCCACTGTCTTGCCATCACAATGCTCCATGACATGGTTATCACAATGCTCCATGTCCCCAGTCATCACAATTCTCCATGACCCCTGTCATCACAATACTCCATACCCCTTTTCATTACAGTGCTCCATGACGCTCGTAATCACAATTATCCATGCTCTTCTCATCACAATGATCCACGCCCTTGTCATCAACATGCTCCATGACACTTGTCATCACAATGCTCCATGGCCACTGTCATCAAAATGCTCCATGACCCCTGTCATCACAATGCTCCACACCCCTTGTCATCACAGTGCTCCATGATGCTTTTCATCACAATTATCCATGGTCTTCTCATCACAATGCTCCACGGTCTTGCCATCACAATGCTCCATGCCCTGTTCATCACACTGCTCCATGTCCCTGTCATCACAATTCTCCACGTTCTTGGCATCAGAATGCTCCATGACACTTCTCATCAAAGTGTTACATGCTTTGTCATCACAATTCTCTATGCACTTGTCATCACAATGCTCCATGACCCCTGTCATAGCAAGGTCCGTGTGCTTGTCATCACAATACTCCATGTGCTTGTCGTCACAATGCTCCATGACCTTTGTCATCACAAGGCTCCCTGACACTTGTTGTCAGAATGCTCCTTGAAACCTGTCATGAAAATGCTCCATGCCTTTTTCATCACAATGCCCCATTCCGTTTTCTTCACAATGCTCCATGCCTTTGTCATCAAAATACTCCACAAGCTTGTCATCAGAGTGCTCCCTGACCCTTGTCATCACAATGCTTCTTGACCCCTGTTATCACAATGCTCCATAACCCTTGTCATTACAGTGCTCCATGACGCTCGTCATCACAGTTACCCGTGGCATTCTCATCACAATGCTCCACGGTCTTGCCATCACAATGCTCCATGCCCTGGTCATCACAATTCTCCACGTTCTTGGCATCACTATGCTCCATGACACTTCTCATCACAGTGTTACATGCTTTGTCATCACAATTCTCTATGCATTTGTCATCGCAATGCTCCATGATCCCTGTCATAGCAAGCTCCATGTGCTTGTCATCACAATGCTTCATGAACTGGTCATCAAAATTCTCAATGGCCCTTGTCATCACAATGCTCCATGCCCTTGTCATCAAAATGCTCCATTACCTTTGTCATCACCATCCTCCATGACACTTGGCATCACAATGCTCCTTTCTATTGTCATCGCAATGACCATGACATATCTCATCACAATGCTCCCTGACACCTGTCTTCACAATACTCCATGACCTTCTCATCACAATGCTCCATGCACTTGTCATCACAATGCGCCATGCCCACTCTCATCACAATAGTCCATGAAATTTGTCAGACCAATGCAACATGCCCGTGTCATCACAATGCTCCATGCACTTTCATCACAATGCTCTATGACCCCTGTCATCACAATGCTCCGTGACTCCAGTCATCACAATGCTTCATGACCATTGTCACCACAATGCTCCATGAACATTTCATCACAATGCTCCGTGACCCTTGTCATCACAATGCTCCATGCCTTTGTCAGCGCAATACTCCATGACCCATGGCATCACAATGCGCCATGCACTTGTCATCACAATGCTCCACATCGTTGTCATCACAATGCTCCATAAACCTTGTCATCACAATGTCCATGCGTTTGTCAGCACAATGCTCCATGACCCATATCATCACAATGTGCCATGCGTTTGTCATCACAGTGCTCCACAACCTTGTTATCACAATGCTCCATGCACTTCTCATCAAAATGCTCTCTCACTAATGATATCACAATGTTCCATCACTAATCTTCTCAATACTCCCTCACGCCTGTCATCACAATATTCCATAACCCTTGTCACAACAATGCTACATGCACTTATCATCACAATGCTCCATGCCCCTGACATCACAATGTTCCATAACCGCTGTCATCATAATGCTCCATGACCCTTTTCATCACAATGCTCCATGACCCCTGACATCACAATGTTCCATAAACACTGTCATCAAATTGTTCCATGACAATTTCATCCAATTGCTCCATGACCCTGTCATCACAATGCTCCCTGCCCTTCTCATCTCAATGCACCACACCCTTGTCATCAAAATGCTCCATGGCCTATGTCATCACAAAGCTCCATGACCCTTGGCATCACAATGCTCCATGAAACATCTCATCACATTGCTCCATGACATTTTCATCACAAAGGTTCATGACGCATGTCATCACAATGCTCAATGCCCTTCTCATCACAATGCACCATGCCTTTGTCATTGCAATCCTCCAAGTCAGATGTATCACTGTGTTCCGTGCACTTGTCATCACAATGCTCCATGCCCACTCTCATCACAATAATCCATGAAAATTTTCAGACCAATGCTCCATGCCCTTGTCATCACAATGCTCCAATACCACTGTCATAACAATGCTCCATGACCCCTGCCATCACAATGTTCCACGGCTTTGTTATTGCAAGACTCCATGACCCTTGTCATCACAATGCTCCAAGACCCCTGTAATCACAATGCTCCATGCCCATGTCATCACAAAGCTCCCTGACGCATGTCATCAGAATGCTCCATGGCCTTCTCATCACAATGCTCCATGCCCTTCTCATCAGAATGCACCATGCCTTTGTCATTGCAATCCTCCAAGACACATGTATCACTGTGTTCCGTGCCCTTGTCATCACAATGCTCCATGCCCACTGTCATCACAATAATCCATGAAACTTTTCAGACCAATGCTCCATGCCCTTTTCATCACAATGCTCCATTACCCCTGTCATAACAATGCTCCATGACCCCTGCCTTCACAATGTTCTACGGCTTTGTCATCGCAAGACTCCATGACCCTTGTCATCACAATGCTCCAAGACCCTTGTAATCACAATGATCCATGCCCATGTCATCACAAAGCTCCCTGACACATGTCATCAGAATGCTCCATGGCCTTCTCACCACAATGCTCCATGCCCTTTTCATCACAATGCTCCCAGACCCCTGTAATAACAATACTCCATGCCACTTTTCATCTGAATGCTCCATGAACCCTGTCATCACAATGCACCATGCCCATCATCATAATGCTTCATGCTATTGTCATCACAATGAAATCAAAATTCTCCATGACCTCTGTCATCACAATGCTCCAAACCCCTGTGATCACAATGTTCCATAAAACTTGTCATCACAACGCCCCATGATGCTGGTTACCACAATAATCCATGGACTTCTCATCACAGTGCTCCATGAACTTTGTCATCACAATTCTCAATACACTTGTCATCACAATGCTCCCTGGAACTTGTCATCAGTATGCTCATTGAAAACTCTCATGACAAGTCTCCATGCCCTTTTCATCACAATGATCCATGCCCTTTTCATCACAATGCTCCATGCCATTGTCATCACAATACTCCACAAGCTTGTCATCAGAATGCTCCGTGACACTTGTCATCACATTGATCCATGAACCCTGTCATCAAAATGTTCCATGACACCTGTCATCACAATGCTCCATGCCCCTTGTCATTACAGTGCTCCATGATGCTCGTCATCACAATTATCCATGGTCTTCTCATCACAGTGCTCCACTGTCTTGCCATCACAATGCTCCATGACATGGTTATCACAATGCTCCATGTCCCCAGTCATCACAATTCTCCATGACCCCTGTCATCACAATACTCCATACCCCTTTTCATTACAGTGCTCCATGACGCTCGTAATCACAATTATCCATGCTCTTCTCATCACAATGATCCACGCCCTTGTCATCAACATGCTCCATGACACTTGTCATCACAATGCTCCATGGCCACTGTCATCAAAATGCTCCATGACCCCTGTCATCACAATGCTCCACACCCCTTGTCATCACAGTGCTCCATGATGCTTTTCATCACAATTATCCATGGTCTTCTCATCACAATGCTCCACGGTCTTGCCATCACAATGCTCCATGCCCTGTTCATCACACTGCTCCATGTCCCTGTCATCACAATTCTCCACGTTCTTGGCATCAGAATGCTCCATGACACTTCTCATCAAAGTGTTACATGCTTTGTCATCACAATTCTCTATGCACTTGTCATCACAATGCTCCATGACCCCTGTCATAGCAAGGTCCGTGTGCTTGTCATCACAATACTCCATGTGCTTGTCGTCACAATGCTCCATGACCTTTGTCATCACAAGGCTCCCTGACACTTGTTGTCAGAATGCTCCTTGAAACCTGTCATGAAAATGCTCCATGCCTTTTTCATCACAATGCCCCATTCCGTTTTCTTCACAATGCTCCATGCCTTTGTCATCAAAATACTCCACAAGCTTGTCATCAGAGTGCTCCCTGACCCTTGTCATCACAATGCTTCTTGACCCCTGTTATCACAATGCTCCATAACCCTTGTCATTACAGTGCTCCATGACGCTCGTCATCACAGTTACCCGTGGCATTCTCATCACAATGCTCCACGGTCTTGCCATCACAATGCTCCATGCCCTGGTCATCACAATTCTCCACGTTCTTGGCATCACTATGCTCCATGACACTTCTCATCACAGTGTTACATGCTTTGTCATCACAATTCTCTATGCATTTGTCATCGCAATGCTCCATGATCCCTGTCATAGCAAGCTCCATGTGCTTGTCATCACAATGCTTCATGAACTGGTCATCAAAATTCTCAATGGCCCTTGTCATCACAATGCTCCATGCCCTTGTCATCAAAATGCTCCATTACCTTTGTCATCACCATCCTCCATGACACTTGGCATCACAATGCTCCTTTCTATTGTCATCGCAATGACCATGACATATCTCATCACAATGCTCCCTGACACCTGTCTTCACAATACTCCATGACCTTCTCATCACAATGCTCCATGCACTTGTCATCACAATGCGCCATGCCCACTCTCATCACAATAGTCCATGAAATTTGTCAGACCAATGCAACATGCCCGTGTCATCACAATGCTCCATGCACTTTCATCACAATGCTCTATGACCCCTGTCATCACAATGCTCCGTGACTCCAGTCATCACAATGCTTCATGACCATTGTCACCACAATGCTCCATGAACATTTCATCACAATGCTCCGTGACCCTAGTCATCACAATGCTCCATGCCTTTGTCAGCACAGTACTCCATGACCCATGGCATCACAGTGCGCCATGCGCTTGTCATCACAATGCTCCACATCGTTGTCATCACAATGCTCCATAAACCTTGTCATCACAATGTTCCATGCGTTTGTCAGCACAATGCTCCATGACCCATATCATCACAATGTGCCATGCGTTTGTCATCACAGTGCTCCACAACCTTGTTATCACAATGCTCCATGCACTTCTCATCAAAATGCTCTCTCACCAATGATATCACAATGTTCCATCACTAATCATCTCAATACTCCCTCACGCCTGTCATCACAGTGTTCCATAACACTTGTCACTACAATGCTACATGCACTTATCATCACAATGCTCCATGCCCCTGACATCACAATGTTCCATAACCCCTGTCATCACAATGCTATATGACCCTTTTCATCACAATGCTGCATGACCCCTGATAACACAATGTTC
Organism: Mesoplodon bidens; assembly: GCF_964165515.1. NCBI lineage: Eukaryota > Metazoa > Chordata > Mammalia > Artiodactyla > Ziphiidae > Mesoplodon > Mesoplodon bidens. The sequence goes on from NW_027671422.1 coordinate 4,440,347, forward strand.
CATAACCCCTTTCATCAAAATATTCCATGACCCTTTTCATCCAATTGCTCCATGACCCTGTCATCACAATGATCCCTGCCCTTCTCATCACAATGCACCACGCCCTTGTCATCAAAATGCTCCATGGCCTATGTCATCACAAAGCTCCATGACCCTTGGCATCACAATGCTGCATGCCATTGTCATCACAAAGCTCAATGAAACTTCTCATCACATTGATCCATGACATTTTCATTCACAAAGCTCCATGACGCTTGTCATCACAATGCTCCATGCCCTTGTCATTGCAATCCTCCATGACACATGTATCACTGTGTTCCATGCCCTTGTCATCACAATGCTCGATGCCCACTCTTATCACAATAATCCATGAAACTTTTCAGACCAATGTTCCATGCCCTTGTCATCACAATGCTCCATTACTCCTGTCATAAAAATGATCCATGATCCGTGCCATCACCATGTTCCACGGCCTTGTCATCACAAGGGTCCATGAACCTTGTCATCACTGTGTTCCAAGACACCTGTAATCACAAAGCTCCATGCCCCTCTTCATCTCAATGCTCCATGAACCCTGTCATCACAATGCACCATGCCGATAATCATAATGCTTCATGCTATTGCCATCACAATGAAATCAAAATTCTCCATGACTTTGTCATCACAATGCTCCAAACCCTTGTGATCACAATGTTCAATAACACTTATCACCACAACACCCCATGACGCTCATCATCACAATTATCCATGGTCTTCTCATCACAGTGCTCCATGACCTTTGTCATCACAATGCTCAATACACTTGTTATCAAAATGCTCCCTGACACTTGTCATCAGTATGCTCCTTGAACCCTGTCATGAAAAGGCTCCATGTCTTTTTCATAACAGTGATCCATGTCCTTTTCATCACAATGCTTCAAGACCCCTGTAATCACAATGTTCCATGCCCTTGTCATCACAAAGCTCCATGATGCATTTCAGAATGCTCCATTGCCTTCTCATCACAATGCTCCATGCCCTTGTCATCACAATGCTCCAAGACCACTGTAATCACAATGTTCCATGCCTCTTTTCATCAGAATGCTCCATGAGACTTTTCATTACAAGGCTCCATGGTCTTCTCATCACAATGCTCCAGGAACTTGTCATCACAGTGCTCAATTTCGTTGTCATCACAATGCTCCATGACCCCTGTCATCACAATACTCCATGAATATTTTCAGCCCAATGCTCCATGGCCTTGTCATCACAATGCTCCATTACCCCTGTCATAACAATGCTCCATGACCCCATCCATCACCATGTTCCACGGCCTTGTCATCACAAGGCTCCATGACTCTTGTCATCACAATGCTCCAATACCCTTGTAATCACCATGCTCCATGCCCCTTTTCATCTCATTGCTCCATGAACCCTGTCATCACAATGCACCATGCCCATTATGATAATGCTTCATGCTATTGTCATCACAATGAAATCAAAATTCTCCATGACCTCTGTCATCACAATGCTCCAAACCCTTGTGATCACAATGTTCCATAACACTTGCCATCACAATGCCCCATGACGCTGGTCATCACAATTATCCATGGACTTCTCATCACAATGCTCCATGACCTTTGTCATCACAATTCTCAGTACACTTGTCATCACAATGCTCCCTGACACTGGTCGTCAGTATGTTCCTTGTACCCTGTCATGACAAGTCTCCATGCCTTTTTCATCACAATGATCCATGCCATTGTCATCACAATGCTCCATGCCATTGTCTTCACAATACTCCACAAGCTTGTCATCAGAATGCTCCGTGACCCTTGTCATCACAATGCTCCATGACACCTGTCAACACAATGCTCCACGCCGCTTGTCATTACAGTTCTCCATGATGCTCGTCATCACAATTATCCATGGTCTTCTCATCACAGTGCTCCACGGTCTTGCCATCACAATGCTCCATGCCCTGATCATCACAATATTCCATGTACCTTGTTATCACAATTCTCCATGTCCTTGTCATCACAATGCTCCATGACAGTTCTCATCACAATGATACATGCTATTGTCATCACAATTCTCCATGCACTTGTCATCGCAATGCCCCATGACCCCTGTCATAGCAAGTTCCATGCCTTTGTCATCACAATGCTTCACGAAATTTTCATCAAAATTCTCAATGCCCGTTGTCATCACAATGCTCCATGCCCTTGTCATCACAATGCTCCAAGCCCTTGTCATCACAATGCTCCATTACCTTTGTCATCACAATCCGCCATAACACTTGTGCATCACAATGCTCCATGCCATTGTCATCACAATGGGCCATGAAATATGTCATCACAATGCTCCCAGACACCTTTCTTCACAATATTCCATGCCCTTGTCATCCCAATGTGCCATGCCCACTCTCAACACATTTATCCATTAAACTTATCAGACCAATGCTCCATGCACCTGTCATCAAAATGCTCCATGTCATTTTCATCACAATGCTCCATGAACCCTCTCATCATATTGTTCCATGCCCTTGTCATCACAAATCCCCATGATGCTTGACATCACAGTACCCGATGCTCTTCTCACCACAATGCTCCATGCCCTTTTCATTACAATCCTTCATGGCCCATGTATCAGAGTGTTCAGTGCCCTTGTCATCACAATGCTCCATGCCCACTCTCATCACAATAATCCACGAAACTTTTCAGACCAATGCTCCATGCCCTTCTCATCACAATGCTCCATTAGCCCTGTCATAACAATGCTCCATGACACCTGCCATCACAATGTTCCACAGCCTTGTCATCAAAATTCTCAATGACCCTTGTCATCACAATGCTCCAAGAACCCTGTAATCACAATGCTCCATGCCCTTGTCATCACAAAGCTCCAAGACGCATGTCATCAGAATGTTCCATGGCCTTCTCATTCATGATGCTCTATGCCCATGTCATCACAATGCTCCAAGACTCCTGTAATCACAATGCTCCATGCCCCTTTTCATCTCAATGCACCATGAACACTGTCATCACAATGCACCATGCCCCTTTTCATCTCAATGCTCCATGAACCCTGTTATCACAATGCACGATGCCCATCATCATAATGGTTCAGGCTATTGTCATCACAATGAAATAAAAATGCTCCATGACCTCTGTCATCACAATGCTCTAAATCCTTGTGATCACAATGTTCCATAACACTTATCCTCACAACGCCCCATGACACTTGTCATAACAATTATCCATGGTCTTCTCATCACAATGCTCCATGACTTTTGTCATCACAATTCTCAATACCCTTGTCATCACAATGCTCCATGCCTTTTTCATGACAATGATCCATGCCCTTTTCATCACAGTGTTCCAAGACCCCTGTAATCACAATGCTCCATGCCCTTGTCATCACAAAGCTCCATGATGCATGTCATCAGAACGCTCCATGGCCTTCTCATCCCAATGCTTCATGCCCTTGTCATCACAATGCTCCAAGACCGCTGTAATCACAATGCTCACTGCCCCTTTTCATCAGAATGTTCCATGAGACTTGTAATCACAAGGCTCCATGGTCTTCTTATCACAGTGCTCCAGTACCTTGTCATCACAGTCCTCCATGAACCATGTCATCACAATGCTCCATGACCACTCTCATCACAGTCCTCCATGAACCCTGTCATCACAATGCTCAATGACCACTGTCATCACAACGCTCCATGAACCCTGACAACACAATGATCTGGGACACTTGTCATCAAAATGCTCCATGACCCTTGTCATCACAGTGATCCCTGCCCTTGTCATCCCAATGCTCCATGATCCCAGTAATCACAGTGCTCCGTGACGCTTGTCATCACAGTGTTCCATGAACCTTGTCATCACAATGCTCCTTGCCTTTGTCAGCAAAATGCTACATAATCTTGTCATCACAATGCTCCATGCGCTTGTCATCACATTCCTCCATGTCTTTGGCATCATATTGCTTCATGCCCTTGTCATCTCTCTATTGCCTCTCTGGTTTTTACAGATATTCGGATGTCCCTTTTGACCGGTGGGAAGTGACAATTCTTTGTAGTGTGGATTTGCATTGTGTGCTTGCTTGATTGGCCAGAAAGGGCGTATGCGTTTTCTCCTGAATATATTCAGGAGAAAAGGCATACGCCCTTTTTGGCCAAGGGCATCACTGTCCAAGTTGTGATGCTTCCCTGTGCTTTAAAGGTGATTCCAATTTACCTCTTGAAATATGTTTTGTGCAATTCTGCCTCATTTTCCAGTCCCCTTCTTTGCCTTCCCTCAACAGATTTTTGGAAGAGAGTAGTCCTTTATAACTCTGCAGGTTTTTGAATTGCTGTGCTGCTGAGCCCCAATTTTCAAATCCCATTTTTGTGAGCTGGCCACAAATCCACAATTTTGCTTCAGGACCTATACTGGTTCCAGGGGTGGCTATATTAGGTCCCTGTGTGTGGCTGAGGCTTTGGTTAATTCTTCTTCCTGCCGGGAAATTAGAGTGACATGTGCCCGTCCAAATGTCTACATCTAATCTCTGATAGGTTCTCCCTCTTCCTTTTCATCCTCTGCACAATTAGCAAACTGTGTGTACCAGGAGGTTATAGGGGCTGACTCTCCTAAGTTGGTAGATTGATAGTAAAGCAGTTGGAATACCAAACTGGAGCAGAAGGAGAAGAAAAATTAGGACAGTTTTAGAAACCTTTCGCCATCACATGTTGTCCATTCTCTAGGTTTCCCATACATGTTATAACTGTAGTGATATTCCCTTCTACCTGGAGATTTGGGATCCATGGGATGGTTGCATGCATTACTACCTTAAGGGTCTGCATCTTCTATCCCAATCTCACCAGTCCTCTCAGCCCCAAGTGTCGAGCTTTATGTCTCATCCAGCTGTCTTTGCCGATAGGGTCATTCCAGGTTTTATCAGAACCTTTGAAGGAATTGTGTAAGAATTTCGCTGTTTTTTGGTTTTGTTTTTGAAATTCATGTTTATAATGGGGTTGAGCTGATTATCACTGACTTGTTTATGCTGGTCTAGACACAATTGATTCCCTTACGGAGACATATCAATACATAGGTTTTAAGATTCTTACTAGTCAGATATACACCTATGTGGGAAATCAGGGTGTTGAGTCCCGTTCACTGAGGAAGGTGTAGCTCTTGTCTATTCTGTATTTGGTTTATGGAATGGTACCTGTGTTAATATCAAAGTCTGGATTTATGCATCACCCAACCTCTCCTTTCTCCTAAAGCAGGCCTAAGATTTTTTTTTTTTATATGTGAGACTCTGTTCTCTTTTCTAATTCAGTTCATGTGTTGTGATATAGACATTCCCTCTATAAGTGATATCTTATGATAAGATTCTTTTTCTGTGTGACTAATTTCCCTTAGAATCATCATACTTAAATCCACGCATTATGCTGCTACTGGCCTTATATACATTGATTTCACTTCTGAGTGATATTCCATTGTACAAAATTACCACAAGTTCTTTATGCATTTCTGTTTTTCCTGGGATATTTTAGGCGTACCAAAGTTGAGGTTCTTGTATGCAGAGCAGCCCTAAACTTTGGGGTGCCTGTGTCTTATTGATATTTAGTCTTCCCAAGTTATATGCCCATGAGTTGAAGTCCCCTTTGCTTGGGGGCTTTGTATTTTTGATGTTTTAGTTAACAGCATACACTTCTTCAGAGTGGCTCTTGGATATTTATACCCCACCCATCAGCGTGACTTGGCTCCCTGTTTGCCATGGCCTCTCCTGCATTTCTGGTTTGTACACATTTTTTGGATGGCCTTACTGAGCAGTGGAAATTGAGACTTCTTTGTTGTGCAGATATGCATTTCCCTCTTGCTTGGTTGGCCAGAAACTCTGTCTGTGTTTTTTTTTTTCTGAAGATATTCACGAAAGAAACGCATACACCCTTTTGCCCAACTGCATCACTTTATAAATTCTGCTGCTTTTCATATGCTTTAAATGTGAGTAGAATCTACCTTTTGAAATCTGTTTCCTGCAATTCTGCCTCTCATTCAGATCCTCTTCGTTGCCTTACCTGAATATATTTTTGGACGTTGGTTATCGTTTATATCTTTGCAGGTCTTTGAATTGTCTGCTCCTGAGCTGCATTTTGCAACTCGCTATTTTTTGTGTGCTGTATGCCAAACCATTGGATTGCTTCCGGCCCAATTATGGTTCTGGGGAGGCAGGCTGAGCCTTTGGTTAATTCTTCTTCTAATAGGAAATTAGAGTGACATGTTCCTGTCAAAACTCCTACAGCTAATCTCTCATTGGTTCCCCTTCTTCCCATTTATCCTCTGCACAAATTGAAAACTGTGTAAAACAGGAGGTTAAAGGTGCTGATTCTCCAAGTGGGGAGATTGTTAGTAATGTGGCTGGAATGGCGAAACCCAGCACCAGGAGATCAAAAATGAGGTGCATTTTAGACACCTTTCCTGAGCACACGGTGTACATTCATCTCGGTTTCCCAGGCATGTTTTCGCTGTCAGAAGATTCCCTTGAACCTGCAGATTTGGGACCCATGGAATGGGTACCAGGCAGTATTACTTTAAAAGGTCTGCATTTTCTCACCAAGCCTCTCTAACATCTCTTAGCGTGCATAGATTCCAGCCTTATATATAATCCTGCTGTGGGTCTACATGTGTTCAATCCATGTTACATCGTAGCCCTTCAACAAAAGTTGTAAGAATTTTTCTCTGTCTCACTGTTTTTATAAATATTTTTAAATTTATTTTTATATTGGTTACAGCTGATTTTCAAAGCTCTGTTTTTTGCTGCTGTACATCCACTTGATTCACGTACTGTGAGACAACAATAAATTCTTTTTCAGATGCTTACCAGTCATATGTATTATTTTCCAGTGACTTGAGTGGGCTGAGTGCAGTTCTTTGAGGTACCGTGTAGGCCTTGTCAGTTATTCAATTTGGTACTTGGAATGGAATCCTTGCTAATTTCAACCTCCTCGATAATACCTCAACTTTCCCCACCTTTCCCATTTAGCAGCCTTATGTCTATTTTCTACATATTTGACTATGTTTCTGTATTGTAATTTATTTCCTGTGTAGCCATTTTTGATTCCACCTTTAAGTGACATCTTATGATATGTGTCTTTTTCTTTCTGACATATGTCACTTAGAATGATCGTATGTAACTCCTCCAGAATTCTTCCAACTGGCCTTATTTCATTGATTTCTGGATGAGTCATATTCGACTCTACATATGTACCCCATCTCTTTTATCCATTTTATCCTTCCAGGGACATTTAGGTTATATCCAAGTTGAGGCCCTTTTTAACAGAGAGGTGGTAAACTTTGGGGTGCCTGTTTTCTGTCGATTTTTGTTTTTCCCAAGGTATACGCCCATGAGTGCAAGTGCCCTATGCTCTGTAGCTCATTTTTTAGATGTTTTAGCAAACACAATACACTTCTCCAGAGTGGCCGTTGGCAAATTACATTTCCACAATCAGCCTCACAGGGCTCCCTTTTCTCCTCGCCCTGTCTTGCATTTCTGGTGTTTACACTTTATGTGGATGGCCCTTCTGACTGATGTGAAGTGATACATTTTGTAGTATTGATTTCCAGTGTCCACCTGTTTGGTTGGATAAAAAGTGTGTATGGCCTTTACTTGAATATATTCAGAAAAAATGCATACGCCCTGTTTGGCTAACTGTGTCATTGACGATGTTCAGACCCTTTTCTTGTGCTTTAACGGGGAGTCCTTTCTACCTGTTCAAATATGTTTCCTGCCACTCTCCCTTGCTTACAAGTCCTTTTCTGTGACTTACCTCAAGACATTTTTCGACGATAGATATTTTCAACTCTGCAGTTTCATGAATTTTAGTGCCCCTGAGTTCCATTATTCAACTTGTGTTTTTGGAAACTGGACACAAAACAGCGGGATTTCCTCTAGCTCTATTCTGTTTGCGTGGGCAATTCTAGCCTTTGATGAATTTGTCTTCCGGATTGGAAATTAGAGTGGCATCTGCCTGTCCGAACACCTAAGACTTGTCTCTAAATTTTTCTCATCCTTCCGCTTCATCCTCTGGACAAATTCCAAACTGTGTGCAACAGGATGTTGACGGTGTTGATATCCCCAAGTGAGGAGGTTGTTAGGAAAGATGTTGGAGGGGTGAACCCAAGCACCAGGCGATGAGGAGATGAGGTGCCTTTTCCAAACTCTTTCCGATCAAATGGTGTACCATCCTCTAGGTGTGACAGGCATGTTTTAGCTGTAGGAAGGGTCCCGTGCATGTAAGGAGGACACCAGGGATTTTTCCACATCAGTGCCTCCCCAAACCCCAAACTGGGGAATTTTTAAGCCACGGCTACACGCATGTCCATTAAGGGCCTTGGGAAATAGGCAGAGCCCAAACTTTAGATGATTGAAATCTTCAGGGTCAGAAGTGCTCACCATCGGCTTTGCTTAGGTTACATTTTATCTGTCATTGATAGATGATGTCAATAAAAATATCTATTCTTTTTCAGATTATTTCCCCTTATAGGTTATTGCAAAATATTCAGTGTAGTTCCCTGTGCTATACAGTAGTTCCTTGTTGATGATCTATTTTATATACAGCAGTGTGTATGTGTTAAACCCAAACTCTTAATTTATCCCTTCTCCTACCTTTCTCCTTTTGTAATAATAAATTATAAGATTTTATACTTCTCAGAAATGGGGGAGCTGAAGAGAGGTATCATTTTCAATGGAAAATCATTGAAAACACGATTGAAGCTTCAGCCAAGAGTATTCGATGTACATCCATGGAAATAAATCACTTCATTTCTCTAATGTTGACCTGACAAATAAGACAAACGTCTTCACTGAACTTGCTTATAGGAAAGTGATGGAAATATCAAATGTAAGTCTTAGAATCATCTTATTTTACCCGAGTGTTATACACTGCTCTATGTTAACTACAGTTTGGCTCACACATCTGTTCACTGAAGTTACAATGTTCTCAATTTCTGTTACTGATCCTCAGAGTGGACCCCAACAGGAGTCACAATGCCCAGTGTCATTGGAGCCAACAGATCAAGACTGAGTTTGGTTCAGAAGCAAAGGAAACATTATTTTGAAAACAGAAAGGAGAGGTGAGAGCATGCACTCCCCCACGGGCTGTGGGCTGGGCTGCTGTGTAGGGATCCTGGCAGCATCAGTGGGAGGGAGGGGATGGAGATCTCGAGGGCTGGGTTGGCTTCAGCTCAGGCTCTATGCCGCAGAGTCTGCATGGGACACCGCTAGCTGAGGTGTCGACCCAGCCATTCTGCACTAGGAAATCGGGTCTGAAGTGCCGGGTGTGGGACCTCTGCATGCTGAACCCTAGGAGCACGTGAAATTAGACAAAGCACAAAGGAAAAACAGGTTAGACTTTATTTTATTGCCCAGATTCTCTTTTTATCTCCCAGGAGTTTTTAATGAACGTTGCCGGAGATGAACACCTCCTCTGCTTTTTGTTCTGTTCCTCATTCTTGGGGTGTTGAGGGTGCAGACCCCTCTTTTGTAACTGCTTCATGCTGTGGTGGGAGCCCTGATACATGGGGGGAGGGGAAAACTTCTCCCCACCAGCCTCCTGGTGAGGTCGATTGTCCCAAGGCCTCCTGCCTCACTTCTAGTCTGCCTGAGCACCAGCATTGGAAGTGTTATAGATTCTAATGACTTTTAAGTGTCCAGGAAACAGATGTGCAGAGATGCTGCGGTGGCAGGTTTCACCCCACCCAACATTTGTTCGGCGACCTTAGGCTGATGTCTTTTGCCAGCCTAGATGCTGTGACCAGTAGTCTGTGCTTTCTTTAATTAGGTCCCTGAATTAATGTACAAACAGCACCATGTGTCAGAGCCCTGCCCGCACAACTCCCAGACAGTCAAGGGTCAGTGGTGATCCAGGACCATGACGTCCACTGAGTCAATGGCCTTTAGAAGTAGCCAGCAGTCCAGCCGGTCATATTGACCATCATCACCACGGTGTCTGTAGGGCTTTCTATGGTGAAAGCATGATATACGTTTCCCCCGCCAAGCTTATTAGCTCCCCTCTGGGTGCAGTAAGTCCTGCAAGCAGTAGTCTGCTCTTTCGGGGCACAGTCTTGTTGTTTTCTGAGAGAAACTCCAGGTCAAGTGATGGTCACACGAGTCATTTTGGGGGCCTGTTGCCCCCGTTTGTCTCTCTGGAGGTTGGAGTTGGAGGGCCTCCTCACTCGAGGTCAGTGTGTCCACAGAGCGACCCCTGCAACTTCAGGGCACGATGGGTGGTTAGGATCACCACGTGGGGTCCTTTTCCCTTAGGAGGGACCTGGCCTTGGGGGCTGCTGATTTCCAGCTTTTTAGATACCCCAGTATCCTGGCCTGATGAGTCGGTGGGCAAAGCCCTTGGTGACCATAGTTTATCATACCTGAAGGGCATTCTTGTGTTGCTCCATTTCAAGTGGTCCCAGTTTTTGCACTAAGGCTCCAAGGGCGATTAACCTATGACCGGGTATGTAAAGGTCAAAGGGTTTAGCTAAATTAGGGAGTTCCTGGGAAAGGGTCTGAATTGACTGCTTTTTCCATTCTTGAAAGGCTGCTTCTGGATTCTATTCAAAAGGATCATCATCTTTTCGTGTCAGTGTTTCATGTAGAGGCCCAGCTATTAGACTGTAGTTAGGGATCCAGATGCAGAAAACCTTGGCCTCCCCAGGAACCCCTAAGCTGTCTTCTAGTTTTAGAAGAGGTAAGGCTGCAAATGGCTTCTTCCCTATCCTGGGATGCGTTTCTCCGAATATCTGTGAGAATGAAGCCCAGGCATGTCACCTTAGCCTGGGATATTTGAGCCTTTTTCTTGGACACCTTCTATCCTTTCTTGGCTAGGTAGTTCAGAGGCGTCTTTAGTAGGCCTGGCGATCAGAATGTCCTCTGCATATTGAAGGAGGGTTCCCTTTTACAGAGGTAGAACTTTTAGGCCTTTAAAGGACATTTCCCCAATGATGGTGTGGGGATTTTTGAACCATTGGGGAAGGATGGCCCAGCATTATTGCTTTGGTTGCATGTTGTGTCCTGCCACTCACAAGCCAAAAATTCTTGTGACTCTGACATGAATGGAACACAGAAGAAGGCATCATTGAAGTCTAATACAGAATGCCATGGCCTGGTGGATGGTAGAATGACCTGCAGGGTGTAGGACATAGGAGCTACTGGAGGTATATCCTCGGTGGCTTCACTGACTGTCCTTATATCCTTTACCAGGTCCCCAGCAGCCAATGGGACTCTCGTGGTCAGGCCAATCCCAGGATATGGAGCTCACCTGGGCAGCACGCCCCACCGAACCGCCCACGGGGCTCTTGTGGTCAAGTCCCTCCCAGGGTATGGAGCTCACATGTGCAGTTACCCAGCAACCCATGGGGCTCTCATAGTCAGGCCCTTCCCAGGATACGGAGCTCCCCTGGGCAGGTACCCGAGAATGGCTGGACACACAGGAACTGTGCACATAGCCCACATTGCAGAGAAACCCCAGCTCACCTGTCGCTCACAGCTGACACAAAACGCCTCAGAGCAGGACTTGAACTAACAAAGAGCAGCCCTGACAGGTCTGTGACCCTGGCTATCACTCTGTGCAGCCTCTCTCGGCCTGGTCTTCCAGACACTTCCACTGCAGCCAGGGCACCAGGCCTCTGTCTCCAACCACCATCACTCCTCTCCCTGACTCCTGGGTTCCTCTCATTAGTATAGGGTGTTGAAGTTGTTTTCCACTCATGGACCAGATAAAATGATGAGAAAAAAGCCGCAGCTGCAGCCCCTTGTCTATCCTGACTCTCAAGAGCCCACACCTGTTCCTTGGCCGCGGCCCGTTTAGCAAGGTTCATTTTCTGCAACTGTGATCCCCTGAGGGGTGAGGATTGGCTGATATGGGCAGCCTGACACTGCCTGCCAGCCCTCCCCAGGTGTGCCTTGGTTGAGGTCAATATAAACACCTCTCCAGTCAGCAAGAGCCCCTGTAGCTGTGCCTGACGCCATATTCTCTGCCCCGTCAGCAGTGTCGGGGCTGGGGTGGTGGGAGGGAGTGAGGGGCCATGGCTTTGTGGGTGGCCCAGTGTGAGTGGGGCTCTGCTGGACTTTCTGCAGGAGTTGCCAGGCTGCCACCTGCTAAAGAAGAGGATGTGTCACCCATACCTTCCGCTGGAATTTCTCCCCAGGCAGAGGTGAGGAAGTGAAAAGCAGTGGGGGCCGTGGCAGGAGGGGTATCTCAGGTAGGGAAATGGAAATCTTCCAGAAGAGCATCTGGGGACAGGACCATCCTGTCTGGCCAGCAGGCATCAAGTCGGCCTGCGTGCTGTCGCTGGTGTGGCACCACAGCCCTTCCTCTAGGCTTGCAAGTTCTTGTACATATTCAGCTGTTTTACCTGGAAAGGGTGGGAAGAGTTCAGCTGCAGCAGGACTGGGGCTCAGCTCACATTTACTCACAGACGCCTCGACACAGTCCCCCAGCTTTGCAATGAGGATGTTCCTTGTGGGGGGGGGAGCGCTGCTCACTGCATGGGAGACGATTTCCCACCTCTGAACAACTTAAGAATTTTTTACAACTGGAGCAAGTGCCCTGATATGATTATCCTCTGTATAACTGGGGGGTTCTGTTTATTTATTTATTTTTCTTTTTTTCTTTTTGGTTCAAGGTAGATTTTATTTATTCCTCTTTTTTTTTAATTTGGAGATATAAACATGGAAATAATGCATTAATATAAAGACGTATATGTGAAGGGAAAAACCTTTTTTGGTTTATTTTATTAAATGTTATTTATTTATTTTTAATTTTTTTAAAACTTATTTATTTCTTTTATACAGCAGGTTCTTACTGGATATCTGTTTTATACATATGTGTGCACATGTGAATCCCAGTCTCCCAATTCATCCCACCACCACCCTCACATGTCGTTCCCACCTTGGTGTCCATATGCTTGTTCTCTACATCTGTGTCTCTATCTCTTCCCTGGAAACCGGTTCCTCTTTACCATTTTTCTAGGTTCCACATATATGCATTAACATACAATATTTGTTTTTCTCTTTCTGACTTACTTCACTCTGTATGACAGTCTCTAGATCCATCAAGGTCTCTACAAATGACCCAATTTCATTCCTATGTATGGCTGAGTATTATTCCATTGTATATATGTACCACATCTTTATCCATTCATCTGTCTGTGGGCACTTAGGTTGCTTTCATTACCTGGCTATTGTAAATAGTACTGCAATGAACATTGTGGTGAATGTGTCTTTTTGATTTATGGTTTTCTCTGGGTATATGCCCAGTAGTGCGATTGCTGGATTATATGGTAATTCTATTTTTAGTTTTTTAAGGAACCTCCATACTGTTCTCCATAGAGACTATATCGATTTACATTCCCAGCAATAGTGGAAGAAGGTTCCTTTTCTCCACACCCTCTCCAGCATTTGTTGTTTGTAGATTTTCTGATGATGCCCATTCTAACAGGTGTGACGTGATACCTCATTGTAGTTTCGATTTCCATTTCTCTAATAATTAGTGATGTTGAGCAGATTTTCATGTGCGTACTGGCCATCTCTATGTCTTCTTGGAAGAAATGTCTATTTAGATCTTCTTCCATTTTTGTATTGGGTTGTTTGTTTTATTAATACTGTGCTGCATGAGCTGTTTATATATATTGGAGATTAATTATTTGTCCATTGATTCATTGGCAAATATGTTCTGCCATTCTGAGGGTTGTCTTTTCGTCTTGTTTGTACTTTCCTTTGCTTTGCAAAAGCTTTTACATTTCATTAGGTCCCATCTGTTTAGTTTTCTTTTTTATTTCATTACTATAGGAGGTGGATCAAAAAAGATCTTGCTGTGATTTACGTCAGAGTATCCTTCGTAAGTTTTCCTCTCAGAGTTTTATACTGTCCAGTCTTACATTAATGTCTCTAATCCATTTTGAATATATTTTTATGTATGGTGTTGGGGAGTGTTCTAATTTCATTCTTTTACATGTAGCTGTCCATATTTCCCAGCACCAATGATTGAAGAGACTGTCTTATCTCCATTGTATAGTCTTGCCTCCTTTGTCATAGATTAGTTGACCATAGGTGTGTAGGTTTATCCCTGGGCTTTCTTTTGCTTTTTTTTTTCCTTTTACACGTTTATTGCAGTATAATTGTTTTACAATGGAGTGTTAGTTTCTGCTGTATAACAAAGTGAATCAGCTATACATATACAAATATCACCAGATCCACTCCCTCTTGCATCTCCCTCCCACATTCCATATCACACCCCTTTATGTGGTCACAAAGCACCGAGCTGATCTCCCTGTTCTATGTGGCTGATTCTCAGTAGCTATCGGTGTTACATTTGGTAATGTATTTATGTCCATGCCACTCTGTCACTTCGTCTCAGCTTACCCATCCCCCTTCCGGTGTCCTCAAGTCCTTTCTCTATGTCTGTGTCCTTAATCTTGTCCTGCCACTAGGTTCTTCAAAATCTTTTTTTTCTTCTTTAGATTCCGTATATCTCTGTTAACATACAGTATTTGTTTTTCCCTTTCTGACTTACTTCACTGTGTAGGACAGATTCTAAGTCCATCCACCTCAGTACAAATAACTCAGTTTTGCTTCTTTTTATGGCTGAGTAATATTCCATTGTATATATGTGTCAGATCTTCTTTATCCATTCATCTGTCGATGGACACTTAGGTTGCTTCCATGTCCAAGCTATTGTAAATAGAGCTGCAGTGAACTTTTTTGTACATAACTCTTTTTGAATTATGGTTTTCGCAAGGCAAATGCCCAGTAGTTGGATTGTTGTGTCGTATGGTACCTCTATTGTTAGTTATTTAGAGGAACCTCCGTACTGTTCTCCCTAGCGCCCATATCAATTTACGTTCCCACCCACAGTGCAGGTGTGTTCCCTTTTCTCCAATAAATGCCTCTCCAGCATTTATGGTTTTGTAGATTTTTTTGATGATTGCCACTCTGAGTGCTGTGTGGTGATACCTCACGATAGTTATGATTTGCATTTCTCTAATGATTAGTGATGTTCAGCATCCTTTTATGTGTTTCTTGGTAATCTGTATATCTTCTTTGGAGAAATGTCTATGTAGGTCTTCTGGCCGTTTTTGGATTGGGTTGTTTGTTTTTGTGATATTGAGCTACATGAGGTGCTTGTAAAGTTTGGAGATTAATCCTTTGTCAATTGCTTCATTTGAAAATATTTTCTCCCATTCTGAGGGTTGTTTTTGCATCTTGTTTATGTTTTCCTGTACCGGGTAAAAGCTTTTAAGTTTCATTAGGTCCCATTTGTTGATTTCTGTTTTTATATCCATTTCTCTAGAAGGTGAGTCAAAAAGGATCTTGCTGTGATTTATGTCATAGAGTGTTCTGCCTATGGTTTCCTCTAAGTGTTTTATAGTGTCTGGTCTTATATTTAGATCTCTAATCCATTTAGAGTTTATTTTTGTGTATGGTGTTATGGAGTGTTCTAATTTCATTGTTTTATGTGTAGTGGTCCAGTTTTCCCAGCACCAATTACTGAAGAGACTGTCTTTTCTCCATTGTATATCCTTAGCTCCTTTGTCATAGATGAGATAGCCATAGGTATGTAGGTTTCTCTCTGGGCTTTCTGTCCTGTTCCATTGATCTGTGTTTATGCCAATCTACATACACTTGATTCCATTATGGAGACATATAAATACATAGGTTTCAAGATTGTTACCAGTCAGATAAATTCCTCTTCAGTGAATAGGGTGTTTTGTGTCCAGTTCATTGAGAAAGGAGTAGGTCTTGTCTATTACATATTTGGTATATGGAATGGTATCTGTGCTAATTTCAAACTCTGCTTTTACACATCACCCCACGTCACCTTTCCCCTTAAGGAGGCATAAGTGTGTTTTCTAAATGTGTAACTCTGTTCTCTTTTGAAATTCAGTTCATGTGTAGCCAGGTTTACATTCCCTCTATAAGTGATATATTACAATAAGTTTCTGTTTCTTTGTGGCTCATTTCACTTAGCATCATCGTACCTAAAGTCACTCATTATGCTGCTATTGGCCTTATGACATTGATTTTATGTCTGAGTGACATTCCATTGTATATAAGTACCACAACCTCTATATCCATTTTTTTCCTTTCCTGGGATATTTAAAGTGTACTGAAGTCGAGGTTCTTGTAAACAGAGCAGCCCTAAACTTTGCGCTGGCTGTGTGTTGCGGATTTTTAGTTTTCTCAAACTACACGCCCATGAGTGGAAGTGTGCTATGCTCTGTAGCTCTGTTTTAGAAAACAACATACAGTTCTGCAGAGAGGCTGTTGGCAATTTACATCCTGTCCATCGGTGTAACCAGGCTCCATTTTCTCCATGGCCTATCCTGCATTTGTGGTTTTCACACTATTTGTGGATGGCCCTTTTGACTGGAGGTAAGGGACACTTCTATGTAGTGTGGATTTTCAATGCCTGATGGCTTGCTTGGCCAAAAAGGGCGTATGCATTTTTTCCCAAATATATTCAAGAAAATACACATACACCCTTTTCAGCTAAGGGCAACATTGTCGAAGTTCTGTCGCTTTTCATGTGCTTTAAAGATGACTCCAATGTACCTCTTGAAATCTGTTTCCTTCAAATCTGCCTTGCATTCAAATCTTCTTCATGGCCTTACCTCAATATATTTCTGGATGATAGTTGTCCTTTATAACTCTGCAAGTTTGTGAATTGCTGTGCCCCTGATTTCCATTTTTCAAATCGCCTATTTGTGAGCTGGCTGCAATACCGCAGGATGGATTTAGGCCCTAGTCCGGTTCCGGGGCTTCAGGCTGAGCCTTTGGTTAATGCTTCTTCCTGATGGGAAAGTAGAGTGATATATGGCCATCCAAACACCTACAGCTAATCTCTCATTTGTTTTCTCTCTTCCTGTTCATCCTCTGCACAATTTGCAAACTGTGCATAACAGGAGGGTAAAGGCGCTGACACTCCAAGTGGGGAGATTTTTAGCAATGCAGATGGAATGGTGAAGCCGAGCACGACGAAAGGAAAAATGAGGTACCTTTTAGAAAACTTTCCCAATTACACAGTGTACCATCCACTGGGTTTCCCATGCATGTTTTAACTGTAGGAAGATTCCCTTAAACCTGGAGAGTTGGGACCACTAGAATGCGTAGCACACAGTATTGCTCTAAGTGGTGTTCATTTGCTCACACAACCTCAGCAATCTTGTCAGCCCCAAGTGTCCAGTCTTATGTCTCATCCAGCTGTGGGTGTAAAGGTGGTCAATCCAGGTTGGATCACAGGCCCTGAACGTAATTTTTAAGATTTCTTTCTGTTTCGCTGTTTTTGCATTTTGCTTTTGAAACTTATTTTTTTAAGGGGATTTAGCTGAATTTCAGTGATGTGTTCATGCAATTATACACACATATGATTCCTTTATGGAGACATGAGAATACATATGATTTAAAATACTCAGAGTCAGATATATTCCTCTGCAATAAATAGGGGGTGTTGAGTCCAGTTCATTGTGAGGGGAGTAGGTGTTGTCTATTACATACTTAGTTTATGTAACAGTATCTGTGTTAATTTAAAACTGTGGTTTTATGCATCAACCCACCTCGCCTTTCCCCTTAAGCAGGCAGAAGATTGTTTTCTAAATGTGTGACTCTGTTGTGTTTGTAATTCAGTTCATATGGAGCTATGTGTTCATTCACCCTATGAGTGATATGTTATGATAAGATTCGTTACTCTGTTATCTTTCCTAACTCATTTCATGTGTAGCCATGTTTACAGGATCTTCATAAGTGATATCTTATGATAAGTTTCTTTTTCTGTGTGACTTATTTCACTTAGAATCATCGTACCTGAATCCACTCACTTTGCTGCTACTGGTCTTATGACATTGATTTCATGGCTGAGGGATATTCCATCGTACGTAAGTACCACAATTTTTGAACCATTTTTATATTTCCTGGGATATTTAAGGTGTACCCAATTTGAGGTTCTTGTAAGCAGTGCAGTCTTAAATTTGGGGGTGTCTCTGTCTTATTGATTTTCAGGTTTCCCAAGGTATATTCCCTAGACTAGAAGTGCCCTTGGCTCTGTAGCTCTGTTGTTTACTTGTTTTAGGGAACACAATGCACTCTTACAGTGAGGCAGTTGGCAATTTACATCCTGCCCATCAGCATAACAAGGCTCCTCCTTCTCGAGGGCCTGTCTTGCCTTTCTGGTTTTTACACATTTTTTGGATGTCCCTATGGAACGGTGGGAAGTGATACTTCTTTCTAGTGCAGATTTGCATTGTCCTCTTGCTTGCTTGGCCAAAAATGGCGTATGTGAATATATTCAGGAGAAAACGCATACGCCCTTTTTGGCCAAGCGCATCATTGTTGAAGTTGTGCCCCTCTTCATGTGCTTTGCAGGCGATTCCAACGTACCTCTTGAAATCTGTTTCCTGCTATTCTGCCTCGCTTTCAAGTCTGCCTCGTAACCTTCCATCAACAGATTTTTGGACGAAAGTTTTCCTTTATTACTCTGCCAGTTTGTGAATTGCTGTGCCCCTTAGCTCCATTTTTCAACTCGTTTTTTGGGAGCTGAATGCAAGTCCAAAATTTTGGTTCAGGAACTATACTGGTTCCTGGTGGGTGGCTGAGACTTTGCTTAATTCTTCCTCCAGCAGGGAAATTAGAGTGACATATGCCCGTCCAAATGCCTAACAGCTACTCTCTCATTGGTTCTCCCTCTTCCCTTCCATCCTCTGCCAAATTGGCAACCTGTGCGAACTAGGAGCTTAAAGGGGCTGTCTCTCCAAGTTGGAAGATTGACAGTAAAGCAGTTGGAAAGTCAAACCGGAGCACTAGGAGAGGGACTATTCGTTGAGTTTTGGAAACCTTTTGTATTCACAGTGTGTCCATTCTCTAGGTTTCCCGTGCATATTATAGCTGTAGTAATATTCCCTTCAACCTCGAGAGTTGGGACCCATGGAATGGGGGCCATGCATTTTTGCTTTAAAGGGTCTGCATTTGCTCACCCAATCTCACCAATCCTCTCAGTCCCAAGTGTCCAGCCTTATGCCACATCCAGCTGTCATTGTAGATAGGGTCATTCCAGGTTTCATCAGAGACCCTGAAGGAATTGTAAAGACTTTCCCTGTTTTTTCGTTTTGTTTTTGAAATTCCGTTTTATAGTGGGTTTGAGCTGATTCTCGCTGCCATGTTTATCCCAGTCTAGACACACTTGATTCCCTTACGGAGACATATGAGTACATAGGTTTTAAGTTTCTTACTAGTCATTTCTATTCCTCTGCGGGAAATATGGGGTTTTGAGTCCCTTTCACTGAGGAAGGTGTAGGTCTTTTCTATTCCACAGTTCGTTTTTGGAACGGTACCTGTGCTTATCTCAAACTCTGGTTTTATGCATCACCCCAGCTCTCCTTCCCCCTTAAGCAGGCATAAGAGTGTTTTCTAAATGTGAGACTCTGTTCTCTTTCCTAACTCAGTTCATGTGTAGCCATGTTTACAGGATCTTCATCAGTGATATATTATGATAAATTTCTTTGTCTGTGTGACTTATTTCACTTAGAATCATCGTACCTGAATCCACTCACTTTGCTGCTCCTGGTCTTATGACATTGATTTCATGGCTGAAGGATATTCCATCGTACATAAGTACCACAATTTTTTGAACCATTTTTATATTTCCTGGGATATTTAAGGTGTACCCAAGTTGAGGTTCTTGTAAGCAGTGCAACCCTAAATTTGGTGGTGGCTCTGTCTTATTGATTTTCAGTTTTCCCAAGGTATATTCCCTAGACAGGAAGTGCCCTTGGCTCTGTAGCTCTGTTGTTTACTTGTTTAAGGGAACACAATGTACTCCTCCTGTGAGGCAGTGGGCAATTTACATCCCGCCCATCAGCATAAAAAGGCTCCCTGTTCTCCAGGGCCTCTCTTGCCTTTCTGGTTTTTACACATATTGTGGATGTCCCATTTGACCTGTGGGAAGTGACACTTCTTTGTAGTGCAGATTTGCATTGCCCGCTTGCTTGCTTGGCCATAAAGGTCGTATGCATTTTCTCCTGAATATATTCAGTAGAAAACGCATACGCACTTTTTGGCCACGTGCATAATTGTCGAAGTTGTGCCCCTCTTCCTGTGCTTTAAAGGCGATTCCGTCGTACCTCTTGAAATTTATTTCCTGCTATTCTGCCTCGCATTCAAGTCCACCTCGTTTCCTTCCCTCAACAGATTTTTGGACGATAGTTGTCCTTTATTACTCGGCCAGTTTGTGAATTGCTGTGCCCCTGAGCTCCGTTTTTCAACTCGTTTTTTTGAGAGTTGTCCGCAAGTCCAAAATTTTGGTTCAGGACCTTTACTGGTTCCCGGTGGGTGGTTGAGACTTTGGTTAATTCTTCTTCCTGCCGGGAAATTAGAGTGACATATGCCTTTCCAAATGCCAAACAGCTACTCTCTAACTGGTTCTCCCTTTTCCCTTCCATCCTCTGCCAAATTGGCAACCTGTGCAAAACAGGAGGTTAAAGGGGCTGTCCCTCCAAGTTGGGAGATTGATAGTAAAGCAGTTGGAAGTCAAAGCGGAGCACCAGGAGAGGGACTACTTGTTGAGTTTTAGAAACCTTTTGTATTCACTGTGTGTCCATTCTCTAGGTTTCCCGTACATGTTATAGCTGTAGTAATATTCCCTATAACCTGGAGAGTTGGGACCCATGGAATGGGCGCCATGCATTATTGCTTTAAAGGGTCTGCGTTTGCTCACCCAATCTCACCAATCCTCTCAGTCCCAAGTGTCCAGCCTTATGCCACATCCAGCTGTCATGTAGATATGGTCATTCCAGGTTTCATCAGAGACCCTGAAGGAATTGTAAAGAATTTCCCTGTTTTTTGGTTTTGTTTTTGAAATTCCTTTTTATAGTGGCTTTGAGCTGATTATCGCTGCCATGTTTATGCCAGTCTAGACACACTTGTTTCCCTTACGGAGACATATCAATACATGGGTTTTAAGATTCTTACTAGTCAGATCTATTCCTCTGTGGGAAATATGGGGTTTTGAGTCCCTTTCACTGAGGAAGGTGTAGGTCTTGTCTATTCCAAAGTTGGTTTTAGAAACGGTATCTGTGCTTATATCAAACTCTGGTTTTACGCATCACCCCACCTCTCCTTCCCCCTTAAGCAGGCATAACAGTGTTTTCTAAATGTGAGGCTCTGTTCTCTTTCTTAACTCAGTTCAAGTGTAGCCATGTTTACAGAATCATCATAAGTGATATCTTATGGTAAGTTTCTTTTTTCTGTGTGACTTATTTCACTTAGAATCATCGTACATGAATCCACTCACTTTGCTGCTCCTGGTCTTATGACATTGATTTCATGGCTGAGGGATATTCCATCGTACATAAGTACCACAATTTTTTGATCCATTTTTATATTTCCTGGGATATTTAAGGTGTGCCCAACTTGAGGTTCTTGTAAGCAGTGCAGCGCTAAATATGGGGGTGGCTCTGTCTTATTGATTTCCAGTTTTCCCAAGGTATATTCCCTAGACAGGAAGTGACCTTGGCTCTGTAGCTCTGTTGTTTACTTGTTTTAGGGAACACAATGCACTCCTCCTATGAGGCAGTTGGCAATTTACATCCCACCCATCAGCATAAGAAGGCTCCCTGTTCTCCAGGGCCTGTCTTGCCTTTCTGGTTTTTACACAGTTTGCGGATGTCCATTTTGACCGGTGGGAAGAGATACTTCTTTGTAGTGCAGATTTGCATTGCCCGCTTGCTTGCTTGGCCAAAAAGGGCGTACGCATTTTCTCCTGAATATATTCAGGAGAAAAAGCATAAGCCCTTTTTGGCCAAGTGCATCATTGTCGAAGTTGTGCCCCTCTTCCTGTGCTTTAAAGGTGATTCCAACATACCTCTTGAAATCTGTTTCCTGCTATTCTGGCTCGATTTCAATTCCACCTCGTTGCCTTCCCTCAAGAGATTGTTGGACCATAGTTGTCCTTTATTACTCTGCCAGTTTGTGAATTGCTGTGCCCCTGAGCTCCATTTTTCAACTCGTTTTTTTGTGAGCTGTCCGCAAGTCCAAAATTTTGGTTCAGTACCTTTACTGGTTCCCGGTCGGTGGCTGAGACTTTGGTTAATTCTTCTTCCTGCCAGGAAATTAGAGTGACATGTGCCCGTCCAAATGCCAAACAGCTACTCTCTAACTGGTTCTCCCTCTTCCCTTCCATCCTCTGCCAAATTGGCAACCTGTGCAAACCAGGAGGTTAAAGGGGCTGTCTCTCCAAGTTGGGAGATTGATAGTAAAGCAGTTGGAAAGTCAAACCGGAGCACCAGGAGAGGGACTATTCGTTGAGTTTTAGAAACCTTTTGTATTCACAGTGTGTCCATTCTCTAGGTTTCCCGAACATGTTATAGCTGTAGTAATATTCCCTTCAACCTGGAGAGTTGGGACACATGGAATGGGGGCCATCCATTTTTGCTTTAAAGAGTCTGCATTTGCTCACCCAATCTCACCAATCCTCTCAGTCCCAAGTGTCCAGCCTTATGCCACATCCAGCTGTCATTGTAGATAGGGTCATTCCAGGTTTCATCAGAGACCCTGAAGGAATTGTAAAGAATTTCCCGGTTTTTTGGTTTTGTTTTTGAAATTCCTTTTTATAGTTGGTTTGAGCTGATTCTCGCTGCCAAGTTTATGCCAGTCTAGACACACTTGATTCCCTTACGGAGACATATCAATACCTACGTTTTAAGATTCTTACTAGTCAGATCTATTCCTCTGCGGGAAATATGGGGTTTTGAGTCCCTTTCACTGAGGAAGGTGTAGGTCTTGTCTATTCCAAAGTTATTTTTAGGAATGGTACCCGGGCTTATATCAAACTCTGGTTTTATGCATCACCCCACCTCTCCTTCCCCCTTAAGCAGGCATAAGAGTGTTTTCTAAATGTGAGACTCTGTTCTCTTTCTTAACTCAGTTCATATGTAGCCATGTTTACAGGATCTTAATAAGTGATATCTTATGATAAGTTTATTTGCTCTGTGTGACTTATTTCACTTAGAATCATCGTACATGAATCCACTCACTTTGCTTCTCCTGGTCTTATGACATTGATTTCATGGCTGAGGGATATTCCATCGTACATAAGTACCACAATTTTTTGAACCATTTTTATATTTCCTGGGATATTTAAGGTGTCCCCAAGTTTAGGTTCTTGTAAGCACTGCAGCCCTAAATTTGGGAGTGGCTCTGTCTTATTGATTTTCAGTTTTCCCGAGGTATATTCCCTAGACTGGAAGTGCCCTTGGCTCTGTAGCTCTGTTGTTTACTTGTTTTAGGGAACACAATGCACTCCTCCTATGAGGCAGTTGGCAATTTACATCCCGCCCATCAGCATAACAAGGCTCCCTGTTCTCCAGGGCCTGTCTTGTCTTTCTGGTTTTTACACATTTTGTGGATATCCCGTTTGACCGGTGGGAAGTGATATTTCTTTATAGTGCAGATTTGCATTGCCCGCTTGCTTGCTTTGCCAAAATGGGCGTATGCGTTTTCTCCTGAATATATTCTGTAGAAAACGCATACGCCCTTTTGGCCAAGTGCGTCATTGTCTAAGTTGTGCCCCTCTTCCTGTGCTTTAAAGGCGATTCCATCGTACCTCTTGAAATCTATTTCCTGCTATTCTGCCTCGCTTTCAAGTCCGCCTCGTTGCCTTCCCTCAACAGATTTTTGGACGATAGTTGTCCTTTATTAATCTTACAGTTTGTGAATTGCTGTACCCATGAGCTCCATTTTTCAACTCGTTTTTTGTGAGCTGAACGCAAGTCCATTATTGTGGTTCAGGACCTATACTGGTTCCTGGTGGGTGGCTGAGACTTTGTTTAATTTTTCTTCCTGACGGGAAATTAGAGTGACATATGCCCGTCCAAATGCCAAACAGCTACTCTCTCACTGGATCTCGCTCTGCCCCTCCATCCTCTGCCAAATTGGCAACCTGTGCAAAACAGGAGGTTAAAGGGGCTGTCTCTCCATGTTGGGAGATTGATAGTAAAGCAGTTGGAAATTCAAACCCGAGCACCAGGAGAGAGACTATTCGTTGAGTTTTAGAAACCTTTTGTATTCACAGTGTGTCCATTCTCTAGGTTTCCCGTACATGTTATAGCTGTAGTAATATTCCCTTCAACCTGGAGAGTTGGGTCCCATGGAATGGAGGCCATGCATTATTGCTTTAAAGGGTCTGCATTTGCTCACCCAATCTCACCAATCCTCTCAGTCCCAAGTGTCCAGCCTTATTCCACATCCAGCTGTCATTGTAGATAGGGTCATTCCAGGTTTCATCAGAGACCCTGAAGGAATTGTAAAGAATTTCCCTGTTTTTTGGTTTTGTTTTTGAAATTCCTTTTTATAGTGGGTTTGAACTGATTCTCGCTGCCATGTTTATGCCAGTCTAGACAAACTTGTTTCCCTTACGGAGACATATCAATACATGGGTTTTAAGATTCTTACTAGTCAGATCTGTTCCTCTGCGGGAAATATGGGGTTTTGAGTCCCTTTCACTGAGGAAGGTGTAGGTCTTGTCTATTCCAAAGTTGGTTTTTAGATACGGTATCCGTGCTTATATCAAACTCTGGTTTTATGCATCACCCCACCTCTCCTTCCCCCTTAAGCAGGCATAACAGTGTTTTCTAAATGTGAGACTCTGTTCTCTTTCTTAACTCAGTTCATGTGTAGCCATGTTTACAGGATCTTCGTAAGTGATATCTTATGATAAGTTTCTTTTTTCTGTGTGACTTATTTCACTTAGAATCATCGTACCTGAATCCACTCACTTTGCTGCTCCTGGTCTTATGACATTGATTTCATGGCTGAGGGATATTCCATCGTACATAAGTACCAAAATTTTTTGAACCACTTTTATATTTCCTGGGATATTTAAGGTGTACCAAAGTTGAGGTTCTTGTAAGCAGTGCAGACCTAAATTTGGGGGTGGCTCTGTCTTATTGATTTCCAGTTTTCCCAAGGTATATTCCCTAGGATGGAAGTGCCCTTGGCTCTGTAGCTCTGTTGTTTACTTGTATTAGGGAACACAATGCACTCCTCCTGTGAGGCAGTTGGCAATTTACATCCCACCCATCTGCATAACAATGCTCCCTTTTCTCCAGGGCCTGTCTTGCCTTTCTGGTTTTTACACATTTTCTGGATGTCCCTTTTGACCCGTGGGAAGAGATACTTCTTTGTAGTTCAGATTTGCATTGCCCGCTTGCTTGCTTGGCCAAAAAGGGCGTATGCGTTTTCACCTGAATATATTCAGGAGAAAACGCATAAGCACTTTTTGGCCAAGTGCGTCATTGTCGAAGTTGTGCCCCTCTTCCTGTGCTTTAAAGGTGATTCCAACGTACCTTTTGAAATCTGTTTCCTGCTGCATTGCTTTGAAGTCCGCCTCGTTCCCTTCCCTCAACCGATTTTTGGACGATAGTTGTCCTTTATTACTCTGCCAGTTGTGAATTGCTATGCCCCTGTGCTCCATTTTTCAACTCGTTTTTTGTGAGATGTACGCGAGTCCAAAATTTTGGTTCAGGACCTATACTGGTTCCCATTGGGTGGCTGAGACTTTGGTTAATTCTTCTTCCTGCCGGGAAATTAGAGTGACATGTGCCCGTCCAAATGCCTAACAGCTACTCTCTCATTGGTTCTCCCTCTTCCCTTCCATCCTCTGCCACATTGGCAACCTGTGCGAACCAGGAGCTTAAAGGGGCTGTCTCTCCAAGTTGGAAGATTGATAGTAAAGCAGTTGGAAATTCAAAACGGAGCACCAGGAGAGGGACTATTCTTTGAGTTTTAGAAACCTTTTGTATTCACAGTGTGTCCATTCTGTAGGTTTCCCGTACATGTTATAGCTGTAGTAATATTCCCTTCAACCTGGAGAGTTGGGACCCATGGAATGGGGGCCATGCATTTTTGCTTTAAAGGGTCTGCATTTGCTCACCCAATCTCACCTATCCTCTCAGTCCCAAGTGTCCAGCCTTATGCCACATCCAGCTGTCATTGTAGATAGGGTCATTCCAGGTTTCATACGAGACCCTGAAGGAATTTTAAAGAATTTCCCTGTTTTTAGGTTTTGTTTTTGAAATTCCTTTTTATAGTGGGTTAGAGCTGATTCTCGCTGCCTTGTTTATGCCATTCTAGACACACTTGATTCCCTTACAGAGACATATCAATACATAGGTTTTAAGATTCTTACTAGTCAGATCTATTCCTCTGTGGGAAATATGGGGTTTTGAGACCCTTTCATTGAGGAAGGTGTAGGTCTTGTCTATTCCACAGTTGGTTTTAGAAATGGTACCTGTACTTATATCAAACTCTGGTTTTATGCATCACCCCACCTCTCCTTTCCCCTTAAGCAGGCATAAGAGTGTTTTCTAAATGTGAGACTCTGTTCTCTTACCTAACTCAGTTCATGTGTAGCCATGTTTACAGGATCTTCATAAGTCATATCTTATGATAAGTTTCTTTTTCTGTGTGACTTATTTCACTTAGAATCATCGTACCTGAATCCACTCACTTTGCTGCTCCTGGTCTTATGACATTGATTTCATGGCTGAGGGATATTCCATCGTACAAAATTACCACAGTTTTTTGAACCATTTTTATATTTCCTGGGATAATTAAGGTGTACCCAAGTTGAGGTTCTTGTAAGCAGTGCAGCCCTAAATTTGGGGGTGGCTCTGTCTTATTGATTTTCAGTTTTCCCAGGGTATATTCCCTAGAGTGCAAGTGCACTTGGCTCTGTAGCTCTGTTGTTTACTTGTTTTAGGGAACACAATGCACTCATCCAGTGAGGCAGTTGGCAATTTACATCCCGCCCGTCAGCATAACAAGGCTCCCTGTTCTCCAGGGCCTGTCTTGCCTTTCTGGTTTTTACACATTTGTGGATGTCCCTTTTGACCGGTGGCAAGTGATACTTCTTTGTAGTGCAGATTTGCATTGCCCGCTTGCTTGCTTGGCCAAAAATGGGGTATGTCCTTTCTCCTGAATATATTCAGGAGAAACCACATATGCCCTTTTGGCCAAGTGCTTCATTGTCGAAGTTGTACCCCTCTTCCTGTGCTTTAAATGCGATTCCAACGTACCTCTTGAAATCTGTTTCCTGCTATTCTGCCTCGCTTTCAAGTCCGCCTCGTTGCCTTCCCTCAAAAGATTTTTGGACGATAGTTGTCCTTTATTACTCTGCCAGTTTGTGAATTGCTGTGCCCCTGAGCTCCATTTTTCAACTCGTTTTTTTGTGAGCTGTTCGCAAGTCCAAAATTTTGGTTCACGACCTATACTGGTTCCTAGAGGGTGGCTGAGACTTTGGTTAATTCTTCTTCCTCCCGGGAAATTAGAGTGACATGTGCCCGACCATATGCCTAACAGCAACTCCCTTATTGGTTCTCAATATTCCCTTCCATCCTCTGCAAAATTGGCAACCTGTGCGAACCAGGAGCTTAAAGGGGCTGTCTCTCCGTTTTGGGAGATTGATAGTAAAGCAGTTGGAAAGTCAAACCGGAGCACAAGGAGAGGGACTATTCGTTGAGTTTTAGAAAACTTTTGTATTCACAGTGTGTGTATTCCCTAGGTTTCCCATACATGTTATAACTGTAGAAATATTCCCTTCAACCTGGAGAGTTGTGACCCATGGAATGGGGGCCATGCATTTTTGCTTTAAACGGTCTGCATTTGCTCACCCAATCTCACCAATCCTCTCAGTCACAAGTGTCCAGCCTTATACCACATCCAGCTGTCATTGTAGATAGGGTCATTCCAGGTTTCATCAGAGACCCTGAAGGAAATGTAAAGAATTTCCGTTTTTTGGTTTTGTTTTTGAAATTCCCTTTTATAGTGGGTTTGAGCTGATTCTCGCTGTCATGTTTATGCCAGTCTAGACACACTTGATTCCCTTACAGAGACATATCAATACAGAGGTTTTATGATTCTTACTAGTCAGATCTATTCCTATGCCTGAAATATGGGGTTTTGAGGCCCTTTCACTGAGGAAGGTGTAGGTCTTGTCTATTCCCCAGTTGGTTTTAGAAATGGTACCTGTACTTATATCAAACTCTGGTTTTATGCATCACCCCACCTTTCCTTTCCCCTTAAGCAGGCATAAGAGTGTTTTCTAAATGTGAGACTCTGTTCTCTTTCCTAACTCAGTTCATGTGTAGCCATGTTTACAGGATCTTCATAAGTCATATCTTATGATAAGTTTCTTTTTCTGTGTGACTTATTTCACTTAGAATCATCGTACCTGAATCCACTCACTTTGCTGCTCCTGGTCTTATGACATTGATTTCATGGCTGAGGGATACTCCATCGTACATAAATACCACAGTTTTTTGAACCATTTTTATATTTCCTGGGATATTTAATGTGTACCCAAGTTGAGGTTCTTGTAAGCAGTGCAGCCCTAAATTTGGGGGTGGCTCTGTCTTATTGATTTTCAGTTTTCCCAAGGTATATTTCCTAGACTGGAAGTGCCCTTGGCTCTATAGCTCTGTTGTTTCCTTATTTTAGGGAAAGCAATGCACTCCTCCCGTGAGGCAGTTGGAGTTTACATCCCGCCCATCAGCATAACAAGGCTCAATGTTCTCCAGGGCCTGTCTTGCCTTTCTGGTTTTTACACATTTGTGGATGTCCCTTTTGACCGGTGGCAGGTGATACTTCTTTGTAGTGCTGATTTGCATTGCCCGCTTGCTTGCTTGGCCAAAAAGGGCGTATGCGTTTTCTCCTGAATATATTCAGGAGAAAACGCATACGCCCTTTTTGGCCAAGTGCGTCATTGTCGAAGTTGTGCCCCTCTTCCTGTGCTTTAAAGGCGATTCCAACGTACCTCTTGAAATCTGTTTCCTGCTATTCTGCCTCACTTTCAAGTCCGCCTCGTTGCCTTCCCTCAACAGATTTTCAGACGATAGTTGTCATTTATACTCTGCCAGTTTGTGAATTGCTGTGTCCCTGAGCTCCATTTTTCAACTCGTTTTTTGTGAGCTGTACGCAAGTCCAAAATTTTGGTTCAGGACCTTTACTGGTTCCCGGTAGGTGGCTGAGACTCTGGTTAGTTCTTCTTCCTGCTGTGAAATTAGAGTAACATGTGCCCGTCCAAATGCCTAAGAGCTACTCTCT
The DNA here is from genome assembly GCF_964165515.1 of Mesoplodon bidens. Taxonomy (NCBI): domain Eukaryota; kingdom Metazoa; phylum Chordata; class Mammalia; order Artiodactyla; family Ziphiidae; genus Mesoplodon; species Mesoplodon bidens. Next base: position 4,469,465 of record NW_027671422.1, read on the forward strand.
CATTGGTTCTCCCTCTTCCCTTCCATCCCTTGCCAAATTGGCAACCTGTGCGAACCAGGAGCTTAAAGGGGCTGTCTCTCCAATTTGGGAGATTGATAGTAAAGCAGTTGGAAAGTCAAACCGGATCACCAGGAGAGGGACTACTCTTTGAGTTTTACAAACTTTTTTATTCACAGTGTGTCCATTCTCTAGGTTTCCCGTACATGTTATAGCTGTAGTAGTATTCCCTTCAACATGGAGAGTTGGGACCCATGGAATGGGGGCCATGCATTTTTCCTTTAAAGGGTCTGCATTTGCTCACCCAATCTCACCAATCCTCTCAGTCCCAAGTGTCCAGCCTTATACCACATCCAGCTGTCATTGTAGATAGGGTCATTCCAGGTTTCATCAGAGACTCTGAAGGAATTGTAAAGAATTTCCCTGTTTTTTGGTTTTGTTTTTGAAATTCCTTTTTATAGTGGGTTTGAGCTGATTCTCGCTGCCATGTTTATGCCAGTCTACACACACGTGATTCCCTTACAGAGACATATCAATACATAGCTTTTAAGATTCTTACTAGTCAGATCTATTCCTCTGCGGGAAATATGGGGTTTTGTGTCCCTTTCACTGAGGAAGGTGTAGGTCTTGTCTATTCCAAAGTTGGTTTTAGAAATTGTTCCTGTGCTTATGTCAAACTCTGGTTTTATGCATCACCCCACCTCTCCTTCCCCCTTAAGCAGGCATAAGAGTGTTTTCTAAATGTGAGACTCTGTTCTCTTTCCTAACTCAGTTCATGTGTAGCCATGTTTACAGGATCTTCATAAGTGATATCTTATGATAAGTTTCTTTTTCTGTGTGACTTATTTCACTTAGAATCATCGTACCTGAATCCACTCACTTTGCTGCTCCTGGTCTTATGACATTGATTTCATGGCTGAGGGATATTCCATCGTACATAAATACTACAGTATTTTGAACCATTTTTATATTTCCTGGGATATTTAAGGTGTACCCAAGTTGAGGTTCTTGTAACCAGTGCAAACATAAATATGGGGGTGGCTCTGTCTTATTGATTTTCAGTTTTCCCAAGGTATATTCCCTAGACTGGAAGTGCACTTGGCTCAGTAGCTCTGTTGTTTACTTCTTTTAGGGAACACAATGCACTCCTCCAGTGAGGCAGTTGGCAATTTACATCCCGCTCATCAGCATAACAAGGCTCCATGTTCTCCAGGGCCTGTCTTGCCTTTCTGGTTTTTACACATTTGTGGATGTCCCTTTTGAGCGTTGGGAAGTGATACTTCTTTGTAGTGCAGATTTGCATTGCCCGCTTGCTTGCTTGCCAAAAAGGGCGTATGCGTTTTCTCCTAAATATATTCAGGAGAAAACGCATACGCCCTTTTTGGACTAGTGCGTCATTGTCGAAGTTGTGCCCCTCTTCCTGTGCTTTAAAGGCGATTCCAACGTACCTCTTGGAATCTGTTTCCTGCTATTATGCCTCGCTTTCAAGTCCGCCTCGTTGCCTTCCCTCAACAGATTTTTGGACGATAGTTGTCCTTTATTACTACGCCAGTTTGTGAATTGCTGTGCCCCTGAGGTCAATTTTTCAACTCGTTTTTTGTGAGCCCTATGCAAGTCCAAAATTTTGGTTCAGGACCTATACTGGTACCCGGTGGGTGGCTGAGCCTTTGGTTAATTCTTCTTCCTGCCGGGAAATTAGAGTGACATGTGCCCGTCCAAATGCCTCACAGCTACTCTCTCATTGGTTCTCCCTCTTCCCTTCAATCCTCTGCAAAATTGGCAACATGTGCGAACCAGGTGCTTAAAGGGGCTGTCTCTGCAAGTTGGAAGATTGATGGTAAAGCATTTGGAAAGTCAAACCGGAGCACCAGGAGAGGGACTATTCGTTGAGTTTTAGAAACCTTTTGTATTCACAGTGTGTCCATTCTCTAGGTTTCCCGTACATGTTATAGCTGTAGTAGTATTCCCTTCAACATGGAGAGTTGGGACCCATGGAATGGGGGCCATGCATTTTTGCTTTAAAGGGTCTGCATTTGCTCACCCAATCTCACCAATCCTCTCAGTCCCAAGTGTCCAGCCATATACCACATCCAGCTGTCATTGTAGATAGGGTCATTCCAGGTTTCATCAGAGACCCTGAAGGAAATGTAAAGAATTTCCCTGTTTTTTGGTTTTGTATTTGAAATTCCTTTTTATAGTGGGTTTGAGCTGATTCTCGCTGCCATGTTTATGCCAGTCTAGACACACTTGATTCCCTTACAGAGACATATCAATACATAGGTTTTAAGTTTCTTACTAGTCAGATCTATTCCTCTGCGGGAAATACGCGGTTTTGAGTCCCTTTCACTGAGGAAGGTGTAGGTCTTGTCTATTCCACAGTTGGTTTTAGAAATGGTACCTGTACTTATATCAAACTCTGGTTTTATGCATCACCCCACCTCTCCTTTCCCCTTAAGCAGGCATAAGAGTGTTTTCTAAATGTGAGACTGTGTTCTCTTTCCTAACTCAGTTCATGTGTAGCCATGTTTACAGGATCTTCATAAGTGATATCTTATGATAAGTTTCTTTTTCTGTGTGACTTATTTCACTTAGAATCATCGTACCTGAATCCACTCACTTTGCTGCTCCTGGTCTTATGACATTGATTTCATGGCTGAGGAATATTCCGTCGTACATAAATACCACTGTTTTTTGAACCATTTTTATATTTCCTGGGATATTTAAGGTGTACCCACGTTGAGGTTCTTGTAAGCAGTGCAGCCCTAAATTTGGGGGTGGCTCTGTCTTATTGATTTTCAGTTATCCCAAGGTATATTCCCTAGACTGGAAGTGCCCTTGGCTCTGTACCTCTGTTGTTTTCTTGTTTTAGGGAACGCAATGCACTCCTCCAGTTAGGCAGTTGGCAATTTACATCTCGCCCATCACCATAACAAGGCTCCCTGTTCTCCAGGGCCTGTCTTGCCTTTCTGGTTTTTACACATTTGTGGATATCCCTTTTGACCGTTGGGAAGTGATACATCTTTGCAGTGCAGATTTGCATTGCCCGCTTGCTTGCTTGGCCAAAAAGGGCGTATGCGTTTTCTCTTGAATATATTCAGGAGAAAACGCATACGCACTTTTTGGCCAAGTGCGTCATTGTCGAAGTTGTGCCCCTCTTCCTGTGCTTTAAAGGATATTCCAACGTACCTCTTGGAATCTGTTTCTTGCTATTCTGCCTCGCTTTCAAGTCCGCCTCGTTGCCGTCCCTCAACAGATTTTTGGACGATAGTTGTCCTTTATTACTACGCCAGTTTGTGAATTGCTGTGCCCCTGAGGTCAATTTTTCAACTCGTTTTTTGTGAGCCGTACGCAAGTCCGAAATTTTGGTTCAGGACCTATACTGGTTCCCGGTAGGTGGCTGGGCCTTTGGTTAATTCTTATTCCTGCCGGGAAATTAGAGTGATATGTGCCCGTCCAAATGCCTAACAGCTATTCTCTCATTGGTTCTCCCTCTTCCCTTCCATCCTCTGCAAAATTGGCCACATGTGCGAACCAGGAGCTTAAAGGGGCTGTCTATCCAAGTTGGAAGATTGATGGTAAAGCATTTGGAAAGTCAAACCGGAGCACCAGGAGAGGGACTATTCGTTGAGTTTTAGAAACCTTTTGTATTCACAGTGTGTCCATTCTCTAGGTTTCCCGTACATGTTATAGCTGTAGTAATATTCCCTACAACATGGCGAGTTGGGACCCATGGAAAGGGGGCCATGCATTTTTGCTTTAAAGGGTCTGCATTTCCTCACCCAATCTCACCAATCCTCTCAGTCCCAGGTGTCCAACCTTATGACACATCCAGCTGTCATTGTAGATAGGGTCATTCGAGGTTTCATCAGAGAGCCTGAAGGAAATGGAAAGAATTTCCCTGTTTTTTGGTTTTGTATTTGGAATTCCTTTTTATAGTGGGTTTGATCTGATTCTCGCTGCCATGTTTTTGCCAGTCTAGACACACATGATTCCCTTACAGAGACATATCAATACATAGCTTTTAAGATTCTTACTAGTCAGATCTATTCCTCTGCGGGAAATATGGGGTTTTGAGTCCCTTTCACTGAGGAAGGTGTAGGTCTTGTCTAATCCAAAGTTGGTTTTAGAAATGGTACCTGTGCTTATGTCAAACTCTGGTTTTATGCATTACCCCACCTCTCCTTCCCCCTTAAGCAGGCATAAGAGTGTTTTCTAAATGTGAGACTCTGTTCTCTTTCCTAACTCAGTTAATGTGCAGCCATGTTTACAGGATCTTCATAAGTGATATCTTAGGATAAGTTCCTTTTTCTGTGTGAGTTATTTCACTTAGAATCATCGTACCTGAATCCACTCACTTTGCTGCTCCTGGTCTTATGACATTGATTTCATGGCTGAGGGATATTCCATTGTACATAAGTACTACAATTTTTTGAACCATTTTTATATTTCCTGGGATATTTAAGGTGTACACAAGTTGAGGTTCTTATAAGCAGTGCAGCCCTAAATTTGGGGGTGGCTCTGTCTTATTGATTTTCAGTTTTCCAAAGGTATATTCCCTAGACTGGAAGTGCCCTTGGCTCTGTAGCTCTGTTGTTTACTTGTTTTAGGGAACACAATGTACTCCTCCAATGAGGCAGTTGGCAATTTACATCCCGCCCATCAGCATAACAAGGCTCCCTGTTCTCCAGGGCCTGTCTTGCCTTTCTGGTTTTTACACATTTGTGGATGTCCCTTTTGACCGGTGGGAAGTGATACTTCTTTGTAGTGCAGATTTGCATTGCCCGCTTGCTTGCTTGGCAACAAAGGGGGTATGCGTTTACTCCTGAATATATTCAGGAGAAAACGCATACACCCTTTTGGCCAAGTGCTTCATTTTCGAAGTAGTGCCCCTCTTCCTGTGCTTTAAAGGCGCTTCCAACGTACCTCTTGAAATCTGTTTCCTGCTATTCTGCCTCGCTTTCAAGTCCGCCTCGTAGCCTTCCCTCAACAGATTTTTGGATGATAGTTGTCCTTTACTACTCTGCCCGTTTGTGAATTGCTGTGCCCCTGAGCTCCATTTTTCAACTCGTTTTTTGTGAGCTGTACGCAAGTCCAAAATTTTGGTTCACGACCTTTACTGGTTCCTAGAGGGTGGCTGAGACTTTGGTTAATTCTTCTTCCTACCGGGAAATTAGAGTGACATGTGCCCGTCCAAAGGCCTAACAGCAACTCCCTCATTGGTTCTCAATATTCACTTCCATCCTCTGCAAAATTGGCAACCTGTGCGAACCAGGAGCTTAAAGGGGCTGTCTCTCCGTTTTGGGAGATTGATAGTAAAGCAGTTGGAAAGTCAAACCAGAGCACCAGGAGAGGGACTATTCGTTGAGTTTTAGAAACCTTTTGTATTCACAGTGTGTCCATTGTCTAGGTTTCCCATACATGTTATAGCTGTAGAAATATTCCCTTCAACCTGGAGAGTTGGGACCCATGGAATGGGGGCCATGCATTTTTGCTTTAAAGGGTCTGCATTTGCTCACCCAGTCCCACCAATCCTCTCAGTCACAAGTGTCCTGCCTTATACCACATCCAGCTGTCATTGTAGATAGGGTCATTCTAGGTTTCATCAGAGACCCTGAATGAAGTGTAAATAATTTCCCTGTTTTTCGGTTTTGTTTTTGAAATTCCCTTTTATAGTGGGTTTGAGCTGATTCTCGCTGTCATGTTTATGCCAGTCTAGACACACTTGATTCCCTTACAGAGACATATCAATACAGAGGTTTTTTGATTCTTACTAGTCAGATCTATTCCTCTGCAGGAAATATGGGGTTTTGAGTCCCTTTCACTGAGGAAGGTGTAGGTCTTGTCTATTCCCCAGTTGGTTTTAGAAATGGTACCTGTACTTATATCAAACTCTGGTTTTATGCATCACCCCACCTCTCCTTTCCCCTTAAGCAGGCATAAGAGTGTTTTCTAAATGTGAGACTATTTTCTCTTACCTAACTCAGTTCATGTGTAGCCATGTTTACAGGATCTACATAAGTCATATCTTATGATAAGTTTCTTTTTCTGTGTGACTTATTTCACTTAGAATCATCGTACCTGAATCCAATCACTTTGCTGCTCCTGGTCTTATGACATTGATTTCATGGCTGAGGGATATTCCATCGTACATAAATTCCACAGTTTTTTGAACCATTTTTATATTTCCTGGGATATTTAAGTTGTACCCAAGTTTAGGTTCTTGTAAGCAGTGCAGCCCTAAATTTGGGGGTGGCTCTGTCTTATTGATTTTCAGTTTTCCAAAGGTATATTCCCTAGACTGGAAGGGCCCTTGGCTCTATAGCTCTGTTGTTTCCTTATTTTAGGGAAAGCAATGCACTCATCCCGTGAGGCAGTTGGCAATTTACATCCCACCCATCAGCATAACAAGGCTCAATATTCTCCAGAACCTGTCTTGCCTTTCTGGTTTTTACACATTTGTGGATGTCCCTTTTGACCGGTGGCAGGTGATACTTCTTTGTAGTGCAGATTTGCATTGCCGCTTGCTTGCTTGGCCAAAAAGGCGTATGCGTTTTCTCCTGAATATATTCAGGAGAAAACGCATACGCCCTTTTTGGCCCCGTGCGTCATTGTCGAAGTTGTGCCCCTCTTCCTGTGCTTTAAAGGGGATTCCAACGTACCTCTTGAAATCTGTTTCCTGCTCTTCTGCCTCGCTTTCAAGTCCGCCTCGTTGCCTTCCCTCAACATATATTTGGATGATAGTTGTCCTTTATTACTCTGCCAGTTTGTGAATTGCTGTGCCCCTGAGCTCCATTTTTCAACTCGTTTTTTGTGAGCAGTACGGAAGTCCAAAATTTGGGTTCAGGACCTATACTGGTTTCCGGTGGGTGGCTGAGACTCTGGTTAATTCTTCTTCCTGCCGGGAAATTAGAGTGACATGTGCCCGTCCAAATGCCTAACAGCTACTCTCTCATTGGTTCTCCCTCTTCCCTTCCATCCTCTGCAAAATTGGCAACCTGTGCGAACCAGGAGCTTAAAGGGGCTGTCTCTCCAATTTGGGAGACTGATAGTAAAGCAGTTGGAAAGACAAATGGGAACACCAGGAGAGGGACTATTCGTTGAGTTTTAGAATCCTTTTGTATTCACACTGTGTCCATTCCCTAGGTTTCCCATACATGTTATAGCTGTAGAAATATTCCCTTCAACCTCGAGAGTTGGGACCCATGGAATTGGGGCCATGCATTTTTGCTTTAAAGGGTCTGCATTTGCTCAACCAATCTCACCAATCCTCTCAGTCCCAAGTGTCCAGCCTTATACCACATCCAGCTGTCATTGTAGATAGGGTCATTCCATGTTTCATCAGACACCCTGAAGGAATTGTAAAGAATTTCCCTGTTTTTTGGTTTTGTTTTTGAAATTCCTTTTTATAGTGGGTTTGAGCTGATTCTCGCTGCCATGTTTATGCCAGTCTAGACACACTTGATTCCCTTACAGAGACATATCAATACATAGGTTTTAAGATTCTTACTAGTCAGATCTATTCCTCTGCGGGAAATATGGGGTTTTGAGTCCCTTTCACTGAGGATGGTGTAGGTCTTGTCTATTCCAAAGTTGGTTTTAGAAATGGTACCTGTGCTTATGTCACACTCTGGTTTTATGCATCACCCCACCTCTCCTTCCCCCTTAAGCAGGCATAAGAGAGTTTTCTAAATGTGAGACTCTGTTCTCTTTCCTAACTCAGTTCATGTGTAGCCATGTTTACAGGATCTTCATAGGTGATATCTTATGATAAGTTTCTTTTTCTGTGTGACTTATTTCACTTAGAATCATCGTACCTGAATCCACTCACTTTGCTGCTCCTGGTCTTATGACATTGATTTCATGGCTGATTCATATTCCATCGTACATAAGTACTACAATTTTTTGAACCATTTTTATATTTCCTGGGATATTTAAGGTGTACCCAAGTTGAGGTTCTTGTAAGCAGTGCAGCCCTAAATTTGGGGGTGGCTCTGTCTTATTGATTTTCAGTTTTCCCAAGGTATATTCCCTAGACTGGAAGTGCCCTTGGCTCTGTAGCTCTGTTGTTTACTTGTTTTAGTGAACGCAATGCACTACTCAAGTGAGGCACTTGGCTATTTACATCACGCCCATCAGCATAACAAGGCTCCCTGTTCTCCAGGGCCTTTCTTGCCTTTCTGGTTTTTACACATTTGTGGATGTCCCTTTTGACCGGTGGGAAGTGATACTTCTTTGTAGTGCAGATTTGCATTGCCCACTTGCATGCTTGGCCAAAAAGGGCGTAAGCGTTTTCTCCTGAATATATTCAGGAGAAAACGCATACGCCCATCTTGGCCTTGTGAGTCATTTTCGAAATTGTGCCCCTCTTCCTCTGCTTTAAAGGCGATTCCATGGTACCTCTTGAAATCTGTTTCTTGCTATTCGGCCTCGCTTTCAAGTCCGCCTCGTTGCCTTCCCTCAACAGATTTTTGGACAATAGTTGTCCTTTATTACTCTGCCAGTTTGTGAATTGCTGTGTCCCTGAGCTCCATTTTTCAACTCGTTTTTTGTGAGCTCTACGCAAGTCCAAAATTTTGGTTCAGGACCTTTACTGGTTCCCGGTGGGTGGCTGAGACTCTGGTTAATTCTTCTTCCTGCCGGGAAATTAGAGTGACATGTGCCCATCCAAATGCCTAATAGCTACTCTCTCATTGGTTCTCCCTCCTTCCTTCCATCCTCTGCAAAATTGCCAACCTGTGCGAACCTGGAGGTTAAAGGGGTTGTCTCTCCAAGTTGGGAGATTGATAATAAAGCAGTTGGAAAGTCAAACCAGAGCACCAGGAGAGGGACCTACTCGTTGAGTTTTAGAAACATTTTGTATTCACAGTGTGTCCATTCTCTAGATTTCCCGTACATGTTATAGCTGTAGTAATATTCCCTTCAACCTGGAGAGTTGGGACCCAAGGATTGGGGGCCATGCATTTTTGCTTTAAAGGGTCTGCATTTGCTCACCCAATCACACCAATCCTCTCAGTCCCAAGTGTCCAGCCTTATGCCGCATCCAGCTGTCTTTGTAGATAAGGTCATTCCAGGTTTCATCAGAGACCCTGAAGGAAATGTAAATAATTTCCCTGTTTTTTGGTTTTGTTTTTGAAACTCCTTTTTATAGTGGGTTTGAGCTGATTCTCGCTGCCATGTTTATGCCAGTCTAGACACACTTGATTCCCTTACAGAGACATATCAATACATAGGTTTTAAGATTCTTACTAGTCAGATCTATTCCGCTGCGGGAAATATGGGGTTTTGAGTCCCTTTCACTGATGAAGGTGTAGGTCTTGTCTATTCCACAGTTGGTTTTAGAAATGGTACCTGTGCTTATATCAAACTCTGGTTTTATGCATCACCCCACCTCTCCTTTCCCCTTAAGCAGGCATAAGAGTGTTTCCTAAATGTGAGACTCTGTTCTCTTTCCTAACTCAGTTCATGTGTAGCCATGTTTACAGGATCTTCATAAGTGATATCTTATGATAAGTTTCTTTTTCTGTGTGACTTATTTCACTTAGAATCATCGTACCTGAATCCACTCACTTTGCTGCTCCTGGTCTTATGACATTGATTTCATGGCTGAGGGATATTCCATCGTCCATAAATACCACAGTTTTTTGAACCATTTTTATATTTCCTGGGATATTTAAGGTGTACCCAAGTTGAGGTTCTTGTAATCAGTGCAGCCCTAAATTTGGGGGTGGCTCTGTCTTATTGATTTTCAGTTTTCCCAAGGTATATTCCCTAGATTGGAAATGCCCTTGGCTCTGTAGGTCTGTTGTTTACTTGTTTTAGGGAACGCAATGCACTCCACCAGTGAGGCAGTTGGCAATTTACATCCCGCCCATCAGCATAACAAGGCTCCCTGTTCTCCAGGGCCTGTCTTGCCTTTCTGTATTTTAAACATTTTGTGGATGTCCCTTTTGACCGGTGGGAAGTGATACTTCTTTGTAGTGCAGATTTGCATTGCCCGCTTGCTTGCTTGGCCAAAAAGGGCCTATGCTTTTTCTCCTGAATATATTCAGGAGAAAATGCATACGCCCTTTTTGGCCAAGTGCGTCATTGTCGAAGTTGTTCCCCTCTTCCTGTGCTTTAAAGGCGATTCCAACGTACCTCTTGAAATCTGTTTCCTGCTATTCTGCCTCGCTTTCAAGTCCACCTCGTTGCCTTCCCTCAACAGATTTTTGGACGATAGTTGTCCTTTATTACTCGGCCAGTTTGTGAATTGCTGTGCCCCTGAGCTCCATTTTTCAACTCGTTTTTTGTGAGCTGTACGCAAGTCCAAAATTTTGGTTCAGGACCTATACTGGTTCCTGGTGGGTGGCTGAGACTGTGGTTAATTCTTCTTCCTGCCGGGAAATTAGAGTGACATGTGCCCGTCCAAATGCCTAACAGCTACTCTCTCATTGGTTCTCCCTCTTCCCTTCCATCCTCTGCCAAATTGGCAACCTGTGCGAACCAGGCTGTTAAAGGGGTTGTCTCTCCAAGTTGGGAGATTGATAGTAAAGCAGTTGGAAAGTCAAACCGGAGCACCAGGAGATGGACTATTCGTTGAGTTTTAGAAACCTTTTGTATTCACAGTGTGTCCATTCTCTAGGTTTCCCGTACATGTTATAGCTGTAGTACTATTCCCTTCAACATGGAGAGTTGGGACCCATGGAATGGGGGGCATGCATTTTTGCTTTAAACGGTCTGCATTTGCTCACCCAATCTCACCAATCCTCTCAGTCCCAAGTGTCCAGAATTATGCCACATCCAGCTGTCATTGTAGATAGGGTCATTCCAGGTTTCATCAGAGACCCTGAAGGACATGAAAATAATTTCCCTGTTTTTTGGTTTTGTTTTTGAAATTCCCTTTTATAGTGGGTTTGAGCTGATTCTCGCTGCCATGTTTATGCCAGTCTAGACACACTTGATTCCCTTACAGCAACATATCAATACATAGGTTTTAAGATTCTTACTAGTCAGATCTATTCCTCTGCGGGAAATATGGGGTTTTGAGTCCCTTTCACTGAGGAAGGTATAGGTCTTGTCTATTTCAAAGTTGGTTTTAGAAATGGTACCTCTGGGGCTTCCCTGGTGGCGCAGTGGTTGAGAGTCCGCCTGCCGATGCAGGGGACACGGGTTCGTGCCCCAGTCTGGGAAGATCCCACATGCCGCGGAGCGGTTGGGCCCGTGAGCCATGGCCGTTGGGCCTGCGCGTCCGGAGCCTGTGCTCCGCAACGGGAGAGGCCACAACAGTGAGAGGCCCGCATACAGCAAAAAAAAAAAAAAAAAAAAAAAAAAAAAAAAAAAAAAAAAAAAAAAAAGAAATGGTACCTCTGCTTATGTCAAACTCTGGTTTTATGCATCACCCCACCTCTCCTTCCCCCTTAAGCAGGCATAAGAGTGTTTTCTAAATGTGAGACTGAATTCTCTTTCCTAAATCAGTTCATGTGCAGCCATGTTTACAGGATCTCCATAAGTGATATCTTATGATAAGTTTCTTTTTCTGTGTGACTTATTTCACTTAGAATCATCGTACCTGAATCCACTCACTTTGCTGCTCCTGGTCTTATGACATTGATTTCATGGCTGAGGGATATTCCATCGTATATAAATACCACAGTTTTTTGAACCATTTTTATATTTCCTGGGATATTTAAGGTGTACCCAAGTTGAGGTTCTTGTAAGCAGTGCAGCCGTAAATTTGGGGGTGCCTCTGTCTTATTGATTTTCAGTTTTCCCAAGGTATATTCCCTGGACTGGAAGTGCCCTTGGCTCTGGAGCTCTGTTGTTTACTTGTTTTAGGGAGCGCAATGCACTCCTCCAGTGAGGCAGTTGGCAATTTACATCCCGCCCATCAGCATAACAAGGCTCCCTGTTCTCCAGGACCTGTCTTGCCTTTCTATTTTTTACACATTTTGTGGATGTCCCTTTTGACCGGTGGGAAGTGAAACTTCTTTGTAGTGCAGATTTGCATTGCCCGCTTGCTTGCTTGGCCAAAAAGGGCGTATGCGTTTTCTCCTGAATATATTCAGGAGAAAATGCATCCGCCCTTTTTGGCCAAGTGCGTCATTGTCGAAGTTGTGCCCCACTTCCTGTGCTTTAAAGGCGATTCCAACGTACCTCTTGAAATCTGTTTCATGCTATTCTGCCTCGCTTTCAAGTCCGCCTCGTTGCCTTCCCTCAACAGATTTTTGGACGATAGTTGTCCTTTATTACTCTGCCAGTTTGTGAATTGCTGTGCCCCTGAGCTCCATTTTTCAACTCGTTTTTTTTGAGCTGTACGCAAGTCCAAAATTTTGGTTCAGGACCTACACTGGTTACCGGTGGGTGGCTGAGACTGTGGTTAATTCTTCTTCCTGCCGGGAAATTAGAGTGACATGTGCCCGTCCAAATGCCTAACAGCTACTCTCTCATTGGTTCTCCCTCTTCCCTTCCATCCTCTGGGAAATTGGCAACCTGTGCGAACCAGGAGGTTAAAGGTGTTGTCTCTCCAAGTTGGGAGATTGATAGTAAAGCAGTTGGAAAGTAAAACCAGAGCACCAGGAGAGGGACTACTCATTGAGTTTTAGAAACGTTTTGTATTCATATTGTCTCCATTCTCTAGGTTTCCCGTACATGTTATAGCTGTAGTAATATTCCCTTCAAAATGGAAAGTTGGGACCCAAGGAATGGGGGCCATGCATTTTTGCTTTAAAGGGTCTGCATTTGCTCACCCAATCTCACCAATCCTCTCGGTCCCAAGTGTCCAGCCTTATGCCACATCCAGCTGTCATTGTAGATAGCGTCATTCCAGGTTTCATCAGAGACCCTGAAGGAAATGTAAAGAATTTCCCTGTTTTTTGGTTTTGTTTTTGAAATTCCTTTTTATATTGGGTTTGAGCTGATTCTCGCTGCCATGTTTATGTCAGTTCAGACACACTTGATTCCCTTACAGAGACATATCAATACAGACGTTTTAAGATTCTTACTAGTCAGATCTATTCCTTTGCGGGAAGTATGGGGTTTTGAGTCCCTTTCACTGAGGAAGGTGTAGGACTTGTCTATTCCACAGTTGGTTTTAGAAATGGTTCCTGTGCTTATATCAAACTCTAGTTTTTTGCATCACCCCACCTCTCCTTTCCCCTTAAGCAGGCATAAGAGTGTGTTCTAAATGTGAAACTCTGTTCTGTTTCCTAACTCAGTTCATGTGTAGCCATGTTTACAGGATCTTCATAAGTGATATCTTATGATAAGTTTCTTTTTCTGAGTGACTTATTTCACTTAGAATCATCGTACCTGAATCCACTCAATTTGCTGCTCCTGGTCTTATGACATTGATTTCATGCCTGAGGGATATTCCATCGTACATAAATACCACAGTTTTTTGAACCATTTTTATATTTCCTGGGATATTTAAGGTGTACCCAATTTGAGGTTCTTGTAAGCAGTGCAGCCCTAAATTTGTGGGTGGCTCTGTCTTATTGATTTTCAGTTTTCCCGAGGTATATTCCCTAGACTGGAAATGCCCTTGGCTCTGTAGGTCTGTTGTTTACTTGTTTTAGGGAACGCAATGCACTCCACCAGTGAGGCAGTTGGCAATTTACATCCCGCCCATCAGCATAACAAGGCTCCCTGTTCTCCAGGGCCTGTCTTGCCTTTCTGTATTTTAAACATTTTTTGGATGTCCCTTTTGACCGGTGGGAAGTGAAACTTCTTTGTAGTGCAGATTTGCATTGCCCGCTTGCTTGCTTGGCCAAAAATGGTGTATGCGTTGTTTCCTGATTATATTCAGGAGAAAACGCATACGCCCTTTTTTGCCAAGTGCTTCATTGTTGATGTTGTGCCCCTCTTCCTGTGCTTTAAAGGCGATTCCAACGTACCTCTTGAAATCTGTTTCCTGCTATTCTGTCTCGCTTTCAAGTCCACCTCGTTGCCTTCCCTCAACAGATTTTTGGACGATAGGTGTCCTTTATTACTCTGCCAGTTTGTGAATTGCTGTGCCCCTGAGCTCCATTTTTCAACACGTTTTTTGTGAGCTGTACGCAAGTCCAAAATTTTGGTTCAGGACCTGTACTGGTTCCCTGTGGGTGGCTGAGATACTGGTTAATTCTTCTTCCTGCCGGGAAATTAGAGTGGCATGTGCCCGTCCAAATGCCTAACAGCTACTCTCTCATTGGTTCTCCCTCTTCCCTTCCATCCTCTGCCACATTGGCAACCTGTGCGAACCAGGAGGTTAAAGGGTTTACATCTCCAAGTTGGGAGATTGATAGTAAAGCAGTTGGAAAGTCAAACCGGATCACCAGGAGCGGGATAACTCGTTGAGTTTTAGAAACCTTTTGTATTCACAGTGTGTCCATTCTCTAGGTTTCCCGTACATGTTATAGCTATAGTAATATTCCCTTCAACATGGAGAGTTGGGACCCATGGAATGGGGGCCATGCATTTTTGCTTTAAAGGGTCTGCATTTGCTCACCCAATCTCACCATTCCTCTCAGTCCCAAGTGTCCAGCCTTATGCCACATCCAGCTGTCATTGTAGATATGGTCATTCCAGGTTTCATCAGAGACACTGAAGGAAATGTAAAGAATTTCCCTGTTTTTTGGTTTTGTTTTTGAAATTCCTTTTTATATTGGGTTTGAGCTGATTCTCGCTGCCATGTTTATGCCAGTTCAGACACACTTGATTCCCTTACAGAGACATATAAATACATAGGTTTTAAGATTCTTACTAGTCAGATCTATTCCTCTGCGGGAAATATGGGGTTTTGAGTCCCTTTCACTGAGGAAGGTGTAGGTCTTGTCTATTCCACAGTTGGTTTTAGAAATGGTACCTGTGCTTATGTCAAACTCTGGTTTTATGCATCACCCCACCTCTCCGTTCCCCTTAAGCAAGCATAATAGTGTTTTCTAAATGTGAGACTCTGTTCTCTTTCCAAACTCAGTTCATGTGTAGCCATGTTTACAGCATCTTCAAAGTGGTATCTTATGATTTTTTTTTTCTGTGTGACTTATTTCACATACAATCATCGAACCTGAATCCACTCACTTTGCTGCTCCTGGTCTTATGACATTGATTTCATGGCTGAGGGATATTCCATCGTACGTAATACCACAGTTTTTTTAACCATTTTTATGTTTCCTGGGATATTTAAGGTGTACCAAATTTGAGGTTCTTGTAAGCAATGCAGCCCTAAATTTGGGGATGGCTCTGTCTTTTTGATTTTCAGTTTTCCCAAAGTATATTCGCTAGACTGGAAGTGCCCTTGGCTCTATAGCTCTGTTGTTTACTTGTTTTAGGTAACACAATGCACTCCTCAAGTGAGGCAGTTGGCAATTTACATCCCGCCCATCAGCATAACAAGGCTCCCTGTTCTCCAGGGCCTGTTTTGCCTTTCTGGTTTTTACATATTTTGTGGATGTCCCTTTTGACCGTTGGGAAGTGATACTTCTTTGTAGTGCAGATTTGCATTGCCCGCTTGCTTGCTTGGCCAAAAAGGGGGTATGTGTTTTCTCCTGATTATATTCAGGGGAAAACACATACGCCCTTTTGGCCAAGTGCGTCATTGTCGAAGTTGTACCCCTCTTCCTGTGCTTTAAAGGCAATTCCAACGTACCTCTTGAAATGTGTTTCCTGCTATTCTGCCTCGCTTTCAAGTCCACCTCATTGCCTTCCCTCAACAAATATTTGGACGATAGTTGTCCTTTATTAATCTGCCAGTTTGTGAATTGCTGTGCCCCTGAGCTCCATTTTTCAACTCGTTTTTTGTGAGCTGAACTCAATTCCAAAATTTTGGTTCCGGACCTATACTGGTTCCTGGTGGGTGGCTGAGACTTTGGTTAATTCTTCTTCCTGCCGGGAAATTAGAGTGACATGTTCCCGTCCAAATTCCTGACAGCTACTCTCTCAATGGTTCTCAATATTCCCTTCCATCCTCTGCAAAATTGGCAACCTGTGCGAACCAGGAGCTTAAAGGGGCTGTCTCTCCAATTTGGGAGACTGATAGTGAAACAGTTTGAAAGTCAAATGGGAGCACCAGGAGAGGGACTATTCGTTGAGTTTTAGAATCCTTTTGTATTCACACTGTGTCCATTTCCTAGGTTTCCCGCACATGTTTTAGGTGTAGTAATATTCCCTTCAACATGGAGAGTTGGGACCCATGGAATGGGGGCCATGCATTTTTGCTTTAAAGGGTCTGCATTTGCTCACCCAATCTCACCAATCCTCTCAGTCCCAAGTGTCCAGCCTTATACCACATCCAGCTGTCATTGTAGATAAGGTCATTCCATGTTTCATCAGAGACCCTGAAGGAATTGTAAATAATTTCCCTGTTTTTTGGGTTTTTTTTGAAATTCCTTTTTATAGTGGGTTTGAGCTAATTTTCGCTGCCATGTTTATGCCAGTCTACACACTTGATTCCCTTACGGAGCCATATCAGTACATAAGTTTTAGGATTGTTACTAGTCAGATCTATTCCTCTGCGGGAAATATGGCGTTTTGAGTCCCTTTCACTGAGGAAGGTGTAGGTCTTGACTATTCCACAGTTGGTTTTACAAACGGTACCTGTGCTTATATCAAACTCTGGTTTTATGCATCACCCCACCTCTCCTCCCCCCTTAAGCAGGCATAACAGTGTTTTCTAAATGTGAGACACTGTTATCTTTCTTAACTCATTTCATGTGTAGCCATGTTTACAGGATCTTCATAATTGATATCTTATGATAAGTTTCTTTTTCTGTGTGACTTCACTTAGAATCATCGTACCTGAATCCACTCACTTTGCTGCTCCTGGTCTTATGGCATTGATTTCATGGCTGAGGGATATTCCATCGTACATATATACCACAATTTTTTGACCCATTTTTATATTTCCTGCGATATATAAGGTGTACCAAAGTTGAGGTTCTTGTAAGCAGTGCAGCCCTAAATTTGGGGGTGGCTCTGTCTTATTGATTTTCAGTTTTCCCAAGGTATATTTCCTAGACTGGAAGTGCCCTTGGCTCTGTAGCTCTGTTGTTTACTTGTTTTAGGGAACACAATACACTCCTCCAGTGAGGCAGTTGGCAATTTACATCCCGCCCATCAGCATAACCAAGCTCCCTGTTCTCCAGGGCCTGTCTTGCCTTTCTGGTTTTTACACATTTTTCGGATGTCCCTTTTGACCGGTGGGAAGTGATACTTCTTTGTAGTGCAGATTTGCATTGCCCGCTTGCTTGCTTGGCCAAAAAGGGCATATGCGTTTTCTCCTGAATATATTCAGGAGAAAACGCTAATGCCCTTTTTGGCCAAGTGCGTCATTGTCGAAGTTGTGCCCCTCTTCCTATGCTTTAAAGGCGATTCCAACGTACCTCTTGAAATATGTTTCCTGCTATTCTGCCTCGCTTTCAAGTCCGCCTCGTTGCCTTCCCTCAACAGATTTTTGGACGATAGTTGTCCTTTATTATTCTGCCAGTTTGTGAAATGCTGTGCCGGTGAGCTCCATTTTTCAACTCGTCTTTTGTGAGCTGTACGCAAGTCCAAAATTTTGGTTCAGGATCTATACTAGTTCCCGGTGGGTTTCTGAGACTTTGGTTAATTCTTCTTCCTGCCTGGAAATTAGAGTGACATGTGCCCGTCCAAATGCCTAACAGCTACTCTCTCATTGGTTCTCCCTCTTCCCTTCCATCCTCTGCCAAATTGGCAACCTGTGTGAACCAGGAGGTTAAAGGGGTTGTCTCTCAAAGTTGGGAGATTGATAGTAAAGCAGTTGGAAAGTCAAACCGGAGCACAAGGGGAGGGACTACTCGTTGAGTTTTAGAAATCGTTTGTATTCACTGTGTGTCCATTCTCTAGGTTTCCCGTACATGTTATAGCTGTAGTAATATTCCCTTCAACATGGAGAGTTGGGACTCATGGAATGGGTGCCATGCATTTTTCCTTTAAAGGGTCTGCATTTGCTCACCCAATCTCACCATTCCTCTCAGTCCCAGGTGTCCAGCCTTATGCCACATCCAGCTGTCATTGTAGATAGGGTCATTCCAGGTTTCATCAGAGACCCTGAAGGAATTGTAAAGAATTTCCCTGTTTTTTGGTTTTGTTTTTGAAATTCCTTTTTATAGTGGGTTTGAGCTGATTCTCGCTGCCATGTTTATGCCAGTCTACAGACTTAATTTCTTTACGGAGACATAGTAATACATAGGTTTTAGGATTGTTTCTAGTCAGATCTATTCCTCTGCGGGAAATATGTGGTATTGAGTCCCTTTCTCTGAGGAAGGTGTATGTCTTGTCTATTCCACAGTTGGTTATAGAAATTGTACCTGTGCTTATATCAAACTCTGGTTTTATGCATCACCCCGCCTCTCCTTCCCCCTTAACGTGGCATAAGGGTGTTTTCTAAATGTGAGACTCTCTTCTCTTTCCTAACTCAGTTCATGTGTAGCCATGTTTACAGGATCTTCATAAGTGATATCTTAGGATAAGTTTCTTTTTCTGTGTGACTTGTTTCACTTAGAATCATCGTACCTGAATCCACTCACTTTGCTACTCCTGGTCTTATGACATTGATTTCATGGCTGAGGGATATTCCATCGTACATAAATACTACAGTTTTTTGAACCATTTTTATATTTCCTTTGATATTTAAGGTGTACCCAAGTTGAGGTTCTTGTAAGCAGTGCAGCCCTAAATTTGGGGGTGGCTCTGTCTTATTGATTTTCAGTTTTCCCAAGGTATATTCCCTAGACTGGTAGTGCCCTTGGATCTGTAGCTCTGTTGTTTACTTGTTTTAGGGAATGCAATGCACTCCTCCAGTGAGGCAGTTGGCAATTTACATCCCGCCCATCAGCATAACAAGGCTCCCTCTTCTCCAGGTCCTGTCTTGCCTTTCTGGTTTTGACACATTTGTGGATGACCCTTTTGAACGGTGGGAAGTGATACATCTTTGTAGTGCAGATTTGCATTGCCCGCTTGCTTGCTTGGCCAAAAAGGGCGTATGCGTTTTCTCCTGAATATATTCAGGAGAAAACGCATACGCCCTTTTTGGCCAAGTGCGTCATTGTCGAAGTTGTGTCCCTCTTCCTGTGCTTTAAAGGCGATTCCAACGTACCTCTTGAAATCTGTTTCCTGCTCTTCTGCCTCGCTTTCAAGTCCGCCTCGTTGCCTTCCCTCAACAGATTTTTGGACGATAGTTGTCCTTTATTACTCTGCCAGATTGTGAATTGCTGTGCCACTGAGATCCATATTTCAACTCGTTTTTTGAGCTGTACGCAAGTCCAAAATTTTGGTTCAGGACCTATACTGGTTCCCGGTGGGTGGCTGAGACTCTGGTTATTTCTTCTTCCTGCCTGGAAATTAGAGTGACATGTGCCCTTCCAAATGCCTAACAGCTACTCTCTCATTGGTTCTCCCTTTTCCCTTCAGTCCTCTGCCAAATTGGCAACCTGTGCGAACCAGGAGGTTAAAGGGGTTGTCTCTCCAAGTTGGGAGATTGATAGTAAAGCAGTTGGAAAGTCAAAGCGGAGCACCAGGAGAGGGACTACTCATTGAGTTTTAGAAACCTTTTGTATTCACAGTGTATCCATTCTCTAGGTTTCCCGTACATGTTATAGCTGTAGTAATATTCCCTTCAACATGGAGAGTTGGGACCCATGGAACGGGGGCCATGCATTTTTGCTTTAAAGGGTCTGCATTAGCTCACCCAATCTCACCAATCCTCTCAGTCCCAAGTGTCCAGCCTTATGCCACATCCAGCTGTCATTGTAGATTGGGTCATTCCAGGTTTCATCAGAGACCCTGAAGGAAATGTAAAGAATTTCCCTGTTTTATGGTTTTGTTTTTGAAATTCATTTTTATAGTGGGTTTGAGCTGATTCTCGCTGCCATGTTTATTCCAGTCTAGA
The DNA here is from genome assembly GCF_964165515.1 of Mesoplodon bidens. Taxonomy (NCBI): domain Eukaryota; kingdom Metazoa; phylum Chordata; class Mammalia; order Artiodactyla; family Ziphiidae; genus Mesoplodon; species Mesoplodon bidens. The sequence goes on from NW_027671422.1 coordinate 4,489,326, forward strand.
CAAACTTGATTCCCTTACAGAGACATATCAATACATAGGTTTTAAGATTCTTACTAGTCAGATCTATTCCTCTGCGGGAAATATGGGGTTTTGAGTCCCTTTCACTGAGGAAGGTGTAGGTCTTGTCTATTCCACAGTTGGTTATAGAAATGGTCCCTGTGCTTATATCAAACTCTGGTTTTATGCATCACCCCACCTCTCCTTTCCCCTTAAGCAGGCATAAAAGTGTTTTCTAAATGTGAGACTCTGTTCTCTTTCCTAACTCAGTTCATGTGTAGCCATGTTTACAGGATCTTCATAAGTGATATCTTATGATAAGTTTCTTTTTCTGTGTGACTTATTTCACTTAGAATCATCGTACCTGAATCCTCTCACTTTGCTGCTCCTGGTCTTATGACATTGATTTCATGGCTCATGGATATTCCGTCGTACATAAATACCACAGTTTTTTGAACCATTTTTATATTTCCTGGGGTATTTAAGGTGTATCCAAGTTGAGGTTCTTGTAAGCAGTGCAGCCCTAAATATGGGGTTGGCTGTGTCTTATTGATTTTCAGTTTTCCCAAGGTATATTCCCTAGACTGGAAGTGCCCTTGGCTCTGTAGCTCTGTTGTTTACTTGCTTTAGGGAACGCAATGCACTCCTCCAGTGAGGCAGTTGGCAATTTACATCCCGCCCATCAGCATAACAAGGCTCCCTCTTCTGCAGAGCCTGTCTTGCCTTTCTGGTTTTTACACATTTGTGGATGTCCCTTTTGACCGGTGGGAATTGATACTTCTTTGTAGTGCAGATTTGCATTGCCCGCTTGCTTGCTTGGCCAAAAAGGGCGTATGCGTTTTCACCTGAATATATGCAAGAGAAAACACATACGCCCTTTTTGGCCTATTGCATCATTGTCGAAGTTGTGCCCCTCTTCCTGTGCTTCAAAGGCGATTCCAACGTACCTCTTGAAATCTGTTTCCTGCTATTCTGTCTCGCTTTCAAGTCCGCCTCGCTGCCTTCCCTCAACAGATTTTTGGACGATAGTTGTCCTTTATTACTCTGCCAGTTTGTGAATTGCTGTGCCCCTGAGCTCCATTTTTCAACTCGTTTTTTGTGAGCTCTACGCAAGTCCAAAATTTTGGTTCAGGACCTATACTGGTTCCCGGTGGGTGGCTGAGACTCTGGTTAATTCTTCTTCCTGCCGGGAAATTAGAGTGACATGTGCCCGTCCAAATGCCTAACAGCTACTCTCTCATTGGTTCTCCCTCTTCCCTTCCATCCTCTGCCAAATTGGCAACCTGTGCGAACCAGGAGGTTAAAGGGGCTGTCTCTCCAATTTGGGAGATTGATAGTAAAGCAGTTGGAAAGTCAAAGCGGAGCACCAGGAGAGGGACTACTCGTTGAGTTTTAGAAACCTTTTGTATTCACAGTGTGTCCATTCTCTAGGTTTCCCGTACATGTTATAGCTGTAGTAATATTCCCTTCAAAATGGAGAGATGGGACACATGGGATGGGGGCCATGCATTTTTGCTTCAAAGGGTCTGCATTTGCTCACCCAATCTCACCAAACCTGTCAGTTCCAAGTGTCCAGCCTTATGCCACATCCAGCTGTCATTGTAGATAGGGTCATTCCAGGTTTCATCAGAGACCCTGAAGGAAATGTAAAGAATTTCCCTGTTTTTTGGTTTTGTTTTTGAAATTCCTTTTTATAGTGGGTTTGAGCTGATTCTCGCTGCCATGTTTATGCCAGTCTAGACACACTTGATTCCCTTACAGAGACATATCAATACATAGGTTTTAAAATTCTTACTAGTCAGATCTATTCCTCTGCGGGAAATATGGGGTTTTGAGTCCCTTTCACTGAGGAAGGTGTAGGTCTTGTCTATTCCAAAGTTGGTTTTAGAAATGGTACCTGTGCTTATGTCAAACTTTGGTTTTATGCATCACCCCGCCTCTCCTTCCCCCTTAACGTGGCATAAGGGTGTTTTCTAAATGTGAGACTCTGTTCTCTTTCCTAACTCAGTTCATGTGTAGCCATGTTTACAGGATCTTCATAAGTGATATATTATGATAAGTTTCTTTTTCTGTGTGACTTATTTCACTTAGAATCATCGTACCTGAATCCACTCACTTTGCTGCTCCTGGTCCTATGACATTGATTTCATGGCTGAGGGATATTCCATCCTACTTAAATACCACAGTTTTTTGAACCATTTTTATATTTCCTGGGATATTTAAGGTGTACCCAAGTTGAGGTTCTTGTAAGCAGTGCAGCCCTAAATTTGGGGGTGGCACTGTCTTATTGATTTTCAATTTTCCCAAGGTATATTGCCTAGACTGGAAGTGCCCTTGGCTCTGTAGCTCTGTTGTTTATTTGTTTTAGGGAACGCAATGCACTCCTCCAGTGAGGCAGTTGGCAATTTACATCCCGCCCATCAGCATAACAAGGCTCCCTCTTCTGCAGGGCCTGTCTTGCCTTTCTGGTTTTTACACATTTGTGGATGTCCCTTTTGACCGGTGGGAAGTGATACTTCTTTGTAGTGCAGATTTGCATTGCCCGCTTCCTTGCTTGGCCAAAAAGGGCGTATGCGTTGTCTCCTGAATATATTCAGGAGAAAACGCATACGCCCTTTTTGGCCAATTGCGTCATTGTCGAAGTTGTGCCCCTCTTCCTGTGCTTCAAAGGCGATTCCACCGTACCTCTTGAAATCTGTTTCCTGCTATTCTGTCTCGCTTTCAAGTCCGCCTCGCTGCCTTCCCTCAACAGATTTTTGGAGGATAGTTGTCCTTTATTACTCTGCCAGTTTGTGAATTGCTGTGCCCCTGAGCTCCATTTTTCAACTCGTTTTTTGTGAGCTCTACGCAAGTCCAAAATTTTGGTTCAGGACCTATACTGGTTCCCGGTGGGTGGCTGAGACTCTGCTTAATTCTTCTTCCTGCCGGGAAATTAGAGTGACATGTGCCCGTCCAAATGCCTAACAGCTACTCTCTCATTGGTTCTCCCTCTTCCCTTCCATCCTTTGCCAAATTGGCAACCTGTGCGAACCAGGAGGTTAAAGGGGCTGTCTCTCCAATTTGGGAGATTGATAGTAAAGCAGTTGGAAAGTCAAAGCGGAGCACCAGGAGAGGGACTACTCGTTGAGTTTTAGAAACCTTTTGTATTCAGAGTGTGTCCATTCTCTAGGTTTCCCGTACATGTTATAGCTGTAGTAATATTCCGTTCAACATGGAGAGTTGGGACCCATGGAATGGGGGCCATGCATTTTTGCTTTAAAGGGTCTGCATTTGCTCACCCAATCACACCAATCCTGTCAGTTCCAAGTGTCCAACCATATGCCACATCCAGCTGTCATTGTAGATAGGGTCATTCCAGGTTTCATCAGAGACCCTGAAGGAAATGTAAAGAATTTCCCTGTTTTTTGGTTTTGTTTTTGAAATTCCTTTTTATAGTGGGTTTGAGCTGATTCTCGCTGCCATGTTTATGCCAGTCTAGACACACTTGATTCCCTTACAGAGACATATCAATACATAGGTTTTAAAATTCTTACTAGTCAGATCTATTCCTCTGCGGGAAATATGGGGTTTTGAGTCTCTTTCACTGAGGAAGGTGTAGGTCTTGTCTATTCCAAAGTTGGTTTTAGAAATGGTACCTGTGCTTATGTCAAACTTTGGTTTTATGCATCACCCCGCCTCTCCTTCCCCCTTAAGGAGGCATAAGGGTGTTTTCTAAATGTGAGACTCTGTTCTCTTTCCTAACTCAGTTCATGTGTAGCCATGTTTACAGGATCTTCATAAGTGATATCTCATGATAAGTTTCTTTTTCTGTGTGTCTTATTTCACTTAGAATCATCGTACCTGAATCCACTCACTTTGCTGCTCCTGGTTTTATGACATTGATTTCATGGCTGAGGGATATTCCGTCGTACATAAATACAACAGTTTTTGGAACCATTTTTATATTTCCTGGGATATTTAAGGGGTACCCAAGTTGAGGTTCTTGTAACCAGTGCAGCCCTAAGTTTGGCGGTGGCTCTGTCTTATTGATTTTCAGTTTTCCCAAGGTATATTCCCTAGACTGGAAGTGCCCTTGGCTCTGTAGCTCTGTTGTTTACTTGTTTTAGGGAATGCAATGCACTCCTCCAGTGAGGCAGTTGGCAATTTACATCCCGCCCATCAGCATATCAAGGCTCCCTCTTCTCCAGGTCCTGTCTTGCCTTTCTGGTTTTGACACATTTGTGGATGTCCCTTTTGACCGGTGGGAAGTGATACATCTTTGTAGTGCAGATTTGCATTGCCCGCTTGCTTGCTTGGCCAAAAAGGGCGTATGCGTTTTCTCCTGAATATATTCAGGAGAAAACGCATACGCCCTTTTTGGCCAAGTGCGTCATTGTCGAAGTTGTGTCCCTCTTCCTGTGCTTTAAAGGCGATTCCAACGTACCTCTTGAAATCTGTTTCCTGCTATTCAGCCTCGCTTTCAAGTCCGCCTCGTTGCCTTCCCTCAACAGATTTTTGGACGATAGTTGTCCTTTATTACTCTGCCAGATTGTGAATTGCTGTGCCACTGAGATCCATATTTCAACTCGTTTTTTGAGCTGTACGCAAGTCCAAAATTTTGGTTCAGGACCTATACTGGTTCCCGGTGGGTGGCTGAGACTCTGGTTAATTCTTCTTCCTGCCGGGAAATTAGAGAGACATGTGCCCCTCCTAATGCCTAACAGCTGCTCTCTCATTGTTTCTCCCTCTTCCCTTCCGTCCTCTGCCAAATTGGCAACGTGTGCGAACCAGGAGGTTAAAGGGCTTGTCTCTCCAAGTTGGGAGAATGATAGTAAAGCAGTTGGAAAGTCAAACAGGAGCACCAGAAGAGGGACTACTCGTTGAGTTTTAGAGACCTTTTGTATTCAGAGTGTGTCCATTCTCCAGGTTTCCCGTACATGTTATAGCTGTAGTAATATTCCGTTCAAAATGGAGAGTTGGGACCCATGGAATGGGGGCCATGCATTTTTGCTTTAAAGGGTCTGCATTTGCTCACCCAATCTCACCAATCCCTTCAGTTCCAATTGTCCAGCCTTATGCCACATCCAGCTGTCATTGTAGATAGGGTCATTCCAGGTTTCATCAGAGACCCTGAAGGAAATGTAAAGAATTTCCCTGTTTTTTGGTTTTGTTTTTGAAATTCCTTTTTATAGTGGGTTTGAGCTGATTCTCGCTGCCATGTTTATGCCAGTCTAGACACACTTGATTCCCTTACAGAGACATATCAATACATAGGTTTTAAAATTCTTACTAGTCAGATCTATTCCTCTGCGGGAAATATGGGGTTTTGAGTCCCTTTCACTGAGGAAGGTGTAGGTCTTGTCTATTCCAAAGTTGGTTTTAGAAATGGTACCTGTGCTTATGTCAAACTTTGGTTTTATGCATCACCCCGCCTCTCCTTCCCCCTTAAGGAGGCATAAGGGTGTTTTCTAAATGTGAGACTCTGTTCTCTTTCCTAACTCAGTTCATGTGTAGCCATGTTTACAGGATCTTCATAAGTGATATCTCATGATAAGTTTCTTTTTCTGTGTGTCTTATTTCACTTAGAATCATCGTACCTGAATCCACTCACTTTGCTGCTCCTGGTTTTATGACATTGATTTCATGGCTGAGGGATATTCCGTCGTACATAAATACAACAGTTTTTGGAACCATTTTTATATTTCCTGGGATATTTAAGGGGTACCCAAGTTGAGGTTCTTGTAACCAGTGCAGCCCTAAGTTTGGGGGTGGCTCTGTCTTATTGATTTTCAGTTTTCCCAAGGTATATTCCCTAGACTGGAAGTGCCCTTGGCTCTGTAGCTCTGTTGTTTACTTGTTTTAGGGAATGCAATGCACTCCTCCAGTGAGGCAGTTGGCAATTTACATCCCGCCCATCAGCATAACAAGGCTCCCTCTTCTCCAGGTCCTGTCTTGCCTTTCTGGTTTTGACACATTTGTGGATGTCCCTTTTGACCGGTGGGAAGTGATACATCTTTGTAGTGCAGATTTGCATTGCCCGCTTGCTTGCTTGGCCAAAAAGGGCGTATGCGTTTTCTCCTGAATATATTCAGGAGAAAACGCATACGCCCTTTTTGGCCAAGTGCGTCATTGTCGAAGTTGTGTCCCTCTTCCTGTGCTTTAAAGGCGATTCCAACGTACCTCTTGAAATCTGTTTCCTGCTATTCAGCCTCGCTTTCAAGTCCGCCTCGTTGCCTTCCCTCAACAGATTTTTGGACGATAGTTGTCCTTTATTACTCTGCCAGATTGTGAATTGCTGTGCCACTGAGATCCATATTTCAACTCGTTTTTTGAGCTGTACGCAAGTCCAAAATTTTGGTTCAGGACCTATACTGGTTCCCGGTGGGTGGCTGAGACTCTGGTTAATTCTTCTTCCTGCCGGGAAATTAGAGAGACATGTGCCCCTCCAAATGCCTAACAGCTGCTCTCTCATTGTTTCTCCCTCTTCCCTTCCGTCCTCTGCCAAATTGGCAACGTGTGCGAACCAGGAGGTTAAAGGGGTTGTCTCTCCAAGTTGGGAGAATGATAGTAAAGCAGTTGGAAAGTCAAACAGGAGCACCAGAAGAGGGACTACTCGTTGAGTTTTAGAGACCTTTTGTATTCAGAGTGTGTCCATTCTCCAGGTTTCCCGTACATGTTATAGCTGTAGTAATATTCCGTTCAAAATGGAGAGTTGGGACCCATGGAATGGGGGCCATGCATTTTTGCTTTATAGGGTCTGCATTTGCTCACCCAATCTCACCAATCCCTTCAGTTCCAATTGTCCAGCCTTATGCCACATCCAGCTGTCATTGTAGATAGGGTCATTCCAGGTTTCATCAGAGACCCTGAAGGAAATGTAAAGAATTTCCCTGTTTTTTGGTTTTGTTTTTGAAATTCCTTTTTATAGTGGGTTTGAGCTGATTCTCGCTGCCATGTTTATGCCAGTCTAGACACACTTGATTCCCTTACAGAGACATATCAATACATAGGTTTTAAAATTCTTACTAGTCAGATCTATTCCTCTGCGGGAAATATGGGGTTTTGAGTCCCTTTCACTGAGGAAGGTGTAGGTCTTGTCTATTCCAAAGTTGGTTTTAGAAATGGTACCTGTGCTTATGTCAAACTTTGGTTTTATGCATCAACCCGCCTCTCCTTCCCCCTTAAGGAGGCATAAGGGTGTTTTCTAAATGTGAGACTCTGTTCTCTTTCCTAACTCAGTTCATGTGTAGCCATGTTTACAGGATCTTCATAAGTGATATCTCATGATAAGTTTCTTTTTCTGTGTGTCTTATTTCACTTAGAATCATCGTACCTGAATCCACTCACTTTGCTGCTCCTGGTTTTATGACATTGATTTCATGGCTGAGGGATATTCCGTCGTACATAAATACCACAGTTTTTTGAACCATTTTTATATTTCCTGGGATATTTAAGGTGTACCCAAGTTGAGGATCTTGTAAGCAGTGCAGCCCTAAGTTTGGGGGTGGCTCTGTCTTATTGATTTTCAGTTTTCCCAAGGTATATTCCCTAGACTGGAAGTGCCCTTGGATCTGTAGCTCTGTTGTTTACTTGTTTTAGGGAATGCAATGCACTCCTCCAGTGAGGCAGTTGGCAATTTACATCCCGACCATCAGCATAACAAGGCTCCCTCTTCTCCAGGTCCTGTCTTGCCTTTCTGGTTTTTACACATTTGTGGATGTCCCTTTTGACCGGTGGGAAGTGATACTTCTTTGTAGTGCAGATTTGCATTGCCCGCTTGCTTGCTTGGCCAAAAAGGGCGTATGCGTTTTCTCCTGAATATATTCAGGAGAAAACGCATACGCCCTTTTTGGCCAAGTGCGTCATTGTCGAAGTTGTGTCCCTCTTCCTGTGCTTTAAAGGCGATTCCAACGTACCTCTTGAAATCTGTTTCCTGCTATTCTGCCTCGCTTTCAAGTCCGCCTCGTTGCCTTCCCTCAACAGATTTTCAGACGATAGTTGTCATTTATTACTCTGCCGGTTTGTGAATTGCTGTGTCCCTGAGCTCCATTTTTCAACTCGTTTTTTTTTAGCTGTACGCAAGTCCAAAATTTTGGTTCAGGACCTATACTGGTTCCCGGTGTGTGGCTGAGACTCTGGTTAATTCTTCTTCCTGCCTGGAAATTAGAGTGACATGTGCCCGTCCAAATGCCTAACAGCTACTCTCTCATTGGTTCTCCCTTTTCCCTTCCGTCCTCTGCCAAATTGGCAACCTGTGCGAACCAGGATGTTAAAGGGGTTGTCTCTCCAAGTTGGGAGATTGATAGTAAAGCAGTTGGAAAGTCAAAGCGGAGCACCAGGAGAGGGACTACTCGTTGAGTTTTAGAAACCTTTTGTATTCACAGTGTGTCCATTCTCTAGGTTTCCCGTACATGTTATAGCTGTAGTAATATTCCCTTCAACATGGAGAGTTGGGACCCATGGAACGGGGGCCATGCATTTTTGCTTTAAAAGGTCTGCATTTGCTCACCCAATCTCACCAATCCTCTCAGTCCCAAGTGTCCAGCCTTATTCCACATCCAGCTGTCATTGTAGATTGGGTCATTCCAGGTTTCATCAGAGACCCTGAAGGAAATGTAAAGAATTTCCCTGTTTTATGGTTTTGTTTTTGAAATTCCTTTTTATAGTGGGTTTGAGCTGATTCTCGCTGCCATGTTTATGCCAGTCTAGACAAACTTGATTCCCTTACAGAGACATATCAATACATAGGTTTTAAGATTCTTACTAGTCAGATCTATTCCTCTGCGGGAAATATGGGGTTTTGAGTCCCTTTCACTGAGGAAGGTGTAGGTCTTGTCTATTCCACAGTTGGTTATAGAAATGGTACCTGTGCTTATATCAAACTCTGGTTTTTTGCATCACCCCACCTCTCCTTTCCCCTAAAGCAGGCATAAAATTGTTTTCTAAATGTGAGACTCTGTTCTCTTCCCTAACTCAGTTCATGTGTAGCCATGTTTACAGGATCTTCATAAGTGATATCTTATGATAAGTTTCTTTTTCTGTGTGACTTATTTCACTTAGAATCATCGTACCTGAATCCACTCACTTTGCTGCTCCTGGTCTTATGACATTGATTTCATGGCTCATGGATATTCCGTCGTACATAAATACCACAATTTTTTGAACCATTTTTATATTTCCTGGGGTATTTAAGGTGTATCCAAGTTGAGGTTCTTGTAAGCAGTGCAGCCCTAAATATGGGGTTGGCTCTGTCTTATTGATTTTCAGTTTTCCCAAGGTGTATTCCCTAGACTGGAAGTGCCCTTGGCTCTGTAGCTCTGTTGTTTACTTGTTTTAGGGAAAGCAATGCACTCCTCCAGTGAGGCAGTTGGCAATTTACATCCCGCCCATCAGCATAACAAGGCTCCCTCTTCTGCAGGGCCTGTCTTGCCTTTCTGTTTTTCACACATTTGTGGATGTCCCTTTTGACCGGTGGGAAGTGATACTTCTTTGTAGTGCAGATTTGCATTGCCCGCTTGCTTGCTTGGCCAAAATGGGCGTATGCGTTTTCTCCAGAATATATTCAGGAGAAAACGCATACGCCCTTTTTGGCCAAGTGCGTCATTGTCGAAGTTGTGTCCCTCTTCCTGTGCTTCAAAGGCGATTCCAACGTACCTCTTGAAATCTGTTTCCTGCTATTCTGTCTCGCTTTCAAGTCCGCCTCGTTGCCTTCCCTCAACAGATTTTTGGACGATAGTTGTCCTTTATTACTCTGCCAGATTGTGAATTGCTGTGCCACTGAGATCCATATTTCAACTCGTTTTTTGAGCTGTACGCAAGTCCAAAATTTTGGTTCAGGACCTATACTGGTTCCCGGTGGGTGGCTGAGACTCTGGTTAATTCTTCTTCCTGCCGGGAAATTAGAGAGACATGTGCCCCTCCAAATGCCTAACAGCTGCTCTCTCATTGTTTCTCCCTCTTCCCTTCCGTCCTCTGCCAAATTGGCAACGTGTGCGAACCAGGAGGTTAAAGGGGTTGTCTCTCCAAGTTGGGAGAATGATAGTAAAGCAGTTGGAAAGTCAAACAGGAGCACCAGAAGAGGGACTACTCGTTGAGTTTTAGAGACCTTTTGTATTCAGAGTGTGTCCATTCTCCAGGTTTCCCGTACATGTTATAGCTGTAGTAATATTCCGTTCAAAATGGAGAGTTGGGACCCATGGAATGGGGGCCATGCATTTTTGCTTTAAAGGGTCTGCATTTGCTCACCCAATCTCACCAATCCCTTCAGTTCCAATTGTCCAGCCTTATGCCACATCCAGCTGTCATTGTAGATAGGGACATTCCAGGTTTCATCAGAGACCCTGAAGGAAATGTAAAGAATTTCCCTGTTTTTTGGTTTTGTTTTTGAAATTCCTTTTTATAGTGGGTTTGAGCTGATTCTCGCTGCCATGTTTATGCCAGTCTAGACACACTTGATTCCCTTACAGAGACATATCAATACATAGGTTTTAAAATTCTTACTAGTCAGATCTATTCCTCTGCGGGAAATATGGGGTTTTGAGTCCCTTTCACTGAGGAAGGTGTAGGTCTTGTCTATTCCAAAGTTGGTTTTAGAAATGGTACCTGTGCTTATGTCAAACTTTGGTTTTATGCATCACCCCGCCTCTCCTTCCCCTTAAGGAGGCATAAGGGTGTTTTCTAAATGTGAGACTCTGTTCTCTTTCCTAACTCAGTTCATGTGTAGCCATGTTTACAGGATCTTCATAAGTGATATCTCATGATAAGTTTCTTTTTCTGTGTGTCTTATTTCACTTAGAATCATCGTACCTGAATCCACTCACTTTGCTGCTCCTGGTTTTATGACATTGATTTCATGGCTGAGGGATATTCCGTCGTACATAAATACAACAGTTTTTGGAACCATTTTTATATTTCCTGGGATATTTAAGGGGTACCCAAGTTGAGGTTCTTGTAACCAGTGCAGCCCTAAGTTTGGGGGTGGCTCTGTCTTATTGATTTTCAGTTTTCCCAAGGTATATTCCCTAGACTGGAAGTGCCCTTGGCTCTGTAGCTCTGTTGTTTACATGTTTTAGGGAATGCAATGCACTCCTCCAGTGAGGCAGTTGGCAATTTACATCCCGCCCATCAGCATAACAAGGCTCCCTCTTCTCCAGGTCCTGTCTTGCCTTTCTGGTTTTGACACATTTGTGGATGTCCCTTTTGACCGGTGGGAAGTGATACATCTTTGTAGTGCAGATTTGCATTGCCCGCTTGCTTGCTTGGCCAAAAAGGGCGTATGCGTTTTCTCCTGAATATATTCAGGAGAAAACGCATACGCCCTTTTTGGCCAAGTGCGTCATTGTCGAAGTTGTGTCCCTCTTCCTGTGCTTTAAAGGCGATTCCAACGTACCTCTTGAAATCTGTTTCCTGCTATTCAGCCTCGCTTTCAAGTCCGCCTCGTTGCCTTCCCTCAACAGATTTTTGGACGATAGTTGTCCTTTATTACTCTGCCAGATTGTGAATTGCTGTGCCACTGAGATCCATATTTCAACTCGTTTTTTGAGCTGTACGCAAGTCCAAAATTTTGGTTCAGGACCTATACTGGTTCCCGGTGGGTGGCTGAGACTCTGGTTAATTCTTCTTCCTGCCGGGAAATTAGAGAGACATGTGCCCCTCCAAATGCCTAACAGCTGCTCTCTCATTGTTTCTCCCTCTTCCCTTCCGTCCTCTGCCAAATTGGCAACGTGTGCGAACCAGGAGGTTAAAGGGGTTGTCTCTCCAAGTTGGGAGAATGATAGTAAAGCAGTTGGAAAGTCAAACAGGAGCACCAGAAGAGGGACTACTCGTTGAGTTTTAGAGACCTTTTGTATTCAGAGTGTGTCCATTCTCCAGGTTTCCCGTACATGTTATAGCTGTAGTAATATTCCGTTCAAAATGGAGAGTTGGGACCCATGGAATGGGGGCCATGCATTTTTGCTTTAAAGGGTCTGCATTTGCTCACCCAATCTCACCAATCCCTTCAGTTCCAATTGTCCAGCCTTATGCCACATCCAGCTGTCATTGTAAATAGGGTCATTCCAGGTTTCATCAGAGACCCTGAAGGAAATGTAAAGAATTTCCCTGTTTTTTGGTTTTGTTTTTGAAATTCCTTTTTATAGTGGGTTTGAGCTGATTCTCGCTGCCATGTTTATGCCAGTCTAGACACACTTGATTCCCTTACAGAGACATATCAATACATAGGTTTTAAAATTCTTACTAGTCAGATCTATTCCTCTGCGGGAAATATGGGGTTTTGAGTCCCTTTCACTGAGGAAGGTGTAGGTCTTGTCTATTCCAAAGTTGGTTTTAGAAATGGTACCTGTGCTTATGTCAAACTTTGGTTTTATGCATCACCCCGCCTCTCCTTCCCCCTTAAGGAGGCATAAGGGTGTTTTCTAAATGTGAGACTCTGTTCTCTTTCCTAACTCAGTTCATGTGTAGCCATGTTTACAGGATCTTCATAAGTGATATCTCATGATAAGTTTCTTTTTCTGTGTGTCTTATTTCACTTAGAATCATCGTACCTGAATCCACTCACTTTGCTGCTCCTGGTTTTATGACATTGATTTCATGGCTGAGGGATATTCCGTCGTACATAAATACCACAGTTTTTTGAACCATTTTTATATTTCCTGGGATATTTAATGTGTACCCAAGTTGAGGATCTTGTAAGCAGTGCAGCCCTAAGTTTGGGGGTGGCTCTGTCTTATTGATTTTCAGTTTTCCCAAGGTATATTCCCTAGACTGGAAGTGCCCTTGGATCTGTAGCTCTGTTGTTTACTTGTTTTAGGGAATGCAATGCACTCCTCCAGTGAGGCAGTTGGCAATTTACATCCCGCCCATCAGCATAACAAGGCTCCCTCTTCTCCAGGTCCTGTCTTGCCTTTCTGGTTTTTACACATTTGTGGATGTCCCTTTTGACCGGTGGGAAGTGATACTTCTTTGTAGTGCAGATTTGCATTGCCCGCTTGCTTGCTTGGCCAAAAAGGGCGTATGCGTTTTCTCCTGAATATATTCAGGAGAAAACGCATACGCCCTTTTTGGCCAAGTGCGTCATTGTCGAAGTTGTGTCCCTCTTCCTGTGCTTTAAAGGCGATTCCAACGTACCTCTTGAAATCTGTTTCCTGCTATTCTGCCTCGCTTTCAAGTCCGCCTCGTTGCCTTCCCTCAACAGATTTTCAGACGATAGTTGTCATTTATTACTCTGCCGGTTTGTGAATTGCTGTGTCCCTGAGCTCCATTTTTCAACTCGTTTTTTGTTAGCTGTACGCAAGTCCAAAATTTTGGTTCAGGACCTATACTGGTTCCCGGTGGGTGGCTGAGACTCTGGTTAATTCTTCTTCCTGCCGGGAAATTAGAGAGACATGTGCCCCTCCAAATGCCTAACAGCTGCTCTCTCATTGTTTCTCCCTCTTCCCTTCCGTCCTCTGCCAAATTGGCAACGTGTGCGAACCAGGAGGTTAAAGGGGTTGTCTCTCCACGTTGGGAGATTGATAGTAAAGCAGTTGGAAAGTCAAACCGGAGCACCAGGAGAGGGACTACTCGTTGAGTTTTAGAAAACATTTGTATTCACAGTGTGTCCATTACATAGGTTTCCCGTACATGTTATAGCTGTAGTAATATTCCCTTCAACATGGAGAGTTGGGACGCATGGAATGGGGGCCATGCATTTTTGCTTTAAAGGGTCTGCATTTGCTCACCCAATCTCACCTATCCTCTCAGTCCCAAGTGTCCAGCCTTATGCCACATCCAGCTGTCATTGTAGATAGGGTCATTCCAGGTTTCATCAGAGACCCTGAAGGAAATGTAAAGAATTTCCCTGTTTTTTAGTTTTGTTTTTGAAATTCCTTTTTATAGTAGGTTTGTGGTGATTCTCGCTGCCATGTTTATGCCAGTCTAGACACACTTGATTCCCTTACTTAGACATACCAATACATAGGTTTTAAGATACTTACTAGTCAGATCTATTCCTCTGCGGGAAATATGGTGTTTTGAGTCCCTTTCACTGAAGAAGGTGTAGGTCTTGTCTATTCCACAGTTGGTTTTAGAAACGGTACCTGTGCTTATATCAAACTCTTGTTTTATGCATCACCCCACCTCTCCTTTCCCCTTAAGCAGGCATAAGAGTGTTTTCTAAATGTGAGACTCTGTTCTCATTCCTAACTCACTTCATGTGTAGCCATGTTTACAGGATCTTCATAAGTGATATCTTATGATAAGTTTCTTTTTCTGTGTGACTTATTTCACTTAGAATCTTCGTATCTGAATCCACTCACTTTGCTGCTCCTGGTGTTATGACATTGATTTCATGGCTGAGGGATATTCCATCTTACATAAATACCAGAGTTTTTGGAACCATTTTTATATTTCCTGGGATATTTTAGGTGTACCCAAGTTGAGGTTCTTGTAAGCAGTGCAGCCCTAAATTTGGGGGTGGCTCTGTCTTATTGATTTTCAGTTTTCCCAAGGTATATTCCCTAGACTGGAAGTGCCCTTGGCTCTGTAGCTCTGTTGTTTACTTGTTTTAGGGAACGCAATGCACTCCTCCAGTGAGGCAGTTGGCAATTTACATCCCGCCCATCAGCATAATATGGCTCCCTGTTCTCCAGGGCCTGTCTTGCCTTTCTATTTTTTACACATTTTGTGGATGTCCCTTTTGACCGGTGGGAAGAGAAACTTCTTTGTAGTGCAGATTTGCATTGCCCGCTTGCTTGATTGAGCAAAAAGGGCGTATGCGTTTTCTCCTGAATATATTCAGGAGAAAATGCATACGCCCTTTTTGGCCAAGTGCGTCATTTTCGAAGTTGTGCCCCACTTCCTGTGCTTTAAAGGCGATTCCAACGTACCTCTTGAAATCTGTTTCCTGCTATTCTGCCTCGCTTTCAAGTCCGCCTCGGTGCCTTCCCTCAACAGATTTTTGGACGATAGTTGTCCTTTATTACTCTGCCAGTTTGTGAATTGCTGTGCCCCTGAGCTCCATTTTTCAACTCGTTTTTTGTGAGCTGTACGCAAGTCCAAAATTTTGGTTCAGGACCTATACTGGTTCCCGGTGGGTGGCTGAGACTGTGGTTAATTATTCTTCCTGCTGGGAAATTACAGTGAAATGTGGCCGTCCAAATGCCTAACAGCTACTCTCTCATTGGTTCTCCCTCTTCCCTTCCATCCTCTGCGAAATTGGCAACCTGTGCGAACCAGGAGGTTAAAGGGGTTGTCTCTCCAAGTTGGGAGATTGATAGTAAAGCAGTTGGAAAGTCAAACCGGAGCACCAGGAGAGGGACTACTCGTTGAGTTTTAGAAAACATTTGTATTCATAGTGTGTCCATTCTCTAGGTTTCCCGTACATGTTATAGCTGTAGTAAAATTCCCTTCAACATGGAGAGTTGGGACCCATGGAATGGGGGCCATGCATTTTTGCTTTAAAGGGTCTGCATTTGCGCACCCAACCTCACCAATCCTCTCAGTCCCAAGTGTCCAGCCTTATGCCACCTCCAGCTGTCATTGTAGATAGGGTCCTTCCAGGTTTCATCAGAGAACCTGAAGGAAATGTAAAGAATTTCCCTGATTTTTGGTTTTGTTTTTGAAATTCCTTTTTATAGTGGGTTTGAGCTGATTCTCGCTGCCATGTTTATGCCAGTCTAGACAAACATGATTGCCTTACAGAGACATATCAATACATAGGATATAAGATTGTTAGTAGTCATATCTACTCCTCTGCGGGAAATATGGTGTTTTGAGTCCCTTTCACTGAGGAAGGTGTAGGTCTTGTCTATTCCACAGATGGTTATAGAAATGGTACCTGTGCTTATATCAAACTCTGGTTTTATGCATCACCGCACCTCTCCTTTCCCCTTAAGCAGGCATAAGAGTGTTTTCTAAATGTGAGACTCTGTTCTCTTCCCTAACTCTGTTCATTTGTAGCCATGTTTACAGGATCTTCATAAGTGATATCTTATGATAAGTTTCTTTTTCTGTGTGACTTATTACACTTAGAATCATCGTACCTGAATCCACTCACTTTGCTGCTCCTGGTCTTATGACATTGATTTCATGTCTGAGGGATATTCCATCGTACATAAATACCACAGTTTTTTGAACCTTTTTTATATTTCCTGGGATATTTAAGGTGTACCCAAGTTGAGGTTCTTGTAAACAGTGCAGCACTAAATTTGGGGGTGGCTCTGTCTTATTGATTTTCAGTTCTCCCAAGGTATATTCCCTAGACTGGAAGTGCCCTTGGCTCTGTAGCTCTGTTGTTTACTTGTTTTAGGGAACGCAATGCACTCGTCCAGTGAGGCAGATGGCAATTTACAACCCGCCCATCAGCATAACAAGGCTCACTCTTCTCCAGGGCCTGTCTTGCCTTTCTGTTTTTTACACATTTTGTGGATGTCCCTTTTGACCGGTGGGAAGTGATACTTCTTTGTAGTGCAGATTTGCATTGCCCGCTTGCTTGCTTGGCCAAAAAGGGCATATGTGTTTTCTCCTGAATATATTCAGGAGAAAACGCATACGCCCTTTTTGGCCAAGTGCGTCATTGTCGAAGTTGTGCCCCTCTTCCTGTGCTTTAAAGGCGATTCCAACGTACCTCTTGAAATCTGTTTCCTGATCTTCTGCCTCGCTTTCTAGTCCGCCTCGCTGCCTTCCCTCAACAGATTTTTGGATGATAGTTGTCCTTTATTACTCTGCCAGTTTGTGAATTGCTGTGCCCCTGAGCTCCATTTTTCAACTCGTTTTTTGTGAGCTGTACGCAAGTCCAAAATTTTGGTTCAGGACCTATACTGGTTCCGGGTGGGTGGCTGAGACTGTGGTTAATTCTTCTTCCTGCTGGGAAATTACAGTGAAATGTGCCCGTCCAAATGCCTAACAGCTACTCTCTCATTGGTTCTCCCTCTTCCCTTCCATCCTCTGCGAAATTGGCAACCTGTGCGAACCAGGAGGTTAAAGGGGTTGTCTCTCCACGTTGGGAGATTGATAGTAAAGCAGTTGGAAAGTCACACCGGAGCACCAGGAGAGGGACTACTCGTTGAGTTTTAGGAAACATTTGTATTCACAGTGTGTCCATTACATAGGTTTCCCGTACATGTTATAGCTGTAGTAATATTCCCTTCAACATGGAGAGTTGGGACGCATGGAATGGGGGCCATGCATTTTTGCTTTAAAGGGTCTGCATTTGCTCACCCAATCTCACCAATCCTCTCAATCCCAAGTGTCCAGCCTTATGCCACATCCAGCTGTCATTGTAGATAGGGTCATTCCAGGGTTCATCAGAGACCCTGAAGGAAATGTAAAGAATTTCCCCGTTTTTTGGTTTTGTTTTTGAAATTCCTTTTTATAGTGGGTTTGAGCTGATTCTCGCTGCCATGTTTATGCCAGTCTAGACACACTTGATTCCCTTACAGAGACATATCAATACATAGGTTTTAAGATTCTTACTAGTCAGTTCTATTCCTCTGCGGGAAATATGGGGTTTTGAGTCCCTTTCACTGAGGAAGGTGTAGGTCTTGTCTATTCCACAGTTGGTTATAGAAATTGTACCTGTGCTTATATCAAACTCTGGTTTTATGCATCACCCCACCTCTCCTTTCCCCTTAAGCAGGCATAAGAGTGTTTTCTAAATGTGAGACTCTGTTCTCTTTCCTAACTCAGTTCATGTGTAGCCATGTTTACAGGATCTTCATAAGTGATATCTTATGATAAGTTTCTTTTTCTGTGTGACTTATTTCACTTAGAATCATCGTACCTGAATCCACTCACTTTGCTGCTACTGGTCTTATGACATTGATTTCATGGCTGAGGGATATTCCATCGTACATAAAACCACAGATTTTGAACCATTTTTATATTTCCTGGGATATTTAATGTGTACCCAAGTTGAGGTTCTTGTAAGCTGTGCATGCCTAAATTTGGGGGTTGCTCTGTCTTATTGATATTCAGTTTTCCCAAGGTATATTCCCTACACTGGAAGTGCCCTTGGCTCTGTAGCTCTGTTGTTTACTTGTTTTAGGGAACGCAATGCACTCCTCCAGTGAGGCAGTTGGCAATTTACATCCCGCCCATCAGCATAACAAGGCTCCCTCTTCTCCAGGGCCTGTCTTGCCATTCTGGATTTTACACATTTTGTGGATGTCCCTTTTGACCGGTGGGAAGTGATACTTCTTTGTAGTGCAGATTTGCATTGCCCACTTGCTTGCTTGGCCAAAAAGGGCGTATGCGTTTTCTCCTGAATATATTCAGGGGAAAACGCATACGCCCTTTTTGGCCAAGTGCGTCATTGTCGAAGTTGTGCCCCTCTTCCTGTTCTTTAAAGGCGATTCCAACGTACCTCTTGAAATCTGTTTCCTGCTATTCTGCCTCGATTTCAACTCCACCTCGCTGCCTTCCCGCAACAGATTTTTTGGACGATAGTTGTCCTTTATTTCTCTGCCAGTTTGTGAATTGCTGTGCCCCTGAGCTCCATTTTTCAACTCGTTTTTTGTGAGCTGTACGCAAGTCCAAAATTTTGGTTCAGGACCCATACTGGTTCCGGGTGAGTGGCTGAGACTCTGGTTAATACTTCTTCCTGCCGGGAAATTAGAGTGACATGTGCCCGTCCAAATGCCTAACAGCAACTCTCTCATTGGTTCTCCCTCTTCCCTTCCATCCTCTGCCAAATTGGCAACCTGTGCGAACCAGGAGGTTAAAGGGGTTGTCTCTCCAAGTTGGGAGATTGATAGTAAAGCAGTTGGAAAGTCAACGCGGAGCACCAGGACAGGGACTACTCGTTGAGTTTTAGAAACCTTTTGTATTCACAGTGTGTCCATTCTCTAGGTTTCCCGTACATGTTATACCTGTAGTAATATTCCCTTCAACATGGAGATTTGGGACCCATGGAGTGGGGGCCATGCATTTTTGCTTTAAGGGGTCTGCATTTGCTCACCCAATCTCACCAATCCTCTCAGTACCGGGTGTCCAGCCTTATGCCACATCCAGCTGTCATTGTAGATAGGGTCCTTCCAGGTTTCATCAGAGACCCTGAAGGAAATGTAAAGAATTTCCCTGATTTTTGGTTTTGTTTTTGAAATTCCTTTTTATAGTGGGTTTGAGCTGATTCTCGCTGCCATGTTTATGCCAGTCTAGACAAACATGATTGCCTTACAGAGACATATCAATACATAGGATATAAGATTGTTAGTAGTCAGATCTACTCCTCTGCGGGAAATATGTGGTTTTGAGTCCCTTTCACTGAGGAAGGTGTAGGTCTTGTCTATTCCACAGATGGTTATAGAAATGGTACCTGTGCTTATATCAAACTCTGGTTTTATGCATCACCCCACCTCTCCTTTCCCCTTAAGCAGGCATAAGAGTGTTTTCTAAATGTGAGACTCTGTTCTCTTCCCTAACTCTGTTCATTTGTAGCCATGTTTACAGGATCTTCATAAGTGATATCTTATGATAAGTTTCTTTTTCTGTGTGACTTATTACACTTAGAATCATCGTACCTGAATCCACTCACTTTGCTGCTCCTGGTCTTATGACATTGATTTCATGTCTGAGGGATATTCCATCGTACATAAATACCACAGTTTTTTGAAACTTTTTTATATTTCCTGGGATATTTAAGGTGTACCCAAGTTGAGGTTCTTGTAAACAGTGCAGCCCTAAATTTGGGGGTGGCTCTGTCTTATTGATTTTCAGTTTTCCATGGTATATTCCCTAGACTGGAAGTGCCCTTGGCTCTGTAGCTCTGTTGTTTACTTGTTTTAGGGAACGCAATGCACTCGTCCAGTGAGGCAGTTGGCAATTTACAACCCGCCCATCAGCATAACAAGGCTCACTCTTCTCCAGGGCCTGTCTTGCCTTTCTGTTTTTTACACATTTTGTGGATGTCCCTTTTGACCGGTGGGAAGTGATACTTCTTTGTAGTGCAGATTTGCATTGCCCGCTTGCTTGCTTGGCCAAAAAGGGCGTATGCGTTTTCTCCTGAATATATTCAGGAGAAAACGCATACGCCCTTTTTGGCCAAGTGCGTCATTGTCGAAGTTGTGCCCCTCTTCCTGTGCTTTAAAGGCGATTCCAACGTACCTCTTGAAATCTGTTTCCTGATCTTCTGCCTCGCTTTCTAGTCCGCCTCGCTGCCTTCCCTCAACAGATTTTTGGATGATAGTTGTCCTTTATTACTCTGCCAGTTTGTGAATTGCTGTGCTCCTGAGCTCCATTTTTCAACTCGTTTTTTGTGAGCTGTACGCAAGTCCAAAATTTTGGTTCAGGACCTATACTGGTTCCGGGTGGGTGGCTGAGACTGTGGTTAATACTTCTTCCTGCCGGGAAATTAGAGTGACATGTGCCCGTCCAAATGCCTAACAGCTACTCTCTCATTGGTTCTCCCTTTTCCCTTCCGTCCTCTGCAAAATTGGCAACCTGTGCGAACCAGGAGGTTAAAGGGGTTGTCTCTCCAAGTTGGGAGATTGATAGTAAAGCAGTTGGAAAGTCAAAGCGGAGCACCAGGAGAGGGACTACTCGTTGAGTTTTAGAAACCTTTTGTATTCACAGTGTGTCCATTCTCTAGGTTTCCCGTACATGTTATAGCTGTAGTAATATTCCCTTCAACCTGGAGATTTGGGACCCATGGAATGGGGGCCATGCATTTTTGCTTTAAGGGGTCTGCATTTGCTCACCCAATCTCACCAATCCTCTCAGTCCCGGGTGTCCAGCCTTATGCCACATCCAGCTGTCATTGTAGATAGGGTCATTCCAGGTTTCATCAGAGACCCTGAAGGAAATGTAAAGAATTTCCCTGTTTTTTGGATTTGTTTTTGAAATTCCTTTTTTTAGTGGGTTTGAGCTGATTCTCGCTGCCATGTTTATGCCAGTCTAGACACACTTGATTCCCTTACAGAGACATATCAATACATAGGTTTTAAGATTCTTACTAGTCAGATCTATTCCTCTGCGGGAAATATGGGGTTTTGTGTCACTTTCACTGAGGAAGGTGTAGGTCTTGTCTATTCCACAGTTGGTTTTAGAAATGGTACCTGTGCTTATATCAAACTCTGGTTTTATGCATCACCCCACCTCTCCTTTCCCCTTAAGCAGGCATAAGAGTGTTTTCTAAATGTGAGACTCTGTTCTCTTTCCTAACTCAGTTCATGTGTAGCCATGTTTACAGGATCTTCATAAGTGATATCTTATGATAAATTTCTTTTTCTGTGTGACTTATTTCTCTTAGAATCATCGTACCTGAATCCACTCACTTTGCTGCTCCTGGTCTTATGACATTGATTTCATGGCTGAGGGATATTCCATCGTACATAAATACCACAGTTTTTAAACCATTTTTATATTTCCTGGGATATTTAAGGTGTACCCAAGTTGAGGTTCTTGTAAGCAGTGCAGCCCTATATTTGGGGGTGGCTCTGTCTTATTGATTTTCAGTTTTCCCAAGGTATATTCCCTAGACTGGAAGTGCCCTTGGCTCTGTAGCTCTGTTGTTTACTTGTTTTAGGGAACGCAATGCACTCCTCCAGTGAGGCAGTTGGCAATTTACAACCCGCCCATCAGCATTACAAGGCTCCCTCTTCTCCAGGGCCTGTCTTGCCTTTCTGGTTTTTACACATTTATGGATGTCCCTTTTGACCGGTGGGAAGTGATACTTCTTTGTAGTGCAGATTTGCATTGCCCGCTTGCTTGCTTGTCCAAAAAGGGCGTATGTGTTTTTTCCTGTATATATTCAGGAGATAACTCATACGCCCTTTTTGGCCAAGTGCGTCATTGTCGAAGTTGTGGCCCTCTTCCTGTGCTTTAAAGGCGATTACAACGTACCTCTAGAAATCTGTTTCCTGCTATTCTGCCTCGCTTTCAAGTCTGCCTCGTTACCTTCCCTCAACAGATTGTTGGACGATAGTTGTCCTTTATTACTCTGCCAGTTTGTGAATTGCTGTGCCCCTGAGCTCCATTTTTCAACTTTTTTTTTGTGAGCTTTACGCAAGTCAAAAATTTTGGTTCAGGACCTATAATGGTTCCCGGTGGGTGGCTGAGACTTTGATTAATTCTTCTTCCTCCCGGGAAATTAGAGTGACATGTGCCCGTCCAAATGCCTAACCGCTAGTCTCTCATTGGTTCTCCCTCTTCCCTTCCATCCTCTACCAAATTGGCAACCTGTGCGAACCAGGAGCTTAAAGGGTCTTTCTCTCCAAGTTGGAAGATTGATAGTAAAGCAGTTGGAAAGTCAAATCGGAGCGCCAGGAGAGGGACTATTCGTTGAGATTTAGAAACCGTTTGTATTCACTGTGTGTCCATTCTCTAGGTTTCCTGTACATGTTATAACTATAGTAATATTCCCTTCAACCTGCAGAGTTGGGACCCATGGAATTGGGGCCATTATTGTTTGTTTAAAGGGTCTGCATTTGCTCACCCAATCTCACCAATCCTCACAGTCCCAAGTGTCCAGCCTTATGCCACATCCAGCTGTCATTGTAGATAGGGACATTCCAGGTTTCATCAGAGACCCTGAAGGAATTGTAAAGAGTTTCCCTGTTTTTTGGTTTTGTTTTTGAAATTCCTTTTTATAGTTGTTTTGAGCTGATTCTCGCTGCAATGTTTATGCCAGTCTAGACACACTTGATTCCTTTACAGAGACATATCAATACATAGGTTTTAAGATTCATAGTAGTCAGATCTATTCCTCTGCGGGAAATATGGGGTTTTCAGTCCCTTTCACTGAGGAAGGTGTAGGTCTTGTCTATTCCAAAGTTTGTTTTAGAAACGGTACCTGTGCTTATATCAAACTCTGGTTTTATGCATCACCCCACCTCTCCTTTGCCCTTAAGGAGGCATAAGAATGTTTTCTAAATGTGAGACTCTGTTCTCTTTCCTAACTCAGTTCATGTGTAGCCATGTTTACAGGATCTTCATAAGTGATATCTTATGATAAGTTTCTTTTTCTGTGTGACTTATTTCACTTAGAATCTTCGTACCTGAATCCACTCACTTTTCTGCTTCTGGTCTTTTGACATTTATTTCATGGCTGATGGATATTCCATCGTACATAAGTACCACAATTTTTTGAACCATTTTTAGATTTCCTGGGATATTTAAATTGTACCCACGTTGATGTTCTTGTAAGCAGTACAGCCCTAAATTTAGGGGTGGCTCTGTCTTATTGATTTTCAGTTGTCCCAAGGTATATTCCCAAGACTGGAAGTGCCCTTGGCTCTGTAGCTCTGTTGTTTACTTGTTTTAGGGAACTCAATGCACTCCTCCAGTGAGGCAGTTGGCAATTTACATCCCGCCCATCAGCATAACAAGCCTCCCTGTTCTCCAGGGCCTGTCTTGCCTTTCTGGTTTTTACACATTTTGTCATGTCCCATTTGACCGGTGGGAAGTGATACTTCTTTGTAGTGCAGATTTGCATTGCCCGCTTGCTTGCTTGGCCAAAAAGGGCGTATGCATTTTCTCTTGAATATATTCAGCAGAAAACGCCTACGCCCTTTTTGGCCAAGTGTGTCATTGTCGAAGTCGTGCCCCTCTTCCTGTGCTTTAATGGCGATTCCAACGTACCTCTTGAAATCTGTTTCCTGCTATTCTGCCTCGCTTTCAAATCCGCCTCGTTGCCATCCCTCAACAGAGTTTTGGATGATAGTTGTCTTTTATTACTCTGCCAGTTTGTGAATTGCTGTGCCCCAGAGCTCCATTTTTCAACTCGTTTTTTGTGAGCTGAACGCAAGTCCAAAATTTTGGTTCAGGACATACACTGGTTCCCGGTGCGTGGCTGAGTCTTTTGTTAATTCTTCTTCCTGCCGGGAAATTAGAGTGACATGTGCCCGTCCAGATGCCTAACAGCTACTCTCTAATTGGTTCTCCCTCTTCCCTTCCATCCTCTGCCAAATTGGCAACATGTGCGAACCAGGAGCTTAAAGGTTCTTCCTCTCTAAGTTGGGAGATTGATAGTAAAGCAGTTGGAAAGTCAAACCGGAGCACCAGGAGAGGGACTATTCGTTGAGTTTTAAAAACCTTTTGTATTCACAGTGTGTCATTCTCTAGGTTTCCCGTACATGTTATAGCTGTAGTAATATTCCCTTCAACCTGGAGAGTTGGGACCCTTGGAATGGGGGCCATGCATTTTTGCTTTAAAGGGTCTGCATTTGCTCACCCAATCTCACCAATCCTCTCAGTCCCAAGTGTCCAGCTTTATGCCACATCCAGCTGTCATTGTAGATAGGGTCATTCCAGGTTTCTTCAGAGAACCTGAAGGAATTGTAAAGAATTTCCCTGTTTTTTGGTTTTGTTTTTGAAATTCCTTTTTATAGTGGGTTTGAGCTGATTCTCGCTGCCATGTTTATGCCAGTCTAGACACACATGATTCCGTTACGGAGGCATATCAATACCTAGGTTTTTAGATTCTTACTAGTCAGATCTATTCCTCTGCGGGAAATATGGGGTTTTGAGTCCCTTTCACTGAGGAAGGTGTAGGTCTTGTCTATTCCACAGTTGGTTTTAGAAATGGTACCTGTGCTTATATCAAACTCTGGTTTTATGAATCACCCCACCTCTCCTTTCCCCTTCAGCAGGCCTAAGAGTGTTTTCTAAATGTGAGACTCTGTTCTCATTCCTAACTCACTTCATGTGTAGCCATGTTTACAGGATCTTCATAAGTGATATCTTATGATAAGTTTCTTTTTCTGTGTGACTTATTTCACTTAGAATCATCGTACCTGAATGCACTCACTTTGCTGCTCATGGTCTTATGACATTGATTTCATGGCTGAGGGATATTCCATCGTACATAAGTACCACCATTTTTTAAACCGTTTTTATATTTCCTGGGATATTTAAGGTGTACCCAAGTTGAGGTTCTTGTAAGCAGTGCAGCCCTAAATTTGGGGGTGGCTCTGTCTTATGGATTTTCAGTTTTCCCAAGGTATATTCCCTAGAATGGAAGTGCCCTTGGCTCTGTAGCTCTGTTGTTTTCTGGTTTTAGGGAACGCAATGCACTCCTCCAGTGAGGCAGTTGGCAATTTACGTCCCTCCCATCAGCATAACAAGGCTCCCTGTTCTCCAGGGCCTGTCTTGCCTTTCTGTTTTTTACACATTTTGTGGATGTCCCCTTTGACCGGTGGGAAGTGATACTTCTTTGTAGTGCAGATTTGCCTTGCCCGCTTGCTTGCTTGGCCAAAAAGGGCGTATGCGTTTTCTCCTGAATATATTCAGGAGAAAACGCATACGCCCTTTGAGGCCAAGTGCATCATTGTCGAAGTTGTGCCCCTCTTCCTGTGCTTTAAAGGCGATTCCAACCTACCTCTTGAAATCTGTTTCCTGCTATTCTGCCTCGCTTACAAGTCCGCCTCGTTGCCTTCCCTCAACAGATTTTTGGACGATAGTTGTTCTTTATTTCTCTGCCAGTTTGTGAATTGCTGTGCCCCTGAGCTCCATTTTTCATCTCGTTTTTTGTGAGCTCTACACAATTCCAAAATTTTGATTCAGGACCTATACTGGTTCCCGGTGTGTGGCTGAGACTTGGTTAATTCTTCTTCCTGCCGGGAAATTAGAGTGACATGTGCCCGTCCAAATGCCTAACAGCTACTCTCTCATTGGATCTCCTTCTTCCCTTCCATCCACTGCCAAATTAGCAACATCTGCGAACCACGGGTTTAAAGGGGCTTTCTCTCCATGTTGGGAGATTGATAGTAAAGCAGTTGGAAAGTAAAACCGGAGCACCAGGAGAGGGACTATTCATTGAGTTTTAGAAACCTTTTATATTCACAGAGTGTCTATTCTCTAGGTTTCCCGTACATGTTATAGCTATAGTAATATTCCCTTTAACCTGGAGAGTTGGTACCCATGGAATGGGGGCCATGCATTATTGCTTTAAAGGGTCTGCATTTGCTCACCCAATCTCACCAATCCTCTCAGTCCCAAGTGTCCAGCCTTATGCCACATCCAGCTTTCATTTTAGATAGGGTCATTCCAAGTTTCATCAGAGACCCAGAAGGAATTGTAAAGAATTACCCTGTTTTTTGGTTTTGTTTTTGAAATTCGTTTTTATGGTGGGTTTGAGCTGATTCTCGCAGCCATGTTTATGCCAGTCTAGATACACTTGATTCCGTAACGGAGACATATGAATACATAGGTTTTAAGATTCTTACTTGTCAGATCTATTCCTCTGCAGTAAATATGGGGATTTGAGTCCCTTTCACTGAGGAAGGTGTAGGTCTTTTCTGTTCCAAAGTTGGTTTTAATAACGGGACCTGTGCTTATATCAATCTCTGGTTTTATGCATCACCCCACCTCTCCTTCCCCATAAGCAGGCATAAGAGTGTTTTCTAAATATGGGACTCTGTTCTCTTTCCTAACTCAGTTCATGTGTAGCCATTTTTACAGGATCTTCATAAGTGATATCTTATGATAAGTTTCTTTTTCTGTGTGACTTATTTCAATTAGAATCATCGTACCTGAATCCACTCACTTTGCTGCTCCTGGTCTTATGACATTGATTTCATGGCTGAGGGATATTCCGTCATATATAAATACCACAATTTTTTGTACCATTTTTATATTTCCTGGGATATTTAAGGTGTACCCAAGTTGAGGTTCTTGTAAGCAGTGCAGCCCTAAATTTGGGGGTGGCTCTGTCTTATTGATTTTCAGTATTCCAAAGGTATATTCCCTAGAATGGAAGTGCCCTTGGCTCTGTAGCTCTGTTGTTTACTTCTTTTAGGGAACGCAGTGCACTCCTCCAGTGAGGCAGTTGGCAATTTACATCCCGCCCTTCAGCATAACAAGGCTCCCTGTTCTACAGGACCTGTCTTGCCTTTCTGGTTTTTAAACATTTTGTGGATGTCCCTTTTGACCGGTTGGAAGTGATACTTCTTTGTAGTGCAGATTTGCATTGCCCGCTTGCTTGCTTGGCCAAAAAGGGCGTATGCGTTTTGTCCTGAATATATTCAGGAGAAAACGCATACGCCCTTTTTGGCCAAGTGCGTCATTGTCGAAGTTGTGCCCCTCTTCCTGTGCTTTAAAGGCGATTCCAACGTACCTCTTGAAATCTGTTTCCTGCTATTCTGTCTCTATTTCAAGTCCGCCTCGCTGCCTTCCCTCAACAGATTTTTTGGACGATAGTTGTCCTTTATTTCTCTGCCAGTTTGTGAATTGCTGTGCCCCTGAGCTCCATTTTTCAACTCGTTTTTGTGAGCTGTACACAAGTCCAAAATTTTGGTTCAGGACCCATACTGGTTCCTGGTGAGTGGCTGAGACTCTGGTTAATACTTCTTCCTGCCGGGAAATTAGAGTGATATGTGCCCGTCCAAATGCCTAACAGCTACTCTCTCATTGGTTCTCCCTCTTCCCTTCCATCCTCTGCCAAATTGGCAACCTGTGCGAACCAGGAGGTTAAAGGGTTTGTCTCTCCAAGTTGGGAGATTGATAGTAAAGCAGTTGGAAAGTCAACGCGGAGCACCAGGACAGGGACTACTCGTTGAGTTTTAGAAACCTTTTGTATTCACAATGTGTCCATTCTCTAGATTTCCCGTACATGTTATAGCTGTAGTAATATTCCCTTCAACCTGGAGATTTGGGACCCATGGAATGGGGGCCATGCATTTTTGCTTTAAGGGGTCTGCATTTGCTCACCCAATCTCACCAATCCTCTCAGTCCCGGGTGTCCAGCCTTATGCCACATCCAGCTGTCATTGTAGATAGGGTCATTCCAGGTTTCATCAGAGACCCTGAAGGAAATGTAAAGAATTTCCCTGTTTTTTGGATTTGTTTTTGAAATTCCTTTTTTTAGTGGGTTTGAGCTGATTCTCGCTGCCATGTTTATGCCAGTCTAGACACACTTGATTCCCTTACAGAGACATATCAATACATAGGTTTTAAGATTATTACTAGTCAGATCTATTCCTCTGCGGGAAATATGGGGTTTTGTGTCACTTTCACTGAGGAAGGTGTAGGTCTTGTCTATTCCACAGTTGGTTTTAGAAATGGTACCTGTGCTTATATCAAACTATGGTTTTATGCATCACCCCACCTCTCCTTTCCCCTTAAGCAGGCATAAGAGTGTTTTCTAAATGTGAGACTCTGTTCTCTTTCCTAACTCAGTTCATGTGTAGCCATGTTTACAGGATCTTCATAAGTGATATCTTATGATAAATTTCTTTTTCTGTGTGACTTATTTCTCTTAGAATCATCGTACCTGAATCCACTCACTTTGCTGCTCCTGGTCTTATGACATTGATTTCATGGCTGAGGGATATTCCATCGTACATAAATACCACAGTTTTTGAACCATTTTTATATTTCCTGGGATATTTAAGGTGTACCCAAGTTGAGGTTCTTGTAAGCAGTGCAGCCCTATATTTGGGGGTGGCCCTGTCTTATTGATTTTCAGTTTTCCCAAGGTATATTCCCTAGACTGGAAATGCCCTTGGCTCTGTAGCTCTGTTGTTTACTTGTTTTAGGGAACGCAATGCACTCCTCCAGTGAGGCAGTTGGCAATTTACAACCCGCCCATCAGCATAACAAGGCTCCCTCTTCTCCAGGGCCTGTCTTGCCTTTCTGGTTTTTACACATTTATGGATGTCCCTTTTGACCGGTGGGAAGTGATACTTCTTTGTAGTGCAGATTTGCATTGCCCGCTTGCTTGCTTGTCCAAAAAGGGCGTATGTGTTTTTTCCTGTATATATTCAGTAGAAAACGCATACGCCCTTTTTGGCCAAGTGCGTCATTGTTGAAGTTGTGCCCCTCTTCCTGTGCTTTAAAGGCGATTCCAACGTACCTCTAGAAATCTGTTTCCTGCTATTCTGCCTCGCTTTCAAGTCTGCCTCGTTACCTTCCCTCAACAGATAGTTGGACGATAGTTGTCCTTTATTACTCTGCCAGTTTGTGAATTGCTGTGCCCCTGAGCTCCATTTTTCAACTTTTTTTTTGTGAGCTTTACGCAAGTCAAAAATTTTTGTTCAGGACCTATAATGGTTCCCGGTGGGTGGCTGAGACTTTGATTAATTCTTCTTCCTCCCGGGAAATTAGAGTGACATGTGCCCGTCCAAATGCCTAACCGCTAGTCTCTCATTGGTTCTCCCTCTTCCCTTCCATCCTCTACCAAATTGGCAACCTGTGCGAACCAGGAGCTTAAAGGGTCTTTCTCTCCAAGTTGGAAGATTGATAGTAAAGCAGTTGGAAAGTCAAATCGGAGCGCCAGGAGAGGGACTATTCGTTGAGATTTAGAAACCTTTTGTATTCACTGTGTGTCCATTCTCTAGGTTTCCTGTACATGTTATAACTATAGTAATATTCCCTTCAACCTGCAGAGTTGGGACCCATGGAATTGGGGCCATTATTGTTTGCTTTAAAGGGTCTGCATTTGCTCACCCAATCTCACCAATCCTCACAGTCCCAAGTGTCCAGCCTTATGCCACATCCAGCTGTCATTGTAGATAGGGACATTCCAGGTTTCATCAGAGACCCTGAAGGAATTGTAAAGAGTTTCCCTGTTTTTTGGTTTTGTTTTTGAAATTCCTTTTTATAGTTGGTTTGAGCTGATTCTCGCTGCAATGTTTATGCCAGTCTAGACACACTTGATTCCTTTACAGAGACATATCAATACATAGGTTTTAAGATTCATAGTAGTCAGATCTATTTCTCTGCGGGAAATATGGGGTTTTGAGTCCCTTTCACTGAGGAAGGTGTAGGTCTTGTCTATTCCAAAGTTGGTTTTAGAAACGGTACCTGTGCTTATATCAAACTCTGGTTTTATGCATCACCCCACCTCTCCTTCGCCCTTAAGGAGGCATAAGAATGTTTTCTAAATGTGAGACTCTGTTCTCTTTCCTAACTCAGTTCATGTGTAGCCATGTTTACAGGATCTTCATAAGTGATATCTTATGATAAGTTTCTTTTTCTGTGTGACTTATTTCACTTAGAATCTTCGTACCTGAATCCACTCACTTTTCTGCTTCTGGTCTTTTGACATTTATTTCATGGCTGATGGATAATCCATCGTACATAAGTACCACAATTTTTTGAACCATTTTTAGATTTCCTGGGATATTTAAATTGTACCCACGTTGATGTTCTTGTAAGCAGTACAGCCCTAAATTTAGGGGTGGCTCTGTCTTATTGATTTTCAGTTTTCCCAAGGTATATTCCCTAGACTGGAAGTGCCCTTGGCTCTGTAGCTCTGTTGTTTACTTGTTTTAGGGAACTCAATGCACTCCTCCAGTGAGGCAGTTGGCAATTTACATCCCGCCCATCAGCATAACAAGGCTCCCTGTTCTCCAGGGCCTGTCTTGCCTTTCTGGTTTTTACACATTTGTTTATGTCCCTTTTGACCGGTGGGAAGTGATACTTCTTTGTAGTGCAGATTTGCATTGCCCGCTTGCTTGCTTGGACAAAAAGGGCGTATGCATTTTCCCTTGAATATATTCAGCAGAAAACGCCTACGCCCTTTTTGGCCAAGTGTGTCATTGTCGAAGTCGTGCCCCTCTTCCTGTGCTTTAATGGCGATTCCAACGTACCTCTTGAAATCTGTTTCCTGCTATTCTGCCTCGCTTTCAAATCCGCCTCGTTGCCATCCCTCAACAGAGTTTTGGATGATAGTTGTCTTTTATTACTCTGCCAGTTTGTGAATTGCTGTGCCCCTGAGCTCCATTTTTCAACCCCTTTTTTTGTGAGCTGAACGCAAGTCCAAAATTTTGGTTCAGGACATATACTGGTTCCCGGTGCGTGGCTGAGTCTTTTGTTAATTCTTCTTCCTGCCGGGAAATTAGAGTGACATGTGCCCGTCCAAATGCCTAACAGCTACTCTCTAATTGGTTCTCCCTCTTCCCTTCCATCCTCTGCCAAATTGGCAACCTGTGCGAACCAGGAGTTTTAAGGGTGTGTCTCTCCAAGTTGAGAGATTGATAAGAAAGCAGTTGGAAAGTCAAACCGGAGCACCAGGAGAGGGACTATTCATTGAGTTTTAGAAACCTTTTGTATTCAAGGTGTGTCCATTCTCTATGTTTCCCGTAAATCTTATAGATGTAGTAATATTTCCTTCAACCTGGAGGGTTGGGAAGCATGGAATGGGGCCATGCATTATTGCTTTAAAGGGTCTGCATTTGCTTACCCAATCTCACCAATCCTCTCAGTCCCAAGTGTCCAGCCTTATGCCACATCAAGCTGTCATTGTATATAGGGTCATTCCAGGTTTCATCAGTGACCCTGAAGGAATTGTAAAGAATTTCCCTGTTTTTTGGTTTTGTTTTTGAAATTCCTTTTTATAGAGGGTTTGAGCAGATTCTCGCTGCCATGTTTATGCCTGTCTAGACACACTAGATTCCCTTATGGAGACATATCAATACATAGGTTTTAAGATTCTTACTAGTCAGATCTATTCCTCTGCGGGAAATATGGGGTTTTGAGTCCCTTTCACTGAGGAAGGTGTAGGTCTTGTCCTTTCCAAAAGTGATTTTACAAACGGTACCTGTGCTTATGTCAAACTCAGGTTTTATGCATCACCCCACCTCTCCTTCCCCCTTAAGCAGGCATAAGAGTGTTTTCTAAATGTGAGTCTCTGTTCCCTTTCCTAACTCAGTTCATCTGTAGCCATGTTTACAGGATCTTCATAAGTGATATCTTATGATAAGTTTCTTTTTTCTGTGTGATTTATTTCACTTAGAATCATCGTACCTGAATCCACTCACTTTGCTGTTCCTGGTCTTATGACATTGATTTCATGACTGAGGGATATTCCATCGTACATAAATACCACAGTTTTTGGAACCATTTTTATATTTCCTGGGATATTTAAGGTGTACCCAAGTTCAGGTTCTTGTAAGCAGGGCAGCCCTAAATTTGGGGGTGGCTCTCTCTTATTGATTTTCAGATTTCCCAAAGTATATTCCCTAGACTGGAAGTGCCCTTGGCTCTGTAGCTCTGTTGTTTACTTGTTTTAGGGAACGCAGTGCACCCCTCAAGTGAGGCAGTTGGCAATTTACATCCCGCCACTCAGCATAACAAGGCTCCCTGTTCTCCAGGGCCTGTCTTGCCTTTCTGGTTTTTACACATTGTGTGGATGTCCCTTTTGACCGGTGGGAAGTGATACTTGTTTTTAGTGCAGATTTGCATTTCCGCTTGCTTGCTTAGCCAAAAAGGGCGTATGCGTATTCAGGAGAAAACACATACGCCCTTTTTGGCCAAGTGCCTCATTCTCGAAGTTGTGCCCCTCTTCCTGTGCTTTAAAGGCGATTCCAACGTACCTCTTGAAATCTGTTTCCTTCTATTCGGCCTCACTTTCAAGTCCGCCTCGTTGCCTTCCCTCAACAGATTTTTGGACGATAGTTGTGCTTTATTACTCTGCCAGTTTGTGAATTGCTGTGCCCCTGAGCTCCATTTTTCAACTCGTTTTTTGTGAGCTGTACTCAAGTCCAAAATTTTGGTTCAGGATCTATACTGGTTCCCGGTGGGTTTCTCAGACTTTGCTTAAATCTTCTTCCTTCTGGGAAATTAGAGTGACATGTGCCCGTCCAAATGCCTAACAGCTACTCTCTCATTGGTTCTCCCTCTTCCCTTCCATCCTCTGCCAAATTGGCAACCTCTGCGATCCGGGAGTTTAAAGGGGCTGTCTCTCCAAGTTGGGAGATTGATAGTAAAGCAGTTGGAAAGTCAAACCGGAGCACCAGGAGAGGGACTATTCGTTGAGTTTTAGAAACCTTTTGTATTCACAGTGTGTCCATTCTCTAGGTATCCCGTACATGTTATAGCTGTAGTAATATTCCCTATAACCTGGAGAGTTGGGACCCATGGAATGGGCGCCATGCATTATTGCTTTAAAGGGTCTGCGTTTGCTCACCCAATCTCACCAATCCTCTCAGTCCCAAGTGTCCAGCCTTATGCCACATCCAGCTGTCATTGTAGATAGGGTCATTCCAGGTTTCATCAGAGACCCTGAAGGAATTGTAAAGAATTTCCCTGTTTTTTGGTTTTGTTTTTGAAATTCCTTTTTATAGTGGCTTTGAGCTGATTCTCGCTGCCATGTTTATGCCAGTCTAGACACACTTGTTTCCCTTACGGAGACATATCAATACATGGGTTTTAAGATTCTTACTAGTCAGATCTATTCCTCTGCGGGAAATATGGGGTTTTGAGTCCCTTTCACTGAGGAAGGTGTAGGTCTTGTCTATTTCAAAGTTGGTTTTAGAAACGGTATCCGTGCTTATATCAAACTCTGGTTTTACGCATCACCCCACCTCTCCTTCCCCCTTAAGCAGGCATAACAGTGTTTTCTAAATGTGAGACTCTGTTCTCTTTCTTAACTCAGTTCATGTGTAGCCATGTTTACAGGATCTTCATAAGTGATATCTTATGATAAGTTTCTTTTTTCTATGTGACTTATTTCACTTAGAATCATCGTACCTGAATCCACTCACTTTGCTGCTCCTGGTCTTATGACATTGATTTCATGGCTGAGGGATATTCCATCGTACATAACTACCACAATTTTTTGAACCATTTTTATATTTCCTGGGATATTTAAGGTGTACCCAAGTTGAGGTTCTTGTAAGCAGTGCAGCCCTAAATTTGGGGGTGGATCTGTCTTATTGATTTCCAGTTTTCCCAAGGTATATTCCCTCGACTGGAAGTGCCCTTGGCTCTGTAGCTCTGTTGTTTACTTGTTTTAGGGAAACAATGCTCTCCTCCTATGAGGCAGTTGGCAATTTGCATCCCGCCCATCAGCATAACAAGGCTCCCTGTTCTCCAGGGCCTGTCTTGCCTTTCTGGTTTTTACACATTTTGTGATTTTCCCTTTTGACCGGTGGGAAGTGATACTTCTTTGTAGTGCAGCTTTGCATTGCCCGCTTGCTTGCTTGGCCAAAAAGGGCGTATGCGTTTTCTCCTGAATATATTCAGGAGAAAACGCATACGCCCTTTTTGGCCAAGTGCATCATTGTCGAAGTTGTGCCCCTCTTCCTGTGCTTTAAAGGCGATTCCAACGTACCTCTTGAAATCTGTTTCCTGCTATTCTGCCTCGCTTTCAAGTCCACCTCGTTGCCTTCCCTCAACAGATTTTTGGACGATAGTTGTCCTTTATTACTCTTCCAGTTTGTGAATTGCTGTGCCCCTGAGCTCCATTTTTCAACTCGTTTTTTGTGAGCTCTACTCAAGTCCAAAATTTTGGTTCAGGACCTATACTGGTTCCCGGTGGGTGGCTGAGACTCTGGTTAATTCTTCTTCCTGCCGGGAAATTAGAGTGACATGTGCCCGTCCAAATGCCTAACAGCTACTCTCTCATTGGTTCTCCCTCTTCCCTTCCATCCTCTGCCAAATTGGCAACCTGTGCGCACTAGGAGGTTAAACGGGTTGTGTCACAAGTTGGGAGATTGATAGTAAAGCAGTTGGAATGTCAAACCGGAGCACCAGGAGAGGGACTACTCGTTGAGTTTTAGAAACGTTTTGTATTCACAGTGTGTCCATTCTCTAGGTTTCCCGTACATGTTATAGCTGTAGTAATATTCCCTTCAACATGGAGAGTTGGGACCCATGTAATGGGGGCCATGCATTTTTGCTTTAAACGGTCTGAATTTGCTCACCCAATCTCACCAAACCTCTCAGTCCCAAGTGTCCATCCTTATGCCACATCCAGCTGTCATTGTAGAGAGGGTCATTCCAGGTTTCATCAGAGACCCTGAAGGAAATGTAAAGAATTTCCCTGTTTTTTGGTTTTGTTTTTGAAATTCCTTTTTATAGTGGGTTTGAGCTGATTCTCGCTGCCATGTTTATGCCAGTCTAGACACAGTTGATTCCCTTACAGAGACATATCAATACATAGGTTTTAAGATTCTTACTAGTCATATCTATTCCTCTGTGGGAAATATGGGGTTTTGAGTCCCTTCACTGAGGAAGGTGTAGGTCTTTTCTATTCCAAAGTTGGTTTTAGAAATGGTACCTGTGCTTATGTCAAACTCAGGTTTTATGCATCACCCCACCTCTCCTTCTCCCTTAAGGAGGCATAAGAGTGTTTTCTAAATGTGAGAATCTGTTCTCTTTCCTAACTCCCTTAATGTGTAGCCATGTTTACAGGATCTTCATAAGTGATATCTTATGATAAGTTTCTTTTTCTGTGTGACTTATTTCACTTAGAATCATCGTACCTGAATCCACTCACTTTGCTGCTCCTGGTCTTATGACATTGATTTCATGACTGAGGGATATTCCATCGAACATAAATACCACAGTTTTTGGAACCATTTTTATATTTCCTGGGATATTTAAGGTGTACCCAAGTTCAGGTTCTTGTAAGCAGTGCAGCCCTAAATTTGGGGGTGGCTCTGTCTTATTGATTTTCAGATTTCCCAAGGTATATTCACTAGACTGGAAGTGCCCTTGGCTCTGTAGCTCTGTTGTTTACTTGTTTTAGGGAACGCAGTGCACTCCTCCAGTGAGGCAGTTGGCAATTTACATCCCGCCCATCAGCATAACAAGGCTCCCTGTTCTCCAGGACCTGTCTTGCCTTACTGGTTTTTACACATTTTGTGGATGTCCCTTTTGAGAGGTGGGAAGTGATACTTCTTTGTAGTGCAGATTTGCATTGCCCGCTTGCTTGCTTGGCCAAAAAGGGCGTATGTGTTTTCTCCTGAATATATTCAGGAGAAAACGCATACGCCCTTTTTGGCCAAGTGCATCATTGTCGAAGTTGTGCCCCTCTTCCTGTGCTTTAAAGGCGATTCCAACGTACCTCTTGAAATCTGTTTCCTGCTATTCTGCCTCGCTTTCAATTCCGCCTCGTTGCCTTCCATCAATAGATTTTTGGACGATAGTTGTCCTTTATTACTCTGCCAGTTTGTGGATTGCTGTGCCCCTGAGCTCCATTATTCAACTTGTTTTTTGTGAGCTGTACGCAAGTCCAAAATTTTGGTTCAGTACCTATACTGGTTCAGGGTGGGTGGCTGAGACTCTGGTTAATTCTTCTTCCTGCTGGGAAATTAGAGTGAGATGTGCCCGTCCAAATGCCTAACACCTACTCTCTCATTGGTTCTCCCTCTTCCCTTCCATCCTCTACCAAATTGGCAACCTTTGCGAACCAGGAGGTTAAACGGGTTGTCTCACAAGTTGGGAGATTGATAGTAAAGCAGTTGGAAAGTCAAACCGGACAACCAGGAGAGGGACTACTCGTTGAGTTTAGAAACCTTTTGTATTCACATTGTGTCCATTCTCTAGGTTTCCCGTACATGTTATAGCTGTAGTAATATTCCCTTCAACATGGAGAGTTGGGACCCATGGAATGGGGGCCAGCATTTTTGCTTTAAACGGTCTGCATTTGCTCACCCAATCTCATCAAACCTCTCAGTCTCATGTGTCCAGCCTTATGCCATATCCAGCTGTCATTGTAGATAGGGTCATTCCAGGTTTCATCAGAGACCGTGAAGGAAATGTAAAGAATTTCCCTGTTTTTTGGTTTTGTTTTTGAAATTCCTTTTTATAGTGGGTTTGAGCTGATTCTCGCTACCATGTTTATGCCAGTCTAGACACACTTGTTTCCCTTACGGAGACATATCAATACATAGGTTTTAAGATTCTTACTAGTCAGATCTATTCCTCTGCGGGAAATATGAGGTTTTGAGTCCCTTTCACTGAGGAAGGTGTAGGTCTTGTCTATTCCACAGTTGGTTATAGAAATTGTACCTGTGCTTATATCAAACTCTGGTGTTATGCATCACCCCACCTCTCCTTTCCGCTTAATCAGGCATAAGAGTGTTTTCTAAATGTGAGACTCTGTTCACTTTCCTAACTCAGTTCATGTGTAGCCATGTTTACAGGATCTTCATAAGTGATATCTTATGATAAGTTTCTTTTTCTGTGTGACTTATTTCACTTAGAATCATCGTACCTGAATCCACTCACTTTGCTGCTCCTGGTCTTATGACATTGATTTCATGACAGAGGGATATTCCATCGTACATAAATACCACAGTTTTTGGAACTATTTTTATATTTCCTGGGATATTTAAGGTGTACCCAAGTTCAGGTTCTTGTAAGCAGTGCAGCCCTAAATTTGGGGGTGGCTCTGTCTTATTGATTTTCAGATTTCCCAAGGTATATTCCCTAGACTGGAAGTGCCCTTGGCTCTGTAGCTCTGTTGTTTACTTGTTTTAGGGAACGCAGCGCACTCCTCCAGTGAGGCAGTTGGCAATTTACATCCCGCCCATCAGCATAACAAGGCTCCCTGTTCTCCAGGGCCTGTCTTGCCTTTCTGGTTTTTACACATTTTGTGGATGTCCCTTTTGACCGGTGGGAAGTGATACTTTTTGTAGTGCAGATTTGCATTGCCCACTTGCTTGCTTGGCCAAAAAGGGCGTATGCGTTTTCTCCTCAATATATTCAGGAGAAAACGCATACGCCCTTTTTGGCCAAGTGCATCATTGTCGAAGTTGTGCCCCTCTTCCTGTGCTTTAAAGGCGATTCCAACGTAGCTCTTGAAATCTGTTTCCTGCTATTCTGCCTCGCTTTCAAGGCCGCCTCGTTGCCTTCCGTCAACAGATTTTTGTACGATAGTTGTCCTTTATTACTCTGCCAGTTTGTGAATTGCTGTGCCCCTGAGCTCCATTTTTCAACTCGTTTTTTGTGAGCTGTACGCAAGTCCAAAATTTTGGTTCAGGACCTATACTGGTTCCCAGTGTGTGTCTGAGACTCTGGTTAATTCTTCTTCCTGCCGGGAAATTAGAGTTACATGTGCCAGTCCAAATGCCTAACAGCTACTCTCTCATTGGTTCTCCCTCTTCCCTTCCAACCTCTGCCAAATTGGCAACCTGTGCGAACCAGGAGGTTAAATGGGTTGTCTCTCCAAGTTGGGAGATTGATAGTAAAGCAGTTGGAAAGTCAAAGAGGAGCACCAGGAGAGGGACTACTCGTTGAGTTTTAGAAACCTTTTGTATTCACAGAGTGTCCAATCTCTAGGTTTCCCGTACATGTTATAGCTGTAGTAATATTCCCTTCAACATGGAGAGTTGGGACCCATGGAATGGGGGCCATGCATTTTTGCTTTAAAGGGTCTGCATTTGCTCACCCAGTCTCACCAATCCTCTCTGTCCCAAGTGTCCAGCCTTATGCCACATCTAGCTGTCATTGTAGATAGGGTCATTCCAGGTTTCATCAGAGACCCTGAAGGAAATGTAAAGAATTTCCCTGTTTTTTGGTTTTGTTTTTGAAATTCCTTTTTATAGTGGGTTTGAGCTGATTCTCGCTACCAGGTTTATGCCAGTCTAGACACACTTGATTCCCTTACAGAGACATATCAATACATAGGTTTTAAGATTCATACTAGTCAGATCTATTTCTCTGTGGGAAATATGGGGTTTTGAGTCCCTTTCACTGAGGAAGGTGTAGGTCTTGTCTATTCCACAGTTGGTTATAGAAATGGTACCTGTGCTTATATCAAACTCTGGTTTTATGCATCACCCCACCCCTCCTTTCCCCTTAAGCAGGCATAAGAGTGTTTTCTAAATGTGAGACTCTGTTCTCTTTCCTAACTCAGTTCATGTGTAGCCATGTTTACAGGATCTTCATAAGTGATATCTTATGATAATTTTCTTTATTCTGTGTGACTTATTTCACTTAGAATCATCGTACCTGAATCCACTCACTTTGCTGTTCCTGGTCTTATGACATTGATTTCATGGCTGAGGGATATTCCATCATACAAAAATACCACAGTTTTTGGAACCATTTTTTTATTTCCTGGGATATTTAAAGTGTACCCAAGTTCACGTTCTTGTAAGAAGTGCAGCCCTAAATTTGGGGGTGGCTCTGTCTTATTGATTTTCAGTTTTCCCAAGGTTTATTCCCTAGTCTGGAAGTGCCCTTGGCTCTGTAGCTCTGTTGTTTACTTGTTTTAGGGAACGCAATGCACTCCTCCAGTGAGGCAGTTGGCAATTTACATCCCGCCCTTCAGCATAACAAGGCTCCCTGTTCTCCAGGACATGTCTTGCCTTTCTGGTTTTTACACATTTTGTGGATGTCCCTTTTGACCGGTGGGAAGTGATACTTCTTTGTAGTGCAGATTTGCATTGCCCGCTTGCTTGCTTGGCCAAAAAGGGCATATGCGTTTTCTCCTGAAAATATTCAGGAGAAAACGCATACACCCTTTTTGGCCAAGTGCATCATTGTCGAAGTTGTGCCCCTCTTCCTGTGCTTTAAAGGCGATTCCAACGTACCTCTTGAAATCTGTTTCCTGCTATTCTGCCTCGCTTTCAATTCCGCCTCGTTGCCTTCCGTCAACAGATTTTTGGACGATAGTTGTCCTTTATTACTCTGCCAGTTTGTGAATTGCTGTGCCCCTGAGCTCCATTTTTCAACTCATTTTTTGTGAGCTGTACGCAAGTCCAAAATTTTGGTTCAGGACATATACTGGTTCCCGGTGGGTGGCTGAGACTCTGGTTAATTCTTCTTCCTGCCGGGAAATTAGAGTGACATGTGCCCGTCCAAATGCCTAACAGCTACTCTCTCATTGGTTCTCCCTCTTCCCTTCCATCCTCTGACAAATTGGCAACCTGTGCGAACCAGGAGGTTAAACGGGTTGTCTCACAAGTTGGGAGATTGATAGTAAAGCAGTTGGAAAGTCAAACCGGACAACCAGGAGAGGGACTACTCGTTGAGTTTAGAAACCTTTTGTATTCACAGTGTGTCCATTCTCTAGGTTTCCCGTACATGTTATAGCTGTAGTAATATTCCCTTCAACATGGAGAGTTGGGACCCATGTAATGGGGGCCATGCATTTTTGCTTTAAACGGTCTGAATTTGCTCACCCAATCTCACCAAACCTCTCAGTCCCAAGTGTCCATCCTTATGCCACATCCAGCTGTCATTGTAGAGATGGTCATTCCAGGTTTCATCAGAGACCCTGAAGGAAATGTAAAGAATTTCCCTGTTTTTTGGTTTTGTTTTTGAAATTCCTTTTTATAGTGGGTTTGAGCTGATTCTCGCTGCCATGTTTATGCCAGTCTAGACACACTTGATTCCCTTACAGAGACATATCAATACATAGGTTTTAAGATTCTTACTAGTCATATCTATTCCTCTGTGGGAAATATGGGGTTTTGAGTCCCTTTCACTGAGGAAGGTGTAGGTCTTTTCTATTCCAAAGTTGGTTTTAGAAATGGTACCTGTGCTTATGTCAAACTCAGGTTTTATGCATCACCCCACCTCTCCTTCCCCCTTAAGCAGGCATAAGAGTGTTTTCTAAATGTGAGACTCTGTTCTCTTTCCTAACTCCCTTAATGTGTAGCCATGTTTACAGGATCTTCATAAGTGATATCTTATGATAAGTTTCTCTTTCTGTGTGACTTATTTCACTTAGAATCATCGTACCTGAATCCACTCACTTTGCTGCTCCTGGTCTTATGACATTGATTTCATGACTGAGGGATATTCCATCGTACATAATTACCACAGTTTTTGGAACCATTTTTTTATTTCCTGGGATATTTAAGGTGTACCCAAGTTCAGGTTCTTGTAAGCAGTGCAGCCCTAAATTTTGTGTTGGCTCTGTCTTATTGATTTTCAGTTTTCCCAAGGTATATTAGCTAGACTGGAAGTGCCCTTGGCTCTGTAGCTCTGTTGTTTACTTCTTTTAGGGAACACAGTGCACTCCTCCAGTGAGGCAGTTGGCAATTTACATCCCGCCCTTCAGCATAACAAGGCTCCCTGTTCTCCAGGACCTGTCTTGCCTTACTTGTTTTTACACATTTTGTGGATGTCCCTTTTGACCGGTGGGAAGTGATACTTCTTTGTAGTGCAGATTTGCATTGCCCGCTTGCTTGCTTGGCCAAAAAGGGTGTATGCGTTTTCTCCTGAATATATTCAGGAGAAAATGCATACGCCCTTTTTGGCCAAGTGCATCATTGTCGAAGTTGTGCCCCTCTTCCTGTGCTTTAAAGGCGATTCCAACGTACCTCTTGAAATCTGTTTCCTGCTATTCTGCCTCGCTTTCAATTCCGCCTCGTTGCCTTCCGTCAACAGATTTTTGTACGATAGTTGTCCTTTATTACTCTGCCAGTTTGTGAATTGCTGTGCCCCTGAGCTCCATTTTTCAACTCGTTTTTTGTGAGCTGTACGCAAGTCCAAAATTTTGGTTCAGGACCTATACTGGTTCCCAGTGTGTGTCTGAGACTCTGGTTAATTCTTCTTCCTGCCGGGAAATTAGAGTTACATGTGCCCGTCCAAATGCCTAAGAGCTACTCTCTCATTGGTTCTCCCTCTTCCCTTCCAACCTCTGCCAAATTGGCAACCTGTGCGAACCAGGAGGTTAAATGGGTTGTCTCTCCAAGTTGGGAGATTGATAGTAAAGCAGTTGGAAAGTCAAAGAGGAGCACCAGGAGAGGGACTACTCGTTGAGTTTTAGAAACCTTTTGTATTCACAGAGTGTCCAATCTCTAGGTTTCCCGTACATGTTATAGCTGTAGTAATATTCCCTTCAACATGGAGAGTTGGGACCCATGGAATGGGGGCCATGCATTTTTGCTTTAAAGGGTCTGCATTTGCTCACCCAATCTCACCAATCCTCTCTGTCCCAAGTGTCCAGCCTTATGCCACATCTACCTGTCATTGTAGATAGGGTCATTCCAGGTTTCATCAGAGACCCTGAAGGAAATGTAAAGAATTTCCCTGTTTTTTGGTTTTGTTTTTGAAATTCCTTTTTATAGTGGGTTTGAGCTGATTCTCGCTACCAGGTTTATGCCAGTCTAGACACACTTGATTCCCTTACAGAGACATATCAATACATAGGTTTTAAGATTCATACTAGTCAGATCTATTTCTCTGTGGGAAATATGGGGTTTTGAGTCCCTTTCACTGAGGAAGGTGTAGGTCTTGTCTATTCCACAGTTGGTTATAGAAATGGTACCTGTGCTTATATCAAACTCTGGTTTTATGCATCACCCCACCCCTCCTTTCCCCTTAAGCAGGCATAAGAGTGTTTTCTAAATGTGAGACTCTGTTCTCTTTCCTAACTCAGTTCATGTGTAGCCATGTTTACAGGATCTTCATAAGTGATATCTTATGATAATTTTCTTTATTCTGTGTGACTTATTTCACTTAGAATCATCGTACCTGAATCCACTCACTTTGCTGTTCCTGGTCTTATGACATTGATTTCATGGCTGAGGGATATTCCATCATACAAAAATACCACAGTTTTTGGAACCATTTTTTTATTTCCTGGGATATTTAAAGTGTACCCAAGTTCACGTTCTTGTAAGAAGTGCAGCCCTAAATTTGGGGGTGGCTCTGTCTTATTGATTTTCAGTTTTCCCAAGGTTTATTCCCTAGTCTGGAAGTGCCCTTGGCTCTGTAGCTCTGTTGTTTACTTGTTTTAGGGAACGCAATGCACTCCTCCAGTGAGGCAGTTGGCAATTTACATCCCGCCCTTCAGCATAACAAGGCTCCCTGTTCTCCAGGACATGTCTTGCCTTTCTGGTTTTTACACATTTTGTGGATGTCCCTTTTGACCGGTGGGAAGTGATACTTCTTTGTAGTGCAGATTTGCATTGCCCGCTTGCTTGCTTGGCCAAAAAGGGCATATGCGTTTTCTCCTGAAAATATTCAGGAGAAAACGCATACACCCTTTTTGGCCAAGTGCATCATTGTCGAAGTTGTGCCCCTCTTCCTGTGCTTTAAAGGCGATTCCAACGTACCTCTTGAAATCTGTTTCCTGCTATTCTGCCTCGCTTTCAATTCCGCCTCGTTGCCTTCCGTCAACAGATTTTTGGACGATAGTTGTCCTTTATTACTCTGCCAGTTTGTGAATTGCTGTGCCCCTGAGCTCCATTTTTCAACTCATTTTTTGTGAGCTGTACGCAAGTCCAAAATTTTGGTTCAGGACATATACTGGTTCCCGGTGGGTGGCTGAGACTCTGGTTAATTCTTCTTCCTGCCGGGAAATTAGAGTGACATGTGCCCGTCCAAATGCCTAACAGCTACTCTCTCATTGGTTCTCCCTCTTCCCTTCCATCCTCTGACAAATTGGCAACCTGTGCGAACCAGGAGGTTAAACGGGTTGTCTCACAAGTTGGGAGATTGATAGTAAAGCAGTTGGAAAGTCAAACCGGACAACCAGGAGAGGGACTACTCGTTGAGTTTAGAAACCTTTTGTATTCACAGTGTGTCCATTCTCTAGGTTTCCTGTACATGTTATAGCTGTAGTAATATTCCCTTCAACATGGAGAGTTGGGACCCATGTAATGGGGGCCATGCATTTTTGCTTTAAACGGTCTGAATTTGCTCACCCAATCTCACCAAACCTCTCAGTCCCAAGTGTCCATCCTTATGCCACATCCAGCTGTCATTGTAGAGATGGTCATTCCAGGTTTCATCAGAGACCCTGAAGGAAATGTAAAGAATTTCCCTGTTTTTTGGTTTTGTTTTTGAAATTCCTTTTTATAGTGGGTTTGAGCTGATTCTCGCTGCCATGTTTAT
Source organism: Mesoplodon bidens (assembly GCF_964165515.1). Lineage (NCBI taxonomy): Eukaryota > Metazoa > Chordata > Mammalia > Artiodactyla > Ziphiidae > Mesoplodon > Mesoplodon bidens. The sequence continues at coordinate 4,532,739 of NW_027671422.1, forward strand.
GCCAGTCTAGACACACTTGATTCCCTTACAGAGACATATCAATACATAGGTTTTAAGATTCTTACTAGTCATATCTATTCCTCTGTGGGAAATATGGGGTTTTGAGTCCCTTTCACTGAGGAAGGTGTAGGTCTTTTCTATTCCAAAGTTGGTTTTAGAAATGGTACCTGTGCTTATGTCAAACTCAGGTTTTATGCATCACCCCACCTCTCCTTCCCCCTTAAGCAGGCATAAGAGTGTTTTCTAAATGTGAGACTCTGTTCTCTTTCCTAACTCCCTTAATGTGTAGCCATGTTTACAGGATCTTCATAAGTGATATCTTATGATAAGTTTCTCTTTCTGTGTGACTTATTTCACTTAGAATCATCGTACCTGAATCCACTCACTTTGCTGCTCCTGGTCTTATGACATTGATTTCATGACTGAGGGATATTCCATCGTACATAATTACCACAGTTTTTGGAACCATTTTTTTATTTCCTGGGATATTTAAGGTGTACCCAAGTTCAGGTTCTTGTAAGCAGTGCAGCCCTAAATTTGGGGGTGGCTCTGTCTTATTGATTTTCAGTTTTCCCAAGGTATATTCCCTAGACTGGAAGTGCCCTTGGCTCTGTAGCTCTGTTGTTTACTTGTTTTAGGGAACGCAATGCACTCCGCCAGTGAGGCAGTTGGCAATTTACATCCCGCCCTTCAGCATAACAAGGCTCCCTGTTCTCCAGGACCTGTCTTGCCTTTCTGGTTTTTACACATTTTGTGGATGTCCCTTTTGACCGGTGGGAAGTGATACTTCTTTGTAGTGCAGATTTGCATTGCCCACTTTCTTGCTTGGCCAAAAAGGGCGTATGCGTTTTCTCCTGAATATATTCAGGAGAAAACGCATACGCCCTTTTTGGCCAAGTGCATCATTGTCGAAGTTGTGCCCCTCTTCCTGTGCTCTAAAGGCGATTCCAACGTACCTCTTGAAATCTGTTTCCTGCTATTCTGCCTCGCTTTCAATTCTGCCTCGTTGCCTTCCGTCAACAGATTTTTGGACGATAGTTGTCCTTTATTATTCTGCCAGTTTGTGAATTGTTGTGCCCCTGAGCTCCATTTTTCAACTCATTTTTTGTGAGCTGTACGCAAGTCCAAAATTTTGGTTCAGAACATATACTGGTTCCCGGTGGGTGGCTGAGACTCTGGTTAATTCTTCTTCCTGCCGGGAAATTAGAGTGACATGTGCCTGTCCAAATGCCTAACAGCTATTCTCTCATTGGTTCTCCCTCTTCCCTTCCATCCTCTGACAAATTGGCAACCTGTGCGAACCAGGAGGTTAAACGGGTTGTCTCAAAAGTTGGGAGATTGATAGTAAAGCAGTTGGAAAGTCAAACCGGACAACCAGGAGAGGGACTACTCGTTGAGTTTAGAAACCTTTTGTATTCACAGTGTGTCCATTCTCTAGGTTTCCCGTACATGTTATAGCTGTAGTAATATTCCCTTCAACATGGAGAGTTGGGACCCATGTAATGGGGGCCATGCATTTTTGCTTTAAACGGTCTGAATTTGCTCACCCAATCTCACCAAACCTCTCAGTCCCAAGTGTCCAGCCTTATGCCACATCCTGCTGTCATTGTAGATAGGGTCATTCCAGGTTTCATCAGAGACCCTGAAGGAAATGTAAAGAATTTCCCTGTTTTTTGGTTTTGTTTTTGAAATTCCTTTTTATAGTGGGTTTGAGCTGATTCTCGCTGCCATGTTTATGCCAGTCTAGACACACTTGATTCCCTTACAGAGACATATCAATACATAGGTTTTAAGATTCTTACTAGTCATATCTATTCCTCTGTGGGAAATATGGGGTTTTGAGTCCCTTTCACTGAGGAAGGTGTAGGTCTTGTCTATTCCACAGTTGGTTATAGAAATGGTACCTGTGCTTATATCAAACTGTGGTTTTATGCATCACCCCACCTCTCCTTTCCCCTTAAGCAGGCATAAGAGTGTTTTCTAAATGTGAGACTCTGTTCCCTTTCCTAACTCAGTTCATGTGTAGCCATGTTTACAGGATCTTCATAAGTGATATCTTATGATAAGTTTCTTTTTCTGTGTGACTTATTTCACTTAGAATCATCGTACCTGAATCCACTCATTTGGTGCTCCTGGTCTTATGACATTGATTTCATGACTGAGGGATATTCCATTGTACATAAATACCACAGTTTTTGGAACCATTTTTATAATTCCTGGGATATTTAAGGTGTACCCAAGTTCAGGTTCTTGAAATCAGTGCAGCCCTAAATTTGGGGGTGGCTCTGTCTTATTGATTTTCAGATTTCCCAAGGTATATTCCCTAGACTGGAAGTGCCCTTGGCTCTGTAGCTCTGTTGTTTACTTGTTTTAGGGAACGCAGTGCACTCCTCCAGTGAGGCAGTTGGCAATTTACATCCCGCCCATCAGCATAACAAGGCTCCCTGTTCTCCAGGGCCTGTCTTGCCTTTCTGGTTTTTACAAATTTTGTGGATGTCCCTTTTGACCGGTGGGAAGTGATACTTCTTTGTAGTGCAGATTTGCATTGCCCGCTTGCTTGCTTGGCCAAAAAGGGCGTATGCGTTTTCTCCTGAATATATTCAGGAGAAAACGCATACGCCCTTTTTGGCCAAGTGCATCATTGTCGAAGTTGTGCCCCTCTTCCTGTGCTTTAAAGGTGATTCCAACGTACCTCTTGAAATCTGTTTCCTGCTATTCTGCCTCGATTTCAAGTCCGCCTCATTGCCTTCCGTCAACAGATTTTTGTACGATAGTTGTCCTTTATTACTCTGCCAGTTTGTGAATTGCTGTGCCGCTGAGCTCCATTTTTCAACTCGTTTTTTGTGAGCTGTACGCAAGTCCAAAATTTTGGTTCAGGACCTATACTGGTTCCCGGTGGGTGGCTGAGACTCTGGTTAATTCTTCTTCCTGCCAGGAAATTAGAGTGACATGTGCCCGTCCAAATGCCTAACAGCTACTCTCTCATTGGTTCTCCCTCTTCCCTTCCAACCTCTGCCAAATTGGCAACCTGTGCGAACCAGGAGGTTAAATGTGTTGTCTCTCCAAGTTGGGAGATTGATAGTAAAGCAGTTGGAAAGTCACAGAGGAGCACCAGGAGCGGGACTACTCGTTGAGTTTTAGAAACCTTTTGTATTCACAGAGTGTCCAATCTCTAGGTTTCCCGTACATGTTATAGCTGTAGTAATATTCCCTTCAACATGGAGAGTTGGGACCCATGGAATGGGGGCCATGCATTTTTGCTTTAAAGGGATTGCATTTGCTCACCCAATCTCACCAATCCTCTCAGTCCCAAGTGTCCAGCCTTATGCCACATCCAGCTGTCATTGTAGATAGGGTCATTCCAGGTTTCATCAGAGACCCTGAAGGAAATATAAAGAATTTCCCTGTTTTTTGGTTTTGTTTTTGAAATTCCTTTTTATAGTGGGTTTGAGCTGATTCTCGCTACCATGTTTATGCCAGTCTAGACACACTTGATTCCCTTACAGAGACATATCAATACATAGGTTTTAAGATTCTTACTAGTCAGATCTATTTCTCTGTGGGAAATATGGGGTTTTGAGTCCCTTTCACTGAGGAAGGTGTAGGTCTTGTCTATTCCACAGTTGGTTATAGAAATGGTACCTGTGCTTATATCAAACTCTGGTTTTATGCATCACCCCATCCCTCCTTTTCCCTTAGGCAGGCATAAGAGTGTTTTCTAAATGTGAGACTCTGTTCTCTTTCCTAACTCAGTTCATGTGTAGCCATGTTTACAGGATCTTCACAAGTGATATCTTATGATAAGTTTCTTTTTTCTGTGTGACTTATTTCACTTAGAATCATCGTACCTGAATCCACTCACTTTGCTGTTCCTGGTCTTATGACATTGATTTCATGGCTTAGGGATATTCCATCGTACATAAATACCACAATTTTTGGAACCATTTTTTTATTTCCTGGGATATTTAAGGTGTACCCAAGTTCAGGTTCTTGTAAGCAGTGCAGCCCTAAATTTGGGGGTGGCTCTGTCTTATTGATTTTCAGTTTTCCCAAGGTATATTCCCTAGACTGGAAGTGCCCTTGGCTCTGTAGCTCTGTTGTTTACTTGTTTTAGGGAACGCAATGCACTCCGCCAGTGAGGCAGTTGGCAATTTACATCCCGCCCTTCAGCATATCAAGGCTCCCTGTTCTCTAGGACCTGTCTTGCCTTTCTGGTTTTTACACATTTTGTGGATGTCCCTTTTGACCGGTGGGAAGTGATACTTCTTTGTAGTGCAGATTTGCATTGCCCACTTTCTTGCTTGGCCAAAAAGGGCGTATGCGTTTTCTCCTGAATATATTCAGGAGAAAACGCATACGCCCTTTTTGGCCAAGTGCATCATTGTCGAAGTTGTGCCCCTCTACCTGTGCTCTAAAGGCGATTCCAACGTACCTCTTGAAATCTGTTTCCTGCTATTCTGCCTCGCTTTCAATTCTGCTTCGTTGCCTTCCGTCAACAGATTTTTGGACGATAGTTGTCCTTTATTACTCTGCCAGTTTGTGAATTGCTGTGCCCCTGAGCTCCATTTTTCAACTCATTTTTTGTGAGCTGTACGCAAGTCCAAAATTTTGGTTCAGAACCTATACTAGTTCCCGGTGGGTGGCTGTGACTCTGGTTAATTCTTCTTCCTGCCGGGAAATTAGAGTGACATGTGCCCGTCCAAATGCCTAACAGCTACTCTCTCATTGGTTCTCCCTCTTCCCTTCCATCCTCTGCCAAATTGGCAACCTGTGCGAACAAGGAGGTTAAACGGGTTGTCTCACAAGTTGGGAGATTGATAGTAAAGCAGTTGGAAAGTCAAACCGGACAACCAGGATAGGGACTACTCGTTGAGTTTAGAAACATTTTGTATTCACAGTGTGTCCATTCTCTACGTTTCCCGTACATGTTATAGCTGTAGTAATATTCCCTTCAACATGGAGAGTTGGGACCCATGGAATGGGGGCCAGCATTTTTGCTTTAAACGGTCAGCATTAGCTCACCCTATCTCACCAAACCTCTCAGTCCAAAGTGTCCAGCCTTATGCCACATCCAGCTGTCATTGTAGATAGGGTCATTCCAGGTTTCATCAGAGACCCTGAAGGAAATGTAAAGAATTTCCCTGTTTTTTGATTTTGTTTTTGAAATTCCTTTTTATAGTGGGTTTGAGGTGATTCTCGCTACCATGTTTATGCCAGTCTAGACACACTTGTTTCCCTTACGGAGACATATCAATACATAGGTTTTAAGATTCTTACTAGTCAGATCTATTCCTCTGCGGGAAATATGAGGTTTTGAGTCCCTTTCACTGAGGAAGGTGTAGGTCTTGTCTATTCCACAGTTGGTTATAGAAATGGTACCTGTGCTTATATCAAACTCTGGTTTTATGCATCACTCCACCTCTCCTTTCCCCTTAAGCAGGCATAAGAGTGTTTTCTAAATGTGAGTCTCTGTTCCCTTTCCTATCTCATTTCCTGTGTAGCCATGTTTACAGGATCTTCATAAGTGATATCTTATGATAAGTTTCTTTTTCTGTGTGACTTATTTCACTTAGAATCATCGTACCTGAATCCACTCACTTTGCTGCTCCTGGTCTTATGACATTGATTCCATGGCTGAGGGATATTCCATCGTACATAAATACCACATTTTTGGAACCATTTTTATATTTCCTGGGATATTTAAGTTGTACCCAAGTTCAGGTTCTTGTAAGCAGTGCAGCCCTAAATTTGGGGGTGGTTCTGTCTTATTGATTTTCAGTTTTCCCAAGCTATATTCCCTAGACTGGAAGTGCCCTTGGCTCTGTAGCTCTGTTGTTTACTTGTTTTAGGGAACGCAGTGCACTCCTCCAGTGAGGCAGTTGGCAATTTACATCCCGCCCATCAGCATAACAAGGCTCCCTGTTCTCCAGGGCCTGTCTTGCCTTTCTGGTTTTTACACATTTTGTGGATGTCCCTTTTGACCGGTGGGAAGTGATACTTCTTTGCAGTGCAGATTTGCATTGCCCGCTTGCTTGCTTGGCCAAAAAGGGCGTATGCGTATTCAGGAGAAAACGCATATGCCCTTTTTGGCCAAGTGCCTCATTCTCGAAGTTGTGCCCCTCTTCCTATGCTTTAAAGGCGATTCCAACGTACCTCTTGAAATCTGTTTCCTTTTTTCTGCCTCACTTTCAATTCCGCCTCGTTGCCTTCCCTCAACAGATTTTTGGACGATAGTTGTCCTTTATTACTCTGCCAGTTTGTGAATTGCTGTGCCCCTGAGCTCCATTTTTCAACTCGTTTTTTGTGAGCTGTACGCAAGTCCAAAATTTTGGTTCAGGATCTATACTGGTTCCCGGTGGTTTTCTCAGACATTGCTTAAATCTTCCTCCTTCCAGGAAATTAGAGTGACATGTGCCCGTCCAAATGCCTAGCAGCTACTCTCTCATTGGTTCTCCCTCTTCCCTTCCATCCTCTGCCAAATTGGCAACCTGTGCGAACCAGCAGTTTAAAGGGGCTGTCTCTCCAAGTTGGGAGATTGATAGTAAAGCTGTTGGAAAGTCAAACCGGAGCACCAGGAGAGGGACTATTCGTTGAGTTTTAGAAACCTTTTGTATTCACAGTGTGTCCATTCTCTAGGTTTCCCGTACATGTTATAGCTGTAGTAATATTCCCTTCAACATGGAGAGTTGGGACCCAAGGAATGGGGGCCATGCATTTTTGCTTTAAATGGTCTGCATTTGCTCACCCAATCTCACCAAACCTCTCAGTCCCAAGTGTCCCGCCTTATGCCACATCCAGCTGTCATTGTAGATAGGGTCATTCCAGGTTTCATCAGAGACCCTGAAGGAATTGTAAAGAATTTCCCTGTTTTTTGGTTTTGTTTTTGAAATTCCTTTTTATAGTGGGTTTGAGCTGATTCTCGCTGCCATGTTTATGCCAGTCTAGACACACTTGATTCCCTTACAGAGACATATCAATACATAGGTTTTAAGATTCTTACTAGTCAGATATATTCCTCTGTGGGAAATATGGGGTTTTGAGTCCCTTTCACTGAGGAAGGTGTAGGTCTTGTCTATTCCAAAGTTGGTTTTAGAAATGGTACCTGTGCTTATGTCAAACTCAGTTTTTATGCATCACCCCACCTCTCCTTCCCCCTTAAGCAGGCATAAGAGTGTTTTCTAAATGTGAGACTCTGTTCTCTTTCCTAACTCACTTAATGTGTAGCCATGTTTACAGGATCTTCATAAGTGATATCTTATGATAAGTTTCTTTTTCTGTGTGACTTATTTCACTTAGAATCATCGTAACTGTATCCACTCACTTTGCTGCTCCTGGTCTTATGACATTGATTTCATGGCTGAGGGATATTCCATCGTACATAAGTACCAAAATTTTTCGAACCATTTTTATATTTCCTGGGATATTTAAGGTGTACCCAAGTTGAGGTTCTTGTAAGCAGTGCAGCCCTAAATTTGGGGGTTGCTCTGTCTTATTGATTTTCAGTTTTCCCAAGGTATATTCCGTAGACTGGAAGTGCCCTAGGCTCTGTAGCTCTGTTGTTTACTTGTTTTAGGGAACGCAATCCACTCCTCCAGTGAGGCAGTTGGCAATTTACATCCCGCCCATCAGCATAACAAGGCTCCCTGTTCTCCAGGGCCAGTCTTGCCTTTCTGGTTTTTACACATTTTGTGGATGTCCCTTTTGACCGGTGGGAAGTGATACTTCTTTGTAGAGCAGATTTGCTTTGCCCGCTTGCTTGCTTGCCCAAAAAGGGTGTATGCGTTTTCTCATGAATATATTCAGGAGAAAAGGCATACGCCCTTTGTGGCCAAGTGCATCATTGTCGAAGTTATGCCCCTCTTCCTGTGCTTTAAAGGCGATTCCAACGTACCTCTTGAAATCTGTTACCTGGTATTCTGCCTCGCTTTCAATTCCACCTCGTTGCCTTCCCTCAACAGATTTTTGGACGATAGTTGTCCTTTATTACTCTGCCAGTTTGTGAATTGCTGTGCCCCTGAGCTCCATTTTTCAACTCGTTTTTTGTGAGCTGTACTCAAGTCCAAAATTTTGGTTCAGGACCTATACTGGTTCCCGGTGGGTGGCTGAGACTCTGGTTAATTCTTCTTCCTGCCGGGAAATTAGGGTGACATGTGCCCGTCCAAATGACTAACAGCTACTCTCTCATTGGTTCTCCCTCTTCCCTTCCATCCTCTGCCAAATTGGCAACCTGTGCGCACCAGGAGGTTAAACGGGTTGTCTCACAAGTTGGGAGATTGATAGTAAAGCAGTTGGAAAGTCAAACCGGAGCACCAGGATAGGGACTACTCGTTGAGTTTTAGAAACCTTATGTATTCACAGTGTGTCCATTCTCTAGGTTTCCCGTACATATTATAGCTGTAGTAATATTCCCTTCAACATGGAGAGTTGGGACCCATGGAATGGGGGCCATGCATTTTTGCTTTAAAGGGATTGCATTTGCTCACCCAATCTCACCAATCCTCTCAGTCCCAGGTGTCCAGCCTTATGCCACATCCAGCTGTCATTGTAGATAGGGTCATTCCAGGTTTCATCAGAGACCCTGAAGGAAATATAAAGTATTTCCCTGTTTTTTGGTTTTGTTTTTGAAATTTCTTTTTATAGTGGGTTTGAGCTGATTCTCGCTACCATGTTTATGCCAGTCTAGACACACTTGATTCCCTTACAGAGACATATCAATACATAGGTTTTAAGATTCTTACTAGTCAGATCTATTTCTCTGTGGGAAATATGGGGTTTTGAGTCCCTTTCACTGAGGAAGGTGTAGGTCTTGTCTATTCCACAGTTGGTTATAGAAATGGTACCTGTGCTTATATGAAACTCTGGTTTTATGCATCACCCCATCCCTCCTTTTCCCTTAGGCAGGCATAAGAGTGTTTTCTAAATGTGAGACTCTGTTCTCTTTCCTAACTCAGTTCATGTGTAGCCATGTTTACAGGATCTTCACAAGTGATATCTTATGATAAGTTTCCTTTTTCTGTGTGACTTATTTCACTTAGAATCATCGTACCTGAATCCACTCACTTTGCTGTTCCTGGTCTTATGACATTGATTTCATGGCTGAGGGATATTCCATCGTACATAAATACCACAATTTTTGGAACCATTTTTTTATTTCCTGGGATATTTAAGGTGTACCCAAGTTCAGGTTCTTGTAAGCAGTGCAGCCCTAAATTTGGGGGTGGCTCTGTCTTATTGATTTTCAGTTTTCCCAAGGTATATTCCCTAGACTGGAAGTGCCCTTGGCTCTGTAGCTCTGTTGTTTACTTGTTTTAGGGAACGCAATGCACTCCGCCAGTGAGGCAGTTGGCAATTTACATCCCGCCCTTCAGCATAACAAGGCTCCCTGTTCTCTAGGACCTGTCTTGCCTTTCTGGTTTTTACACATTTTGTGGATGTCCCTTTTGACCGGTGGGAAGTGATACTTCTTTGTAGTGCAGATTTGCATTGCCCACTTTCTTGCTTGGCCAAAAAGGGCGTATGCGTTTTCTCCTGAATATATTCAGGAGAAAACGCATACGCCCTTTTTGGCCAAGTGCATCATTGTCGAAGTTGTGCCCCTCTACCTGTGCTCTAAAGGCGATTCCAATGTACCTCTTGAAATCTGTTTCCTGCTATTCTGCCTCGCTTTCAATTCTGCTTCGTTGCCTTCCGTCAACAGATTTTTGGACGATAGTTGTCCTTTATTACTCTGCCAGTTTGTGAATTGCTGTGCCCCTGAGCTCCATTTTTCAACTCATTTTTTGTGAGCTGTACGCAAGTCCAAAATTTTGGTTCAGAACCTATACTAGTTCCCGGTGGGTGGCTGTGACTCTGGTTAATTCTTCTTCCTTCCGGGAAATTAGAGTGACATGTGCCCGTCCAAATGCCTAACAGCTACTCTCTCATTGGTTCTCCCTCTTCCCTTCCATCCTCTGCCAAATTGGCAACCTGTGCGAACAAGGAGGTTAAACGGGTTGTCTCACAAGTTGGGAGATTGATAGTAAAGCAGTTGGAAAGTCAAACCGGACAACCAGGATAGGGACTACTCGTTGAGTTTAGAAACCTTTTGTATTCACAGTGTGTCCATTCTCTAGGTTTCCCGTACATGTTATAGCTGTAGTAATATTCCCTTCAACATGGAGAGTTGGGACCCATGGAATGGGGGCCAGCATTTTTGCTTTAAACGGTCAGCATTTGCTCACCCTATCTCACCAAACCTCTCAGTCCAAAGTGTCCAGCCTTATGCCACATCCAGCTGTCATTGTAGATAGGGTCATTCCAGGTTTCATCAGAGACCCTGAAGGAAATGTAAAGAATTTCCCTGTTTTTTGATTTTGTTTTTGAAATTCCTTTTTATAGTGGGTTTGAGGTGATTCTCGCTACCATGTTTATGCCAGTCTAGACACACTTGTTTCCCTTACGGAGACATATCAATACATAGGTTTTAAGATTCTTACTAGTCAGATCTATTCCTCTGCGGGAAATATGAGGTTTTGAGTCCCTTTCACTGAGGAAGGTGTAGGTCTTGTCTATTCCACAGTTGGTTATAGAAATGGTACCTGTGCTTATATCAAACTCTGGTTTTATGCATCACCCCACCTCTCCTTTCCCCTTAAGCAGGCATGAGTGTTTTCTAAATGTGAGTCTCTGTTCCCTTTCCTATCTCATTTCATGTGTAGCCATGTTTACAGGATCTTCATAAGTGATATCTTATGATAAGTTTCTTTTTCTGTGTGACTTATTTCACTTAGAATCATCGTATCTGAATCCACTCACTTTGCTGCTCCTGGTCTTATGACATTGATTTCATGACTGAGGGATATTCCATCGTACATAAATACCACAGTTTTTGGAACCATTTGTATATTTCCTGGGATATTTAAGGTGTACCCAAGTTCAGGTTCTTGTAAGCAGTGCAGCCCTAAATTTGGCGGTGGCTCTGTCTTATTGATTTCCAGATTTCCCAAGGTATATTCCCTAGACTGGAAGTGCCCTTGGCTCTGTAGCTCTGTTGTTTACTTGTTTTAGGGAATGCAGTGCACTCCTCCAGTGAGGCAGTTGGCAATTTACATCCCGCCCATCAGCATAACAAGGCTCCCTGTTCTCCAGGGCCTGTCTTGCCTTTCTGGTTTTTACACATTTTGTGGATGTCCCTTTTGACTGGTGGGAAGTGATACTTCTGTGTAGTGCAGATTTGCATTGCCCGCTTGCTTGCTTGGCCAAAAAGGGCGTATGCGTTTTCTCCTGAATATATTCAGGAGAAAACGCATACGCCCTTTTTGGCCAAGTGCATCATTGTCGAAGTTGTGCCCCTCTTCCTGTGCATTAAAGGCGATTCCCAGGTACCTCTTGAAATCTGTTTCCTGCTATTCTGCCTCGCTTTGAAGTCCGCCTCGTTGCCTTCCGTCAACAGATTTTTGGACGATAGTTGTCCTTTATTACTCTGCCAGTTTGTGAATTGCTGTGCCCCTGAGCTCCATTTTTCAACTCGTTTTTTGTGAGCTGTACGCAAGTCCAAAATTTTGGTTCAGAACCTATACTGGTTCCCGGTGGGTGGCTGAGACTCTGGTTAATTCTTCTTCCTGCCGGGAAATTAGAGTGACATGTGCCCATCCAAATGCCAAACAGCTACTCTCTCACTGGTTCTCCCTCTTCCCTTCCATCCTCTGCCAAATTGGCAACCTGTGCGTACAAGGAGGTTAAACGGGTTGTCTCACAAGTTGGGAGATTGATAGTAAAGCAGTTGGAAAGTCAAACCGGAAAACCAGGAGAGGGACTACTCGTTGAGTTTAGAAACCATTTGTATTCACAGTGTGTCCATTCTCTATGTTTCCCGTACATGTTATAGCTGTAGTAATATTCCCTTCAACATGGAGAGTTGGGACCCATGGAAAGGGGGCCAGCATTTTTGCTTTAAACAGTCTGCATTTGCTCACCCAATCTCACCAAACCTCTCAGTCCCAAGTGTCCAGCTTTATGCCACATCCAGCTGTCATTGTAGATAGGGTCATTCCAGGTTTCATCAGAGACCCTGAAGGAAATATAAAGAATTTCCCTGTTTTTTGGTTTTGTTTTTGAAATGCCTTTTTATAGTGGGTTTGAGCTGATTCTCGCTACCATGTTTATGCTAGTCTAGACACACTTGTTTCCCTTACGGAGACATATCAATACATAGGTTTTAAGATTCTTACTAGTCAGATCTATTCCTTTGCGGGAAATATGAGGTTTTGAGTCCCTTTCACTGAGGAAGGTGTAGGTCTTGTCTATTCCACAGTTGATTATAGAAATGGTACCTGTGCTTATATCAAACTCTGGTTTTATGCATCACCCCACCTCTCCTTTCCCCTTAAGCAGGCATAAGAGTGTTTTCCTAATGTGAGTCTCTGTTCCCTTTCCTAACTCAGTTCATGTGTAGCCATGTTTACAGGATCTTCATAAGTCATATCTTATGATGTTTCTTTTTTCTGTGTGACTTATTTCACTTAGAATCATCGTACCTGAATCCACTCACTTTGCTGCTCCTGGTCTTATGACATTGATTCCATGGCTGAGGGATATTCCATCGTACATAAATACCACATTTTTGGAACCATTTTTATATTTCCTGGGATATTTAAGGTGTACCCAAGTTCAGGTTCTTGTAAGCAGTGCAGCCCTAAATTTGGGGGTTGTTCTGTCTTATTGATTTTCAGTTTTCCCAAGCTATATTCCCTAGACTGGAAGTGCCCTTGGCTCTGTAGCTCTGTTGTTTACTTGTTTTAGGGAACGCAGTGCACTCCTCCAGTGAGGCAGTTGGCAATTTACATCCCGCCCATCAGCATAACAAGGCTCCCTGTTCTCCAGGGCCTGTCTTGCCTTTCTGGTTTTTACACATTTTGTGGATGTCCCTTTTGACCGGTGGGAAGTGATACTTCTTTGCAGTGCAGATTTGCATTGCCCGCTTGCTTGCTTGGCCAAAAAGGGCGTATGCGTATTCAGGAGAAAACGCATATGCCCTTTTTGGCCAAGTGCCTCATTCTCGAAGTTGTGCCCCTCTTCCTATGCTTTAAAGGCGATTCCAACGTACCTCTTGAAATCTGTTTCCTTTTTTCTGCCTCACTTTCAATTCCGCCTCGTTGCCTTCCCTCAACAGATTTTTGGACGATAGTTGTCCTTTATTACTCTGCCAGTTTGTGAATTGCTGTGCCCCTGAGCTCCATTTTTCAACTCGTTTTTTGTGAGCTGTACGCAAGTCCAAAATTTTGGTTCAGGATCTATACTGGTTCCCGGTGGTTTTCTCAGACATTGCTTAAATCTTCCTCCTTCCAGGAAATTAGAGTGACATGTGCCCGTCCAAATGCCTAGCAGCTACTCTCTCATTGGTTCTCCCTCTTCCCTTCCATCCTCTGCCAAATTGGCAACCTGTGCGAACCAGCAGTTTAGAGGGGCTGTCTCTCCAAGTTGGGAGATTGATAGTAAAGCTGTTGGAAAGTCAAACCGGAGCACCAGGAGAGGGACTATTCGTTGAGTTTTAGAAACCTTTTGTATTCACAGTGTGTCCATTCTCTAGGTTTCCCGTACATGTTATAGCTGTAGTAATATTCCCTTCAACATGGAGAGTTGGGACCCAAGGAATGGGGGCCATGCATTTTTGCTTTAAATGGTCTGCATTTGCTCACCCAATCTCACCAAACCTCTCAGTCCCAAGTGTCCCGCCTTATGCCACATCCAGCTGTCATTGTAGATAGGGTCATTCCAGGTTTCATCAGAGACCCTGAAGGAATTGTAAAGAATTTCCCTGTTTTTTGGTTTTGTTTTTGAAATTCCTTTTTATAGTGGGTTTGAGCTGATTCTCGCTGCCATGTTTATGCCAGTCTAGACACACTTGATTCCCTTAGAGAGACATATCAATACATAGGTTTTAAGATTCTTACTAGTCAGATATATTCCTCTGTGGGAAATATGGGGTTTTGAGTCCCTTTCACTGAGGAAGGTGTAGGTCTTGTCTATTCCAAAGTTGGTTTTAGAAATGGTACCTGTGCTTATGTCAAACTCAGTTTTTATGCATCACCCCACCTCTCCTTCCCCCTTAAGCAGGCATAAGAGTGTTTTCTAAATGTGAGACTCTGTTCTCTTTCCTAACTCACTTAATGTGTAGCCATGTTTACAGGATCTTCATAAGTGATATCTTATGATAAGTTTCTTTTTCTGTGTGACTTATTTCACTTAGAATCATCGTACCTGAATGAAATCACTTTGCTGCTCCTGGTCTTATGACATTGATTTCATGGCTGAGGGATATTCCATCGTACATAAGTACCAAAATTTTTCGGACCATTTTTATATTTCCTGGGATATTTAAGGTGTACCCAAGTTGAGGTTCTTGTAAGCAGTGCAGCCCTAAATTTGGGGGTTGCTCTGTCTTATTGATTTTCAGTTTTCCCAAGGTATATTCCCTAGACTGGAAGTGCCCTTGGCTCTGTAGCTCTGTTGCTTACTTGTTTTAGGGAATGCAATGCACTCCTCCAGTGAGGCAGTTGGCAATTTACATCCCGCCCATCAGCATAACAAGGCTCCCTGTTCTCCAGGGCCAGTCTTGCCTTTCTGGTTTTTACACATTTTGTGGATGTCCCTTTTGACCGGTGGGAAGTGATACATCTTTCTAGTGCAGATTTGCATTGCCCGCTTGCTTGCTTGGCCAAAAAGGTCGTATGCGTTTTCTTCTGAATATATTCAGGAGAAAACGCATACGCCCTTTTTGGCCAAGTGCATCATTGTCGAAGTTATGCCCCTCTTCCTGTGCTTTAAAGGCTATTCCAACGTACCTCTTGAAATCTGTTTCCTGCTATTCTGCCTCGCTTTCAAGTCCGCCTCGTTGCCTTCCCTCAACAGATTTTTGGACGATAGCTGTCCTTTATTACTGTGCCAGTTTGTGAATTGCTGTGCCCCTGAGCTCCATTTTTCAACTCGTTTTTTGTGAGCTGTACGCAAGTCCAAAATTTTGATTCAGGAACTATACTGGTTCCTGGTGGGTGGCTGAGACTCTGGTTAATTCTTCTTCTTGCTGGGAAATTAGAGTGACATGTGCCCGTCCAAATGCCTAACAGCTACTCTCTCATTGGTTCTCCCTCTTCCCTTCCATCCTCTGCCAAATTGTCAACCTGTGCGAACCAGGAGCTTAAAGGGGCTGTCTCTCCAATTTGGGAGATTGATAGTAAAGCAGTTGGAAAGTCAAACCGGAGCACCAGGAGAGGGACTATTCTTTGAGTTCTGGAAACATTTTGTATTCACAGTGTGTCCATTCTCTAGATTTCCCGTACATGTTATAGCTGTAGTAGTATTCCCTATAACCTGGTGAGTTGGGACCCATGGAATGGGGGCCATGCATTATTGCTTTACAGGGTCTGCGTTTGCTCACCCAATCTCACCAATCCTCTCAGTCCCATATGTCCAGCCTTATGCCACATCCAGCTGTCATTGTAGATAGGGTCATTCCAAGTTTCATCAGAGACCCTGAAGGAATTGTAAACAATTTCCCTGTTTTTTGGTTTTGTTTTTGAAATTCCTTTTTATAGTGGGTTTGAGCTGATTCTCGCTGCCATGTTTATGCCAGTCTAGACACACTTGTTTCCCTTACAGAGACATAACAATACATGGGTTTTAAGATTCTTACTAGTCAGATCTATTCCTCTGCGGGAAATATAGGGTTTTGAGTCCCTTTCACTGAGGAAGGTGTAGGTATTGTCTATTCCAAAGTTGGTTTTAGAAACGGTACGCGGGCTTATATCAAACTCTGGTTTTATGCATCACCCCACCTCTCCTTCCCCCTTAAGCAGGCATAACAGTATTTTCTAAATGTGAGAATCTGTTCTCTTTCTTAACTCAGTTCATGTGTAGCCATGTTTACAGGATCTTCATAAGTGATATCTTATGATAAGATTCTTTTTTCTGTGTGACTTATTTCAATAAGAATCATCGTACCTGAATCCACTCACTTTGCTGCTCCTGGTCTTATGAAATTGATTTCATGGCTGAGGGATATTCCATCGTACATAAATACCACAATTTTTTGAACCATTTTTATATTTCCTTGGATATTTAAGGTGTACCCAAGTTGAGGTTCTTGTAAGCAGTGCAGCCCTAAATTTGGGGGTGGCTCTGTCTTATTGATTTTCAGTTTTCCCAAGGTATATTCCCTAGACTGGAAGTGCACTTGGCTCTGTAGCTCTGTTGTTTACTTGTATTAGGAAACACAATGTACTCCTCCAGTGAGGCAGTTGGCAATTTACATCCCGCCCATCAGCATAACAAGGCTCCATGTTCTCCAGGGCCTGTCTTGCCTTTCTGGTTTTTACACATTATGTGGATGTCCCGTTTCACCGGTGGGAAGTGATACATCTTTGTAGTGCAGATTTGCATTGCCCGCTTGCTTGCTTGGCCAAAAAGGGCGTATGCGTTTTCTCCTGAATATAATCAGTAGAAAACGCATACGCACTTTTTGGCGAGGTGCGTCTTTGTCGAAGTTGTGCCCCTCTTCCTGTGCTTTAAAGGCGATTCCATCGTACCTCTTGAAATTTATTTCCTGCTATTCTGCCTCGCTTTCAAGTCCACCTGGTTGCTTTCCCTCAACAGATTTTTGGACAATAGTTGTCCTTTATTACTCTGCCAGTTTGTGAATTGCTGTACCCCTGAGCTCAATTTTTCAACTCGTTTTTTGTGAGCTGAAAGCAAGTCCAATATTTTGTTTCAGGACCTATACTCGTTCCTGTTGGGTGGTGAGACTTTGGTTAATTCTTCTTCCTGCCGGGAAATTAGAGTGACATGTGCCCATCCAAATGCCAAACAGCTACTCTCTCACTGGTTCTCCCTCTTCCCTTCCATCCTCTGCCAAATTGGCAACCTGTGCAAACCAGGAGGTTAAAGGGGCTGTCACTCCAAGTTGGGAGATTGATAGTAAAGCAGTTGGAAAGTCAAACCGGAGGACCAGGAGAGGGACTACTCGTTGAGTTTTAGAAACCTTTTGTATTCACAGTGTGTCCATTCTCTAGGTTTCCCGTACATGTTATAGCTGTAGTAATATTCCCTTCAACATGAAGAGTTGGGACCATGGAATGGGGGCCATGCATTTTTGCTTTAAACGGTCTGCACTTGCTCACCCAATCTCACCAAACTTCTCAGTCCCAAGTGTCCAGCCTTATGCCACATCCAGCAGTCATTGTAGATAGGGTCATTCCAGGTTTCATCAGGGACCCTGAAGGAAATGTAAAGAATTTCCCTGTTTTTTGGTTTTGTTTTTGAAATTCCTTTTTCTAGTGGGCTTGAGCTGATTCTCGCTACCATGTTTATGCCAGTCTAGACACACTAGATTCCCTTACAGAGACATATTAATACATAGGTTTTAAGATTCTTACTAGTCAGATCTATTCCTCTGTGGGAAATATGGGGTTTTGAGTCCCTTTCACTGAGGAAGGTGTAGGTCTTGTCTATTCCACAATTGGTTATATAAATGGTACCTGTGCTTATATCAAACTCTGGTTTTATGCATCACCCCACCTCTCTTTTCCTCTTAAGCAGGCATAAGAGTGTTTTCTAAATGTGAGACTCTGTTCTCTTTCCTAACTCAGTTCATGTGTAGCCATGTTTACAGGATCTTCATAAGTGATATCTTATGATAAGTTTCTTTTATCTGTGTGACTTTTTTCTCTTAGAATCATCGTACATGAATCCACTCACTTTGCTGCTCCTGGTCTTATGACA
The DNA here is from genome assembly GCF_964165515.1 of Mesoplodon bidens. Classification (NCBI taxonomy): domain Eukaryota; kingdom Metazoa; phylum Chordata; class Mammalia; order Artiodactyla; family Ziphiidae; genus Mesoplodon; species Mesoplodon bidens. The sequence continues at coordinate 4,550,493 of NW_027671422.1, forward strand.
TTGATTTCATGGCTGAGGGATATTCCATCGTACATAAGTACCACAATTTTTTGAACCATTTTTATATTTCCTGGGATATTTAAGGTGTACCCTAGTTGAGGTTCTTGTAAGCAGTTCAGCCCTAAATTTGGGGGTGGATCTGTCTTATTGATTTCCAGTTTTCCCAAGGTATATTCCCTAGACTGGAAGTGCCCTTGGCTCTGTAGCTCTGTTGTTTACTTGTTTTAGGGAACACAATGCACTCCTCCTATGAGGCAGTTGGCAATTTACATCCTGCCCATCAGCATAACAAGGCTCCCTGTTCTCCAGGGCCTGTCTTGCCTTTCGGGTTTTTACACATTTTGTGGAGGTACCTTTTGACCGGTGGGAAGTGATACTTCTTTCTAGTGCAGATTTGCATTGCCCGCTTGCTTGCTTGGCCAAAAAGGGCGTATGCGTTTTCTCCTGAATATATTCAGGAGAAAACGCATACGCCCTTTTTGGCCAAGTGCATCATTGTCGAAGTTGTGCCCCTCTTCCTGCGGTTTAAAGGCGATTCCAACGTACCTCTTGAAATCTGTTTCCTGCTATTCTGCCTCGCTTTCAAGTTCGCCTCGTTGCCTTCCCTCAACAGATTTTTGGACGATAGTTGTAATTTATTACTCTGCCAGTTAGTGAATTGCTGTGCCCCTGAGCTACATATTTCAACTAGTTTTTTGTGAGCTGTACTCAAGTCCAAAATTTTGGTTCAGGACCTATACTGGTTCCTGGTGGGTGGCTGAGACTCTGGTTAATTCTTCTTCCTGCCGGGAAATTAGAGTGACATGTGCCTGTCCAAATGCCTAACAGCTACTCTCTCATTGGTTCTCCCTCTTCCCTTCCATCCTCTGCCAAATTGGCAACCTGTGCGCACCAGGAGGTTAAACGGGTTGTCTCACAAGTTGGGAGATTGATAGTAAAGCAGTTGGAAAGTCAAACCGGAGCACCAGGAGAGGGACTACTCGTTGAGTTTTAGAAACCTTTTGTATTCACAGTGTGTCCATTCTCTAGGTTTCCCGTACATGTTATAGCTGTAGTAATATTCCCTTCAACATGGAGAGTTGGGACCCATGTAATGGGGGCCATGCATTCTTCCTTTAAACGGTCTGCATTTGCTCACCCAATCTCACCAAACCTCTCAGTCCCTAGTGTCCAGCCTTATGCCACATCCAGCTGTCATTGTAGATAGGGTCATTCCAGGTTTCATCAGAGACCCTGAAGGAATTGTAAAGAATTTCCCTGTTTTTTGGTTTTGTTTTTGAAATTCCTTTTTATAGTGTGTTTGAGCTGATTCTCGCTGCCATGTTTTTGCCAGTCTAGACACACTTGATTCCCTTACAGAGACATATCAATACATAGGTTTTAAGATTCTTACTAGTCAGATCTATTCCTCTGTGGGAAATATGGGGTTTTGAGTCCCTTTCACTGAGGAAGGTGTAGGTCTTGTCTATTCCAAAGTTGGTTTTAGAAATGGTACCTGTGCTTATGTCAAACTCAGGTTTTATGCATCACCCCACCTCTCCTTCCCCCTTAAGCAGGCATAAGAGTGTTTTCTAAATGTGAGACTCTGTTCTCTTTCCTAACTCACTTAATGTGTAGCCATGTTTACAGGATCTTCATAAGTGATATCTTATGATAAGTTTCTTTTTCTGTGTGACTTATTTCACTTAGAATCATCGTACCTGAATCCACTCACTTTGCTGCTCCTGGTCTTATGACATTGATTTCATGGCTGAGGGATATTCCATCGTACATAAGTACCACAATTTTTCGAACCATTTTTATATCTCCTAGGATATTTAAGGTGTACCCAAGTTGAGGTTCTTGTAAGCAGTACAGCCCTAAATTTGGGGGTTGCTCTGTCTTATTGATTTTCAGTTTTCCCAAGGTATATTCCCTAGACTGGAAGTGCCCTTGGCTCTATAGCTCTGTTGTTTACTTGTTTTAGGGAACGCAATGCACTCCTCCAGTGAGGCAGTTGGCAATTTACATCCCGCCCTTCAGCATAACAAGGCTCCCTGTTCTCCAGGGCCAGTCTTGCCTTTCTGGTTTTTACACATTTTGTGGATGTCCCTTTTGACCGGTGGGAAGTGATACTTCTTTCTAGTGCAGATTTGCATTGCCCGCTTGCTTGCTTGGCCAAAAAGGGCGTATGCGTTTTCTCCTGAATATATTCAGGAGAAAACGCATACGCCCTTTTTGGCCAAGTGCATCATTGTCGAAGTTATGCCCCTCTTCCTGTGCTTTAAAGGCGATTCCAACGTACCTCTTGAAATCTGTTTCCTGGTATTCTGCCTCGCTTTCAATTCCGCCTCGTTGCCTTCCCTCAACAGATTTTTGGACGATAGTTGTCCTTTATTACTCTGCCAGTTTGTGAATTGCTGTGCCCCTGAGCTCCATTTTTCAACTCGTTTTTTGTGAGCTGTACGCAAGTCCAAAATTTTCGTTCAGGACCTATACTGGTTCCCGGTGGGTGGCTGAGACTCTGGTTAATTCTTCTTCTTGCTGGGAAATTAGAGTGACATGTGCCCGTACAAATGCCTAACAGCTACTCTCTCATTGGTTCTCCCTCTTCCCTTCCATCCTCTGCCAAATTGGCAACTTGTGTGAACCAGGAGCTTAAAGGGGCTGTCTCTCCAAGTTGGGAGATTGATAGTAAAGCAGTTGGAAAGTCAAACCGGAGCACCAGGAGAGGGACTATTCTTTGAGTTTTAGAAACCTTTTGTATTTACAGTGTGTCCATTCTCTAGGTTTCCCATACATGTTATAGCTGTAGTAGTATTCCCTATAACCGGGAGTGTTGGGACCCATGGAATGGGGGCCATGCATTATTGCTTTACAGGGTCTGCGTTTGCTCACCCAATCTCACTAATCCTCTCAGTCCCATGTGTCCAGCCTTATGCCACCTCCAGCTGTCATTGTAGATAGGGTCATTCCAGGTTTCATCAGAGACCCTGAAGGAATTGTAAACAATTTCCCTGTTTTTTGATTTTCTTTTTGAAATTCCTTTTTATAGTGGGTTTGAGCTGATTCTCGCTGCCATGTTTATGCCAGTCTAGACACACTTGTTTCCCTTACGGAGACATATCAATACATGGGTTTTAAGATTCTTACTAGTCAGATATATTCCTCTGCGGGAAATATGGGGTTTTGAGTCCCTTTCACTGAGGAAGGTGTAGGTCTTGTCTATTCCAAAGTTGGTTTTAGAAACGGTATCCGTGCTTATATCAAACTCTTGTTTTACGCATCACCCCACCTCTCCTTCCCCCTTAAGCAGGCATCACAGTGTTTTCTAAATGTGAGACTCTGTTCTCTTTATTAACTCAGTTCATGTGTAGCCATGTTTACAGGATCTTCATAAGTGATATCTTATGATAAGTTTCTTTTTTCTGTGTGACTTATTTCACTTAGAATCATCGTACATGAATCCACTCTCTTTGCTGCTCCTGGTCTTATGACATTGATTTCATGGCTGAGGAATATTCCATCATACATAAGTACCACGATTTTTTGAACCATTTTTATATTTCCTGGGACATTTAAGGTGTACCCAAGTTGAGGTTCTTGTAAGCAGTGCAGCCCTAAATTTGGGGGTGGCTCTGTCTTATTGATTTCCAGTTTTCCCAAGGTATATTCCCTATACTGGAAGTGCCATTGGCTCTGTAGCTCTGTTGTTTACTTGTTTTAGGGAACACAATGCACTCCTACAGTGAGGCAGTTGGCAATTTACATCCCGCCCATCAGCATAACAAGGCTCCCTGTTCTCCAGGGCCTGTCTTGCTTTTCTGGTTTTTACACATTTTGTGGAGGTCCCTTTTGACCGGTTGGAAGTGATACTTCTTTCTAGTGCAGATTTGCATTGCCCTCTTGCTTGCTTGGCCAAAAAGGGCGTATGCGTTTTCTCCTGAATATATTCAGGAGAAAACGCATACGCCCTTTTTGGCCAAGTGCGTCATTGTCGAAGTTGTGCCCCTCTTCCTGTGCTTTAAAGGCGATTCCAACGTACTTCTTGAAATCTGTTTCCTGCTATTCTGCCTCGCTTTCAAGTCCACCTCGTTGCCTTCCCTCAACAGATTGTTGGACGATAGTTGTCCTTTATTACTCTGCCTGTTTGTGAATTGCTGTGACCCTCAGCTCCATTTTTCAACTCGTTTTTTTGTGAGCTGTACGCAAGTCCAAAATTTTGGTTCAGGACCTTTACTGGTTCCCGGTGGGTGGCTGAGACTTTGGTTAATTCTTCTTCCTGCCGAGAAATTAGAGTGACATGTGCCCGTCCAAATTCCAAACAGCTACTCTCTCACTGGTTCTCCCTCTTCCTTTCCATCCTCTGCCAAATTGGCAACCTGTGCAAACCAGGAGGTTAAAGGGGCTGTCTCTCCAAGTTGGGAGATTGATAGTAAAGCAGTTGGAAAGTCAAACCGGAGCACCAGGAGAGAGACTACTCGTTGAGTTTTAGAAACCTTTTGTATTCACAGTGTGTCCATTCTCTAGGTTTCCCGTACATGTTATAGCTGTAGTAATATTCCCTTCAACATGGAGAGTTGGGACCCATGGAATGGGGGCCATGCATTTATGCTTTAAACGGTCTGCATTTGCTCACCCAATCTCACCAAACCTCTCAGTCCCAAGTGTCCACCCTTATGCCACATCCAGCTGTCATTGTAGATAGGGTCATTCCAGGTTTCATCAGAGACCCTGAAGGAATTGTAAAGAATTTCCCTGTTTTTTGGTTTTGTTTTTGAAATTCCTTTTTATAGTGGGTTTGAGCTGATTCTCCCTGCCATGTTTATGCCAGTCTAGATACACTTGATTCCCTTACAGAGACATATCAATACATAGGTTTTAAGATTCTTACTAGTCAGATCTATTCCTCTGTGGGAAATATGGGGTTTTGAGTCCCTTTCACTGAGGAAGGTGTAGGTCTTGTCTATTCCAAAGTTGGTTTTAGAAATGGTACCTGTGCTTATGTCAAACTCAGGTTTTATGCATCACCCCACCTAGCCTTCCCCCTTAAGCAGGCATAAGAGTGTTTTCTAAATGTGAGACTCTGTTCTCTTTCCTAACTCACTTAATGTGTAGCCATGTTTACAGGATCTTCATAAGTGATATCTTATGATAAGTTTCTTTTTCTGTGTGACTTATTTCACTTAGAATCATCGTACCTGAATCCAATCACTTTGCTGCTCCTGGTCTTATGACATTGATTTCATGGCTGAGGGATATTCCATCGTACATAAGTACCACAATTTTTCGAACCATTTTTATATCTCCTAGGATATTTAAGGTGTACCCAAGTTGAGGTTCTTGTAAGCAGTGCAGCCCTAAATTTGGGGGTTGCTCTGTCTTATTGATTTTCAGTTTTCCCAAGGTATATTCCCTAGACTGGAAGTGCCCTTGGCTCTATAGCTCTGTTTTTTACTTGTTTTAGGGAACGCAATGCACTCCTCCAGTGAGGCAGTTGGCAATTTACATCCCGCCCTTCAGCATAACAAGGCTCCCTGTTCTCCAGGGCCAGTCTTGCCTTTCTGGTTTTTACACATTTTGTGGATGTCCCTTTTGACCGGTGGGAAGTGATACTTCTTTCTAGTGCAGATTTGCATTGCCCGCTTGCTTGCTTGGCCAAAAAGGGCGTATGCGTTTTCTCCTGAATATATTCAGGAGAAAAGGCATACGCCCTTTTTGGCCAAGTGGATCATTGTCGAAGTTATGCCCCTCTTCCTGTGCTTTAAAGGCGATTCCAACGTACCTCTTGAAATCTGTTTCCTGGTATTCTGCCTCGCTTTCAATTCCGCCTCGTTGCCTTCCCTCAACAGATTTTTGGACGATAGTTGTCCTTTATTACTCTGCCAGTTTGTGAATTGCTGTGCCCCTGAGCTCCATTTTTCAACTCGTTTTTTGTGAGCTGTACGCAAGTCCAAAATTTTCGTTCAGGACCTATACTGGTTCCCGGTGGGTGGCTGAGACTCTGGTTAATTCTTCTTCTTGCTGGGAAATTAGAGTGACATGTGCCCGTACAAATGCCTAACAGCTACTCTCTCATTGGTTCTCCCTCTTCCCTTCCATCCTCTGCCAAATTGGCAACTTGTGTGAACCAGGAGCTTAAAGGGGCTGTCTCTCCAATTTGGGAGATTGATAGTAAAGCAGTTGGAAAGTCAAACCGGAGCACCAGGAGAGGGACTATTCTTTGAGTTTTAGAAACCTTTTGTATTTACAGTGTGTCCATTCTCTAGGTTTCCCATACATGTTATAGCTGTAGTAGTATTCCCTATAACCGGGAGTGTTGGGACCCATGGAATGGGGGCCATGCATTATTGCTTTACAGGGTCTGCGTTTGCTCACCCAATCTCACTAATCCTCTCAGTCCCATGTGTCCAGCCTTATGCCACCTCCAGCTGTCATTGTAGATAGGGTCATTCCAGGTTTCATCAGAGACCCTGAAGGAATTGTAAAGAATTTCCCTGTTTTTTGGTTTTCTTTTTGAAATTCCTTTTTATAGTGGGTTTGAGCTGATTCTCGCTGCCATGTTTATGCCAGTCTAGACACACTTGTTTCCCTTACGGAGACATATCAATACATGGGTTTTAAGATTCTTACTAGTCAGATATATTCCTCTGCGGGAAATATGGGGTTTTGAGTCCCTTTCACTGAGGAAGGTGTAGGTCTTGTCTATTCCAAAGTTGGTTTTAGAAACGGTATCCGTGCTTATATCAAACTCTTGTTTTACGCATCACCCCACCACTCCTTCCCCCTTAAGCAGGCATCACAGTGTTTTCTAAATGTGAGACTCTGTTCTCTTTATTAACTCAGTTCATGTGTAGCCATGTTTACAGGATCTTCATAAGTGATATCTTATGATAAGTTTCTTTTTTCTGTGTGACTTATTTCACTTAGAATCATCGTACATGAATCCACTCTCTTTGCTGCTCCTGGTCTTATGACATTGATTTCATGGCTGAGGAATATTCCATCACACATAAGTACCACGATTTTTTGAACCATTTTTATATTTCCTGGGACATTTAAGGTGTACCCAAGTTGAGGTTCTTGTAAGCAGTGCAGCCCTAAATTTGGGGGTGGCTCTGTCTTATTGATTTGCAGTTTTCCCAAGGTATATTCCCTATACTGGAAGTGCCACTGGCTCTGTAGCTCTGTTGTTTACTTGTTTTAGGGAACACAATGCACTCCTACAGTGAGGCAGTTGGCAATTTACATCCCGCCCATCAGCATAACAAGGTTCCCTGTTCTCCAGGGCCTGTCTTGCTTTTCTGGTTTTTACACATTTTGTGGAGGTCCCTTTTGACCGGTTGGAAGTGATACTTCTTTCTAGTGCAGATTTGCATTGCCCTCTTGCTTGCTTGGCCAAAAAGGGCGTATGCGTTTTCTCCTGAATATATTCAGGAGAAAACGCATACGCCCTTTTTCGCCAAGTGCGTCATTGTCGAAGTTGTGCCCCTCTTCCTGTGCTTTAAAGGCGATTCCAACGTACCTCTTGAAATCTGTTTCCTGCTATTCTGCCTCGCTTTCAAGTCCACCTCGTTGCCTTCCCTCAACAGATTGTTGGACGATAGTTGTCCTTTATTACTCTGCCTGTTTGTGAATTGCTGTGCCCCTCAGCTCCATTTTTCAACTCGTTTTTTTGTGAGCTGTACGCAAGTCCAAAATTTTGGTTCAGGACCTTTACTGGTTCCCGGTGGGTGGCTGAGACTTTGGTTAATTCTTCTTCCTGCCGAGAAATTAGAGTGACATGTGCCCGTCCAAATTCCAAACAGCTACTCTCTCACTGGTTCTCCCTCTTCCTTTCCATCCTCTGCCAAATTGGCAACCTGTGCAAACCAGGAGGTTAAAGGGGCTGTCTCTCCAAGTTGGGAGATTGATAGTAAAGCAGTTGGAAAGTCAAACCGGAGCACCAGGAGAGAGACTACTCGTTGAGTTTTAGAAACCTTTTGTATTCACAGTGTGTCCATTCTCTAGGTTTCCCGTACATGTTATAGCTGTAGTAATATTCCCTTCAACATGGAGAGTTGGGACCCATGGAATGGGGGCCATGCATTTATGCTTTAAATGGTCTGCATTTGCTCACCCAATCTCACCAAACCTCTCAGTCCCAAGTGTCCACCCTTATGCCACATCCAGCTGTCATTGTAGATAGGGTCATTCCAGGTTTCATCAGAGACCCTGAAGGAAATGTAAAGAATTTCCCTGTTTTTTGGTATTGTTTTTGAAATTCCTTTTTATAGTGGGTTTGAGCTGATTCTCGCTACCATGTTTATGCCAGTCTAGACACACTTGATTCCCTTACAGAGACATATCAATACATAGGTTTTAAGATTCTTACTAGTCATATCTATTCCTCTGTGGGAAATATGGGGTTTTGAGTCCCTTTCACTGAGGAAGGTGTAGGTCTTGTCTATTCCACAGTTGGTTATATCAATGGTACCTGTGCTTATATCAAACTCTGGTTTTATGCATCACCCCACCTCTCCTTTCCCCTTAAGCAGGCATAAGAGTGTTTTCTAAATGTGAGACTCTGTTCTCTTTCCTAACTCAGTTCATGTGTAGCCATGTTTACAGGATCTTCATAAGTGATATCTTATGATAAGTTTCTTCTTCTGTGTGACTTATTTCACTTAGAATTATCGTACCTGAATCCAATCACTTTGCTGCTCCTGGTCTTATGACATTGATTTCATGACTGAGGGATATTCCATCGTACATAAATACCACAGTTTTTCGAACCATTTTTATATTTCCTGGGATATTTAATGTGTACCCAAGTTCAGGTTCTTGTAAGCAGTGAAGGCCTAAATTTGGGGGTGGCTCTGTCTTAGTGATTTTCAGATTTCCCAAGGTATATTCCCTAGACTGGAAGTGTCCTTGGCTCTGTAGCTCTGTTGTTTACTTGTTTTAGGGAACGCAATGCACTCCTCCAGTGAGGCAGTTGGCAATTTACATCACGCCCATCAGCATAACAAGGCTCCCTGTTCTCCAGGGCCTGTCTTGCCTTTCTGGTTTTTACACATTTTGTGGATGTCCCTTTTGACCGGTGGGAAGTGGTACTTCTTTGTAGTGCAGATTTGCTTTGCCCGCTTGCTTCGTTGGCCAAAAAGGGCGTATGCGTTTTCTCCTGAATATATTCAGGAGAAAACGCATACGCCCTTTTTGGCCAAGTGCATCATTATCGAAGTTGTGCCCCTCTTCCTGTGCTTTAAAGGCGATTCCAACGTACCTCTTGAAATCTGTTTACTGCTATTCTGCCTCGCTTTCAAGTCCGCCTCGTTGCCTTCCCTCAACAGATTTTTGGACGATAGTTGTCCTTTATTACTCAGCCAGTTTGTGAATTGCTGTGCCCCTGAGCTCCATTTTTCAACTCGTATTTTGTGAGCTGTACTCAAGTCCAAAATTTTGGTTCAGGACCAATACTGGTTCCCGGTGGGTGGCTGAGACTCTGGTTAATTTTTCTTCCTGCCGGGAAATTAGAGTGACATGTGCCCGTCCAAATGCCTAACAGCTACTCTCTCATTGGTTCTCCCTCTTCCCTTCCATCCTCTGCCAAATTGGCAACCTGTGCGCACCAGGAGGTTAAACGGGTTGTCTCACAAGTTGGGAGATTGATAGTAAAGCAGTTGGAAAGTTAAACAGGAGCACCAGGATAGGGACTACTCGTTGAGTTTTAGAAAACTTTTGTATTCACAGTGTGTCCATTTTCTAGGTTTCCCGTACATGTTATAGCTGTAGTAGTATTCCCTATAACCTGGAGAGTTGGGACCCATGGAATGGGGGCCATGCATTATTGCTTTACAGGGTCTGCGTTTGCTCACCCAATCTCACCAATCCTCTCAGTCCCATGTGTCCAGCCTTATGCAACATCCAGCTGTCATTGTAGATAGTGTCATTCCAGGTTTCATCAGAGACCCTGAAGGAATTGTAAAGAATTTCCCTGTTTTTTGGTTTTGTTTTTGAAATTCCTTTTTATAGTGGGTTTGAGCTGATTCTCGCTGCCATGTTTATGCCAGTCTAGACACACTTGTTTCCCTTACGGAGACATATCAATACATGGGTTTTAAGATTTTTACTAGTCAGATCTATTCCTCTGCGGGAAATATGGGGTTTTGAGTCCCTTTCACTGAGGAAGGTGTAGGTATTGTCTGTTCCAAAGTTGGTTTTAGAAACGGTACGCGGGCTTATATCAAACTCTGGTTTTATGCATCACCCCACCTCTCCTTCCCCCTTAAGCAGGCATAACAGTGTTTTATAAATGTGAGACTCTGTTCTCTTTCTTAACTCAGTTCATGTGTAGCCATGTTTACAGGATCTTCATAAGTGATATCTTATGATAAGTCTCTTTTTTCTGTGTTACTTATTTCAATAAGAATCATCGTACCTGAATCCACTCACTTTGCTGCTCCTGGTCTTATGACATTGAATCCACGGCTGAGGAATATTCCATCATACGTAAGTACCACAATTTTTTAAAGCATTTTTATATTTCTTGGGATATTTAAGGTGTACCCAAGTTGAGGTTCTTGTAAGCAGTGCAGCCCTTAATTTCGGGGTGGCTCTGTCTTACTGATTTTCAGTTTTTCCAAGGTATATTCCCTAGACTGGAAGTGCCCTTGGCTCTGTAGCTCTGTTGTTTACTTGTTTTAGGGAACACAATGCACTCCTCCAGTGAGGCAGTTGGCAATTTACATCCAGCCCATCAGCAGAACAAGGCGCCCTGTTCTCCAGGGACTGTCTTGCCTTCCTGGTGTTTACACATTGTGTGGATGTCCCTTATTACCGGTGGGAAGAGATACTTCTTTGTAGTGCAGATTTGCATTGCCCGCTTGCTTGCCTGGCCAAAAAGTGTGTATGTGTTATCTCTTGAATATATTCAGGAGAAAATGCATATGCCCTATTTGGTCAAGTGAATCATTGTCTAAGTTGAGCCCCTCTTCCTGTACATTACACTCGATTCCTACGTACCTCTTGAAATGTGTTTCCTACTATTCTGCCTCACTTACAATTCGGCCTCGTTGCCGTCCCTCTACAGAGTTCTGGACGATAGTTTTCCTTTATTACTCTGCCAGTTTGTGAATTGCTGTGCCCCTGAGCTCCATTTTTAACTCGTTTTTTGTTAGCTGAAGGCAAGTCCAAAATTTTGGTTCAGGACCTATACTGGTTCCCGGTGGGTCGCTGAGACTTTGGTTAATTCTTCTTCCTCCCGGGAATTTAGAATGATATGTGCCCGTCCAAATGCCTAACATCTACTCTCTGTTTGGTTCTCCATCTTCCCTTCCATCCTCTGCCAAATTGGCAACCTGTGCGAACCAGTAGGTTAAAGGGGCTTTCTCTCCAAGTTGGGAGATTGATAGTAAAGCAGTTGGAAAGTCAAACCGGAGCATCAGTAGAGGGACTATTCGTTGAGTTTTAGAAACCTTTCGTATTCACATTGTGTCCATTCTCTAGGTTTCCCTTACATGTTATAGCTGTAGTAATATTCCCTCCAACCTGCAGATTTGCGACCCATGGAATGGGGGCCATGCATTTTTGCTTTAATGGGTCTGCATTTGCTCACCCAATCTCACCAATCCTCTCAGTCCCAAGTGTCCAGCCTTATGCCACATCCAGCTGTCATTGTAGACAGGGTCATTCCTGGTTTCATCAGAGACCCTGAAGGAATTGTAAAGAATTTCCCTGTTTTTTTCTTTTGTTTTTGAAATTCCTTTTTATAGTGGGTTTGACCTGATTTTCACTGCCATGTTTATGCCAGTCTAAACACACTTGATTCCCTTACAGAGACATATCAATACATAGGTTTTAAGATTCTTACTAGTCAGTTATATTCCTCTGCGCAAAATATGGAATTTTGATTCCCTTTCACTGAGGAAGGTGTAGGTCTTGTCTATTCCATGTTGGTTTTTGGAATGGTACCTGTGCTTATATCAAACTCTGGTTTTATGCATCACCCCACCTCTCCTTGCCCCTTCAGCGGGTATAAGAGTGTTTTCTAAATGTGAGACTCTGTTCCCTTTCCTAACTCAGTTCATGTGTAGCCATGTTTACAGGATCTTCATAAGTGATATCTTATGATAATTTTCTCTTTCTGTGTGACTTATTTCACTTAGAATTATCGTGCCTGAATCCACTCACTTTGCTTCTACTGGTCTTATGACATTTATTTCATGGCTGAGGGATATTCTATCGTACGTAAATACCACAATCTTTTAAACCATTTTTATATTTCCTGGGATATTTAAGGTGTACCCAAGTTGAGGTTCTTGTATATAGTGCAGCCCTAAATAAGGGGGTGGCTCTGTCGTATTGATTTTCAGTTTTCCCAAGGTATATTCCCTAGACTGGAAGTGCCCTTGGCTCTGTAGCTCTGTTGTTTACTTGTTTTAGTGAACTCAATGCACTCCTCCAGTGAGACAGTTGGCAATTTACATCCCGCACATCAGCATAACAAGGCTCCCTCTTCTCCAGTGCCTGTCTTGCCTTTCTGGTTTTTACACATTTTGTGGATGTCCGTTTTGACAGGTGGGAAGTGACACTTCTTTGTAGTGCAGATTTGTGTTGCACGCTTGTTTGCTTGGCCAAAAAGGGCGTATGCATTTTCTCCAGAATATACTCAGGAGAAATCACATACGCCCATTTTGGCCAAGTGCATCATTGTCGAAGTTGTTTCCCTCTTCCTGTGCTTTGCAGGCGATTCCAACGTACCTCTTGAAATCTGTTTCCTGCTATTCTTAGTCACATTCAAGTCCGCCTCGTTTCCTTCACTCAACAGATTTTTGGACGATTGTTGTCCTTTATTACTCTGCCAGTTTGTGAATTGCTTTGCCCCTGTTCTCCATTTTTCAACTCGTTTTTGTGAGCTGAACGCAAGTCCAAAATTTTGCTTCACGACCTATACTGGTTCCTGGTGGGTGGCTGAGAGTTTGGTTAATTCTTCTTCCTGCCGGCAAATTAGAGTGTCAGATGCCCGTCCAAATGCCTAACAGCTACTCTCTCTTTGGTTCTCCCTTTTCCCTTTCATCCTTAGCCAAATTGGCAACCAGTGGGAACCAGTAGGTTAAAGGGGCTGTCTCTTCACGTTGGGAGATTTATAGTAAAGCAGTTGGAAAGTCAAAACGGAGCACCAGGAGAGGGACTGTTCGTTGAGTTTTAGAAACCTTTTGTATTCACAGGGTGTCCACTCTCTTGGTTTCCTGTCCATGTTATAGCTGTAGTAATATTACCTTCAACCAGTAGAGTTGGGACCCATCGAATTGGTGGCATGCATTATGGCTTTAAAGGGCCTGCATTTTCTCCACCAATCTCACCAATCCCCTCAGTCCCATGTGTCCAGCCTTATGTCTCTTCCAGCTGTCGTTGTAGATTGTGTCATTCCAGGTTGCATCAGAGCCCTTGCAGGAATTGTGTAAGAATATCGCTGTTTTTTTAATTTTTTTTTTTTGAAATTCAGTTTTATAATGGGGTTGAGCTGATTTTCCCTTACTTGTTTTTGCGGGTCTAGACAAACTTGATTCCCTTACAGAGACATATAAATACATTGGTTTTAAGATTCTTACTAGTCAGATATATTCCTCTCCTGGAAATAGGGATTTTGAGTCCCGTTCACTACGGAAGAAGTAGTTCTTGTCTATTCTATATTTGGATTATGGAACGGTACCTGTGCTAATATCAAACTCTGGTTATGTGCATCTCCCCACCTCTCCTTTCCCCTTAAGCATGCATAAGAGTGTTTTCTAAATCTGAGACACTGTTCTATTTCCTACTACAGTTCATATGTAGCCATGTTTACATTCCCTTCGTAAGTGATATCTTATGTCAGAATGCACCATGGCCCTTGTCATAATAATGCTCCATGTCCCCTGTCATCACATTGCACAATGCCTAGTTATCACAATGCTCCATTTCCCTTGTCATCACAATTCTCCTCGTCCTTGTCATCACGACGCTACATGACACTTCTCATCACAACATTACATGCTCTTGTCATTACAATGCTCCATGACCCCTGTCATCACAATGCTCCCTGACACCTGTCATCACAATGCTTCATGCCCCTTGTCATTACAGTGCTCCATGATGCTCGTCATCCCAATTACCCAAGGTCTTCTCATCACAATGCTCCATGCCCTGGTCTTCTCACAGCTCAATGTCCCTTGTCCTCACAATTCTCCTCGTCCTTGTCATCACAGTGCTCCATGGCACTTCTCATCACAATGTCATATGCCCTTGGCATCACAATACTCCATGCACTTGTCATCGCAATGCTCCATGACCCCTGTCATAGGAAGCTCCATGTGCTTGTCATCACAATGTTTCACGACCTGGAAATAAAAATTATCAGCGGCCCTTGTCATCACAATGCTCCATGCCCTTGTCATCACAATGCTCCTTTACATTTGTCACAACAATCCTCCATGACACTTGGCATCACAATGCTCCGTGCTATTGTCATCACAATGGAACATGAAATATGTCATCACAATGCTCCCTGACACCTGTCTTCACAATACTCCATGAACTTGTCATCACAATGCTCCATGCCCTTGTCATCACAATGTGCCATGCCCAATGTCATCACAATAATCCATGAAACATCTCAGACCAATGCTCCATGCCCCTTTTCATCACAATGCTCCATGAACCCTGTCATCACAATGCACCATGCCCATCATCATAATGCTTCATGCTATTGTCATCACAGTGAAATCAAAATGCTCCATGACCTCTGTCATCACAATGCTCCAAACCCTTGTGATCACAATGTTCCATAACACTTGTGATCACAATGCCCCATGACGCTCGTCATCACAATTATCCATGGCCTTCTCATCACAATGCTCAATGACATTTGTCATCACAATGCTCAATACCCTTGTCATCACAATGCTCCCTGACACTTGTCGTCAGAATGCTCCTTGAACCCTTTCATGACAAGGCTCCATGCCTTTTTCATCACAATGATCCATGCCCTTTTCATCACGATGCTCCAAGGCCCCTGCAATAACAATGCTCCTTGCCCTTGTCATCACAAAGCTCCATGACAAATGTCATGAGAATGCTCCATGGCCTTCTCATCACAATGCTCCATGCCATTGTCATCACAATGCTCCAAGACACCTGTAATCACAATGCTCCATTCCTCTTTTCATCAGAATGCTCCATGAGACTTGTCATCACAAGGATCCATGGTCTTCTCATCAAAATACTCCAGGACATTGTCATCAAAATGCTCCATTCCCTTATCATCACAATGCTCCATGACCCCTGTCATCACAATACTCCATGTACATTTTCTGCCCAATACTCCATGACCTTCTCACCATAATGCTCCATGCCACATATCATCACAGTGCTCCATGACCACTTTCATCACAACGTCCATGACACCTGACAACACAATGATCCGGGACTCTTGTCCTCACAATGCTCCATTCCCTAGTCATCACAATTCTCCATGCCTGTGTCAGCAAAATGCTACATCACCTTGTCATCACAATGCTCTATGCACTTGTCATCACAATACTCCATTACCATTGTCATCACAATCCTCCCTGAAACTTGGGATCATATTGCTTCATGCCCTTGTCATCACAATGTTCCAAACCCTGTGATCACAATGTTCTATAAAACTTGTCATCACAATGCTCCATGATGCCTGTCATGACAATACTCCAAGTCCTTATTGTCACAATGCTCCATGACCTTTGTCATCACAATGCTCAATACACTTGTCTTCACAATGCTCCCTGACACTTGTCGTCAGAATGCTCCTTGAACACTGTCATGAAAAGGCTCCATGCCTTTTTCATCAGAATGCTCCATGCCCTTTTCATCACAACGCTCAATGTCATTGTCATCACAGTACTCCACAAGCTTGTCATCAGAATGCTCCATGGCCCCTGTCATCACAAAGCTCCATACCCATAGACATTACAGTGCTCCATGATGCTGGTCATCACAATTATCCATGGTCTTCCCATCAAAATGCTCCACGGTCTTGCCATCACAATGCTCCATGCCTTGGTCATCCCAAAGCTCCATGTCACCAGTCATCACAATGCTCCATGACCCCTGTCATCACAATGCTCCATGACCACTGTCATCACAATGCTCCATGACACCTGTCATCACAATGCTCCATTACCCCTGTCATAAAAATGATCCATGACCCGTGCCATCACCATGTTCCACGGCCTTGTCATCACAAGGCTCCATGACCCTTGTCATCACAATGCTCCAAGACCCCTGTAATCACACTGCTCCATGCCCCTTTTCATCTCAATGCTCCATGAACCCTGTCATCACAATGCACCATGCCAATCATCATAATGCTTCATGCTATTGCCATCACAATGAAATCAAACTTCTCCATGAACTCTGTCATCACAATGCTCCAAACCACTGTGATCACAGTGTTCCATAACACTTGTCATCACAAGGCCCCATGACACTGGTCATCACAATTATCCATGGACTTCTCATCACAATGTTCCATGACCTTTGTCATCACAATTCTCAATACACTTGTCCTCACAATGCTCCCGGACACTTGTCGTCAGTATGCTCATTGAACCCTGTCATGAGAAGTCTCCATGCCTTTTTCATCACAATGATCCATGCCCTTTTCATCACAATGCTCCATGCCATTGTCATCACAATACTCCACAAGATTGTCATCAGAAATCTGCGTGACACTTGTCATCACAATGATCCATGAAACCTGTCATCAAAATGTTCCATGACACCTGTCATCACAATGCTCCATGCCCCTTGTCATTACAGTGCTCCATGATGCTCGTCATCACAATTATCCATGGTCTTCTCATCACAGTGCTCCACTGTCTTGCCATCACAATGCTCCATGCCTTGGTCATCACAATGCTCCATGTCCCCAGTCATCACAATGCTCCATGACCACTGTCATCACAATGCTCCATACCCCTTGTCATTAAATGGCTCCATGACACTCGTCATCACAATTTCCCATGGTCTTCTCATCACAGTGCTCCACGTCTTTGTCATCAAAATGCTCCATGACCCTTGTCATCACTATGCTCCATGACCACTGTCATCACAATGCTCCATGACACCTGTCATCACAATGCTCCATACCCCTTGTCATTACAGTGCTCCGTGATGCTCGTCATCACAATTATCCATTGTCTTCTCATAAAAATGCTCCACGTTCTTGCCATCACAATGCTCCATGCCATGGTCATCACAATGCTCCATGTCCCCTGTCATCACAATTCTCCACGTTCTCGGCATCACTATGCTCCATGATACTTCTCTTCACAGTGTTACATGCTTTGTCATCACAAATCTCAATGCACTTGTCATCGCAATTCTCCATGACCCCTGTCATAGCAAGCTCCATGTGATTGTCCTCATAATGCTTCATGAACTTGTCATCAAAATTCTCAATGGCCATTGTCATCACAATGCTCCATGACTCTTGTCATCACAATGCTCCAAGCCCTTTTCATCAAAATGCTCCGTTACCTTTGTCATCACAATCCTCCATGACACTTGGCATCACAATGCTCCTATCCATTGTCATCACAATGGACCATGACATATGTCATCACAATGCTCCAACACCTGTCTTCACAGTACTCCATGACCTTCTCATCACAATGCTCGATGCCCTTGTCATCACAATTCACCATGCCCACTGTCATCTCAATAATCCATGAAAATTGTCAGACAAATGCTCCATGCCCCTTTCATCACAATGCTCCATGCTCTTTTATCACAATGCTCTATGACTCAGGTCATCACAATGCTCCGTGACTCCAGTCATCACAGTGCTTCATGACCTTTGTCATCACAATGATCCATGCCCTCGTCATCACAAGGCTCTGTGACAATTGTCACCACAATGCTCCATGAACATTTAATCACAATTCTCGGTGACGGTTGTCATCACAATGCTCCATGCCTTTGTCAGCACAGTACTCCATGACCGATGGCATCACAATGTGCCATGCCCTTGTCATCACAATGCTCCACATCGTTGTCATCACAATGCTCCATAAACCTTGTCATCACAGTGCTCCATGCATTTGTCAGCACAATGCTCCTGACACATGTCATCACAAAGTGCCATGCGTTTCTCATCACAATGCTCCACAAGTTCGTCATCACAATGCCCCATGCTCATCTCATCAAAATGCTCTCTCACCACTGATATCACAATGTTCCATCGCTAATCATCACAATACTCCCACAACCCTGTCATAACAATGTTCCATGACCCTTGTCACAACAGTGCTACATGCCCTTATCATCACAATGCTCCATGACACTTGACATCACAATGTTCCATAACCCCTGTCATTACAATGCTCCTTGACCCTTTTCATCACAATGCTCCATGACCCCTAACATCACAATGTTCCATAAACACTGTCATCAAAATGTTTCATGACCATTACATCCAATTGCTCCATGACCCTGTCATCACAATGCTCCCTGCCCTTCTCATCACAGTGCACCACACCCTTGTCATCAAAATGCTCCATGGCCTATGTCATCACAAAGCTCCATGACCCTTGACATCACAATGCTGCATGCCATTGTCATCACAAAGCTCCATGAAACCTCTTATCACATTGCTCCATGACGTTGTCATCACAAAGCTCCATGACGCTTGTCATCACAATGCTCGATGCCCTTCTCATCACAATGCACCATGCCTTTGTTATTGCAATCCTCCAAGACACATGTATCACTGTGTTCCGTGCACTTGTCATCACAATGCTCCATGCCCACTCTCATCACAATAATCCATGAAATTTTTCAGACCAATGCTCCATGCCCTTGTCATCACAATGCTCCATTACCACTGTCATAACAATGCTCCATAACCTCTGCTATCACAATGTTCCATGGCTTTGTCATCGCAAGACTCCATGACCCTTGTCATCACAATGCTCCAAACCCCAGCAATCACAATGCTCCATGCCCATGTCATCACAAAGCTCCCTGACGCATGTCATCAGAATGCTCCATGGCCTTCTCATCACAATGCTCCAAGTCCCCTGTAATAACAATACTCCATGCCACTTTTCATCTCAGGGCTCCATGAACCCTGTCATCACAATGCACCATGCCCATCATCATAATGCTTCATGCTATTGTCATCACAATGAAATCAAAATTCTCCATGACCTCTGTCATCACAATGCTCCAAATCCCTGTGATCACATTGTTCCATAAAACTTGTCATCACAACGCCCCATGATGCTGGTTACCACAATGATCCATGGACTTCTCATCACAATGCTCCATGACCTTTGTCATCACAATTCTCAATACACTTGTCATAACAATGCTCCCTGGAACTTGTCATCAGTATGCTCATTGAAAACTCTCATGACAAGTCTCCATGCCCTTTTCATCACAATGGTCCATGCCCTTTTCATCACAATGCTCCATGCCATTGTCATCACAATACTCCACAAGCTTGTCATCAGAATGCTCCGTGACACTTGTCATCACAATGATCCATGAACCCTGTCATCAAAATGTTCCATGACACCTGTCATCACAATGCTCCATGCCCCTTATCATTACAGTGCTCCATGATGCTCGTCATCACAATTATCCATGGTCTTCTCATCACAGTGCTCCACTGTCTTGCCATCACAATGCTCCATGACCTGGTTATCACAATGCTCCATGTCCCCAGTCATCACAATGCTCCATGACCCCAGTCATCACAATACTCCATACCCCTTTTCATTACAGTGCTCCATGACGCTCGTAATCACAATTATCCATGCACTTCTCATCAAAATGCTCCACGCCCTTGTCATCAAAATGCTCCAAGACACTTGTCATCACAATGCTCCATGACCACTGTCATCACAATCCTCCATGACGACTGTCATCACAATGCTCCAAACGCCTTGTCATTGCAGTGCTCCATGACGCTTGTCATCACAATTATCCATGGTCTTCTCATCACAATGCTCCACGGTCTTGCCATCACAATGCTCCATGCCCTGGTCATCACACTGCTCCATGTCCCTGTCATCACAATTCTCCACGTTCTTGGAATCAGAATGCTCCAAGACACTTCTCATCATAGTGTTACATGCTTTGTCATCACAATTCTCAATGCACTTGTCATTGCAATGCTCCATGACCCCTGTCATAGCAAGCTACATGTGCTTGTCATCACAATACTCCATGTGCTTGTCGTCACAATGCTCCATGACCTTTGTCATCACAAGGCTCCCTGACACTTGTTCTCAGAATGCTCCTTGAAACCTGTCATGAAAAGGCTCCATGCCTTTTTCATCACAATGCCCCATGTCGTTTTCTTCACAATGCTCCATGCCATTGTCATCAAAATACTCCACAAGCTTGTCATCAGAATGCTCCCTGACCCTTGTCATCACAATGCTACATGACCCCTGTTATCACAATGCTCCATACTCCTTTTCATTACAGTGCTCCATGACGCTCGTCATCACAGTTACCCGTGGTCTTCTCATCACAATGCTCCACGGTCTTGCCATCACAGTGCTCCATGCCCTGGTCATCACAATGCTCCATGAACTGGTCATCAAAATTCTCAATGGCCCTTGTCATCACAATGCTCCATGCCCTTGTCATCACTAAGCTCCATGACACTTGTCATCACAATGCTCCAAGCCCTTGTCATCAAAATGCTCCATTAATTTTGTCATCACAATCCTCCATGACACTTGGCATCACAATGCTCCATTCCATTGTCATCGCAATGACCATGACATATCTCATCACAATGCTCCCTGACACCTGTCTTCACAATACTCCATGACCTTCTCATCACAGTGCTCCATGCCCTTGTCATCACAATGTGCCATGCCCACTCTCATCACAATAGTCCATGAAATTTGTCAGACCAATGCAACATGCCCCTGTCATCACAATGCTCCATGCACTTTCATCACAATGCTCTATGACCCCTGTCATCACAATGCTCTGTGACTCCAGTCATCACAATGCTTCATGACCATTGTCACCACAATGCTCCATGAACATTTCATCACAATGCTCCGTGACCCTAGTCATCACAATGCTCCGTGACCCTAGTCATCACAATGCTCCATGCCTTTGTCAGCAAAATACTCCATGACCCATGGCATCACAATGCTGCACATCGTTGTCATCACAATGCTCCATAAACCTTGTCATCACAATGCTCCATGCGTTTGTCAGCACAATGCTCCATGACCCATATCATCACAATGTGCCATGCGTTTGTCATCACAGTGCTCCACAACCTTGTTATCACAATGCTCCATGCACTTCTCATCAAAATGCTCTCTCACCAATGATATCACAATGTCCCTTAACTAATCATCTCAATACTCCCTCACCCGTCATCACAATGTTCCATAACCCTTGTCACAACAATGCTACATGCACTTATCATCACAATGCTCCATGCCCCTGACATCACAATGTTCCATAACCCCTGTCATCACAATGCTCCATGACCCTTTTCATCACAATGCTCCATGACCCCTGACATCACAATGTTCCATAAACACTGTCATCAAAATATTCCATGACCATTTCATCCAATTGCTCCATGACCCTGTCATCACAATGCTCCCTGCCCTTCTCATCACAATGCACCACACCCTTGTCATCAAAATGCTCCATGGTCTATGTCATCACAATGCTCCATGACCCTTTTCATCACAATGCTCCATGACCCCTGACATCACAATTTTCCATAAACACTGTCATCAAAATATTCCATGACCATTTCATCCAATTGCTCCATGACTCTGTCATCACAATGCTCCCTGCCCTTCTCATCACAATGCACCACACCCTTGTCATCAAAATGCTCCATGGTCTATGTCATCACAAAGCTCCATGACCCTTGGCATCACAATGCTGCATGCCATTGTCATCACAAAGCTCCATGAAACCTCTCATCACATTGCTCCATGACGTTGTCATCACAAAGCTCCATGACGCTTGTCATCACAATGCTCGATGCCCTTCTCATCACAATGCACCATGCCTTTGTCATTGCAATCCTCCAAGACACATGTATCACTGTGTTCCGTGCACTTGTCATCACAATGCTCCATGCCCACTCTCATCACAATAATCCATGAAACTTTTCAGACCAATGCTCCATGCCCTTGTCATCACAATGCTCAATTATAACTGTCATAACAATGCTCCATGACACCTGCCATCACAATGTTCCACGGCTTTGTCATCGCAAGACTCCATGACCCTTGTCATTACAATGCTCCAAGACCCCTGTAATCACAATGCTCCATGCCCATGTAATCACAAAGCTCCCTGACGCATGTCATCAGAATGCTCCATGGCCTTCTCATCACAATGCTCCATGCCCTTCTCATCAGAATGTACCATGCCTTTGTCATTGCAATCCTCCAAGACACATGTATCACTGTGTTCCGTGCCCTTGTCATCACAATGCTCCATGCCCACTCTCATCACAATAATCCATGAAAATTTTGAGACCAATGCTCCATGCCCTTGTCATCACAGTGCTCCATTAACCCTGTCATAACAATGCTCCATGACTCCTGTCATCACAATGTTCTACGGCTTTGTCATCGCAAGACTCCATGAACATTGTCATCACAGTGCTCCAAGACCCCTGTAATCACAATGCTCCATGCCCATGTCATCACAAAGCTCCCTGACACATGTCATCAGAATGCTCCATGGCCTGCTCATCACAATGGTCCATGTCCTTTTCATAACAATGCTCCAAGACCCCTGTAATAACAATACTCCATGCCACTTTTCATCTCAGTGCTCCATGAACCCTGTCATCACAATGCAACATGCCCATCATCATAATGCTTCATGCTATTGTCATCACAATGAAATCAAAATTCTCCATGACCTCTGTCATCACAATGCTCCAAATCCCTGTGATCACAATGTTCCATAAAACTTGTCATCACAACGCCCCATGATGCTGGTTACCACAATTATCCATGGACTTCTCATCACAATGCTCCATGACCTTTGTCATCACAATTCTCAATACACTTGTCATCACAATGCTCCCTGGAACTTGTCATCAGTATGCTCATTGAAAACTGTCATGACAAGTCTCCATGCCCTTTTCATCACAATGATCCATGCCCTTTTCATCACAATGCTCCATGCCATTGTCATCACAATACTCCACAAGCTTGTCATCAGAATGCTCCGTGACACTTGTCATCACAATGATCCATGAACCCTGTCATCAAAATGTTTCATGACACCTGTCATCACAATGCTCCATGCCCCTTGTCATTACAGTGCTCCATGATGCTCGTCATCACAATTATCCATGGTCTTCTCATCACAGTGCTCCACTGTCTTGACATCACAATGCTCCATGACCTGGTTATCACAATGCTCCATGTCCCCAGTCATCACAATGCTCCATGATCCCTGTCATCACAATACTCCATACCCCTTTTCATTACAGTGCTCCATGACGCTCGTAATCACAATTATCCATGTTCTTCTCATCACAATGCTCCACGCCCTTGTCATCAAAATGCTCCATGACACTTGTCATCACAATGCTCCATGACCACTGTCATCACAATCCTCCATGACCCCTGTCATCACAATGCTCCAAACCCCTTGTCATTACAGTGCTCCAAGACGCTTGTCATCACAATCCTCCATGTGCTTGTCGTCACAATGCTCCATGACCTTTGTCATCACAAGGCTCCCTGACACTTGTTCTCAGAATGCTCCTTGAAACCTGTCATGAAAACGCTCCATGCCTTTTTCATCACAATGCCCCATGTCGTTTTCTTCACAATGCTCCATGCCATTGTCATCAAAATACTCCACAAGCTTGTCATCAGAATGCTCCCTGACCCTTGTCATCACAATGCTCCATGACCCCTGTTATCACAATGCTCCATACCCCTTTTCATTACAGTGCTCCATGACGCTCGTCATCACAGTTACCCGTGGTCTTCTCATCACAATGCTCCACGGTCTTGCCATCACAGTGCTCCATGCCCTGGTCATCACAATGCCCCATGTCCCGTGTCATCACAATTCTCCACGTTCTTGGCATCACTATGCTCCATGACACTTCTCATCACAGTGTTACATGCTTTGTCATCACAATTCTCTATGCACTTGTCATCGCAATGCTCCATGATCCATTTCATAGCAAGCTCCATGTGCTTGTCATCACAATGCTTCATGAACTGGTCATCAAAATTCTCAATGGCCCTTGTCATCACAATGCTCCATGCCCTTGTCATCACAAAGCTCCATGTCAATTGTCATCACAATGCTCCAAGCCCTTGTCATCAAAATGCTCCATTACCTTTGTCATCACAATCCTCCATGACACTTGGCATCACAATGCTCCATTCCATTGTCATCGCAATGACCATGACATATCTCATCACAATGCTCCCTGACACCTGTCTTCACAATACTCCATGACCTTCTCATCACACTGCTCCATGCCCTTGTCATCACAATGTGCCATGCCCAGTCTCATCACATTAGTCCATGAAATTTGTCAGACCAATGCAACATGACCCTGTCATCACAATGCTCCATGCACTTTCATCACAATGCTCTATGACCCCTGTCATCACAATGCTCCGTGACTCCAGTCATCACAATGCTTCATGACCATTGTCACCACAATGCTCCATGAACATTTCATCACAATGCTCCGTGACCCTAGTCATCACAATGCTCCATGCCTTTGTCAGCACAATACTCCATGACCCATGGCATCACAATGCGCCATGCGCTTGTCATCACAATGCTGCACGTCGTTGTCATCACAATGCTCCATAAACCTTGTCATCACAATGCTCCATGCGTTTGTCAGCACAATGCTCCATGACCCATATCATCACAATGTGCCATGCGTTTGTCATCACAGTGCTCCACAACCTTGTTATCAAAATGCTCCATGCTCTTCTCATCAAAATGCTCTCTCACCAATGATATCACAATGTCCCTTAACTAATCATCTCAATACTCCCTCACACCTGTCATCACAATGTTCCATAACCCTTGTCACAACAATGCTACATGCACTTATCATCACAATGCTCCATGCCCCTGACATCACAATGTTCCATAACCCCTGTCATCACAATGCTCCATGACCCTTTTCATCACAATGCTCCATGACCCCTGACATCACAATGTTCCATAAACACTGTCATCAAAATATTCCATGACCATTTCATCCAATTGCTCCATGAACCTGTCATCACAATGCTCCCTGCCCTTCTCATCACAATGCACCACACCCTTGTCATCAAAATGCTCCATGGTCTATTTCATCACAAAGCTCCATGACCCTTGGAATCACAATGCTGCATGCCATTGTCATCACAAAGCTCCATGAAACCTCTCATCACATTGCTCCATGACGTTGTCATCACAAAGCTCCATGACGCTTGTCATCACAATGCTCGATGCCCTTCTCATCACAATGCACCATGCCTTTGTCATTGCAATCCTCCAAGACACATGTATCACTGTGTTCCGTGCACTTGTCATCACAATGCTCCATGCCCACTCTCATCACAATAATCCATGAAACTTTTCAGACCAATGCTCCATGCCCTTGTCATCACAATGCTCAATTATAACTGTCATAACAATGCTCCATGACACCTGCCATCACAATGTTCCACGGCTTTGTCATCGCAAGACTCCATGACCCTTGTCATTACAATGCTCCAAGACCCCTGTAATCACAATGCTCCATGCCCATGTAATCACAAAGCTCCCTGACGCATGTCATCAGAATGCTCCATGGCCTTCTCATCACAATGCTCCATGCCCTTCTCATCAGAATGTACCATGCCTTTGTCATTGCAATCCTCCAAGACACATGTATCACTGTGTTCCGTGCCCTTGTCATCACAATGCTCCATGCCCACTCTCATCACAATAATCCATGAAAATTTTGAGACCAATGCTCCATGCCCTTGTCATCACAGTGCTCCATTAACCCTGTCATAACAATGCTCCATGACTCCTGTCATCACAATGTTCTACGGCTTTGTCATCGCAAGACTCCATGAACATTGTCATCACAGTGCTCCAAGACCCCTGTAATCACAATGCTCCATGCCCATGTCATCACAAAGCTCCCTGACACATGTCATCAGAATGCTCCATGGCCTGCTCATCACAATGGTCCATGTCCTTTTCATAACAATGCTCCAAGACCCCTGTAATAACAATACTCCATGCCACTTTTCATCTCAGTGCTCCATGAACCCTGTCATCACAATGCAACATGCCCATCATCATAATGCTTCATGCTATTGTCATCACAATGAAATCAAAATTCTCCATGACCTCTGTCATCACAATGCTCCAAATCCCTGTGATCACAATGTTCCATAAAACTTGTCATCACAACGCCCCATGATGCTGGTTACCACAATTATCCATGGACTTCTCATCACAATGCTCCATGACCTTTGTCATCACAATTCTCAATACACTTGTCATCACAATGCTCCCTGGAACTTGTCATCAGTATGCTCATTGAAAACTGTCATGACAAGTCTCCATGCCCTTTTCATCACAATGATCCATGCCCTTTTCATCACAATGCTCCATGCCATTGTCATCACAATACTCCACAAGCTTGTCATCAGAATGCTCCGTGACACTTGTCATCACAATGATCCATGAACCCTGTCATCAAAATGTTTCATGACACCTGTCATCACAATGCTCCATGCCCCTTGTCATTACAGTGCTCCATGATGCTCGTCATCACAATTATCCATGGTCTTCTCATCACAGTGCTCCACTGTCTTGACATCACAATGCTCCATGACCTGGTTATCACAATGCTCCATGTCCCCAGTCATCACAATGCTCCATGATCCCTGTCATCACAATACTCCATACCCCTTTTCATTACAGTGCTCCATGACGCTCGTAATCACAATTATCCATGTTCTTCTCATCACAATGCTCCACGCCCTTGTCATCAAAATGCTCCATGACACTTGTCATCACAATGCTCCATGACCACTGTCATCACAATCCTCCATGACCCCTGTCATCACAATGCTCCAAACCCCTTGTCATTACAGTGCTCCAAGACGCTTGTCATCACAATCCTCCATGTGCTTGTCGTCACAATGCTCCATGACCTTTGTCATCACAAGGCTCCCTGACACTTGTTCTCAGAATGCTCCTTGAAACCTGTCATGAAAACGCTCCATGCCTTTTTCATCACAATGCCCCATGTCGTTTTCTTCACAATGCTCCATGCCATTGTCATCAAAATACTCCACAAGCTTGTCATCAGAATGCTCCCTGACCCTTGTCATCACAATGCTCCATGACCCCTGTTATCACAATGCTCCATACCCCTTTTCATTACAGTGCTCCATGACGCTCGTCATCACAGTTACCCGTGGTCTTCTCATCACAATGCTCCACGGTCTTGCCATCACAGTGCTCCATGCCCTGGTCATCACAATGCCCCATGTCCCGTGTCATCACAATTCTCCACGTTCTTGGCATCACTATGCTCCATGACACTTCTCATCACAGTGTTACATGCTTTGTCATCACAATTCTCTATGCACTTGTCATCGCAATGCTCCATGATCCATTTCATAGCAAGCTCCATGTGCTTGTCATCACAATGCTTCATGAACTGGTCATCAAAATTCTCAATGGCCCTTGTCATCACAATGCTCCATGCCCTTGTCATCACAAAGCTCCATGTCAATTGTCATCACAATGCTCCAAGCCCTTGTCATCAAAATGCTCCATTACCTTTGTCATCACAATCCTCCATGACACTTGGCATCACAATGCTCCATTCCATTGTCATCGCAATGACCATGACATATCTCATCACAATGCTCCCTGACACCTGTCTTCACAATACTCCATGACCTTCTCATCACACTGCTCCATGCCCTTGTCATCACAATGTGCCATGCCCAGTCTCATCACATTAGTCCATGAAATTTGTCAGACCAATGCAACATGACCCTGTCATCACAATGCTCCATGCACTTTCATCACAATGCTCTATGACCCCTGTCATCACAATGCTCCGTGACTCCAGTCATCACAATGCTTCATGACCATTGTCACCACAATGCTCCATGAACATTTCATCACAATGCTCCGTGACCCTAGTCATCACAATGCTCCATGCCTTTGTCAGCACAAT
The DNA here is from genome assembly GCF_964165515.1 of Mesoplodon bidens. Taxonomy (NCBI): domain Eukaryota; kingdom Metazoa; phylum Chordata; class Mammalia; order Artiodactyla; family Ziphiidae; genus Mesoplodon; species Mesoplodon bidens. The sequence goes on from NW_027671422.1 coordinate 4,578,721, forward strand.
ACTCCATGACCCATGGCATCACAATGCGCCATGCGCTTGTCATCACAATGCTGCACGTCGTTGTCATCACAATGCTCCATAAACCTTGTCATCACAATGCTCCATGCGTTTGTCAGCACAATGCTCCATGACCCATATCATCACAATGTGCCATGCGTTTGTCATCACAGTGCTCCACAACCTTGTTATCAAAATGCTCCATGCTCTTCTCATCAAAATGCTCTCTCACCAATGATATCACAATGTCCCTTAACTAATCATCTCAATACTCCCTCACACCTGTCATCACAATGTTCCATAACCCTTGTCACAACAATGCTACATGCACTTATCATCACAATGCTCCATGCCCCTGACATCACAATGTTCCATAACCCCTGTCATCACAATGCTCCATGACCCTTTTCATCACAATGCTCCATGACCCCTGACATCACAATGTTCCATAAACACTGTCATCAAAATATTCCATGACCATTTCATCCAATTGCTCCATGAACCTGTCATCACAATGCTCCCTGCCCTTCTCATCACAATGCACCACACCCTTGTCATCAAAATGCTCCATGGTCTATTTCATCACAAAGCTCCATGACCCTTGGAATCACAATGCTGCATGCCATTGTCATCACAAAGCTCCATGAAACCTCTCATCACATTGCTCCATGACGTTGTCATCACAAAGCTCCATGACGCTTGTCATCACAATGCTCGATGCCCTTCTCATCACAATGCACCATGCCTTGGTCATTGCAATCCTCCAAGACACATGTATCACTGTGTTCCGTGCACTTGTCATCACAATGCTGCATGCCCACTCTCATCACAATAATCCATGAAACTTTTCATACCAATGCTTCATGCACTTGTCATCACAATGCTCCATTATAACTGTCATAACAATGCTCCATGACCCCTGGCATCACAATGTTCCACGGCTTTGTCATCGCAAGACTCCATGACCCTTGTCATTACAATGCTCCAAGACCCCTGTAATCACAATGCTCCATGCCCATGTCATCACAAAGCTCCCTGACGCATGTCATCAGAATGCTCCATGGCTTTCTCATCACAATGCTCCATGCCCTTCTCATCAGAATGTACCATGCCTTTGTCATTGCAATCCTCCAAGACACATGTATCACTGTGTTCCGTACCCTGGTCATCACAATGCTCCATGCCCACTCTCATCACAATAATCCATGAAACTTTTCAGACCAATGCTCCATGCCCTTGTCATCACAGTGCTCCATTAACCCTGTCATAACAATGCTCCATGACCCCTGCCATCACAATGTTCTACGGCTTTGTCATCGCAAGACTCCATGACCCTTGTCATCACAGTGCTCCAAGACCCCTGTAATCACAATGCTCCATGCCCATGTCATCACAAAGCTCCCTGACACATGTCATCAGAATGCTCCATGTCCTGCTCATCACAATGCTCCATGTCCTTTTCATAACAATGCTCCAAGACCCCTGTAATAACAATACTCCATGCCACTTTTCATCTCAGTGCTCCATGAACCCTGTCATCACAATGCAACATGCCCATCATCATAATGCTTCATGCTATTGTCATCACAATGAAATCAAAATTCTCCATGACCTCTGTCATCACAATGCTCCAAATCCCTGTGATCACAATGTTCCATAAAACTTGTCATCACAACGCCCCATGATGCTGGTTACCACAATTATCCATGGAATTCTCATCAAATGCTCCATGACCTTTGTCATCACAATTCTCAATACACTTGTCATCACAATGCTCCCTGGAACTTGTCATCAGTATGCTCATTGAAAACTGTCATGACAAGTCTCCATGCCCTTTTCATCACAATGATCCATGCCCTTTTCATCACAATGCTCCATGCCATTGTCATCACAATACTCCACAAGCTTGTCATCAGAATGCTCCGTGACACTTGTCATCACAATGATCCATGAACCCTGTCATCAAAATGTTTCATGACACCTGTCATCACAATGCTCCATGCCGCTTGTCATTACAGTGCTCCATGATGCTCGTCATCACAATTATCCATGGTCTTCTCATCACAGTGCTCCACTGTCTGGCCATCACATTGCTCCATGACCTGGTTATCACAATGCTCCATGTCCCCAGTCATCACAATGCTCCATGACTCCTGTCATCACAATAATCCATACCCCTTTTCATTACAGTGCTCCATGACGCTCATAATCACAATTATCCATGCTCTTCTCATCACAATGCTCCACGCCCTTGTCATCAAAATGCTCCATGACACTTGTCATCACAATGCTCCATGACCACTGTCATCACAATGCTCCATGACCCCTGTCATCACAATACTCCATACCCCTTTCATTACAGTGCTCCATGACGCTCGTAATCACAATTATCCATGCTCTTCTCATCACAATGCTCCACGCCCTTGTCATCAAAATGCTCCATGACACTTGTCATCACAATGCTAAATGACCCCTGTCATCACAATGCTCCAAACCCCTTGTCATTACAGTGCTCCATGACGCTTGTCATCACAATTATCCATGGTCTTCTCATCACAGTGTTCCACGGTCTTGCCATCACAATGCTCCATGCCAAGGTCATCACACTGCTCCATGTCCCTGTCATCACAATTCTCCACGTTCTTGGCATCAGAATGCTCCATGACACATCTCATCATAGTGTTACATGCTTTGTCATCACAATTCTCAATGCACTTGTCATCGCAATGCTCCATGATCCCTCTCATAGCAAGCTCCATGTGCTTGTCATCACAATGCTTCATGAACTGGTCATCAAAATTCTCAATGGCCCTTGTCATCACAATGCTCCATGCCCTTGTCATCACAAAACTCCATGACCCTTGTCATCACAATGCTCCAAGCCCTTGTCATCAAAATGCTCCATTACCTTTGTCATCACAATCCTCCATGACACTTGGCATCACAATGCTCCATTCCATTGTCATCGCAATGACCATGATATATCTCATCACAATGCTCCCTGACACCTGTCTTCACAATACTCCTTGACCTTCTCATCACAATGCTCCATGCCCTTGTCATCACAATGTGCCATGCCCATTCTCATCACAATAGTCCATGAAATTTGTCAGACCAATGCAACATGACCCTGTCATCACAATGCTCCATGCACTTTCATCACAATGCTCTATGACCCCTGTCATCACAATGCTCCATGACTCCAGTCATCAAAATGCTTCATGACCATTGTCACCACAATGCTCCACGAACATTTCATCACAATGCTCCGTGACCCTAGTCATCACAATGCTCCATGCCTTTGTCAGCACAATACTCCATGACCCATGGCATCACAATGCGCCATGCGCTTGTCATCACAATGCTCCACATCGTTGTCATCACAATGCTCCATAAACCTTGTCATCACAATGCTCCATGCGTTTGTCAGCACAATGCTCCATGACACATATCATCACAATGTGCCATGCGTTTGTCATCACAGTGCTCCACAACCTTGTTATCACAATGCTCCATGCACTTCTCATCAAAATGCTCTCTCACCAATGATATCACAATGTCCCTTAACTAATCATCTCAATACTCCCTCACACCTGTCATCACAATGTTCCATAACCCTTGTCACAACAATGCTACATGCACTTATCATCACAATGTTCCATGCCCCTGACATCACAATGTTCCATAACACCTGTCATCACAATGCTCCCTGACCCTATTCATCACAATGCTCCATGACCCCTGACATCACAATGTTCCATAAACACTGTCATCTAAATATTTCATGACCATTTCATCCAATTGCTCCAAGACCCTGTCATCACAATGCTCCCTGCCCTTCTCATCACAATGCACCACACTCTTGTCATCAAAATGCTCCATGGCCTATGTCATCACAAAGCTCCATGACGCTTGGCATCACAATGCTGCATGCCATTGTCATCACAAAGCTCCATGAAACCTCTCATCACATTGCTCCATGACGTTGTCATCACAAAGCTCCATGACGCTTGTCATCACAATGCTCGATGCCCTTCTCATCACAATGCACCATGCCTTTGTCATTGCAATCCTCCAAGACACATGTATCACTGTGTTCCGTGCACTTGTCATCACAATGCTCCATGCCCACTCTCATCACAATAATCCATGAAACTTTTCAGACCAATGCTCCATGCCCTTGTCATCACAATGCTCCATTATAACTGTCATAACAATGCTCCATGACTCCTGCCATCACAATGTTTCACGACTTTGTCATCGCAAGACTCCATGACCCTTGTCATCACAATGCTCCAAGACCCCTGTAATCACAATGCTCCATGCCCATGTCATCAGAAAGCTCCCTGACGCATGTCATCAGAATGCTCCATGGCCTTCTCATCACAATGCACCATGCCTTTCTCATCAGAATGCACCATGCCTTTGTCATTGCAATTCTCCAAGACACATGTATCACTGTGTTCCGTGCCCTTGTCATCACAATGCTCCATGCTTACTCTCATCACAATAATCCATGAAACTTTTCAGACCAATGCTCCATGCCCTTGTCATCACAATGCTCCATTAACCCTGTCATAACAATGCTCCATGACGCCTGCCATCACAATGTTCTACGGCTTTGTCATCGCAAGACTCCATGACCCTTGTCATCACAATGCTCCAAGCCCTTGTCATCAAAATGCTCCATTACCTTTGTCATCACAATCCTCCATGTCACTTGGCATCACAATGCTCCATTCCATTGTCATCGCAATGACCATGACATATCTCATCACAATGCTCCCTGACACCTGTCTTCACAATACTCCATGACCTTCTCATCACAATGCTCCATGCCCTTGTCATCACAATGTGCCATGCCCATTCTCATCACAATAGTCCATGAAATTTGTCAGACCAATGCAACATGACCCTGTCATCACAATGCTCCATGCACTTTCATCACAATGCTCTATGACCCCTGTCATCACAATGCTCCATGACTGCAGTCATCAAAATGCTTCATGACCATTGTCACCACAATGCTCCACGAACATTTCATCACAATGCTCCGTGACCCTAGTCATCACAATGCTCCATGCCTTTGTCAGCACAATACTCCATGACCCATGGCATCACAATGCGCCATGCGCTTGTCATCACAATGCTCCACATCGTTGTCATCACAATGCTCCATAAACCTTGTCATCACAATGCTCCATGCGTTTGTCAGCACAATGCTCCATGACCCATATCATCACAATGTGCCATGCGTTTGTCATCACAGTGCTCCACAACCTTGTTATCACAATGCTCCATGCACTTCTCATCAAAATGCTCTCTCACCAATGATATCACAATGTTCCATCACTAATCATCTCAATACTCCCTCACACCTGTCATCACAATGTTCCATAACCCTTGTCACAACAATGCTACATGCACTTATCATCACAATGCTCCATGACCCCTGCCATCACAATGTTCCACGGCTTTGTCATCACAAGACTCCATGACCCTTGTCATCACAATGCTCCAAGACCCCTGTAATCACAATGCTCCATGCCCATGTCATCACAAAGCTCCCTGACGCATGCCATCAGAATGCTCCATGGCCTTCTCATCACAATGCACCATGCCTTTCTCATCAGAATGCACCATGCCTTTGTCATTGCAATCCTCCAAGACACATGTATCACTGTGTTCCGTGCCCTTGTCATCACAATGCTCCATGCCCACTCTCATCACAATAATCCATGAAACTTTTCAGACCAATGCTCCATGCCCTTGTCATCACAATGCTCCACATCGTTGTCGTCACAATGCTCCATATACCTTGTCATCACAATGCTCCATGCGTTTGTCAGCACAATGCTCCATGACCCATATCATCACAATGTGCCATGCGTTTGTCATCACAGAGCTCCACAACCTTGTTATCACAATGCTCCATGCACTTCTCATCAAAATGCTCTCTCACCAATGATATCACAATGTCCCTTAACTAATCATCTCAATACTCCCTCACACCTGTCATCACAATGTTCCATAACCCTTGTCACAACAATGCTACATGCACTTATCATCACAATGCTCCATGCCCCTGACATCACAATGTTCCATAACCCCTGTCATCACAATGCTCCATGACCCTTTTCATCACAATGCTCCATGACCCCTGACATCACAATGTTCCATAAACACTGTCATCAAAATGTTCCATGACCATTTCATCCAATTGCTCCAAGACCCTGTCATCACAATGCTCCCTGCCCTTCTCATCACAATGCACCACACCCTTGTCATCAAAATGCTCCATGGTCTATGTCATCACAAAGCTCCATGACCCTTGGCATCACAATGCTGCATGCCATTGTCATCACAAAGCTCCATGAAACCTCTTATCACATTGCTCCATGACGTTGTCATCACAAAGCTCCATGACGCTTGTCATCACAATGCTCGATGCCCTTCTCATCACAATGCACCATGCCTTTGTCATTGCAATCCTCCAAGACACTTGTATCACTGTGTTCCGTGCACTTGTCATCACAATGCTCCATGCCCACTCTCATCAAAATAATCCATGAAACTTTTCAGACCAATGCTCCATGCCCTTGTCATCACAATGCTCCATTATAACTGTCATAACAATGCTCCATGACCCCTGGCATCACAATGTTCCACGGCTTTGTCATCGCAAGACTCCATGACCCTTGTCATCACAATGCTCCAAGACCCCTGTAATCACAATGCTCCATGCCCATGTCATCACAAAGCTCCCTGACGCATGTCATAAGAATGCTCCATGGCCTTCTCATCACAATGCTCCATGCCTTTCTCATCAGAATGCACCATGCCTTTGTCATTGCAATCCTCCAAGACACATGTATCACTGTGTTCCGTGCCCTTGTCATCACAATGCTCCATGCCCACTCTCATCACAATAATCCATGAAAGTTTTCAGACCAATGCTCCATACCCTTGTCATCACAATGCTCCATTAACCCTGTCATAACAATGCTCAATGACCCCTGCCATCACAATGTTCTACGGCTTTGTCATCGCAAGACTCCATGACCCTTGTCATCACAATGCTCCAAGACCCCTGTAATCACAATGCTCCATGCCCATGTCATCACAAAGCTACCTGACACATGTCATCAGAATGCTCCATGGCCTTCTCATCACAATGCTCCTTGTCCTTTTCATAACAATGCTCCAAGACCCCTGTAATAACAATACTCCATGCCACTTTTCATCTCAGTGCTCCATGAACCCTGTCATCACAATGCAACTTGCCCATCATCATAATGCTTCATGCTATTGTCATCACAATGAAATCAATATTCTCCATGACCTCTGTCATCACAATGCTCCAAACCCCTGTGATCAAAATGTTCCATAAAACTTGTCATCACAACGCCCCATGATGCTGGTTACCACAATTATCCATGGACTTCTCATCACAATGCTCCATGACCTTTGTCATCACAATTCTCAATACACTTGTCATCACAATGCTCCCTGGAACTTGTCATCAGTATGCTCACTGAAAACTGTCATGACAAGTCTCCATGCCTTTTTCATCACAATGATCCATGCCCTTTTCATCACAATGCTCCATTCCATTGTCATCACAATACTCCACAAGCTTGTCATCAGAATGCTCCGTGACACTTGTCATCACAATGATCCATGAACCATGTCATCAAAATGTTCCATGACACCTGTCATCACAATGCTCCATGCCCCTTGTTATTACAATGCTCCATGATGCTCGTCATCACAATTATCCATGGACTTCTCATCACAGTGCTCCACTGTCTTGCCATCACAATGCTCCATGACATGGTTATCACAATGCTCCATGTCCGCAGTCATCACAATGCTCCATGACCCCTGTCATCACAATACTCCATACCCCTTTTCATTACAGTGATCCATGACGCTCGTAATCACAATTAGCCATGGTCTTCTCATCACAATGCTCCACGCCCTTGTCATCAACACGCTCCATGACACTTGTCATCACAATGCTCCATGCCCACTGTCATCACAATGCTCCATGACCCCTGTCATCACAATGCTCCTCACCCCTTGTCATTACAGTGCTCCATGACGCTTGTCATCACAATTATCCATGGTCTTCTCATCACCATGCTCCACGGTCTTGCCAAGACAATGTTCCATGCCAAGGTCATCACACAGCTCCATGTCCCTGTCATCACAATTCTCCACGTTCTTGGCATCACTATGCTCCATGACACTTCTCATCAAAGTGTTAAATGCTTTGTCATCACAATTCTCTATGCCCTTGTCATCGCAATGCTCCATGACCCCTGTCATAGCAAGCTCCATGTGCTTTTCATCACAATACTCCATGTGCTTGTCGTCACAATGCTCCATGACCTTTGTCATCACAATGCACCCTGTCACTTGTTGTCAGAATGCTCCTTGAAACCTATCATGAAAAGGCTCCATGCCTTTTTCATCACAATGCCCCATGCCGTTTTCTTCACAATGCTCCATGCCTTTGTCATCAAAATACTCCACAAGCTTGTCATCGGAATGCTCCCTGACCATTGTCATCACAATGCTCCATGACCCCTGTTATCACAATGCTCCATACCCCTTGTCATTACAGTGCTCCATGACGCTTGTCATCACAATGCTTCATGAACTGGTCATCAAAATTCTCAATGGCCCTTGTCATCACAATGCTCCAAACCCCTGTGATCACAATGTTCCATAACCCCTGTCATCACAATGCTATATGACCCTTTTCATCACAATGCTGCATGACCCCTGATAACACAATGTTCCATAACCCCTGTCATCAAAATATTCCATGACCCTTTTCATCCAGTTGCTCCATGACCCTATCATCACAATGATCCCTGCCCTTCTCATCACAATGCACCACGCCCTTGTCATCAAAATGCTCCATGGCCTATGTCATCACAAAGCTCCATGACCCTTGGCATCACAATGCTGCATGCCATTGTCATCACAGAGCTCAATGAAACTTCTCATCACATTGATCCATGACATTGTCATTCACAAAGCTCCATGACGCTTGTCATCACAATGCTCCATGCCCTTGTCATTGCAATCCTCCATGACACATGTATCTCTGTGTTCCGTGCCATTGTCATCACAATGCTCGATGCCCACTCTCATCACAATAATCCATGAAACTTTTCAGACCAATGTTCCATGCCCTTGTCATCACAATGCTCCATTACTCCTGTCATAAAAATGATCCATGACTCGTGCCATCACCATGTTCCACGGCCTTGTCATCACAAGGCTCCATGCCCTTGTCATCACAGTGTTCCAAGACACCTGTAATCACAAAGATCCATGCCCCTCTTCATCTCAATGCTCCATGAACCCTGTCATCACAATGCACCATGCCGATAATCATAATGCTTCATGCTATTGCCATCACAATGAAATCAAAATTCTCCATGACTTCGTCATCACAATGCTCCAAACCCTTGTGATCACAATGTTCAATAACACTTATCATCACAACACCCCATGACGCTCATCATCACAATTATCCATGGTCTTCTCATCACAGTGCTCCATGACCTTTGTCATCACAATGCTCAATACACTTGTTATCACAATGCTCCCTGACACTTGTCATCAGTATGCTCCTTGAACCGTGTCATGAAAAGGCTCCATGTCTTTTTCAAAACAATGATCCATGCCCTTTTCATCACAATGCTTCAAGACCCCTGTAATCACAATGTTCCATGCCCTTGTCATCACAAAGCTCCATGACGCATTTCAGAATGCTCCATTGCCTTCTCATCACAATGCTCCATGCCCATGCCATCACAATGCTCCAAGCCCTTGTCATCACAATGCTCCATTACCTTTGTCATCACAATCCGCCATAACACTTGTGCATCACAATGCTCCATGCCATTGTCATCACAATGGGCCATGAAATATGTCATCACAATGCTCCCAGACACCTTTCTTCACAATATTCCATGCCCTTGTCATCCCAATGTGCCATGCCCACTCTCAACACATTTATCCATTAAACTTATCAGACCAATGCTCCATACAACTGTCATCAAAATGCTCCATGTCATTTTCATCACAATGCTCCATGAACCCTCTCATCACATTGTTCCATGCCCTTGTCATCACAAAGCCCCATGATGCTTGTCATCACAGTACCCGATGCACTTCTCACCACAATGCTCCATGCCCTTGTCATTACAATCCATCATGGCCCATGTATCAGAGTGTTCAGTGCCCTTGTCATCACAATGCTCCATGCCCACTCTCATCACAATAATCTACGAAACTTTTCAGACCAATGCTCCATGCCCTTCTCATCACAGTGCTCCATTACACCTGTCATAACAATGCTCTATGACACCTGCCATCACAATGTTCCACAGCCTTGTCATCAAAATTCTCAATGACCCTTGTCATCACAATGCTCCAAGAACCCTGTAATCACAATGCTCCATGCCCTTGTCATCACAAAGCTCCAAGACGCATGTCATCAGAATGTTCCATGGCCTTCTCATTCATGATGCTCTATGCCCATGTCATCACAATGCTCCAAGACTCCTGTAATCACAATGCTCCATGCCCCTATTCATCTCAATGCACCATGAACACTGTCATCACAATGCACCATGCCCCTTTTCATCTCAATGCTCCATGAACCCTGTTATCACAATGCACCATGCCCATCATCATAATGGTTCAGGCTATTGTCATCACAATGAAATAAAAATGCTCCATGACCTCTGTCATCACAATGCTCCAAATCCTTGTGATCACAATGTTCCATAACACTTATCCTCACAACGCCCCATGACACTTGTCATAACAATTATCCATGGTCTTCTCATCACAATGCTCCATGACCTTTGTCATCACAATTCTCAATACCCTTGTCATCACAATGCTCCCTGACACTTGTTTTCATTATGCTCCTTGAACACTGTCATGACAAGGCTCCATGCCTTTTTCATGACAATGATCCAAGCCCTTTTCATCACAGTGTTCCAAGACCCCTGTAATCACAATGCTCCATGCCCTTGTCATCACAAAGCTCCATGATGCATGTCATCAGAACGCTCCATGGCCTTCTCATCCCAAAGCTTCATGCCCTTGTCATCACAATGCTCCAAGACCGCTGTAATCACAATGCTCACTGCCCCTTTTCATCAGAATGTTCCATGAGACTTGTAATCACAAGGCTCCATGGTCTTCTTATCACAGTGCTCCAGTACCTTGTCATCACAGTGCTCCATGAAACCTGTCATCACAATGCTCCATGACTACTGTCATCACAACGCTCCATGAACCCTGACAACACAATGATCTGGGACACTTGTCATCAAAATGCTCCATGATCCTTGTCATCACAGTGACCCAAGCCCTTGTCATCCCAATGCTCCATGATCCCTGTAATCACAGTGCTCCGTGACGCTTGTCATCACAGTGTTCCATGAAGCTTGTCATCACAATGCTCCTTGCCTTTGTCAGCAAAATGCTACATAATCTTGTCATCACAATGCTCCATGCCCTTGTCATCACATTCCTCCATGTCTTTGGCATCATATTGCTTCATGCCCTTGTCATCTCTCTCTTGCCTCTCTGGTTTTTACAGATATTCGGATGTCCCTTTTGACCGGTGGGAAGTGACAATTCTTTGTAGTGTGGATTTGCATTGTGTGCTTGCTTGATTGGCCAGAAAGGGCGTATGCGTTTTCTCCTGAATATATTCAGGAGAAAAGGCATATGCCCTTTTTGGCCAAGGGCATCACTGTCCAAGTTGTGATGCTTCTCCTGTGCTTTAAAGGTGATTCCAATTTACCTCTTGAAATATGTTTTGTGCAATTCTGCCTCATTTTCCAGTCCCCTTCTTTGCCTTCCCTCAACAGATTTTTGGAAGAGAGTAGTCCTTTATAAATCTGCAGGTTTTTGAATTGCTGTGCCGCTGAGCCCCAATTTTCAAATCCCATTTTTGTGAGCTGGCCACAAATCCACAATTTTGCTTCAGGACCTATACTGGTTCCAGGGGTGGCTATATTGGTTCCCTGTGGGTGGCTGAGGCTTTGGTTAATTCTTCTTCCTGCCGGGAAATTAGAGTGACATGTGCCCGTCCAAATGTCTACATCTAATCTCTGATAGGTTCTCCCTCTTCCCTTTCATCCTCTGCACAATTAGCAAACTGTGTGTACCAGGAGGATATAGGGGCTGACTCTCCTAAGTTGGTAGATTGATAGTAAAGCAGTAGGAATACCAAACTGGAGCAGAAGGAGAAGAAAAATTAGGAGAGTTTTAGAAACCTTTCGCCATCACATGTTGTCCATTCTCTAGGTTTCCCATACATGTTATAACTGTAGTGATATTCCCTTCTACCTGGAGTTTTGGGACCCATGGGATGGTTGCATGCATTACTACCTTAAGGGTCTGCATTTTCTATCCCAATCTCACCAGTCCTCTCAGCCCCAAGTGTCGAGCTTTATGTCTCATCCAGCTGTCTTTGCCGATAGGGTCATTCCAGGTTTCATCAGAACCTTTGAAGGAATTGTGTAAGGATTTCGCTGTTTTTTGGTTTTGTTTTTGAAATTCATGTTTATAATGGGGTTGAGCTGATTATCACTGACTTGTTTATGCTGGTTTAGACACAATTGATTCCCTTACGGAGACTTATCAATACATAAGTTTTAAGATTCTTACTAGTCAGATATATACCTATGTGGGAAATCAGGGTGTTGAGTCCCGTTCACTGAGGAAGGTGTAGGTCTTCTCTATTCTGTATTTGGTTTATGGAATGGTACCTGTGTTAATATCAAACTCTGTATTTATGCATCACCCAACCTCCCCTTTCCTGTGAAGCAGGCCTAAGATTTTTTTTTTATATGTGAGACTCTGTTCTCTTTTCTAATTCAGTTCATGTGTTGTGATATAGACATTCCCTCTATAAGTGATATCTTATGATAAGATTCTTTTTCTGTGTGGCTAATTTCCCTTAGAATCATCATACTTAAATCCACTCATTATGCTGCTACTGGCCTTATATACATTGATTTCACGTCTGAGTGATATTCCGTTGTACAAAATTACCACAAGTTCTTTATGCATTTCTGTTTTTCCTGGGATATTTTAGGTGTACCAAAGTTGAGGTTCTTGTATGCAGAGCAGCCCTAAACTTTGGGGTGCCTGTGTCTTATTGATATTTAGTCTTCCCAAGTTATATGCCCATGAATTGAAGTCCCCTTTGCTCGGGGGCTTTGTATTTTAGATGTTTTAGTTAACAGCATACACTTCTTCAGAGTGGCTCTTGGATATTTATACCCCACCCATCAGCGTGACTTGGCTCCCTGTTTGCCATGGCTTCTCCTGCATTTCTGGTTTGTACACATTTTTTGGATGGCCTTACTGAGCAGTGGAAATTGAGACTTCTTTGTTGTGCAGATATGCATTTCCCTCTTGCTTGGTTGGCCAAAAACTCTGTCTGTGTTTTTTTTTCTGAAGATATTCACGAAAAAAATGCATACACTGCTTTGCCCCACTGCATCACTTTATAAATTCTGCTGCTTTTCATATGCTTTAAATGTGAGTAGAATCTACCTTTTGAAATCTGTTTCCTGCAATTCTGCCTCTCATTCAGATCCTCTTCGTTGCCTTACCTGAATATATTTTTGGACGTTGGTTATCGTTTATATCTTTGCAGGTCTTTGAATTGTCTGCTCCTGAGCTACATTTTGCAACTCGCTTTTTTTGTGTGCTGTATGCCAAACCATTGGATTGCTTCCGGCCCAATTCTGGTTCTGGGGAGGCAGGCTGAGCCTTTGGTTAATTCTTCTTCTAATTGGAAATTAGAGTGACATGTTCCTGTCAAAACTCCTACAGCTAATCTCTCATTGGTTCCCCCTCTTCCCATTTATCCTCTGCACAAATTGAAAACTGTGTAAAACAGGAGGTTAAAGGTGCTGATTCTCCAATTGGGGAGATTGTTAGTAATGTGGCTGGAATGGCGAAACCCAGCACCAGGAGATCAAAAATGAGGTGCATTTTAGACCCCTTTCCTGAGCACACGGTGTACATTCATCTCGGTTTCCCAGGCATGTTTTCGCTGTCAGAAGATTCCCTTGAACCTGCAGATTTGGGACCCATGGAATGGGTACCAGGCAGTATTACTTTAAAAGGTCTGCATTTTCTCACCAAGCCTCTCTATCATCTCTTAGCGTGCATAGATTCCAGCCTTATATATAATCCTGCTGTGGGTCTACATGTGTTCAATCCATGTTACATCGTAGCCCTTCAACAAAAGTTGTAAGAATTTTTGTCTGTCTCACTGTTTTTATAAATATTTTTAAATTTATTTTTATATTGGTTACAGCTGATTTTCAAAGCTCTGTTTTTTGCTGCTGTACATCCACTTGATTCACGTACTGTGAGACAACAATAAATTCTTTTTCAGATGCTTACCAGTCATATGTATTATTTTCCAGTGACTTGAGTGGGCTGAGTGCAGTTCTTTGAGGTACCGTGTAGGCCTTGTCAGTTATTCAATTTGGTACTTGGAATGGTATCTTTGCTAATTTCAACCTCCTGGATAATACCTCACCATTCCCCACCTTTCCCATTTACCAGCCTTATGTCTATTTTCTACATATTTGACTATGTTTCTGTATTGTAATTTATTTCATGTGTAGCCATTTTTGATTCCACCTTTAAGTGACATCTTATGATATGTGTCTTTTTCTTTCTGACATATGTCACTTAGAATGATCGCATGTAACTCCTCCAGAGTTGTTCCAACTGGCATTATTTCACTGATTTCTGGATGAGTCATATTCCACTCTACATAAGTATCCCATCTCTTTTATCCATTTTATCCTTCCAGGGACTTTTAGGTTATATCCAAGTTGAGGCCCTTTTTAACAGAGAGGTGGTAAACTTTGGGGTGCCTGTTTTCTGTCGATTTTTGTTTTTCCCAAGGTATACGCCCATGAGTGCAAGTGCCCTATGCTCTGTAGCTCATTTTTTAGATGTTTTAGCAAACACAATACACTTCTCCAGAGTGGCCGTTGGCAAATTACATTTCCACAATCAGCCTCACAGGGCTCCCTTTTCTCCTCGCCCAGTCTTGCATTTCTGGTGTTTACACTTTATGTGGATTGCCCTTCTGACTGATGTGAAGTGATACATTTTGTAGTATTGATTTCCAGTGTCCACCTGTTTGGTTGGATAAAAAGTGTGTATGGCCTTTACTTGAATATATTCAGAAAAAATGCATACGCCCTGTTTGGCCAACTGTGTCATTGACGATGTTCAGACCCTTTTCTTGTGCTTTAACGGGGAGTCCTTTCTACCTGTTCAAATATGTTTTCTGCCACTCTCCCTTGCTTACAAGTCCTTTTCTGTGACTTACCTCAAGACATTTTTCGACGATAGATATTTTCAACTCTGCAGTTTCATGAATTTTAGTGACCCTGAGTTCCATTATTCAACTTGTGTTTATGGAAACTGGACACAAAACAGCGGGATTTCCTCTAGCCCTATTCTGTTTGCGTGGGCAATTCTAGCCTTTGATGAATTTGTCTTCCGGATTGAAAATTAGAGTGGCATGTGCCTGTCCGAACACCTAAGACTTGTCTCTAAATTTTTCTCATCCTTCCGCTTCATCCTCTGGACAAATTCCAAACTGTGTGCAACAGGATGTTGACGGTGTTGATATGCCCAAGTGAGGAGGTTGTTAGGAAAGATGTTGGAGGGGTGAACCCAAGCACCAGGCGATGAGGAGATGAGGTGCCTTTTCCAAACTCTTTCTGATCAAATGGTGTACCATCCTCTAGGTGTGACAGGCATGTTTTAGCTGTAGGAAGGGTCCCGTGCATGTAAGGAGGACACCAGGGATTTTTCCACATCAGTGCCTCCCCAAACCCCAAACTGGGGAATTTTTAAGCTACGGCTACACGCATGTCTATTAAGGGCATTGGGAAATAGGCAGAGCCCAAACTTTAGATGATTGAAATCTTCAGGGTCAGAAGTGCTCACCATCGGCTTTGCTTAGGTTACATTTTATCTGTCATTGATAGATGATGTCAATAAAAATATCTATTCTTTTTCAGATTATTTCCCCTTATAGGTTATTGCAAAATATTCAGTGTAGTTCCCTGTGCTTTACAGAAGTTCCCTGTTGATGATCTATTTTATATACAGCAGTGTGTATGTGTTAAACCCAAACTGTTAATTTATCCCTTCTCCTACCTTTCCCCTTTGGTAATAATAAATTATAAGATTTTATACTTCTCAGAAATGGGGGAGCTGAAGAGAGGTATCATTTTCAATGGAAAAGCATTGAAAACACGATTGAAGCTTCAGCCAAGAGTATTCGATGTACATCCATGGAAATAAATCACTTCATTTCTCTAATGTTGACCTGACAAATAAGACCAACGTCTTCACTGAACTTGCTTATAGGATGGTGATGGAAATATCAAATGTAAGTCTTAGAAACATCTTATTTTACCCGAGCGATATACACTGCTCTATGTTAACTACAGTTTGGCTCACACATCTGATCATTGAAGTTACAATGTTCTCAATTTCTGTTACTGATCCTCCAGAGTGGACCCCAACAGGAGTCCCCGTGCCCAGTGTCATTGGAGCCAACAGATCAAGACTGAGTTTGGTTCAGAAGCAAAGGAAACATTATTTTGAAAACAGAAAGGAGAGGTGAGAGCGTGCACTCCCCCACGGGCTGTGGGCTGTGCTGCTGTGTAGGGATCCCGGCAGCATCAGTGGGAGGGAGGGGATGGAGATCTCGAGGGCTGGGTTGGCGGCAGCTCAGGCTCTATGCCGCAGAGTCTGCATGGGACGCCGCTAGCTGAGGTGTCGACCCAGCCATTCTGCACTAGGAAATCGGGTCTGCAGTGCCGGGTTTGGGACCTCTGCATGCTGAACCCTAGGAGCACGTGAAATTAGACAAAGCACAAAGGAAAAACAGGTTAGACTTTATTTTATTGCCCAGATTCTCTTTTTATCTCCCAGGAGTTTTTAATGAACGTTGCCGGAGATGAACACCTCCTCTGCTTTTTGTTCTGTTCCTCATTCTTGGGGTGTTGAGGGTGCAGACCCCTCTTTTGTAACTGCTTCATGCTGTGGTGGGAGCCCTAATACATGGGGGGAGGGGAAAACTTCTCCCCACAAGCCTCCAGGTGAGGTCGATTGTCCCAAGGCCTCCTGCCTCACTTCTCGTCTGCCTGAGCACCAGCATTGGAAGTGTTATAGATTCTAATGACCTTTAAGGGTCCAGGAAACAGATGTGCAGAGATGCTGCGGTGGCAGGTTTCACCCCACCCAACATTTGTTCGGCGACATTAGGCTGACGGCTTTTGCCAGCCTAGATGCTCTGACCAGTAGTCTGTGCTTTCTTTAATTAGGTCCCTGAATTAATGTACAAACAGCACCATGTGTCAGAGCCCTGCCCGCACAACCCCCAGACAGTCAAGGGTCAGTAGTGATCCAGGACCATGACGTCCACTGAGTCAACGGCCTTTAGAAGTAGCCAGCAGTCCAGCCGGTCATATTGACCATCATCACCACAGTGTCTGTAGGGCTTTCTATGGTGAAAGCATGATATACGTTTCCCCCGCCAAGCTTATTAGCTCCCTTCTGGGTGCAGTAAGTCCTGCAAGCAGTAGTCTGCTCTTTCGGGGCACAGTCTTGTTGTTTTCTGAGAGAAACTCCAGGTCAAGTGATGGTCACTCGAGTCATTTTGGGGGCCTGTTGCCCCCGTTTGTCTCTCTGGAGGTTGGAGTTGGAGGGCCTCCTCACTCAAGTTCAGTGTGTCCACAGAGCGACCCCTGCACGTCAGGGCATGATGGGTGGTTAGGATCACCACGTGGGGTCCTTTTCCCTTAGGAGGGACCTGGCCTTGGGGGCTGCTGATTCAGCTTTTTAGATACCCCAGTATCCTGGCCTGATGAGTCGGTGGGCAAAGCCCTTGGTGACCATAGTTTATCATACCTGAAGGGCATTCTTGTGTTGCTCCATTTCAAGTGGTCCCAGTTTTTGCACTAAGGCTCCAAGGGCGATTAACCTATGACCGGGTATGTAAAGGTCAAAGGGTTTAGCTAAATTAGGGAGTTCCTGGGCAAGGGTCTGAATTGACTGCTCTTTCCATTCTTGAAAGGCTGCTTCTGGATTCTATTCAAAAGGATCATCATCTTTTCGTGTCAGTGTTTCATGTAGAGGCCCAGCTATTAGACTGTAGTTAGGGATCCAGATGCAGAAAACATTGGCCTCCCCAGGAACCCCTAAGCTGTCTTCTAGTTTTAGAAGAGGTAAGGCTGCAAATGGCTTCTTCCCTATCCTGGGATGCGTTTCTCCGAATATCTGTGAGAATGAAGCCCAGGCATGTCACATTAGCCTGGGATATATGAGCCTTTTTCTTGGACACCTTCTATCCTTTCTTGGCTAGGTAGTTCAGAGGCGTCTTTAGTAGGCCTGGCGATCAGAATGTCCTCTGCATATTGAAGGAGGGTTCCCTTTTACAGAGGTAGAACTTTTAGGCCTTTAAAGGACATTTCCCCAATGATGGTGGGGGATTTTTGAACCACTGGGGAAGGATGGCCCAGCATTATTGCTTTGGTTGCATGTTGTGTCCTGCCAGTCAAAAGCCAACAATTCTTGTGACTCTGAGATGAATGGAACACAGAAGAAGGCATCATTGAAGTCTAATACAGAATGCCATGGCCTGGTTGATGGTAGAATGACCTGCAGGGTGTAGGAAATAGGAGCTACTGGATGTATATCCTCGGTGGCTTCACTGACTGTCCTGATATCCATTACCAGGTCCCCAGCAGCCAATGGGACTCTCGTGGTCAGGCCAATCCCAGGATATGGAGCTCACCTGGGCAGCATGCCCCACCGAAACGCCCACGGGGCTCTTGTGGTCAAGTCCCTCCCAGGGTATGGAGCTCACCTGTGCAGTTACCCAGCAGCCCATTGGGCTCTCATATCCAGGCCCTTCCCAGGATACGGAGCTCCCCTGGGCAGGTACCCTAGCAGGGCTGGACACACAAGAACTGTGCACATAGCCGACATTGCAGAGAACCCCCAGCTCACCTGTCGCTCACAGCTGACACAGAACGCCTCAGAGCAGGACTTGAACTAACAAACAGCAGCCCTGACAGGTCTGTGACCCTGGCTATCACTCTGTGCAGCCTCTCTCGGCCTGGTGTTCCAGACACTTCCACTGCAGCCAGGGCACCAGGCCTCGGTCTCCAACCACCATCACTCCTCTCCCTGACTCCTGGGTTCCTCTCATTAGTATAGGGTGTTCTTGAAGTTGTTTTCCACTCATGGACCAGATAAAATGATGAGAAAAAAGCCGCAGCTGCAGCCCCTTGTCTATCCTGACTCTCAAAAGCCCACACCTGTTCCTTGGCCGTGGCCCGTTTAGCAAGGTTCATTTTCTGCAACTGTGATCCCCTGAGGGGTGAGGATTGGCTGATATGGGCAGCCTGACACTGCCTGCCAGCCCTCCCCAGGTGTGCCTTGGTTGAGGTCAATATAAACACCTCTCCAGTCAGCAAGAGCCACTGTAGCTGTGCCTGATGCCATATTCTCTGCCCCGTCAGCAGTGTCGGGGCTGGCGTGGTGGGAGGGAGTGAGGGGCCATGGCTTTGTGGGTGGCCCTGTGTGAGTGGGGCTCTGCTGGACTTTCTGCAGGAGTTGCCAGGCTGCCACCTGCTAAAGAAGAGGATGTGTCACCCATACCTGCCGCTGGAATTTCTCCCCAGGCAGAGGTGAGGAAGTAAAAAGCAGTGGGGGCCGTGGCAGGAGGGGTATCTCAGGTAGGGAAATGGAAAGCTTCCAGAAGAGCATCTGGGGACAGGACCATCCTGTCTGGCCAGCAGGCATCAAGTCGGCCTGCGTGCTGTCGCTGGTGTGGCACCACAGCCCTTCCTCTAGGCTTGCAAGTTCTTGTACATATTCAGCTGTTTTACCTGGAAAGGGTGGGAAGTGTTCAGCTGCAACAGGACTGGGGCTCAGCTCACATTTACTCACAGACGCCTCGACACAGTCCCCCAGCTTTGCAATGAGGATGTTCCTTGTGGGGGGGGAGCGCTGCTCACTGCATGGGAGACGATTTCCCATCTCTGACCAAATTAAGAATTTTTTACAACTGGAGCAAGTGCCCTGATACGATTTTCCTCTGTATAATTGGTGGGTTCTGTTTTTTTTTTTTCTTTTTTTCTTTTTGGTTCAAGGTAGATGTTATTTATTCCTCTTTTTTTTTTTAATTTGGAGATATAAACACGGAAATAATGCATTAATATAAAGACATCTATGTGAAGGGAAAAACGTTTTTTTTCGTTTATTTTATTAAATGTTATTTATTTATTTTTATTTTTTTAAATTTATTTATTTCTTTTATACAGCAGGTTCTTACTGGATATCTATTTTATACATATGAGTGCACATGTGAATCCCAGTCTCCCAATTCATCCCACCACCAGCCTCACATGGCATTCTCCCCTTGGTGTCCATATGTTTGTTCTCTACATCTGTATCTCTGTCTCTGCCCTGCAAACCGCTTCATCTGTACCATTTTTCTAGGTTCCACATATATGCATTAACATACAATATTTGTTTTTCTCTTTCTGACTTACTTCACTCTGTATGACAGTCTCTAGATCCATCAAGGTCTCTACAAATGACCCAATTTCATTCCTATGTATGGCTGAGTAATATTCCATTGTATATATGTACCACATCTTTATCCATTCATCTGTCTGTGGGCACTTAGGTTGCTTTCATTACCTGGCTATTGTAAATAGTACTGCAATGAACATTGTGGTGAATGTGTCTTTTTGGTTTATGGTTTTCTCTGGGTATATGCCCAGTAGTGGGATTGCTGTATTATATGGTAATTCTATTTTTAGTTTTTTAAGGAACCTCCATACTGTTCTCCTTAGAGACTATATCGATTTACATTCCCAGCAATAGTGGAAGAAGGTTCCTTTTCTCCACACCCTCTCCAGCATTTGTTGTTTGTAGATTTTCTGATGATGCCCATTCTAACAGGTGTGACGTGATACCTCATTGTACTTTCGATTTCCATTTCTCTAATAATTAGTGATGTTGAGCAGATTTTCATGTGCGTACTGGCCATCTCTATGTCTTCTTGGAAGAAATGTCTATTTAGATCTTCTTCCATTTTTGTATTGGGTTGTTTGTTTTATTAATATTGAGCTGCATGAGCTGTTTGTATATATTGGAGATTAATTATTTGTCCATTGATTCATTGGCAAATATGTTCTGCCATTCTGAGGGTTGTCTTTTCGTCTTGTTTGTAGTTTCCTTTGCTTTGCAAAAGCTTTTATATTTCATTAGGTCCCATCTGTTTAGTTTACTTTTTTATTTCATTACTATAGGAGGTGGATCAAAAAAGATCTTGCTGTGATTTACGTCAGAGTATCCTTCGTAAGTTTTCCTCTCAGAGTTTTATACTGTCCGGTCTTACATTAAGGTCTCTAATCCATTTTGAATATATTTTTATGTATGGTGTTGGGGAGTGTTCTAATTTCATTCTTTTACATGTAGCTGTCCATATTTCCCAGCACCAATGATTGAAGAGACTGTCTTATCTCCATTGTATAGTCTTGCCTCCTTTGTCATAGATTAGTTGACCATAGGTGTGTAGGTTTATCCCTGGGCTTTCTTTTTCTTTTTTTTTTCCTTTTACACGTTTATTGGAGTATAATTGTTTTACAATGGAGTGTTAGTTTCTGCTGTATAACAAAGTGAATCAGCTATACGTATACAAATATCACCAGATCCCCTCCCTCTTGCATCTCCCTCCCACATTCCATATCACACCCCTTTATGAGGTCACAAAGCACCGAGCTGATCTCCCTGGTCTATGTGGCTGATTCTCAGTAGCTATCGGTGTTACATTTTGTAAAGTATTTATGTCCATGCCACTCTGTCACTTCGACTCAGCTAACCCATCCCCCTTCCGGTGTCCTCAAGTCCTTTCTCTACGTCTGTGTCCTTAATCTTGTCCTGCCACTAGGTTCTTCAAAATCTTTTTTTTTCTTCATTAGATTCCGTATATCTCTATTAACATACAGTATATGTTTTTCCCTTTCTGACTCACTTCACTGTGTAGGACACATTCTAAGTCCATCCACCTCAGTACAAATAACTCAGTTTTGCTTCTTTTTATGGCTGAGTAATATTCCATTGTATATATGTGTCAGATCTTCTTTATCCATTCATCTGTCGATGGACACTTAGGTTGCTTCCATGTCCTGGCTATTGTAAATAGAGCTGCAATGAACTTTTTTGTACATAACTCTTTTTGAATTATGGTTTTCACAAGGCAAATGCCCAGTAGTTGGATTGTTGTGTCGTATGGTACCTCTATTGTTAGTTATTTAGAGGAACCTCCGTACTGTTCTCCTTAGTGCCCATATCAATTTACATTCCCACCCACAGTGCAAGTGTGTTCCCTTTTCTCCAATAAAGGCCTCTCCATCATTTATTGTTTTGTAGATTTTTTTGATGATTGCGACTCTGACTGCTGTGTGGTGATACCTCAAGGTAGTTTGATTTGCATTTCTCTAATGATTAGTGATGTTCAGCATCCTTTCATGTGTTTCTTGGTAATCTGTATATCTTCTCTGGAGAAATGTCTATTTAGGTCTTCTGGCCGTTTTTGGATTGGGTTGTTTGTTTTTGTGATATTGAGCTACATGAGGTGCTTGTAAAGTTTGGAGATTAATCCTTTGTCAATTGCTCCATTTGAAAATATTTTCTCCCATTCTGCGGGGTGTTTTTGCATCTTGTTTATGTTTTCCTGTACTGTGTAAAAGCTTTTAAGTTTCTTTAGGTCCCATTTGTTGATTTCTGTTTTTATTTCCATTTCTCTAGGAGGTGAGTCAAAAAGGATCTTGCTGTGATTTATGTCATAGAGTGTTCTGCCTATGGTTTCCTCTAAGTGTTTTATAGTGTCTTGTCTTATATTTAGATCTCTAATCCATTTAGAGTTTATTTTTGTGTATGGTGTTATGGAGTGTTCTAATTTCATTCTTTTATGTGTAGGGTTCCAGTTTTCTCAGCACCAATTACTGAAGAGACTGTCTTTTCTCCATTGTATATCCTTAGCTCCTTTGTCATAGATGAGATAGCCATAGGTATGTAGGTTTATCTCTGGGCTTTCTTTCCTGTTCCTTTGATCTGTGTTTATGCCAATCTACATACACTTGATTCCATTATGGAGACATATAAATACATAGGTTTCAAGATTGTTACCAGTCAGATAAATTCCTCTTCAGTGAATAGGGTGTTTTGTGTCCAGTTCATTGAGAAAGGAGTAGGTCTTGTCTATTACATATTTGGTATATGGAATGGTATCTGTGCTAATATCAAACTCTGCTTTTACACATCACCCCACGTCACCTTTCCCCTTAAGGTGGCATAAGTGTGTTTTCTAAATGTGTAACTCTGTTCTCTTTTGAAATTCAGTTCATGTGTAGCCATGTTTACATTCCCTCTGTAAGTGATATATTACAATAAGTTTCTGTTTCTTTGTGGCTCATTTCACTTAGCATCATCGTACCTAAAGCCACTCATTATGCTGCTATTGGCCTTATGACATTGATTTTATGTCTGAGTGACATTCCATTGTATATAAGTACCACAACGTCTATATCCATTTTTTTTCCTTTCCTGGGATATTTAAAGTGTACCGAAGTCGAGGTTCTTGTAAACAGAGCAGCCCTAAACTTTGTGCTGGCTGTGTGTTGCGGATTTTTAGTTTTCCCAAAATACACGCCCATGAGTGGAAGTGTGCTATGCTCTGTAGCTCTGTTTTAGAAAACAACATACAGTTCTGCAGAGAGGCTGTTGGCAATTTACATCCTGTCCATCGGTGTAACCAGGCTCCCTTTTCTCCATGGCCTGTCCTGCATTTGTGGTTTTCACACTATTTGTGGATGGCCCTTTTGACTGGAGGTAAGGGACACTTCTATGTAGTGTGGATTTTCAATGCCTGATGGCTTGCTTGGCGAAAAAGGGCGTATGCATTTTTTCCCGAATATATTCAAGAAAATACACATACTCCCTTTTCTGCCAAGGGCAACGTTGTTGGAGTTCTGTCGCTTTTCATGTTTTAAAGATGACTCCAATGTACCTCTTGAAATCTGTTTCCTTCAATTCTGCCTTGCATTCAAATCCTCTTCACGGCCTTACCTCAATATATTTCTGGATGATAGTTGTCCTTTATAACTCTGCAAGTTTGTGAATTGCTGTGCCCCTGATATCCATTTTTCAAACTGCCTATTTGTGAGCTGGCTGCAATACCGCAGGATGGCTTTAGGCCCTAGTCTGGTTCCAGGGCTTCAGGCTGAGCCTTTGGTTAATGCTTCTTCCTGATGGGAAAGTAGAGTGATATGTGCCCATCCAAACACCTACAGCTCATCTCTCATTTGTTTTCTCTCTTCCTGTTCATCCTCTGCACAATTTGCAAACTGTGCATAACAGGAGGGTAAAGGCGCTGACACTCCAAGTGGGGAGATTTTTAGTAATGCAGATGGAATGGTGAAAACGAGCACGACGAAAGGAAAAATGAGGTACCTTTTAGAAAACTTTCCCAATTACACAGTGTACCATCCACTGGGTTTCCCATGCATGTTTTAACTGTAGGAAGATTCCCTTAAACCTGGAGAGTTGGGACCACTAGAATGCGTAGCACACAGTATTGCTCTAAGTGGTGTTCATTTGCTCACACAACCTCAGCAATCTTGTCAGCCCCAAGTGTCCAGTCTTATGTCTCATCCAGCTGTGGGTGTAAAGGTGGTCAATCCAGGTTGGATCACAGGCCCTGGACGTAATTTTTAAGATTTCTTTCGGTTTCGCTGTTTTTGCATTTTGCTTTTGAAACTTATTTTTTTAAGGGGATTTAGCTGAATTTCAGTGCTGTGTTCATCCAATTATACACACATATGATTCCTTTATGCAGACATGAGAATACATATGATTTACAATACTCAGAGTCAGATATATTCCTCTGCAATGAATAGGGTGTGTTGAGTCCAGTTCATTGTGCTCGAGGTAGGTGTTGTCTATTACATACTTAGTTTATGTAACGGTATCTGTGTTAATTTAAAACTGTGGTTTTATGCATCAACCCACGTCGCCTTTCCCCTTAAGCAGGCAGAAGATTGTTTTCTAAATGTGTGACTCTGTTGTGTTTGTAATTCAGTTCATGTGTAGCCATGTGTTCATTCACCCTATGAGTGATAAGTTATGATAAGATTCGTTACTCTGTTATCTTTCCTAACTCAGTTCATGTGTAGCCATGTTTACAGGATCTTCATAAGTGATATCTTATGATAAGTTTCTTTTTCTGTGTGAATTGTTTCACTTAGAATCATCGTACAAGAATCCACTCACTTTGCTGCTACTGGTCTTATGACATTGATTTCATGGCTGAGGTATATTCCATCGTACGTAAGTACCACAATTTTTGAACCATTTTTATATTTCCTGGGATATTTAAGGTGTACCCAATTTGAGGTTCTTGTAAGCAGTGCAGTCTTAAATTTGGGGGTGTCTCTGTCTTATTTATTTTCAGGTTTCCCAAGGTATATTCCCTAGACTAGAAGTGCCCTTGGCTCTGTAGCTCTGTTGTTTACTTGTTTTAGGGAACACAATGCACTTCTCCAGTGAGGCAGTTGGCAATTTACATCCTGCCCATCAGCATAACAAGGCTCCTCCTTCTTGAGGGCCTGTCTTGCCTTTCTGGTTTTTACACATTTTGTGGATGTCCCTTTTGACCGCTGGAAAGTGGTACTTCTTTGTAGTGCAGATTTGCATTGTCCTCTTGCTTGCTTGGCCAAAAAGGGCGTATGCATTTCCTCCTGAATATATTCAGGAGATAACGCATACGACCTTTTTGGCCAAGTGCGTCATTGTCGAAGTTGTGCCCATCTTCCTGTGCTTTAAAGGCGATTCCAACGTAACTCTTGAAATCAGTTTCCTGCTATTCTGCCTCGCTTTCAAGTCCACCTCCTTGCCTTCCTTCAACAGATTTTTGGACGATAGTTGCGCTTTATTACTCTGCCAGTTTGTGAATTGCTGTGCCCCTGAGCTCCATTTATAAACTCGTTATTTTTGAGGTGAACACAAGTCCAAAATTTTGGTTCATGGCCTATACTGGTTCCGGGTGGCTGGCTGAGACTTTCGTTAATTCATCTTCCTGCTGGGAAATTAGAGTGACATATGCCCGTCCAAATGCCTAACAGCTACTCTCTCATTGGTTCTCCCTCTATCCTTCCATCCTCTGCCAATTTGGCAACCTGTGCGAACCAGGAGGTTAAAGGGGCTGTCTCTCCAAGTTGGGAGATTGATAGTAAAGCAGCTGGAAAGTCAATACAGGGCACCAGGAGAGGGACTATTCGTTGAGTTTTAGAAACGTTTCGTATTCACAGTGTGTTCATTCTCTAGGTTTCCGTACATGATATAGTTGTAGTAATATTCCCGTCAACCTGTAGAGATGTGACCCATGGAATTGGGACCATGCATTATTGCTTTAAACCGTCTGCATTTCCTCACCCAATCTCACCAGTCCTCTCAGTTCCAAGTGTCCAGCCTTATGCCACATCCAGCTGTCTTTGCAGATAGGGTCATTCCAGATTTCATCAGAGAACCTGAAGGAATTGTAAAGAATTTCCCTGTTTTTTTGTTTTGTTTTTGAAATTCCTTTTTATAGTGGGTTTGAGCTGATTCACGCTTCCATGTTTACGCCAGTCTAGACATACTTGATTCCCTTACGGAGACATATCACTATATAGGTTTTAAGATTCTTACTAGTCAGATATATTCCTCTGTGTGAAATATGGTGTTTTGAGTCCCTTTCACCGAGGAAGATGCAGGTCTTTTCTATAGCATAGTTGGTTTTTGGAACGGTACCTGTGCTTATATCAAACTGTGAATTAAGCATACCCCCACCTCTCCTTCCACCTTAAGCAGGGATAAGAGTGTTTTCTAAATGTGAGACACGGTTCTCTTTCCCAAATCTGTTCATGTGTAGCCATATTTACAGGGATATCATAAGTGATATCTTATGATAAGTTTCTTTTTTCTGTGTGACTTATTTCACTTAGAATCATCATACCTGAATCCACTCACTTTGCTGCTCCTGGTCTTATGACATGTATTTCATGGCTGAGGGATATTCCATCGTACATAAGTACCACAATTTTTTGAACCATTTTTATATTTCCTGGGTTATTTAATGTGTTCCCAAGTTGAGGTTCTTGTAAGCAGTGCAGCCCTAAATTTGTGGTGGCCCTGTCTTATTGATATTCAGTTTTGCAAAGGAATATTCCAGAGACTGGAAGTGCCCTTGGCTCTGTAGCTCTGTTGTTTACTTGCTTTAGGGAACACAATGCACACCTCCAGTGAGGCAGTTGGCAATTTACATCCCGACCATCAGCATAACAAGGCTCCCTGTTCTCCAGGGCTTGTCTTGGCTTTCAGGTTTTTACACATTTTGTGTATGTCCCTTTTGATCGGTGGGAAGTGATACTTCTTTGTAGTGCAGATATGCATTGCCACTTGCTTGCTTGGCCACAAAGGGCGTATGCATTTTCCGCTGAATATATTCAGGAGAAAACACATGCGCACTTTTTGGCCAAGGGCATCATGGTCGAAGTTGTGCACATCTTCCTGTGCTTTACAGGTGATTCCAACGTACCTCTTGGAATCTGTTTCCTGCTATTCTGCCTCGCTTTTAAGTCTGCCTCGTTGACTTCCTTCAATGGATTTTGATGATAGTTGTCCATTATTACTCTGCCAGTTTGTGAATTGCTGTGCCCCTGAGCTCCATTTTTCAACTTGTTTTTTGTGAGCTGAACGCAAGTCCAAAATTTTGGTTCAGGACCTATACTGGTTCCCGGTTTGTGGCTGAGACTTTGGTTAATTCTTCTTCCTGCCGGGAAATTAGAGTGACATGTGCCCGTCCAAATGCCTATCAGCTCCTCTCTCATTGTTTCTCCCTCTTCCCTTCAAAAGTATGCCAAATTGGCAACCTGTGCAAACCAGGAGATTAAAGGGGCTGTCTCTCCAATTTGGGCGATTTTAGTAAAGCAGTTGGAAAGTCAAACTGGAGCACCAGGAGAGGGACTATTTGTTGAGATTTAGAAACCTTTTGTATTCACCGTGTGTCCATTATATAGGTTTCCTGTACATGTTATAGTTGTAGTAATATTCCCTTCAACCTGGAGAGTTGGGACCCATGGAATGGGGGCCATGCATTATTGCTTTAAAGCGTCTGCATTTGCTCACCGAATCTCACCAATCCTCTCAGTCCCAAGTGTCCAGCCTTATGCCACCACCAGCTGTCATTGTAGATAGGGTCATTCCAGGTTACATCAGAGACCCTGAAGGAATTGTAAAGAATTTCCTTATTTTTTTCTTTTGCCTTTGAAATACCTTTTTATACTGGGTTTGAGCTGATTCTCGCTGCCATGTTTATGCCAGTGTAGACACACTTGATTCCCTTACGGAGACATATCAATACATAGGTTTTAAGATTCTTACTAGTCAGATCTATTCCTCTGCGGTAAATATGGGGTTTTGAGGCCCTTTCCCTGAGGAAGGTGTATGTCTTGTCTATTCCAAAGTTGGTTTTTGGAACGGTACCTGTGCTTATATCAAACTGTGGTTTTATGCATCACCGCACCTCTCCTTCCCCCTTAAGAAGGCATAAGAGTGTTTCTAAATGTGTGACTCTCTTCTCTTTCCTAACTCAGTTCATGTGTAGCCATGTTTACAGGATCTTCATAAGTGATATCTTATGATAAGTTTCTTTTTCTGTGTGACATATTTCACTTAGAATCATCGTACCTATATTCACTCACTTTGCTGCTACTGGTCTTATGACATGGATTGCATGGCTGAGGGATATTCCATTGTACATAAGTACCACAATTTTTGGAACCATTTTTATATTTCCTGGGATATTTAAAGTGTACCCAAGTTGAGGTTCTTGTGAGCAGTGCAGCCCTAAATTTGGGGGTGGCTGTGTCTTACTGATTTTCTGCTTTCCAAAGGTATATTCCCTAGACTGGAAGTGCCCTTGGCTCTGTAGCTCTGTTGCTTATTTGTTTTAGGGAACACAATGCACTCCTCCAGTGAGGCAGTTGGCAATTTACATCCCGCCCATCAGCATAACAAGGCTCCCTGTTCTTGAGGGCCTGTGTTGCCTTCCTGTTTTTTTGCAAATTTTGTGGATGTCCCTTTTGACAGGTGGGAAGAGATACTTCCTTGTAGTGCTGATTTGTATTGCCCGCTTGCTTCCTTGCCCAAAAAGGACGTATGCGTTTTCTCCTGAATATATTCAGGAGAAAATACATACATCCTTTTTGACCAAGTGCATCATTGTCGAAGTTGTGCCCCTCTTCCTGTGCTTTAGAGGCGATTCCAATGTATCTCTTGAAATCTCTTTCCTGCTATTCTGCCTCGCTTTCAAGTCCGCCTTGTTGCCTTCCCTCAACAGATTTTTGGAAGATAGTTGTCCTTTATTACTCTGCCAGTTTCTGAATTGCTGTGCCCCTGAGCTCCATTTATCAATTCGTTATTTGTGAGCTGAACTCAAGTCCGAAATTTTGGTTTAGGACCTATACTTGTTCCCGGTGGGTGGGTGAGACTTTGGTTAATACTTCTTCCTGCCGGGAAATTAGAATGACATATGCCCATCCAAATGCCTAACAGCTACTCTCTCATTGGTTCTCCCTCTTCCCTTAAAAGCTCTGCCAAATTGGCAACCTGTGTGAATCAGGATGTTAAAGGGGCTGTCTCTCCAAGTTGGTTGATTGATAGTAAGGCAGTTGGAAAGTCAAACAGGAGCACCAGGAGAGGTACTATTCATTGAGTTTTAGAAACCTTTCGTATTAACAGTGTGTCCATTCTCTAGGTTTCTCGTACATGTTATAGCTGTAGTAATATTCCTTTCAACCTGCAGATTTGGGACCCATGGAATGGGGGCCATGCATTATTGCTTTAAAAGGTGTGCATTTGCTCACACAGTCTCACCCATCCTCGCAGTCCCAAGTGTCCAGCCTTATGCCACATCCAGCTGTCATTGTAGATAGGGTCATTCCAGGGTTTGTCAGAGACCCTGAAGTAATTGAAAAGAATTTCCCTGTTTATTTGTTTTGTTTTTGAAATTCCTTTTTATAGTGGGTTTGAGCTGATTCTCACTGCCAACTTTATGCCAGTCAAGACACACCAGATTCCCTTACGGAGACATATCAATACATAGGTTTTAAAATTCTTACTAGGCAGATCTATTCCTCTGTGGGAAATATGGGGTTTTGAGTCCCTTTCACTGAGGAATGTGTACGTCTTATCAATTCCATAGTTGGTTTTTTGAACGGTACCTGTGCTTATATCAAACTCTGGTTTTATGCATCACCCCACCTCTCTTTCCCCGTTAAGCAGGCTTAAGAGTGTTTTCTAAATGTGAGACTCTGTTCCCTTTCCTAACTCAGTTCATGTGTAGCCATTTTTACAGGTTCTTCATAAGTGATATCTTATGATAAGTTTCTTTTTCTGTGTGACTTATTTCACTTAGAATCATCGTACGTGAATCCACTCACTTTGCTGCTCCTGGTCTTATGACATTGATTTCATGGCTGAGGGATATTCCATCGTACGTAAGTAGCACAATTTTTTGAACCATTTTTATATTTCCTGGGATATTTAAGGTGTACCCAAGTTGAGGTTCTAGTTAGCAGTGCAGCCCTGAATTCGGGGGTGGCTCTGCCATATTGATTTTCAGTTTTCCCAAGGTATTTTCCCTAGACTGGAAATGCCCTTGGCTCTGTAGCTCTGTTGTTTACTTGTTTTAGGGCACACAACGCACTCCTCCAGTGAGGCAGTTGGCAATTTACCTCCCGCCCATCTTCATAACAAGGCTCCTGTTCTCCAGGGCCTGTCTTGCCTTTCTGGTTTTTACACATTTTGTGGATGTTCCTTTTGACGGTTGGGAAGAGATACTTCTTTGTAGTGCAGATTTGCATTGCCTGCTTGCTTGCTTGGCGAAAAAGGGCGTATTTTTTTCTCCTGAATATATTCAGGAGAAAACACATACGCCCTTTTTGGGCAAGTGCATCATTGTCGAAGTTGTGCCCCTCTTCCTGTGCTTTACAGGCAATTCCTATGTACCTCTTGAAATCTGTTTCCTGCTATTCTGCCTCGCTTTCAAGTTGGCCTCGTTGCCTTCCCTCAACAGATTTTTGTGTGATAGTTGTCCTTTATTAATCTGCCAGTTTGTGAATTGCTGTGCCCCTGAGCTCCATTTTTCAACTCGTTTTTTTGTGAGCTGAACGCACGTTCAAAATTTTGGTTCAGGAACTATACTGGTTCCCCGTGGGTGGCTGAGACTTTGGTTAATTCTTCTTCCTACCGGGAAATTAGAGTGACATGTGCCCGTTGAAATACCTAACAGCTACTCTCTCGTTTGTCCTCCCTCTTCCCTTTCATCCTCAGCCAAATTGGCAACCAGTGGGAACCAGGAGGTTAAAGGGGCCGTCTCGCCAAGTTGGGAGATTGATAGTAAAGCAGTTGGAAAGTCAAACCCGAGCACCAGGAGAGGGACTGTTATTTGAGTTTTAGAAACCTTTCGTATTCACAGTGTGTCCACTCTCTAGGTTTTCCGTACATTTTATAGCTGTAGTAATATTACCTTCAACCTGGAGAGTTGGCACCCATCGAATGGGTGGCACGCATTATGGCTTCAAAGGGACTGCATTTTCGCCAGCAATCTCACCAATCCCCTCAGTCCCATGTGTCCAGACTTATGTCTCTTCCAGCTGTTGTTGTAGATAGTGTCATTCCTGGTTGCATCAGAGCCCTTGAAGTAACTGTGTAAGAATATCGCTGTATTTTTTTATTTTGTTTTGTTTTTCAAATTCTGTTTTATAATGGGGTTGAGCTGATTTTCCCTGACTTGTTTTTGCCGGTCTAGACAAAATTGATTCCCTTACAGAGACATATAAATACACTGATTTTAAGATTCTTAGTAGTCACATATATTCCTCTGCTGGAAATAGGGGTTTTGTGTCCCGTTCACTACGGAAGGAGTAGTTCTTGTCTATTCTGTATTTGGATTATGGAACGGTACCTGTGCTAATATCAGACCTTGGTTTTGTGCATCTCCCCACCTCTCCTTTCCCCTTCAGCAAGCATAAGGGTGTTTTCTAAATCTGAGACTCTGTTCTGTTTCCTAATTCAGTTCATATGTAGCCATGTTTACATTCCCTTCATAAGTGATATCTTGTGTCAGAATGCACCATGGCCCTTGTCATAATAATGCTCCATTACCCCTGTCATCACATTGCACCATGCCCTAGTTATCACAATGCTCCATGTCCCTTGTCATCACAATTCTCCTCGTCCTTGTCATCACGATGCTACATGACACTTCTCATCACAACATTACATGCCCTTGTTATCACAATGCTCCATGACCCCTGTCATCCCAATGCTCCCTGACACCAATCATCACAGTGCTTCATGCCCCTTTTCATTACAGTGCTCCATGATGCTCGTCATCACAATTACTCAAGGTCTTCACATCACAATGCTCCACGGTTTTGCCATCAGAATGCTCCATGCCCTGGTCATCTCAGAGCTCAATGCCCCTTTTCCTCACAATGCTACACGTCCTTGTCATCACAGTGCTCCATGGCACTTTTCATCACAATGTTATATGCTCTTGTCATCACAATACTCCATGCACTTGTCATCACAATGCTCCATGACCCCTGTCATAGGAAGCTCCATGCGCTTGTCATCACAATGTTTCACGAACTGGAAATTAAAATTATCAGTGGCCCTTGTCATCACAATGCTCCATGCCCTTGTCATCACAATGCTCCTTTACCACTGTCACAACAATCCTCCATGACACTTGGCGTGACAATGCTCCGTACTATTGTCATCACTATGGAACATGAAATATGTCATCACAATGCTCCCTGACACCTGTCTTCACAATACTCCATGAACTTGTCATCACAATGCTCCATGCCCTTGTCATCACAATGTGCCATGCCCAATGTCATCACAATAATCCATGAAATTTCTCAGACCAATGCTCCATGCCCCTTTTCATCACAATGCTCCATGAACCCTGTCATCACAATGCACCATGCCCATCATCATAATGCTTCATGCTATTGTCATCACAATGAAATCAAAATGCTCCATGACCTCTGTCATCACAATGCTCCAAACCCTTGTGATCACAATGTTCCATAACACTTGTCATCACAATGCCCCAGGACGCTACTCATCACAATTATCCATGGTCTTCCCATCTCAATGCCCCATGACATTTGTCATCACAATGCTAAATAAACTTGTCATCACAATGCTCCCTGACTCTTGCCATCAGTATGCTCCTTGAACCCTTTCATGACAAGGCTCCATGCCTTTTTCATCACAATGTTCCATGCCCTTTTCATCACAATGCTCCAAGGCCCCTGCAATCACAATGCTCCTTGCCCTTGTCATCACAGAGCTCCATGACAAATGTCATGAGAATGCTCCATGGCATTCTCATCACAATGTTCCATGCCATTGTCATCACAATGCTCCAAGACACCTGTAATCACAATGCTCCATTCCCCTTTTCATCAGAATGCTCCATGAGACTTGTCATCCCATGAATCTATGGCCTTCTCATCAAATGCCCAAGGACATTGTCATCAAAATGCTCCATTCCCTTATCATCACAATGCTCCATGACCCCTGTCATCACAATACTCCATGAACATTTTCAGCCCAATACTCCATGACCTTCTCATCACAATGCTCCATGACCCATATCATCACAATGCTCCATGACCACTGTCATCACAACGCTCCATGACACCTGACAACACAATGATAAGGGACTCTTGTCATCACAATGTTCCATTCCCTAGTCATCACAATGCTCCATGACCCCTGTCATCACAATAGCCCATGAACATTTTCAGCCCAATGCTCCATGACCCTTGTCATTACATTGATCCATTCCCTTGTCATCCCAATGTTCCATGGCCCCTGTATTCACAATGCTCCGTGATGTTTGTCATCACAGTGCTCCATGACACCTGTCATCACAATGCTCCATGTCTTTGTCAGCAAAATGCTACATGACCTTGTCATTACAATGCTCTATGCGCTTGTCATCACAATACTCCATTACCATTGTCATCACGATCCTCCATGAAACTTGGGATCACATTGCTTCATGCCCTTGTCATCACAATGCTCCATGCTCCCTGAAATCAAAATGATCCATGACCTCTGTCATCACAATGCTCCAAACTCTTGTGATCACAGTGTTCCATAACACTTGTCATCACAACTCTCCATGACGCCTGTCATCTCAATACTCCATGCCCTTATTGTCACAATGCTCCATGTCCTTTGTCATCACAATGCTCAATACACTTGTCATCACAATGCTCCCTGACACTTGTCGTCAGAATGCTCCTTGAACCCTGTCACAAAAAGGCTGCATGCCTTTTTCATCACAATGTCCCATGCCATTTTCATCACAATGCTCCATGCCATTGTCATCAAAATACTCCACAAGATTGTCATCAGAATGCTCCATGACCCTTGTCATCACAATTCTCCATGTACTTGTTGGCACAATGCTCCCTGACCCTTGTCATCACAATACTCCAAGCCATTGTCATCACAATGCTCCATTATCTTTGTCATCAGAATCCTCCATGATACTTGGCATCACAATGCTCCATGCCACTGTCATCACAATGGGCCATTACATATGTCATCACAATGCTCCCTGACACCTGTCTTCATAATACTGCATGACCTTGTCATCACAATACTCCATTCCCTTGCCATCACAGTGTGCCATTCCAACTGTCATCGCAATAATCCATGAAACTTATTAAACCAACGCTCCATGCCCTTGTCATCACAATGCTCCATGACCCCTGTCATCACAATGCTCCGTGACTCCAGTCATCACAATGCTTCATGAGCTTTGTCATCACAATGGTCCATGCCTTCATCATCAACAGTCTCTATGACTTTTTAACCACAGTGCTCCATGAAGTTTTCATCACAATGCTCTTTGACCCATGTCATCACAATGCTCTATGCCTTTCTCAACACAATGCTCCATGACCCTTGTCATCACAATGCTCCATGGGCTTGTCAGCACAATGC
Organism: Mesoplodon bidens; assembly: GCF_964165515.1. NCBI lineage: Eukaryota > Metazoa > Chordata > Mammalia > Artiodactyla > Ziphiidae > Mesoplodon > Mesoplodon bidens. The sequence continues at coordinate 4,613,980 of NW_027671422.1, forward strand.
TCCATTTCACTTGTCATCACAATGTGCCATGCGCTTGTCATCACAGTGCTCCACAATCTTGTCATCACAATGCCCCTTATACCTTGTCATCACAATGCTCCATGCACTTCTCATCAAAATGCTCTCTCACCACTGATATCACAATGTTACATCACTATTCATCACAGTACTCCCTCACCGCTGTCATCACAATGCTCCATGACTCCTGTCATCACAATGCTACATGCACTTATCATCACAATGTTCGATGACCCCTGACATCACACTGCTCCATAACCCCTGTCATCAAAATGCTCCATGACACTTTGCATCAAAATGCTCCATGACCCTGTCATCACAATGCTCCCTGCCCTTCTCATCACAAGGCACCACGCCCTTGTCATCAAAATGCTCCATGACCTTTGTCATCACAAAGCTCCATGACCCTTGGCATCACAATGCTCCATGCCATTGTCAACACAATGCTCCATGGACCCTCTCATCACATTGATCCATGCAATTGTCATCAAAAAGCTCCATGACATTTATCACACTACTCGATGCCCTTTTCATCACAATGCTCCATGCCCTTGTCATTACAATCCTCCATGACCCATGTATCACTGTGTTCCGTGCCCTTGTCATTACAATGCTCAATGCCAACTCTCATCACAATAATCCATGAAAAATTTCAGAACAATGCTGCTGCCCTTGTCATCACAATGCTCCATGACCCATGCCATCACAACGTTCCACGGCCTTGTCATCACAAGGCTCCATGACCCTTGTCATCACAAAGCTCCAAGAACCCTGTAATCACAATGCTCCATGCCCTTGTCATCACAAAGCTCCATGACGCATGTCATCAGAATGCTACATGGCCTTCTCATCACAATGCTCCATGCCGTTGTCATTACAATCCTCCATGACCCATGTATCACTGTGTTCCGTGCCCTTGTCATCACAATGCTCCATGCCCACTCTCATCACAATAATCCATGAAATATTTCAGACCAATGCTCCATGCACTTCTCATCACAATGCTCAATTACCCCTGTCATAACAATGCTCCATGACCCCTGTCATCACAATGCTCCACACCCCTTGCCATTACAGTGCTCCATGAGGCTTGTCATCACAATTATCCATGGTCTTCTCATCACAATGCTCCACGGTCTTGCCATCACCATGGTCCATGCCCTTGTCATCACACTGCTCCATGTCCCTGTCATCACAATTCTCCACGTTCCTGGCATCACTATGCTCCATGACACTTCTCATCAAAGTGTTACATGCTTTGTCATCACAATTCTCAATGCACTTGTCATCGCAATGCTCCATGACCCCTGTCATAGCAAGTTCCATGTGCTTGTCATCACAATACTCCATGTCCTTGTCGTCACAATGCTCCATGACCTTTGTCATCACAGTGCTCAATACACTGGTCATCAAAATGCTCCCTGACTCTTGTTGTCTGTATGCTCCTTGAAACCTGTCATGACAAGGCTCCATGTCTTTTTCATAAGAATGATCCATGCTCTTTTCATCACAATGCTCCAAGACCCCTGTAATCACAATGCTCCATGCCCTTGTCATCACAAAGCTCCATGACGCCTGTCAGAATGCTCCATTGCCTTCTCATCACAATGCTCCATGCCCTTGTCATCACAATGCTCCAAGACCACTGCAATCACAATGCTCACTGCCCCTTTTCATCAGAATGCTCCATGAGACTTTTCATTATAAGGCTCCATGGTTTTCTCATCACAATGCTCCAGGAACTTGTCATCACAGTGCTCCATTCCATTGTCATCACAATGTTCCATGACCCCTGTCATCACAATACTCCATGAATATTTTCAGCCCAATGCTCCATGCCCTTGTCATCACAATGCTCCATTACCCCTGTCATAACAATGCTCCATGACCCCTTCCATCACCATGTTCCACGGCCTTGTCATCACAAGGCTCCATGACCCTTGTCACCACAATGCTCCAAGACCCCTGTAATCACCATGCTCCATGCCCCTTTTCATCTCATTGCTCCATGAACCCTGTCATCACAGTGCACCATGCCCACTATCATAATGCTTCATGCTATTGTCATCACAATGAAATCAAAATTCTCCATGACCTCTGTCATCACAATGCTCCAAACCCTTGTGATCACAATGTTCCATAACACTTGCCATCACAACGCCCCATGCCGCTGGTCATCACAATTATCCATGGACTTCTCATCACAATGCTCCATGACCTTTGTCATCACAATTCTCAATACACTTGTCATCACAATGCTCCCTGACACTTGTCGTCAGTATGCTCCTTGAACCCTGTCATGACATGTCTCCATGCATTTTTCATCACAATGATCCATGCCCTTTTCATCACAATGCTCCATGCCATTGTCATCACAATACTCCACAAGCTTGTCATCAGAATGCTCCGTGACACTTGTCATCACAATGATTCATGAACCGTGTCATCACAATGCTCCATGCCCTTGTCATCACAATGCTCCAAGCCCTTGTCATCACAATGCTCCATTACCTTTGTAATCACAATCCGCCATAACACTTGTGCATCACAATGCTCCATGCCATTGTCATCACAATGGGCCATGAAATATGTCATCACAATGCTCCCAGACACCTGTCTTCACAATATTCCATGACCTTGTCTTCCCAATGCTCCATGCCCTTATCATCCCAATGTGCCATGCCCACTCTCAACACAATTATCCATGAAACTTATCAGACCAATGCTCCATGCCCCTGTCATCAAAATGCTCCAAGTCATTTTCATCACAATGCTCCATGAACCCTCTCATCACATTGTTCCATGCCCTTGTCATCACAAAGCCCCATGATGCTTATCATCACAATGCCCGATGCCCTTCTCATCACAATGCTCCATGCCCTTGTCATTACAATCCACCATGACCCATGTATCACAGTGTTCAGTGTCCTTGTCATCACAATGCTCCATGCCCACTCTCATCACAATAATCCATGAAACATTTCAGACCAATGCTCCATGCCCTTCTCATCACAATGCTCCATTACCCCTGTCATAACAATGCTTCATGACCACTGCCATCACAGTGTTCCACAGCCTTGTCATCACAAGGCTCAATGACCCTTGTCATCACAATGCTCCAAGAACCCTGTAATCACAATGCTCCATGCCATTGTCATCACAAAGCTCCATGACGCATGTCATCAGAATGCTCCATGGCCTTCTCATTCATGATGCTCCATGCCCATGTCATCACAATGCTCCAAGACTCCTGTAATAACAATAATCCATGCCCCTTTTCATCTCAATGCACCATGAACCCTGTCATCACAATGCACCATGTGCAACATCATAATGGTTCAGGCTATTGTCATCACAATGAAATCAAAATGCTCCATGACCTCTGTCATCACAATGCTCCAAATCCTTGTGATCACAATGTTCCATAACACTTATCATCACAACGCCCCATGACACTTGTCATAACAATTATCCATTTCTTCTCATCACAATGCTCCATGACCTTTGTCATCACAATTCTCAATACCCTTGTCATCACAATGCTCCCTGACACTTGTCTTCAGTATGCTCCTTGAACCCTGTCATGGCAAGGCTCCATGCCTTTTTCATGACAATGATCCATACCCTTTTCATCACAGTGCTCCAAGAACCCTGTAATCACAATGCTTCATGTCCTTGTCATCACAATGCTCCAAGACTCCTGTAATCACAATGCCCAATGCCCCTTTTCATCAGAATGCTCCTTGAGACTTGTCATCACAAGGCTCCATGGTCTTCTCATCACAATGCTCCAGTACCTTGTCATCACAATGCTCCATGACCCCTTTCATCACAATACTCCATGAGCATTTTCAGCCCAATGCTCCTTCACCTTCTCATCACAATGCTCCATGACCCCTGTCATCACAATGCTCCATGACCACTGTCATCACAACGCTCCATGAACCCTGACAACACAACGATCTGGGACTCTTGTCATCAAAATGCTCCATGACCCTTGTCATCACAGTGATCCATGCCCTTGTCATCCCAATGCTCCATGATCCCTGTAATCACAATGCTCCGTGACACTTGTCATCACAGTGCTCCATAAAGCTTGTCATCACAATGCTCCTTGCCTTTGTCAGCAAAATGCTACATAATCTTGTCATCACAATGCTCCATGTGCTTGTCATTACATTCCTCCATAACCATTGGGATCACATTGCTTCATGCCCTTGTCAAATCTCTCTTGCCTTTCTGGTTTTTACAGATATTCGGATGTCCCTTTTGACCGGTGGGAAGTGACAATTCTTTGTAGTGTGCATTTGCATTGTGTACTTGCTTAATTGGCCAGAAAGGGCGTATGCGTTTTCTCCTGAATATATTCAGGAGAAAAGGCATACGCCCTTTTTGGCCAACGGCATCACTGTCCAAGTTGTGATGCTTTTCCTGTACTTTAAAGGCGATTCCAATTTACCTCTTGAAATATGTTTTGTGCAATTCTGCCTCATTTTCAAGTCCCCTTCTTTACCTTCCCTCAAGAGATTTTGGAAGAGAGTAGTCCTTTATAACTCTGCAGGTTTGTGAATTGCTGTGCCCCTGAGCCCCAATTTTCAAATCCCATTTTTGTGAGCTGGCCGCAAATCCACAATTTTGCTTCAGGACCTATACTGGTTCCAGGGGTGGCTATATTGGTTCCCTGTGGGTGGCTGAGGCTTTGGTTAATTCTTCTTGCTGACGGGAAATTTGAGTGACATGTGCCCGTCCAAATGCCTACATCTACTCTCTGATAGGTTCTCCCTCTTCCCTTTCATCCTCTGCACAATTAGCAAACTGTGTGCACCAGGAGGTTATAGGGGCTGACTCTCCTAAGTTGGTAGATTGATAGTAAAGCAGTTGGAATACCAAACTGGAGCAGAAGGAGAAGAAAAATTAGGAGAGTTTTAGAAACTTTTGCCATGACAGGTTGTCCATTCTCTAGGTTTCCCATACATGTTATAACTGTAGTTATATTCCCTTCTACCTGGAGATTTGGGACCCATGGAATGGTTGCATGCATTACTACTTTAAGGGTCTGCATTTTCTCTCCCAATCTCACCAGTCCTCTCAGTCCCAAGTCTCCAGCCTTATATCTCATCCAGCTGTCTTTGCCGATAGGGTCATTCCAGGTTTCATCAGAACCTTTGAAGGAATTGTGTAAGAATTTCGCTGTTTTTTGGTTTTGTTTTTGAAATTCATGTTTATAATGGGGTTGAGCTGATTATCACTGACTTGTTTATGACAGTCTAGACACAATTGGTTCCCTTACGAAGACATATTAATACATAGGTTTTAAGATTCTTACTAGTCAGATATATACCGATGCGGGAAATAGGGGTGTTGAGTCCCGTTCACTGAGGAAGTTGTAGGTCTTGTCTATTCTGTATTTGGTTTATGGAATGGTACCTGTGTTAATATCAAACTCTGGTTTTATGCATCACCCCACCTCTCCTTTCTCCTGAAGCAGGCATAAGACTTTTTTTTCTAAACGTGAGACTTTGTTCTCTTTCCTAATTCAGTTCATGTGTTGTGATATTGATATTTCCTCTATAAGTGATATCTTATGATAAGATTCTTTTTTCTGTGTGACTAATTTCCCTTAGAATCATCATACTTAAATCCACTCATTATGCTGCTACTGGCCTTATATACATTGATTTCACGTCTGAGTGATATTCCGTTGTACAAAATTACCACAAGTTCTTTATGCATTTCTGTTTTTCCTGGGATATTTTAGGTGTACCAAAGTTGAGGTTCTTGTATGCAGAGCAGCCCTAAACTTTGGGGTGCCTGTGTCTTATTGATATTTAGTCTTCCCAAGTTATATGCCCATGAGTTGAAGTCCCCTTTGCTCGGGGGCTTTGTATTTTAGATGTTTTAGGAAACAGCATACACTTCTTCAGAGTGGCTCTTGGATATTTAAACCCCACCCATCAGCGTGACTTGGCTCCCTGTTTCCCATGGCCTCTCCTGCATTTCTGGTTTGTACACATTTTTTGGATGGCCTTTCTGAGCAGTGGAAATTGAGACTTCTTTGTTGTGCGGATATGCATTTCCCTCTTGCTTGGTTGGCCAAAATCTCTGTCTGTGTCTTTTTCCTGAAGATATTCACGAAAAAAACAGATACACCCTTTTGCCCAACTGCATCATTTTAGAAATTCTGCTGCTTTTCATATGATTTAAAGGTGAGTAGAATCTACCTTTTGAAATCTGTTTCCTGCAATTCTGCCTCTCATTCAGATCCTCTTCGTTGCCTTACCTGAATATATTTTTGGACGTTGGTTATCATTTATATCTTTGCAGGTCTTTGAATTGTCTGCTCCTGAGCTGCATTTTGCAACTCGCTTTTTTTGTGTGTTGTATGCCAAACCATTGGATTGCTTCCGGCCCTATTCCGGTTCTGGGGAGGCAGGCTGAGCCTTTGGTTAATTCTTCTTCCTAATGGGAAAATGGAGTGGCATGTGCCTGTCAAAACTCCTACAGCTAACCTCTCATTGGTTCCCCCTCTTCCCATTTATCCTCTGCACAAATTGAAAACTGTGTAAAACAGGAGGTTAAAGGTGCTGATTCTCCAACTGGGGAGATTGTTAGTAATGTGGCTGGAATGGCGAACCTCAGCACCAGGAGATCAAACATGAGGTGCATTTTAGACACCTTTTCCTGAGCACATGGTGTACATTCATCTCAGTTTCCCAGGCATGTTTTCACTGTCAGAAGATTCCCTTGAACCTGCAGATTTGGGACCCATGGAATGGGTACCAGGCAGTATTACTTTAAAAGGTCTGCATTTTCTCACCAAGCCTCTCTAACATCTCTTAGCGTGCATAGCTTCCAGCCTTATATATCAACCTGCTGTGGGTCTACATGTGTTCAATTCATGTTACATCGTAGACCTTCAACAAAAGTTGTAAGAATTTTTGTCTGTCTCACTGTTTCTATAAATATTTTTAAATTTATTTTTATATTTGTTACAGCTGATTTTCAAAGCTCTGTTTTTTGCTCCTGTACATCCACTTGATTCATGTACTGTGAGACAACAATAAATTCCTTTTCAGATGCTTACCAGTCATATGTATTATTTTCCAGTGACTTGAGTGGACTGAGTGCAGTTCTTTGAGGTACCGTGTAGGCCTTGTCAGTTATTCAATTTGGTACTTGGAATGGTATCTTTGCTAATTTCAACCTCCTGGATAATACCTCACCATTCCCCATCTTTCCCATTTAGCAGCCTTATGTCTATTTTCTACATATTTGACTATGTTTCTGTATTGTAATTTATTTCATGTGTAGCCATTTTTGATTCCACCTTTAAGTGACATCTTATGATATGTGTCTTTTTCTTTCTGACATATGTCACTTAGACTGATCGTATGTAACTCCTCCAGAGTTGTTCCAACTGGCCTTATTTCATTGATTTCTGGATGAGTCATATTCGACTCTACATAAGTACCCCACCTCTTTTATCCATTTTTTTCCTTCCAGGGACATTTAGGTTATATCCAAGTTGAGGCCCTTTTTAACAGAGAGGTGGTAAACGTTGGGGTGCCTGTTTTCTGTCCATTTTTGTTTTCCCCAAGGTATACGCCCATGAGTGCAAGTGCCCTATGCTCTGTAGCTCATTTTTTAGATGTTTTAGCAAACACAATACACTTCGCCAGAGTGGCTGTTGGCAAATTGCATTTCCACTATCAGCCTCACAGGGCTCCCTTTTCTCCTTGCCCTGTCCTGCATTTCTGGTGTTTACACTTTACGTGGATGGCCCTTCTGACTGATGTGAACTGATACATTTTGTAGTATTGATTTCCAGTGTCCACCTCTTTGGTTGGATAAAAAGTGTGTATGGCCTTTACTTGAATATATTCAGAAAAAATGCATACGCCCTTTTTGGCCAACAGCATCATTGGCGAAGTTCAGACCCTTTTCTTATACTTTAACGGGGAGTCCTTTCTACCTGTTCAAATATGTTTCCTGCCACTCTCCCTTGCTTACAAGTCCTTTTCTGTGACTTACCTCAAGACATTTTTCGACGATAGATATTTTCAACTCTGCAGTTTCATGAATTTTAGTGACCCTGAGTTCCATTATTCAACTTGTGTTTATGGAAACTAGACACAAAACAGCTGGATTTCCTCTAGCCCTATTCTGTTTCCGTGGGCAATTCTAGCCTTTGATGAATTTGTCTTCCGGATTGAAAATTAGAGTGGTATGTGCCTGTCCGAACACCTAAGACTTGTCTCTAAATTTTTCTCATCCTTCCGCTTCATCCTCTGGACAAATTCCAAACTGTGTGCAACAGGATGTTGACGGTGCTGATATGCCCAAGTGAGGAGGTTGTTAGGAAAGATGCTGGAGGGGTGAACCCAAGCACCAGGCGATGAGGAGATGAGGTTTCTTTTCCAAACTCTTTCCGATCAAATGGTGTACTATCCTCTAGGTGTGACAGGCATGTTTTAGCTGTAGGAAGCGTCCCGTGCATGTAAGGAGAACACCAGGGATTTTTCCAAATCAGTGCCTCCCCGAACCCCAAACTGGGGAATTTTTAGGCTACGGCTACACGCATGTCCATTAAGGGCCTTGGGAAATAGGCAGAGCCCAAACTTTAGATGATTGAAATCTTCAGGGTCAGAAGCGCTCACCATTGGCCTTGCTTAGGTTACATTTTGTCTGTCATTGATAGATGATGTCAATAAAAATATCTATTCTTTTTCAGATTATTTCACTTTATAGGTTATTGCAAAATATTCAGTGTAGTTCCCTGTGCTATACAGTAGTTCCTTGTTGATGATCTATTTTATACATAGCAGTGTGTATGTGTTAATCCCAAACTGTTAATTTATCCCTTCTCCTACCTTTCCCCTTTGGTTATAATAAATTATAAGATTTTATACCTCTCAGAAATGGGGGAGCTGAAAGAGAGGTATCATTTTCAATGGAAAAGCATTGAAAACACGATTGAAGCTTCAGCCAAGAGTATTCGATGTACATCCATGGAAATAAATCACTTCATTTCTCTAATGTTGACCTGACAAATAAGACCAACGTCTTCACTGAACTTGCTTATAGGATGGTGATGGAAATATCAAATGTAAGTCTTAGAAACATCTTATTTTACCCGAGCGATATACACTGCTCTATGTTAACTACAGTTTGGCTCACACATCTGATCATTGAAGTTACAATGTTCTCAATTTCTGTTACTGATCCTCCAGAGTGGACCCCAACAGGAGTCCCCGAGCCCAGTGTCATTGGAGCCAACAGATCAAGACTGAGTTTGGTTCAGAAGCAAAGGAAACATTATTTTGAAAACAGAAAGGAGAGGTGAGAGTGTGCACTCCCCCACGGGCTGTGGGCTGGGCTGCAGTGTAGGGATCCCGGCAGCATCAGTGGGAGGGAGGGGATGGAGCTCTCGAGGGCTGGGTTGGCTGCAGCTCAGGCTCTATGCCGCGGAGTCTGCATGGGACCCCGCTAGAAGAGGTGTCGAACAAGCCATTCTGAACTAGGAAATCGGGTCTGAAGTGCTGGGTGTGGGACCTCTGCATGCGGAACCCAAGGAGCACGTGAAATTAGACAAAGCACAAAGGAAAAACAGGTTAGACTTTATTTTATTGCCCAGATTCTCTTTTTATCTCCCAGGAGTTTTTAATGAACGTTGCCGGAGATGAACACCTCCTCGTCTTTTGGTTCTGTTCCTCATTCTTGGGGTGTTGAGGGTGCAGACCCCTCTTTTGTAACTGCTTCATGCTGTGGTGGGAGGCCTGATACATGGGGGAAGGGGCAAAACGTCTCCCCACCAGCCTCCAGGTGAGGTTGATTGTCCCAAGGACTCCTGCCTCACTTCTCGTCCACCTGAGCACCAGCATTGGAAGTGTTACAGATTCTAATGACCTTTAAGGGTCCAGGAAAGAGATGCACAGAGATGCTGCAGTGGCAGGTATCACCCCACCCCACATTTGTTCGGCGACCTTAGGCTGACTTTTTCTGCCAGCCTAGATGCTCTGACCACTAGTCTGTGCTTTCTTTAATTAGGTCCCTGAATTAATGTACACACAGCACCATGTGTCAGAGTCCTGCCCACACAACTCCCAGACAGTCAAGGGTCAGTGGTGATCCAGGACCATGACGTCCACTGAGTCAACGGCCTTTAGAAGTAGCCAGCAGTCCAGCCGGTCATATTGACCACCATCACCGTGGTGTCTGTAGGGCTTTCTATGGTGAAAGCATGATATATGTTTCCCCCGCCAAGCTTATTAGCTCCCTTCTGGGTGCAGTAAGTCCTGCAAGCAGTAGTCTGCTCTTTCGGGGCACAGTCTTTTTGTTTTCTGAGAGAAACTCCAGGTCAAGTGATGGTCACACGAGTCATTTTGGGGGCCTGTTGCCCCCGTTTGTCTCTCTGGAGGTTGGAGTTGGAGGGCCTCCTCACTTGAGGTCAGTGTGTCCACAGAGCGACCCCTTCAACTTCAGGGCATGATGGGTGGTTAGGATCACCACGTGGGGTCCTTTTCCCTTAGGAGGGAGCTGGCCTTGCGGGCTTCTGATTCAGCTTTTTAGATACCCCAGTATCCTGGCCTGATGAGTCGGGTGGGCAAAGCCCTTGGTGAACATAGTTTATCATACCTGAAAGGCATTCTTGTGTTGCTCCATTTCAAGTGGTCCCAGTTTTTGCACTAAGGCTCCAAGGGCGATTAATCTATGACCGGGTATGTAAAGGTCAAAGGGTTTAGCTAAATTAGGGAGTTCCTGGGCAAGGGTCTGAATTGACTGCTCTTTCCATTCTTGAAAGGCTGCTTCTGGATTCTATTCAAAAGGATCATCATCTTTTCGTGTCAGTGTTTCATGTAGAGGCCCAGCTATTAGACTGTAGTTAGGGATCCAGATGCAGAAAACCATGGCCTCCCCAGGAACCCCTAAGTTGTCTTCTAGTTTTAGAAGAGGTAAGGCTGCAAATGGCTTCTTCCCTATCCTGGCATGTGTTTCTCCGAATATCTGTGACAATGAAGCCTAGGCATGTCACCTTAGCCTGGGATATTTGAGCCTTTTTCTTGGACACCTTCTATCCTTTCTTGACTAGGTAGTTCAGAGGCGTCTTTAGTAGGCCTGGCAATCAGAATGTCCTCTGCATATTGAAGGAGGGTTCCCTTTTACAGAGGTAGAACTTTTAGGTCTTTAGAGGACATTTCCCCAATGATGGTGTGGGTATTTTTGAACCATTGGGGAAGGACGGCCCAGCATTATTGCTTTGGTTGCATGTTGTGTCCTGCCACTGACAAACCAAAAATCCTTGTGACTCTGAGATGAGTGGAATACAGAAGAAGGCATCATTGAAGTCTAATACAGAATGCCATGGCCTGGTGGATGGTAGAATGACCAGCAGGGTGTAGGAAATAGGAGCTACTGGATGTATATCCTCGGTGGCTTCACTGACTGTCCTTATATCCTTTACCAGGTCCCCAGCAGCCAATGGGACTCTCGTGGTCAGGCCAATCCCAGGATATGGAGCCCTGCTGGGCTGCACCCCCCACCCCACAACCCACTGGGCCCACGTGGTCAAGTCCCTCCCAGGGTATGGAGCTCACCTGTGCAGTTACCCAGCAGCCCATTGGGCTCTCATATCCAGGCCCTTCCCAGGATACGGAGCTCCCCTGGGCAGGTACCCTAGCAGGGCTGGACACACAAGAACTGTGCACATAGCCGACATTGCAGAGAACCCCCAGCTCACCTGTCGCTCACAGCTGACACAGAACGCCTCAGAGCAGGACTTGAACTAACAAACAGCAGCCCTGACAGGTCTGTGACCCTGGCTATCACTCTGTGCAGCCTCTCTCGGCCTGGTGTTCCAGACACTTCCACTGCAGCCAGGGCACCAGGCCTCGGTCTCCAACCACCATCACTCCTCTCCCTGACTCCTGGGTTCCTCTCATTAGTATAGGGTCTTCTTGAAGTTGTTTTCCACTCATGGACCAGATAAAATGATGAGAAAAAAGCCGCAGCTGAAGCCCCTTGTCTATCCTGACTCTCAAGAGGCCACACCTGTTCCTTGGCCGTGGCCCGTTTAGCAAGTTTCATTTTCTGCAACTGTGATCCCCTGAGGGGTGAGGATTGGCTGATTTGGGCAGCCTGACACTGCCTGCCAGCCCTCCCCAGGTGTGCCTTGGTTGAGGTCAATATAAACACCTCTCCAGTCAGCAAGAGCCCCTGTAGCTGTGCCTGACGCCATATTCTCTGCCCCGTCAGCAGTGTCGGGGCTGGGGTGGTGGGAGGGAGTGAGGGGCCATGGCTTTGTGGGTGGCCCAGTGTGAGTGGGGCTCTGCTGGACTTTCTGCAGGAGTTGCCAGGCTGCCACCTGCTAAAGAAGAGGATGTGTCACCCATACCTGCCGCTGGAATTTCTCCCCAGGCAGAGGTGAGGAAGTAAAAAAGCAGTGGGGGCCGTGGCAGGAGGGGTATCTCAGGTAGGGAAATGGAAAGCTTCCAGAAGAGCATCTGGGGCCAGGACCATCCTGGCTGGCCAGCAGGCACCAAGTCGGCATGCGTGCTGTCGTTGGTGTGGCTCCACAGCCCTTCATCTAGGCTTGCACGTTCTTGTACATATTCAGCTGTTTTACCTGGAAAGGGTGGGGAGAGTTCAGCTGCAGCAGGACTGGGGCTCAGCTTACATTTACTCACAGATGCCTCGACACAGTCCCCCAGCTTTGCAATGAGGATGTTCCTTGTGGGGGGGGAGCGCTGCTCACTGCATGGGAGACGATTTCCCACCTCTGACCAACTTAAGAATTTTTTACAACTGGAGCAAGTGCCCTGATACGATTATCCTCTGTGTAACTGTGGGGTTCTGTTTATTTATTTTTTTTCTTTTTTTCTTTTTGGTTCAAGGTAGATTTTATTTATTCCTCTTTTTTTTTTAATTTGGAGATATAAACATGGAAATAATGCATTAATATAAAGACATCTATGTGAAGGGAAAAACGTTTTTTGGTTTATTTTATTAAATGTTATTTATTTATGTTTAATTTTTTTTAAATTTATTTATTTCTTTTATACAGCAGGTTCTTACTGGATATCTATTTTATACATATGTGTGCACATGTGAATCCCAGTCTCCCAATTCATCCCACCACCACCCTCACATGTCGTTCCCACCTTGGTGTCCATATGTTTGTTCTCTACATCTGTGTCTCTATCTCTGCCCTGGAAACCGGTTCCTCTTTACCATTTTTCTAGGTTCCACATATATGCATTAACATACAATATTTGTTTTTCTCTTTCTGACTTACTTCACTCTGTATGACAGTCTCTAGATCCATCAAGGTCTCTACAAATGACCCAATTTCATTCCTATGTATGGCTGAGTAATATTCCATTGTATATATGTACCACATCTTTATCCATTCATCTGTCTGTGGGCACTTAGGTTGCTTTCATTACCTGGCTATTGTAAATAGTACTGCAATGAACATTGTGGTGAATGTGTCTTTTTGATTTATGGTTTTCTCTGGGTATATGCCCAGTAGTGCGATTGCTGGATTATATGGTAATTCTATTTTTAGTTTTTTAAGGAACCTCCATACTGTTCTCCATAGAGACTATATCGATTTACATTCCCAGCAATAGTGGAAGAAGGTTCCTTTTCTCCACACCCTCTCCAGCATTTGTTGTTTGTAGATTTTCTGATGATGCCCATTCTAACAGGTGTGACGTGATACCTCATTGTACTTTCGATTTCCATTTCTCTAATAATTAGTGATGTTGAGCAGATTTTCATGTGCGTACTGGCCATCTCTATGTCTTCTTGGAAGAAATGTCTATTTAGATCTTCTTCCATTTTTGTATTGGGTTGTTTGTTTTATTAATATTGAGCTGCATGAGCTGTTTATATATATTGGAGATTAATCATTTGTCCATTGATTCATTGGCAAATATGTTCTGCCATTCTGAGGGTTGTCTTTTTGTCTTGTTTGTAGTTTCCTTTGCTTTGCAAAAGCTTTTACATTTCATTAGGTCCCATCTGTTTAGTTTACTTTTTTATTTCATTACTATAGGAGGTGGATCAAAAAAGATCTTGCTGTGATTTACGTCAGAGTATCCTTCGTAAGTTTTCCTCTCAGAGTTTTATACTGTCCGGTCTTACATTAAGGTCTCTAATCCATTTTGAATATATTTTTATGTATGGTGTTGGGGAGTGTTCTAATTTCATTCTTTTACATGTAGCTGTCCATATTTCCCAGCACCAATGATTGAAGAGACTGTCTTAACTCCATTGTATAGTCTTGCCTCCTTTGTCATAGATTAGTTGACCATAGGTGTGTAGGTTTATCCCTGGGCTTTCTTTTGCTTTTTTTTTCTTTTACACGTTTATTGGAGTATAATTGTTTTACAATGGAGTGTTAGTTTCTGCTGTATAACAAAGTGAATCAGCTATACGTATACAAATATCACCAGATCCCCTCCCTCTTGCATCTCCCTCCCACATTCCATATCACACCCCTTTATGAGGTCACAAAGCACCGAGCTGATCTCCCTGTTCTATGTGGCTGATTCTCAGTAGCTATCAGTGTTACATTTGGTAATGTATTTATGTCCATGCCACTCTGTCACTTCGTCTCAGCTTACCCATCCCCCTTCCGGTGTCCTCAAGACCTTTCTCTATGTCTGTGTCCTTAATCTTGTCCTGCCACTAGGTTCTTCAAAATCTTTTTTTTTTCTTCATTAGATTCCGTATATCTCTGTTAACATACAGTATTTGTTTTTCACTTTCTGACTTACTTCACTGTGTAGGACACATTCTAAGTCCATCCACCTCAGTACAAATAACTCAGTTTTGCTTCTTTTTATGGCTGAGTAATATTCCATTGTATATATGTGCCAGATCTTCTTTATCCATTCATCTGCCGATGGACACTTAGGTTGCTTCCATGTCCAAGCTATTGTAAATAGAGCTGCAATGAACTTTTTTGTACATAACTCTTTATGAATTATGGTTTTCGCAAGGCAAATGCCCAATAGTTGGATTGTTGTGTCGTATGGTACCTCTATTGTTAGTTATTTGGAGGAACCTCCGTACTGTTCTCCCTAGTGCCCATATCAATTTACGTTCCCACCCACAGTGCAAGTGTGTTCCCTTTTCTCCAATAAAGGCCTCTCCAGCATTTATTGTTTTGTAGATTTTTTTGATGATTGCCACTCTGACTGCTGTGTGGTGATACCTCACGATAGTTATGATTTGCATTTTTCTAATGATTAGTGATGTTCAGCATCCTTTCATGTGTTTCTTGGTAATCTGTATATCTTCTTGGGAGAAATGTCTATTTAGGTCTTCTGGCCGTTTTTGAATTGGGTTCTTTGTTTTTGTGATATTGAGCTACATGAGGTGTTTGTAAAGTTTGGAGATTAATCCTTTGTCAATTGCTTCATTTGAAAATATTTTCTCCCATTCTGAGGGTTGTTTTTGCATCTTGTTTATGTTTTCCTGTACCGTGTAAAAGCTTTTAAGTTTTATTAGGTCCCATTTGTTGATTTCTGTTTTTATATCCATTTCTCTAGAAGGTGAGTCAAAAAGGATCTTGCTGTGATTTATGTCATAGAGTGTTCTGCCTATGGTTTCCTCTAAGTGTTTTATAGTGTCTGGTCTTATATTTAGATCTCTAATCCATTTAGAGTTTATTTTTGTGTATGGTGTTATGGAGTGTTCTAATTTCATTCTTTTATGTGTAGGGGTCCAGTTTTCCCAGCACCAATTACTGAAGAGACTGTCTTTTCTCCATTGTATATCCTTAGCTCCTTTGTCATAGATGAGATAGCCATAAGTATGTAGGTTTAACTCTGGGCTTTCTGTCCTGTTCCATTGATCTGTGTTTATGCCAATCTACATACACTTGATTCCATTATGGAGACATATAAATACATAGGTTTCAAGATTGTTACCAGTCAGATAAATTCCTCTTCAGTGAATAGGGTGTTTTGTGTCCAGTTCATTGAGAAAGGAGTAGGTCTTGTCTATTACATATTTGGTATATGGAATGGTATCTGTGCTAATTTCAAACTCTGCTTTTACACATCACCCCACGTCACCTTTCCCCTTAAGGTGGCATAAGTGTGTTTTCTAAATGTGTAACTCTGTTCTCTTTTGAAATTCAGTTCATGTGTAGCCAGGTTTACATTCCCTCTATAAGTGATATATTACAATAAGTTTCTGTTTCTTTGTGGCTCATTTCACTTAGCATCATCGTACCTAAAGCCACTCATTATGCTGCTATTGGTCTTATGACATTGATTTTATGTCTGAGTGACATTCCATTGTATATAAGTACCACAACATCTATATCCATTTTTTTTCCTTTCCTGGGATATTTAAAGTGTACCGAAGTCGAGGTTCTTGTAAACAGAACAGCCCTAAACTTTGTGCTGGCTGTCTGTTGCGGAATTTAATTTTCACAAAATACACGCCCATGAGTGGAAGTGTGCTATGCTCTGTAGCTCTGTTTTAGAAAACAACATACAGTTCTGCAGAGAGGCTGTTGGCAATTTACATCCTGTCCATCGGTGTAACCAGGCTCCCTTTTCTCCATGGCCTGTCCTGCATTTGTGGTTTTCACACTATTTGTGGATGGCCCTTTTGACTGGAGGTAAGGGACACTTCTATGTAGTGTGGATTTTCAATGCCTGATGGCTTGCTTGGCCAAAAAGGGCGTATGCATTTTTTCCCGAATATATTCAAGAAAATACATATACTCCCTTTTCTGCCAAGGGCAACGTTGTTGGAGTTCTGTCGCTTTTCATGTGCTTTAAAGATGACTCCAATGTACCTCTTGAAATCTGTTTCCTTCAATTCTGCCTTGCATTCAAATCCTCTTCACGGCCTTACCTCAATATATTTCTGGATGATAGTTGTCCTTTATAACTCTGCAAGTTTGTGAATTGCTGTGCCCCTGATATCCATTTTTCAAACTGCCTATTTGTGAGCTGGCTGCAATAGCGCAGGATGGCTTTAGGCCCTAGTCTGGTTCCAGGGCTTCAGTCTGAGCCTTTGGTTAATGCTTCTTCCTGATGGGAAAGTAGAGTGATATGTGCCCATCCAAACAACTACAGCTAATCTCTCATTTGTTTCCCCTCTTCCTGTTCATCCTCTGCACAATTTGCAAACTGTGCATAAAAGGAGGGTAAAGGCGCTGACACTCCAAGTGGGGAGATTTTTAGAAATGCAGATGGAATTTTGAAGCCGAGCACGACGAAAGGAAAAATGAGGTACCTTTTAGGAAACTTTCCTAATTACACAGTGTACCATCCACTGGGTTTCCCATGCATGTTTTAACTGTAGGAAGATTCCTTTAAACCTGGAGAGTTGAGACCACTAGAATGCGTAGCACACAGTATTGCTCTAAGTGGCGTTCTTTTGCTCACACAACCTCAGCAATCTTGTCAGCCCCAAGTGTCCAGTCTTATGTCTCATCCAGCTGTGGGTGTAAAGGTGGTCAATCCAGGTTGGATCACAGGCCCTGAACGTAATTTTTAAGATTTCTCTGTGTTTCACTGTTTTTGCATTTTGCTTTTGAAACTTATTTTTATAAGGGGGTTTAGCTGAATTTCAGTGCTGTGTTCATGCCATTATACACACATATGCTTTCTTTATGGAGACATGAGAATATATATGTTTTAAAATTCTTAGAGTCAGATATATTCCTCTGCAATGAATAGGGGGTGTTGAGTCCAGTTCATTGTGCGGGGAGTAGGTGTTGTCTATTACATACTTGGTTTAGGTAACAGTATCTGTGTTAATTTAAAACTGTGGTTTTATGCATCACCCAACCTCGGCTTTCCTCTTAAGCAGGCAGAAGATTGTTTTCTAAATGTGTGACTCTGTTGGTTTTTAATCCAATTCATGTGTAGCCATGTGTACATTCACCCTATGAGTGATAACATATGATAAGATTTGTTACTCTGTTATCTTTCCTAACTCAGTTCATGTGTAGCCATGGTTACAGGAAGTTTGTAAGTGATATCTTATGATAAGTTTCTTTTTCAATGTGACTTATTTCACTTAGAATCATTGTACCTGAATCCACTCATTTTGCTGCTACTGGCCTTATGACATTGATTTCATGGCTAAGGGATATTCAGTCGTACATCAGTACCACAATTTCTTGAACCATTTTTTTTCTTTCCTGGGACATTTAAGGTGTACCCAAGTTGAGATTCGTGTAAGCAGTGCAGCCCTAAATTTTGGGGTGGCTCTGTCCTACTGATTTTCATTTTTCCAAATGTATATTCCCTAGACTGGAACTGCCATTGGCTCTGAAGCTCAGTTTTTTATTTGTTTTAGGGAACACAATGCACTCCCCCAGAGAGGCATTTAGAAATTTACATTCTGCCCATTAGCCTAACAAGACTCCCTGTTCTCCAGGGCCTGTCTTGCCTTTCTGGTTTTTACATATTTTCTGATGTCCCTTTTTACCAGTGGGAAGTGATACTTCTTTGTAGTGCAGATTTGCATTCTCCTCTTGCTTGCTTGGCCAAAAAGGGCATATGCATTTCCTCCTGAATATATTCAGGAGAAAACGCATACACCCTTATTGGCCAAGTGCATCATTGTCGAAGTAGTTCCCCTCTTCCTGTGCTTTACAGGAGACTCCAACGTACCTCTTGAAATCAGTTTCCGGCTATTCTGCCTCGCTTTCCAGTCCGCCTCCTTGCTTTCCTTCAACAGATTTTTGGACGATAGTTGCGCTTTATTACTCTGCCAGTTTGTGAATTGCTGTGCCCCTGAGCTCCATTTTTCAACTCGTTTATTGGTGAGCTGTACGCAAGTCCAAAATTTTGGTTCATGACCTATACTGGTTCTGGGTGGCAGGCTGAGACTTTGGTTAATTCATCTTCCTGCCAGGAAATTAGAGTGACATATGCCCGTCCAAATGCCTAACAGCTACTCTCTCATTGGTTCTCCCTTTTCCCTTCCATGCTCTGCCAATTTGGCAACCTGTGCAAACCAGGAGGTTAAAGGGGCTGTCTCTCCAAGTTGGGAGATTGATAGTAAAGGAGTTGGAAAGTCAATACAGAGCGCCAGGAGAGGGACTATTCTTTGAGTTTTAGAAACGTTTCGTATTCACAATGTGTTCATTCTCTAGGTTTCCCGTACATGCTATAGTTGTAGTAATATTCCCTTCAACCTGTAGAGATGTGACCCAAGGAATTGGGACCATGCATTATTGCTTTAAAGGGTCTGCATTTCCTCACCCAATGTCACCAATCCTCTCAGTTCCAAGTGTCCAGCCTTATGCCACATCCAGCTGTCTTTTCAGATAGGGTCATTCCAGATTTCATCAGAGAACCTGAAGGAATTGTAAAGAATTTCCCTGTTTTTTTTTTTTGTTTTTGAAATTCCTTTTTATAGTGGGTTTGTGCTGATTCTCGCTGCCATGTTTATGCCAGTCTTGACATACTTGTTTCCCTTACGGATACATATCAGTATATAGGTTTTAAGATTCTTACTAGTCAGATATATTCCTCTGTGGGAAATATGGAGTTTTGAGTCCCTTTCACTAAGGAAGATGTAGGTCTTGTCTATACCATAGTTGGTTTTTGGGACGGTACCTGTGCTTATATCAAACTGTGAATTAAGCATACCCCCACCTCTCCTTCCACCTTAAGCAGGCATAAGAGTGTTTTCTAAATGTGAGACACTGTTCTCTTTCCCAACTCTGTTCATGTGTAGCCATGTTTACAGGGTTTTCATAAGTGATATCTTATGATAAGATTCTTTTTCTGTTTGACTTATTTCACTTAGAATCATCGTACCTGAATCCACTCACTGTGCTGCTACTGGTCTTATGACATTGATTTCATGGCTGAGGGATATTCCAACGTACGTAAGTACCACAATTTTTTGAACCATTTTTATATTTCCTGGGTTATTTAAGGTGTTCCCAAGTTGAGGTTCTTGTAAGCAGTGCAGCCCTAAATTTTTGGTGGCCGTGTCATATTGATTTTCAGTTTTCCCAAGGAATATTCCATAGACTGGAAGTGCCCATGGCTCTGTAGCTCTGTTTGTTTACTTGTTTTAGGGTACACAATGCACTCCTCCAGTGAGGCAGGTGGCAATTTACATCCCGCCGATCAGCATAACAAGGCTCCCTGTTCTCCTGGGCTTGTCTTGGCTTTCAGATTTTTACACATTTTGTGGATGTCCCTTTTGACCGGTGGGAAGTGATACTTCATTGTACTGCAGATTTGCATTGCCCGCTTGCTTGCTTGGCCAAAAAGGGCGTATGCGTTTTCTCCTGAATATATTCAAGAGAAAACACATGCGCACTTTTTGGCCAAGTGCATCATGGTCGAAGTTGTGCCCATCTTCCTGTGCTTTTCAGGTGATTCCAACGTACCTCTTGGAATCTATTTCCTGCTATTCTGCCTCGCTTTCAAGTCTGCCTCGTTGACTTCCTTCAATGGATTTTTGATGATAGTTGTCCTTTATTACTCTGCCAGTTTGTGAATTGTTGTGCCCCTGACCTCCATTTTTCAACTTGTTTTTTGTGAGCTGAACGAAAGTCCAAAATTTTGGTTCAGGACCTATACTGGTTCCCAGTGGGTGGCTGAGACTTTGGTTAATTCTTCTTCCTGCCGGGAAATTAGAGTGACATATGCCCGTCCAAATGCCTATCAGCTACTCTCTCATTGCTTCTCCCTCTTCCATTCCAACCTCTGCCAAATTGGCAACCTGTGCAAACCAGGAGATTAAAGGGGCTCTCTCTCCAAGTTGGGCGATTTTAGTAAAGCAGTTGGAAAGTCAAACTGGAGCACCAGGAGAGGGAAGATTTGTTGAGATTTAGAAACCTTTTGTATTCACCGTGTGTCCATTATATAGGTTTCCTGTACATGTTATATTTGTAGTAATATTCCCCTCAATCAGGAGTGTTGGGACCCATGGAATGGGGGCCATGCATTATTGCCCTAAAGGGTCTGCATTTGCTCACCGAATCTCACCAATCCTCTCAGTCTCAAGTGTCCAGCCTTATGCCACATCCAGCTGTCATTGTAGATAGGGTCATTCCAGGTTTCATCAGAGACCCTGAAGGAATTGAAAAGAATTTCCCTGTTTTTTTCTTTTGCCTTTGAAATACCTTTTTATACTGGGTTTGAGCTGATTCTCGCTAGCATGTTTATGCCAGTCTAGACACAATTGATTCCCTTACGGAGACATATCAATACATAGGTTTTAAGATTCTTACGAGTCAGATCTATTCCTTTGCGGGAAATATGGGGTTTTGAGTCCCTTTCACTGAGGAAGGTGTAGGTCTTTTCTATTCCACAGTTGCTTTTATAAACGGTACCTGTGCTTATATCAAACTCTGGTTTTATGCATCACCCCACCTCTCCTTAACCCTTAAGCAGGCATAAGAGTGTTTTCTAAATGTGAGACTCTGTTCTCTTACCTAATTCAGTTCATGTGTAGCCATGTTTACAGGATCTTCCTAAGTGATATCTTATGATAAGTTTCTTTTTCTGTGTGACTTACTTCACTTAGAATCATCGTACCTGAATCCACTCACTTTGCTGCTCCTGGTCTTATGACATTGATTTCATGGCTGAAGGATATTCCATCGTACATAAGTACCACAATATTTTGAACCATTTTTATATTTCCTGGGATATTTAAGGTGTAACCAAGTTGAGGTTCTGTAAGCCGTGCAGCCCTAAATTTGGGGGTGGCTCTGTCTTATTGATTTTCAGTTTTCCCAAGGTATATTCCCTAGACTGGAAGTGCCCTTGGCTCTGTAGCTCTGTTGTTTACTTGTTTTAGGGAACACAATGCACTCCTCCTGTGAGGCAGTTGGCAATTTACATCCCGCCCATGCATAACAAGGCTCCCTATTCTCCAGTGCCTGTCTTGCCTTTCTGGTTTTTACACATATTGTGGATGTCCCTTTTAACCGGTGGGAAGTGATACTTCTTTGTAGTGCAGATTTGCATTGCCCGCTTGCTTGCTTGGCCAAAAAGGGCGTATGTGAATATATTCAGGAGAAAACGCATACACTCTTTTTGGCCAAGGGCGTCATTGTCGAAGTTGTGCCCCTCTTCCTGTGATTTAAAGGTGACTCCAACGTACCTCTTGAAATCTGTTTCCTGCTATTCTGCCTTGCATTCCAGTCCGCCTCGTTGCCTTCCCTCAACAGATTTTTGGACGATAGTTGTCCTTTATTACTCTGCCAGTTTGTGAATTGCTGTGCCCCTGAGCTCCATTTTTCAACTCGTTTTTTGTGAGCTGAACGCAAGTCCAAAATTTTGGTTCAGGACCTATTCTGGTTCCCGGTGGTTGGCTTAGTCTTTGGTTAATTCTTCTTCCTCCTGGGAAATTAGAGTGACATGTGCGCGTCCAAATGCCAAACAGCTGGCTCTCATTGGTTCTCCCTCTTCCCTTCCATCCTCTGCCATATTGGCACCCTGTGCGAACCAGGAGCTTAAAGGGGCTGTCTCTCCAATTTGGGAGATTTATAATAAAGCAGGTGGAAAGTCAAACCGGAGCACCAGTAGAGGGACTATTCCTTGTGATTTAGAAACCTTTTGTATTCACAGTGTGTCCATTCTCTAGGTTTCCCATACATGTTATAGCTGTAGTAATATTCCCTACAACCTGGAGAGTTGGGACCCATGGAATGGGGCCATGCATTATTGCATTAAAGGGTCTGCGTTTGCTCACCCAATCTCACCAATCCTCTCAGTCCCAAGTGTCCAGCCTTATGCCTCATCCAGCTGTCATTGTAGATAGGGTCATTCCATGTTTCATCAGAGACCCTGAAGGAATTGTAAAGAATTTCCCTGTTTTTTGGTTTTGTTTTTGAAATTCCTTTTTATAGTGGGTTTGAGCTGATTCTCGCTGCCATGTTTTTGCCTGTCTAGACACACTTGTTTCCCTTACGGAGACATATCAATACATGGGTTTTAAGATTCTTACTAGTCAGATCTATTCCTCTGCGGGAAATATGGGGTTTTGAGTCCCTTTCACTGAGGAAGGTGTAGGTCTTGTCTATTCCAAAGTTGGTTTTAGAAACGGTACCCGGGCTTATATCAAACTCTGGTTTTATGCATCACCCCTCCTCTCCTTCCCCCTTAAGCAGGCATAACAGTGTTTGCTAAATGTGAGACTCTGCTGTCTTTCTTAACTCAGTTCATGTGTAGCCATGTTTACAGGATCTTCATAAGTGATATCTTATGATAAGTTTCTTTTTTCTGTGTGACTTATTTCAATTAGAATCATCGTACCTGAATCCTCTCACTTTGCTGCTCCTGGTCTTATGACATTGATTTCATGGCTGAGGGATATTCCATCGTACATAAGTACCACAATTTTTTGAACCATTTTTTATATTTCCTGGGATATTTAAGGTGTACCCAAGTTGAGGTTCTTGTAAGCAGTGCAGCCCTAAATTTGGGGGTGGTTTTGTCTTATTGATTTTCAGTTTTCCCAAGCTATATTCCCTAGACTGGAAGTGCCCTTGGCTCTGTAGCTCTGTTGTTTACTTGTTTTAGGAAACACAATGCACTCCTCCAGTGAGGCAGTTGGCAATTTACATCCCGCCCATCAGCATAACAAGGCTCCCTATTCTCCAGGGCCTGTCTTGCCTTTCTGGTTTTTACACATTATGTGGATGTCCCATTTGACCGGTGGGAAGTGATACATCTTTGTACTGCAGATTTGCATTGCCCGCTTGCATGCTTGGCCAAAAAGGGCGTATGCGTTTTCTCCTGAATATAATCAGTAGAAAACGCATACGCCCTTTTTGGCCAGGTGCGTCATTGTCGAAGTTGTGCCCCTCTTCCTGTGCTTTAAAGGCGATTCCATCGTACCTCTTGAAATTTATTTCCTGCTATTCGGCCTCGCTTTCAAGTCCGCCTGGTTGCCTTCCCTCAACAGATTTTTGGACGATAGTTATCCTTTATTACTCTGCCAGTTTGTGAATTTCTGTGCCCCTGAGCTCCATTTTTCAACTGTTTTTTGTGAGCTGAACGCAAGTCCAAAATTTTGGTTCAGGACCTATACTGGTTCCTGGTGGGTGGTTGAGACTTTTGTTCATTCTTCTTCCTGCCGGGAAATTAGAGTGACATGCGCCCGTCCAAATGCCTAACATCTAGCTCGCATTGGTTCTCCCTCTTCCCTTCCATCCTCTGCCAAATTGGCAACCTGTGTGAACCAGGAGCTTAAAGGGGCTGTCTCTCCAATTTGGGAGATTGATAGTAAAGCAGTTGGAAAGTCAAACCGGAGCACCAGGAGAGGGACTATTCGTTGAGTTTTAGAAACCTTTTGTATTCAGAGTGTGTCCATTCTCTAGGTTTCCCGTACATGTTATAGCTGTAGTAATATTCCCTATAACCTGGAGAGTTGGGACCCATGGAATGGGCGCCATGCATTATTGCTTTAAAGGGTCTGCGTTTGCTCACCCAATCTCACCAATCCTCTCAGTCCCAAGTGTCCCGCCTTATGCCACATCCAGCTGTCATTGTAGATATGGTCATTCCAGGTTTCATCAGAGACCCTGAAGGAATTGTAGAGAATTTCCCTGTTTTTTGGTTCTGTTTTTGAAATTCCATTTTATCGTGGCTTTGAGCTGATTCTCGCTGCCATGTTTATGCCAGTCTAGACACACTTGTTTCCCTTACGGAGACATATCAATACATGGGTTTTAAGTTTCTTACTAGTCAGATCTATTCCTCTGCGGGAAATATGGGGTTTTGACTCTCTTTCACTGAGGAAGGTGTAGGTTTTGTCTATACCAATGTTGGTTTTTAGATACGGTATCCGTGCTTATATCAAACTCTGGTTTTATGCATCACCCCACCTCTCCTTACCCCTTAAGCAGGCATAACAGTGTTTTCTAAATGTCAGACTCTGTTCTCTTTCTTAACTCAGTTCATGTGTAGCCATGTTTACAGGATCTTCATAAGTGATATCTTATGATAAGTTTCTTTTTTCTGTGTGACTTATTTCACTTAGAATCATCGTACCTGAATCCAATCACTTTGCTGCTCCTTGTCTTATGACATTGATTTCATGGCTGAGGGATATTCCATCGTACATAAGTACCACAATTTTTTGAACCATTTTTATATTTCCTGGGATATTTAAGGTGTACCCAAATTGAGGTTCTTGTAAGCAGTGCAGCCCTAAATTTGGGGGTGGCTCTGTCTTATTGATTTCCAGTTTTCCCAAGGTATATTCCCTAGACTGGAAGTGCCCTTGGCTCTGTAGCTCTGTTGTTTACTTATTTTAGGGAACACAATGCACTCCTCCTGTGAGGCAGTTGGCAATTTACATCCCGCCCATCAGCATAACAAGGCTCCCTGTTCTCCAGGGCCTGTCTTGCCTTTCTGGTTTTTACACATTTTTTGGATGTCCCTTTTGACCTGTGGGAAGAGATACTTCTTTGTAGTGCAGATTTGCATTGCCCGCTTGCTTCCTTGGACAAAAAGGGCGTATGCGTTTTCACCTGAATATATTCAGGAGAAAACGCATAAGCCCTTTTTGGCCAAGTGCGTCATTGTCGAAGTTGTGCCCCTCTTCCTGTGCTTTAAAGGCGATTCCAACGTACCTCTTGAAATCTATTTCCTGCTATTCTGCCTCGCTTTCAAGTCCGCCTCGTTGCCTTCCCTCTACAGATTTTTGGACGATAGTTGTCCTTTATTACTCTGCCAGTTTGTGAATTGCTGTGCCCCTGAGCTGCATTTTTTCAACTCGTTTATTGGTGAGCTGTACGCAAGTCCAAAATTTTGGTTCAGGACCTTTACTGGTTCCAGGTGGGTGGCTGAGACTTTGGTTAATTCTTCTTCCTGCCGGGAAATTAGAGTGACATATGCCCGTCCAAATGCCAAACAGCTACTCTCTCACTGGTTCTCCCTCTTCCCTTCCATCCTCTGCCAAATTGGCAACCTGTGCGAACCAGGAGCTTAAAGGGGCTGTCTCTCCAATTTCGGAGATTGATAGTAAAGCAGTTGGAAAGTCAAACCGGAGCACCAGGAGAGGGACTATTCGTTGAGTTTTAGAAACATTTTGTATTCACAGTGTGTCCATTCTCTAGGTTTCCCATACATGTTATATCTGTAGTAATATTCCCTACAACCTGGAGAGTTGGGACCCATGGAATGGGGCCATGCATTATTGCATTAAAGGGTCTGCGTTTGCTCACCCAATCTCACCAATCCTCTCAGTCCCAAGTGTCCAGCCTTATGCCTCATCCAGCTGTCATTGTAGATAGGGTCATTCCATGTTTCATCAGAGACCCTGAAGGAATTGTAAAGAATTTCCCTGTTTTTTGGTTTTGTTTTTGAAATTCCTTTTTATAGTGGGTTTGAGCTGATTCTCGCTGCCATGTTTTTGCCTGTCTAGACACACTTGTTTCCCGTACGGAGACATATCAATACATGGGTTTTAAGATTCTTACTAGTCAGATCTATTCCTCTGCGGGAAATATGGGGTTTTGAGTCCCTTTCACTGAGGAAGGTGTAGGTCTTGTCTATTCCAAAGTTGGTTTTAGAAACGGTACCCGGGCTTATATCAAACTCTGGTTTTATGCATCACCCCTCCTCTCCTTCCCCCTTAAGCAGGCATAACAGTGTTTGCTAAATGTGAGACTCTGCTGTCTTTCTTAACTCAGTTCATGTGTAGCCATGTTTACAGGATCTTCATAAGTGATATCTTATGATAAGTTTCTTTTTTCTGTGTGACTTATTTCAATTAGAATCATCGTACCTGAATCCTCTCACTTTGCTGCTCCTGGTCTTATGACATTGATTTCATGGCTGAGGGATATTCCATCGTACATAAGTACCACAATTTTTTGAACCATTTTTTATATTTCCTGGGATATTTAAGGTGTACCCAAGTTGAGGTTCTTGTAAGCAGTGCAGCCCTAAATTTGGGGGTGGTTTTGTCTTATTGATTTTCAGTTTTCCCAAGCTATATTCCCTAGACTGGAAGTGCCCTTGGCTCTGTAGCTCTGTTGTTTACTTGTTTTAGGAAACACAATGCACTCCTCCAGTGAGGCAGTTGGCAATTTACATCCCGCCCATCAGCATAACAAGGCTCCCTATTCTCCAGGGCCTGTCTTGCCTTTCTGGTTTTTACACATTATGTGGATGTCCCGTTTGACCGGTGGGAAGTGATACATCTTTGTACTGCAGATTTGCATTGCCCCCTTGCATGCTTGGCCAAAAAGGGCGTATGCGTTTTCTCCTGAATATAATCAGTAGAAAACGCATACGCCCTTTTTGGCCAGGTGCGTCATTGTCGAAGTTGTGCCCCTCTTCCTGTGCTTTAAAGGCGATTCCATCGTACCTCTTGAAATTTATTTCCTGCTATTCGGCCTCGCTTTCAAGTCCGCCTGGTTGCCTTCCCTCAACAGATTTTTGGACGATAGTTGTCCTTTATTACTCTGCCAGTTTGTGAATTGCTGTGCCCCTGAGCTCCATTTTTCAACTGTTTTTTGTGAGCTGAACGCAAGTCCAAAATTTTGGTTCAGGACCTATACTGGTTCCTGGTGGGTGGTTGAGACTTTTGTTCATTCTTCTTCCTGCCGGGAAATTAGAGTGACATGCGCCCGTCCAAATGCCTAACATCTAGCTCGCATTGGTTCTCCCTCTTCCCTTCCATCCTCTGCCAAATTGGCAACCTGTGTGAACCAGGAGCTTAAAGGGGCTGTCTCTCCAATTTGGGAGATTGATAGTAAAGCAGTTGGAAAGTCAAACCGGAGCACCAGGAGACGGACTATTCGTTGAGTTTTAGAAACCTTTTGTATTCAGAGTGTGTCCATTCTCTAGGTTTCCCGTACATGTTATAGCTGTAGTAATATTCCCTATAACCTGGAGAGTTGGGACCCATGGAATGGGCGCCATGCATTATTGCTTTAAAGGGTCTGCGTTTGCTCACCCAATCTCACCAATCCTCTCAGTCCCAAGTGTCCCGCCTTATGCCACATCCAGCTGTCATTGTAGATATGGTCATTCCAGGTTTCATCAGAGACCCTGAAGGAATTGTAGAGAATTTCCCTGTTTTTTGGTTCTGTTTTTGAAATTCCTTTTTATCGTGGCTTTGAGCTGATTCTCGCTGCCATGTTTATGCCAGTCTAGACACACTTGTTTCCCGTACGGAGACATATCAATACATGGGTTTTAAGATTCTTACAAGTCAGATCTATTCCTCTGCGGGAAATATGGGGTTTTGACTCTCTTTCACTGAGGAAGGTGTAGGTTTTGTCTATACCAATGTTGGTTTTTAGATACGGTATCCGTGCTTATATCAAACTCTGGTTTTATGCATCACCCCACCTCTCCTTACCCCTTAAGCAGGCATAACAGTGTTTTCTAAATGTCAGACTCTGTTCTCTTTCTTAACTCAGTTCATGTGTAGCCATGTTTACAGGATCTTCATAAGTGATATCTTATGATAAGTTTCTTTTTTCTGTGTGACTTATTTCACTTAGAATCATCGTACATGAATCCAATCACTTTGCTGCTCCTGGTCTTATGACATTGATTTCATGGCTGAGGGATATTCCATCGTACATAAGTACCACAATTTTTTGAACCATTTTTATATTTCCTGGGATATTTAAGGTGTACCCAAATTGTGGTTCTTGTAAGCAGTGCAGCCCTAAATTTGGGGGTGGCTCTGTCTTATTGATTTCCAGTTTTCCCAAGGTATATTCCCTAGACTGGAAGTGCCCTTGGCTCTGTAGCTCTGTTGTTTACTTGTTTTAGGGAACACAATGCACTCCTCCTGTGAGGCAGTTGGCAATTTACATCCCGCCCATCAGCATAACAAGGCTCCCTGTTCTCCAGGGCCTGTATTGCCTTTCTGGTTTTTACACATTTTTTGGATGTCCCTTTTGACCTGTGGGAAGAGATACTTCTTTGCAGTGCAGATTTGCATTGCCCGCTTGCTTCCTTGGACAAAAAGGGCGTATGCGTTTTCACCTGAATATATTCAGGAGAAAACGCATAAGCCCTTTTTGGCCAAGTGCGTCATTGTCGAAGTTGTGCCCCTCTTCCTGTGCTTTAAAGGCGATTCCAACGTACCTCTTGAAATCTATTTCCTGCTATTCTGCCTCGCTTTCAAGTCCGCCTCGTTGCCTTCCCTCTACAGATTTTTGGACGATAGTTGTCCTTTATTACTCTGCCAGTTTGTGAATTGCTGTGCCCCTGAGCTCCATTTTTCAACTCGTTTATTGGTGAGCTGTACGCAAGTCCAAAATTTTGGTTCAGGACCTTTACTGGTTCCAGGTGGGTGGCTGAGACTTTGGTTAATTCTTCTTCCTGCCGGGAAATTAGAGTGACATATGCCCGTCCAAATGCCAAACAGCTACTCTCTCACTGGTTCTCCCTCTTCCCTTCCATCCTCTGCCAAATTGGCAACCTGTGCGAACCAGGAGCTTAAAGGGGCTGTCTCTCCAATTTCGGAGATTGATAGTAAAGCAGTTGGAAAGTCAAACCGGAGCACCAGGAGAGGGACTATTCGTTGAGTTTTAGAAACCTTTTGTATTCACAGTGTGTCCATTCTCTAGGTTTCCCATACATGTTATAGCTGTAGTAATATTCCCTACAACCTGGAGAGTTGGGACCCATGGAATGGGGCCATGCATTATTGCATTAAAGGGTCTGCGTTTGCTCACCCAATCTCACCAATCCTCTCAGTCCCAAGTGTCCAGCCTTATGCCTCATCCAGCTGTCATTGTAGATAGGGTCATTCCAGGTTTCATCAGAGACCCTGAAGGAATTGTAAAGAATTTCCCTGTTTTTTGGTTTTGTTTTTGAAATTCCTTTTTATAGTGGGTTTGAGCTGATTCTCGCTGCCATGTTTTTGCCTGTCTAGACACACTTGTTTCCCTTACGGAGACATATCAATACATGGGTTTTAAGATTCTTACTAGTCAGATCTATTCCTCTGCGGGAAATATGGGGTTTTGAGTCCCTTTCACTGAGGAAGGTGTAGGTCTTGTCTATTCCAAAGTTGGTTTTAGAAACGGTACCCGGGCTTATATCAAACTCTGGTTTTATGCATCACCCCTCCTCTCCTTCCCCCTTAAGCAGGCATAACAGTGTTTGCTAAATGTGAGACTCTGCTGTCTTTCTTAACTCAGTTCATGTGTAGCCATGTTTACAGGATCTTCATAAGTGATATCTTATGATAAGTTTCTTTTTTCTGTGTGACTTATTTCAATTAGAATCATCGTACCTGAATCCTCTCACTTTGCTGCTCCTGGTCTTATGACATTGATTTCATGGCTGAGGGATATTCCATCGTACATAAGTACCACAATTTTTTGAACCATTTTTTATATTTCCTGGGATATTTAAGGTGTACCCAAGTTGAGGTTCTTGTAAGCAGTGCAGCCCTAAATTTGGGGGTGGTTTTGTCTTATTGATTTTCAGTTTTCCCAAGCTATATTCCCTAGACTGGAAGTGCCCTTGGCTCTGAAGCTCTGTTGTTTACTTGTTTTAGGAAACACAATGCACTCCTCCAGTGAGGCAGTTGGCAATTTACATCCCGCCCATCAGCATAACAAGGCTCCCTATTCTCCAGGGCCTGTCTTGCCTTTCTGGTTTTTACACATTATGTGGATGTCCCGTTTGACCGGTGGGAAGTGATACATCTTTGTACTGCAGATTTGCATTGCCCGCTTGCATGCTTGGCCAAAAAGGGCGTATGCGTTTTCTCCTGAATATAATCAGTAGAAAACGCATACGCCCTTTTTGGCCAGGTGCGTCATTGTCGAAGTTGTGCCCCTCTTCCTGTGCTTTAAAGGCGATTCCATCGTACCTCTTGAAATTTATTTCCTGCTATTCAGCCTCGCTTTCAAGTCCGCCTGGTTGCCTTCCCTCAACAGATTTTTGGACGATAGTTGTCCTTTATTACTCTGCCAGTTTGTGAATTGCTGTGCCCCTGAGCTCCATTTTTCAACTGTTTTTTGTGAGCTGAACGCAAGTCCAAAATTTTGGTTCAGGACCTATACTGGTTCCTGGTGGGTGGTTGAGACTTTTGTTCATTCTTCTTCCTGCCGGGAAATTAGAGTGACATGCGCCCGTCCAAATGCCTAACATCTAGCTCGCATTGGTTCTCCCTCTTCCCTTCCATCCTCTGCCAAATTGGCAACCTGTGTGAACCAGGAGCTTAAAGGGGCTGTCTCTCCAATTTGGGAGATTGATAGTAAAGCAGTTGGAAAGTCAAACCGGAGCACCAGGAGACGGACTATTCGTTGAGTTTTAGAAACCTTTTGTATTCAGAGTGTGTCCATTCTCTAGGTTTCCCGTACATGTTATAGCTGTAGTAATATTCCCTATAACCTGGAGAGTTGGGACCCATGGAATGGGCGCCATGCATTATTGCTTTAAAGGGTCTGCGTTTGCTCACCCAATCTCACCAATCCTCTCAGTCCCAAGTGTCCCGCCTTATGCCACATCCAGCTGTCATTGTAGATATGGTCATTCCAGGTTTCATCAGAGACCCTGAAGGAATTGTAGAGAATTTCCCTGTTTTTTGGTTCTGTTTTTGAAATTCCTTTTTATCGTGGCTTTGAGCTGATTCTCGCTGCCATGTTTATGCCAGTCTAGACACACTTGTTTCCCGTACGGAGACATATCAATACATGGGTTTTAAGATTCTTACAAGTCAGATCTATTCCTCTGCGGGAAATATGGGGTTTTGACTCTCTTTCACTGAGGAAGGTGTAGGTTTTGTCTATACCAATGTTGGTTTTTAGATACGGTATCCGTGCTTATATCAAACTCTGGTTTTATGCATCACCCCACCTCTCCTTACCCCTTAAGCAGGCATAACAGTGTTTTCTAAATGTCAGACTCTGTTCTCTTTCTTAACTCAGTTCATGTGTAGCCATGTTTACAGGATCTTCATAAGTGATATCTTATGATAAGTTTCTTTTTTCTGTGTGACTTATTTCACTTAGAATCATCGTACATGAATCCAATCACTTTGCTGCTCCTGGTCTTATGACATTGATTTCATGGCTGAGGGATATTCCATCGTACATAAGTACCACAATTTTTTGAACCATTTTTATATTTCCTGGGATATTTAAGGTGTACCCAAATTGTGGTTCTTGTAAGCAGTGCCGCCCTAAATTTAGGGGTGGCTCTGTCTTATTGATTTCCAGTTTTCCCAAGGTATATTCCCTAGACTGGAAGTGCCCTTGGCTCTGTAGCTCTGTTGTTTACTTGTTTTAGGGAACACAATGCACTCCTCCTGTGAGGCAGTTGGCAATTTACATCCCGCCCATCAGCATAACAAGGCTCCCTGTTCTCCAGGGCCTGTCTTGCCTTTCTGGTTTTTACACATTTTTTGGATGTCCCTTTTGACCTGTGGGAAGAGATACTTCTTTGCAGTGCAGATTTGCATTGCCCACTTGCTTCCTTGGACAAAAAGGGCGTATGCGTTTTCACCTGAATATATTCAGGAGAAAACGCATAAGCCCTTTTTGGCCAAGTGCGTCATTGTCGAAGTTGTGCCCCTCTTCCTGTGCTTTAAAGGCGATTCCAACGTACCTCTTGAAATCTATTTCCTGCTATTCTGCCTCGCTTTCAAGTCCGCCTCGTTGCCTTCCCTCTACAGATTTTTGGACGATAGTTGTCCTTTATTACTCTGCCAGTTAGTGAATTGCTGTGCCCCTGAGCTCCATTTTTCAACTCGTTTATTGGTGAGCTGTACGCAAGTCCAAAATTTTGGTTCAGGACCTTTACTGGTTCCAGGTGGGTGGCTGAGACTTTGGTTAATTCTTCTTCCTGCCGGGAAATTAGAGTGACATATGCCCGTCCAAATGCCAAACAGCTACTCTCTCACTGGTTCTCCCTCTTCCCTTCCATCCTCTGCCAAATTGGCAACCTGTGCGAACCAGGAGCTTAAAGGGGCTGTCTCTCCAATTTCGGAGATTGATAGTAAAGCAGTTGGAAAGTCAAACCGGAGCACCAGGAGAGGGACTATTCGTTGATTTTTAGAAACCTTTTGTATTCACAGTGTGTCCATTCTCTAGGTTTCCCATACATGTTATAGCTGTAGTAATATTCCCTACAACCTGGAGAGTTGGGACCCATGGAATGGGGCCATGCATTATTGCATTAAAGGGTCTGCGTTTGCTCACCCAATCTCACCAATCCTCTCAGTCCCAAGTGTCCAGCCTTATGCCTCATCCAGCTGTCATTGTAGCTAGGGTCATTCCAGGTTTCATCAGAGACCCTGAAGGAATTGTAAAGAATTTCCCTGTTTTTTGGTTTTGTTTTTGAAATTCCTTTTTATAGTGGGTTTGAGCTGATTCTCGCTGCCATGTTTTTGCCTGTCTAGACACACTTGTTTCCCTTACGGAGACATATCAATACATGGGTTTTAAGATTCTTACTAGTCAGATCTATTCCTCTGCGGGAAATATGGGGTTTTGAGTCCCTTTCACTGAGGAAGGTGTAGGTCTTGTCTATTCCAAAGTTGGTTTTAGAAACGGTACCCGGGCTTATATCAAACTCTGGTTTTATGCATCACCCCTCCTCTCCTTCCCCCTTAAGCAGGCATAACAGTGTTTGCTAAATGTGAGACTCTGCTGTCTTTCTTAACTCAGTTCATGTGTAGCCATGTTTACAGGATCTTCATAAGTGATATCTTATGATAAGTTTCTTTTTTCTGTGTGACTTATTTCAATTAGAATCATCGTACCTGAATCCTCTCACTTTGCTGCTCCTGGTCTTATGACATTGATTTCATGGCTGAGGGATATTCCATCGTACATAAGTACCACAATTTTTTGAACCATTTTTTATATTTCCTGGGATATTTAAGGTGTACCCAAGTTGAGGTTCTTGTAAGCAGTGCAGCCCTAAATTTGGGGGTGGTTTTGTCTTATTGATTTTCAGTTTTCCCAAGCTATATTCCCTAGACTGGAAGTGCCCTTGGCTCTGTAGCTCTGTTGTTTACTTGTTTTAGGAAACACAATGCACTCCTCCAGTGAGGCAGTTGGCAATTTACATCCCGCCCATCAGCATAACAAGGCTCCCTATTCTCCAGGGCCTGTCTTGCCTTTCTGGTTTTTACACATTATGTGGATGTCCCGTTTGACCGGTGGGAAGTGATACATCTTTGTACTGCAGATTTGCATTGCCCGCTTGCATGCTTGGCCAAAAAGGGCGTATGCGTTTTCTCCTGAATATAATCAGTAGAAAACGCATACGCCCTTTTTGGCCAGGTGCGTCATTGTCGAAGTTGTGCCCCTCTTCCTGTGCTTTAAAGGCGATTCCATCGTACCTCTTGAAATTTATTTCCTGCTATTCGGCCTCGCTTTCAAGTCCGCCTGGTTGCCTTCCCTCAACAGATTTTTGGACGATAGTTGTCCTTTATTACTCTGCCAGTTTGTGAATTTCTGTGCCCCTGAGCTCCATTTTTCAACTGTTTTTTGTGAGCTGAACGCAAGTCCAAAATTTTGGTTCAGGACCTATACTGGTTCCTGGTGGGTGGTTGAGACTTTTGTTCATTCTTCTTCCTGCCGGGAAATTAGAGTGACATGCGCCCGTCCAAATGCCTAACATCTAGCTCGCATTGGTTCTCCCTCTTCCCTTCCATCCTCTGCCAAATTGGCAACCTGTGTGAACCAGGAGCTTAAAGGGGCTGTCTCTCCAATTTGGGAGATTGATAGTAAAGCAGTTGGAAAGTCAAACCGGAGCACCAGGAGACGGACTATTCGTTGAGTTTTAGAAACCTTTTGTATTCAGAGTGTGTCCATTCTCTAGGTTTCCCGTACATGTTATAGCTGTAGTAATATTCCCTATAACCTGGAGAGTTGGGACCCATGGAATGGGCGCCATGCATTATTGCTTTAAAGGGTCTGCGTTTGCTCACCCAATCTCACCAATCCTCTCAGTCCCAAGTGTCCCGCCTTATGCCACATCCAGCTGTCATTGTAGATATGGTCATTCCAGGTTTCATCAGAGACCCTGAAGGAATTGTAGAGAATTTCCCTGTTTTTTGGTTCTGTTTTTGAAATTCCTTTTTATCGTGGCTTTGAGCTGATTCTCGCTGCCATGTTTATGCCAGTCTAGACACACTTGTTTCCCGTACGGAGACATATCAATACATGGGTTTTAAGATTCTTACAAGTCAGATCTATTCCTCTGCGGGAAATATGGGGTTTTGACTCTCTTTCACTGAGGAAGGTGTAGGTTTTGTCTATACCAATGTTGGTTTTTAGATACGGTATCCGTGCTTATATCAAACTCTGGTTTTATGCATCACCCCACCTCTCCTTACCCCTTAAGCAGGCATAACAGTGTTTTCTAAATGTCAGACTCTGTTCTCTTTCTTAACTCAGTTCATGTGTAGCCATGTTTACAGGATCTTCATAAGTGATATCTTATGATAAGTTTCTTTTTTCTGTGTGACTTATTTCACTTAGAATCATCGTACATGAATCCAATCACTTTGCTGCTCCTGGTCTTATGACATTGATTTCATGGCTGAGGGATATTCCATCGTACATAAGTACCACAATTTTTTGAACCATTTTTATATTTCCTGGGATATTTAAGGTGTACCCAAATTGTGGTTCTTGTAAGCAGTGCAGCCCTAAATTTGGGGGTGGCTCTGTCTTATTGATTTCCAGTTTTCCCAAGGTATATTCCCTAGACTGGAAGTGCCCTTGGCTCTGTAGCTCTGTTGTTTACTTGTTTTAGGGAACACAATGCACTCCTCCTGTGAGGCAGTTGGCAATTTACATCCCGCCCATCAGCATAACAAGGCTCCCTGTTCTCCAGGGCCTGTCTTGCCTTTCTGGTTTTTACACATTTTTTGGATGTCCCTTTTGACCTGTGGGAAGAGATACTTCTTTGCAGTGCAGATTTGCATTGCCCGCTTGCTTCCTTGGACAAAAAGGGCGTATGCGTTTTCACCTGAATATATTCAGGAGAAAACGCATAAGCCCTTTTTGGCCAAGTGCGTCATTGTCGAAGTTGTGCCCCTCTTCCTGTGCTTTAAAGGCGATTCCAACGTACCTCTTGAAATCTATTTCCTGCTATTCTGCCTCGCTTTCAAGTCCGCCTCGTTGCCTTCCCTCTACAGATTTTTGGACGATAGTTGTCCTTTATTACTCTGCCAGTTTGTGAATTGCTGTGCCCCTGAGCTCCATTTTTCAACTCGTTTATTGGTGAGCTGTACGCAAGTCCAAAATTTTGGTTCAGGACCTTTACTGGTTCCAGGTGGGTGGCTGAGACTTTGGTTAATTCTTCTTCCTGCCGGGAAATTAGAGTGACATATGCCCGTCCAAATGCCAAACAGCTACTCTCTCACTGGTTCTCCCTCTTCCCTTCCATCCTCTGCCAAATTGGCAACCTGTGCGAACCAGGAGCTTAAAGGGGCTGTCTCTCCAATTTCGGAGATTGATAGTAAAGCAGTTGGAAAGTCAAACCGGAGCACCAGGAGAGGGACTATTCGTTGAGTTTTAGAAACCTTTTGTATTCACAGTGTGTCCATTCTCTAGGTTTCCCATACATGTTATAGCTGTAGTAATATTCCCTACAACCTGGAGAGTTGGGACCCATGGAATGGGGCCATGCATTATTGCATTAAAGGGTCTGCGTTTGCTCACCCAATCTCACCAATCCTCTCAGTCCCAAGTGTCCAGCCTTATGCCTCATCCAGCTGTCATTGTAGATAGGGTCATTCCATGTTTCATCAGAGACCCTGAAGGAATTGTAAAGAATTTCCCTGTTTTATGGTTTTGTTTTTGAAATTCCTTTTTATAGTGGGTTTGAGCTGATTCTCGCTGCCATGTTTTTGCCTGTCTAGACACACTTGTTTCCCTTACGGAGACATATCAATAAATGGGTTTTAAGATTCTTACTAGTCAGATCTATTCCACTGCGGGAAATATGGGGTTTTGAGTCCCTTTCACTGAGGAAGGTGTAGGTCTTGTCTATTCCAAAGTTGGTTTTAGAAACGGTACCCGGGCTTATATCAAACTCTGGTTTTATGCATCACCCCTCCTCTCCTTCCCCCTTAAGCAGGCATAACAGTGTTTGCTAAATGTGAGACTCTGCTGTCTTTCTTAACTCAGTTCATGTGTAGCCATGTTTACAGGATCTTCATAAGTGATATCTTATGATAAGTTTCTTTTTTCTGTGTGACTTATTTCAATTAGAATCATCGTACCTGAATCCTCTCACTTTGCTGCTCCTGGTCTTATGACATTGATTTCATGGCTGAGGGATATTCCATCGTACATAAGTACCACAATTTTTTGAACCATTTTTTATATTTCCTGGGATATTTAAGGTGTACCCAAGTTGAGGTTCTTGTAAGCAGTGCAGCCCTAAATTTGGGGGTGGTTTTGTCTTATTGATTTTCAGTTTTCCCAAGCTATATTCCCTAGACTGGAAGTGCCCTTGGCTCTGAAGCTCTGTTGTTTACTTGTTTTAGGAAACACAATGCACTCCTCCAGTGAGGCAGTTGGCAATTTACATCCCGCCCATCAGCATAACAAGGCTCCCTATTCTCCAGGGCCTGTCTTGCCTTTCTGGTTTTTACACATTATGTGGATGTCCCGTTTGACCGGTGGGAAGTGATACATCTTTGTACTGCAGATTTGCATTGCCCGCTTGCATGCTTGGCCAAAAAGGGCGTATGCGTTTTCTCCTGAATATAATCAGTAGAAAACGCATACGCCCTTTTTGGCCAGGTGCGTCATTGTCGAAGTTGTGCCCCTCTTCCTGTGCTTTAAAGGCGATTCCATCGTACCTCTTGAAATTTATTTCCTGCTATTCAGCCTCGCTTTCAAGTCCGCCTGGTTGCCTTCCCTCAACAGATTTTTGGACGATAGTTGTCCTTTATTACTCTGCCAGTTTGTGAATTGCTGTGCCCCTGAGCTCCATTTTTCAACTGTTTTTTGTGAGCTGAACGCAAGTCCAAAATTTTGGTTCAGGACCTATACTGGTTCCTGGTGGGTGGTTGAGACTTTTGTTCATTCTTCTTCCTGCCGGGAAATTAGAGTGACATGCGCCCGTCCAAATGCCTAACATCTAGCTCGCATTGGTTCTCCCTCTTCCCTTCCATCCTCTGCCAAATTGGCAACCTGTGTGAACCAGGAGCTTAAAGGGGCTGTCTCTCCAATTTGGGAGATTGATAGTAAAGCAGTTGGAAAGTCAAACCGGAGCACCAGGAGACGGACTATTCGTTGAGTTTTAGAAACCTTTTGTATTCAGAGTGTGTCCATTCTCTAGGTTTCCCGTACATGTTATAGCTGTAGTAATATTCCCTATAACCTGGAGAGTTGGGACCCATGGAATGGGCGCCATGCATTATTGCTTTAAAGGGTCTGCGTTTGCTCACCCAATCTCACCAATCCTCTCAGTCCCAAGTGTCCCGCCTTATGCCACATCCAGCTGTCATTGTAGATATGGTCATTCCAGGTTTCATCAGAGACCCTGAAGGAATTGTAGAGAATTTCCCTGTTTTTTGGTTCTGTTTTTGAAATTCCTTTTTATCGTGGCTTTGAGCTGATTCTCGCTGCCATGTTTATGCCAGTCTAGACACACTTGTTTCCCGTACGGAGACATATCAATACATGGGTTTTAAGATTCTTACAAGTCAGATCTATTCCTCTGCGGGAAATATGGGGTTTTGACTCTCTTTCACTGAGGAAGGTGTAGGTTTTGTCTATACCAATGTTGGTTTTTAGATACGGTATCCGTGCTTATATCAAACTCTGGTTTTATGCATCACCCCACCTCTCCTTACCCCTTAAGCAGGCATAACAGTGTTTTCTAAATGTCAGACTCTGTTCTCTTTCTTAACTCAGTTCATGTGTAGCCATGTTTACAGGATCTTCATAAGTGATATCTTATGATAAGTTTCTTTTTTCTGTGTGACTTATTTCACTTAGAATCATCGTACATGAATCCAATCACTTTGCTGCTCCTGGTCTTATGACATTGATTTCATGGCTGAGGGATATTCCATCGTACATAAGTACCACAATTTTTTGAACCATTTTTATATTTCCTGGGATATTTAAGGTGTACCCAAATTGTGGTTCTTGTAAGCAGTGCAGCCCTAAATTTGGGGGTGGCTCTGTCTTATTGATTTCCAGTTTTCCCAAGGTATATTCCCTAGACTGGAAGTGCCCTTGGCTCTGTAGCTCTGTTGTTTACTTGTTTTAGGGAACACAATGCACTCCTCCTGTGAGGCAGTTGGCAATTTACATCCCGCCCATCAGCATAACAAGGCTCCCTGTTCTCCAGGGCCTGTCTTGCCTTTCTGGTTTTTACACATTTTTTGGATGTCCCTTTTGACCTGTGGGAAGAGATACTTCTTTGCAGTGCAGATTTGCATTGCCCGCTTGCTTCCTTGGACAAAAAGGGCGTATGCGTTTTCACCTGAATATATTCAGGAGAAAACGCATAAGCCCTTTTTGGCCAAGTGCGTCATTGTCGAAGTTGTGCCCCTCTTCCTGTGCTTTAAAGGCGATTCCAACGTACCTCTTGAAATCTATTTCCTGCTATTCTGCCTCGCTTTCAAGTCCGCCTCGTTGCCTTCCCTCTACAGATTTTTGGACGATAGTTGTCCTTTATTACTCTGCCAGTTTGTGAATTGCTGTGCCCCTGAGCTCCATTTTTCAACTCGTTTATTGGTGAGCTGTACGCAAGTCCAAAATTTTGGTTCAGGACCTTTACTGGTTCCAGGTGGGTGGCTGAGACTTTGGTTAATTCTTCTTCCTGCCGGGAAATTAGAGTGACATATGCCCGTCCAAATGCCAAACAGCTACTCTCTCACTGGTTCTCCCTCTTCCCTTCCATCCTCTGCCAAATTGGCAACCTGTGCGAACCAGGAGCTTAAAGGGGCTGTCTCTCCAATTTCGGAGATTGATAGTAAAGCAGTTGGAAAGTCAAACCGGAGCACCAGGAGAGGGACTATTCGTTGAGTTTTAGAAACCTTTTGTATTCACAGTGTGTCCATTCTCTAGGTTTCCCGTACATGTTATAGCTGTAGTAATATTCCCTACAACCAGGAGAGTTGGGACCCATGGAATGGGGGCCATGCATTATTGCTTTAAAGGGTCTGCGTTTGCTCACCCAATCTCACCAATCCTCTCAGTCCCAAGTGTCCCGCCTTATGCCACATCCAGCTGTCATTGTAGATAGGGTCATTCGAGGTTTCATCAGAGACCCTGAAGGAATTGTAAAGAATTTCCCTGTTTTTTGGTTTTGTTTTTGAAATTCCTTTTTATAGTGGGTTTGAGCTGATTCTCGCTGCCATGTTTATGCCAGTCTAGACACACTTGATTCCCTTACGGAGACATATCAGTACATAGGTTTTAAGATTCTAACTAGTCAGATCTATTCCTCTGCGGGAAATATGGGGTTTTGAGTCCCTTTCAATGAGGAATGTTTAGGTCTTGTCTATAACAAAGTTGGTTTTAGAAACGGTACCCGTGCTTATATCAAAGTCTGGTTTTATGCATCACCCCACCTCTCCTTCCCCCTTAAGCACCCATAACAATGTTTTCTAAATGTGAGACTCTGTTCTCTTTCTTAACTCAGTTCATGTGTAGCCATGTTTACAGGATCTTCATAAGTGATATCTTATGATAAGTTTCTTTTTTTTGTGTGACTTATTTCACTTAGAATCATCGTACCTGAATCCACTCACTTTGCTGCTCCTGGTCTTATGACATTGATTTCATGGCTGAGGGATATTCCATCGTACATAAGTACCACAAATTTTTGAACCATTTTTATATTTCCTGGGATATTTAAGGTGTACCCAAGTTGAGGTTCTTGTAAGCAGTGCAGCCCTAAATTTGGGGGTGGCTCTGTCTTATTGATTTTCAGTTTTCCCAAGGTATATTCCCTAGACTGGATGTGCCCTTGGCTCTGTAGCTCTGTTGTTTACTTGTTTTAGGGAACACAATGCACTCCTCCAGTGAGGCAGTTGGCAATTTACATCCCGCCCATGCATAACAAGGCTCCCTATTCTCCAGGGCCTGTCTTGCCTTTCTGGATTTTACACATTTTGTGGATGTCCCGTTTGACCGGTGGGAAGTGATACTTCTATGTAGTGCAGATATGCATTGCCCGCTTGCTTGCTTGGCCAAATAGGGCGTATGCGTTTTCTCCTGAATATATTCAGGAGAAAACGCATATGCCGTTTTTGGCCAAGTGCGTCATTGTCGAAGTTGTGCCCCTCTTCCTGTGCTTAAAAGGCGATTCAAACGTACGTCTTGAAATCTGTTTCCTACTATTCTGCCTTGCTTTCAAGTCCGCCTCGTTGCCTTCCCTCAACAGATTTTTGGACGATAGTTGTCCTTTATTACTCTGCCAGTTTGTGAATTGCTGTGCCCCTGAGCTCCATTTTTCAACTCGTTTTTTGTGAGCTGAACGCAAGTCCAAAATTTTGGTTCAGGACCTATTCTGGTTCCCGGTGGTTGGCTTAGTCTTTGGTTAATTCTTCTTCCTCCTGGGAAATTAGAGTGACATGTGTGCGTCCAAATGCCAAACAGCTGGCTCTCATTGGTTCTCCCTCTTCCCTTCCATCCTCTGCCATATTGGCAACCTGTGCGAACCAGGAGCTTAAAGGGGCTGTCTCTCCAATTTGGGAGATTTATAATAAAGCAGGTGGAAAGTCAAACCGGAGTACCAGTAGAGGGACTATTCCTTGAGATTTAGAAACCTTTTGTATTCACAGTGTGTCCATTCTCTAGGTTTCCCATACATGTTATAGCTGTAGTAATATTCCCTACAACCTGGAGAGTTGGGACACATGGAATGGTGCCATGCATTATTGCATTAAAGGGTCTGCGTTTGCTCACCCAATCTCACCAATCCTCTCAGTCCCAAGTGTCCAGCCTTATGCCTCATCCAGCTGTCATTGTAGATAGGGTCATTCGAGGTTTCATCAGAGACCCTGAAGGAATTGTAAAGAATTTCCCTGTTTTTTGGTTTTGTTTTTGAAATTCCTTTTTATAGTGGGTTTGAGCTGATTCTCGCTGCCATGTTTTTGCCTGTCTAGACACACTTGTTTCCCTTACGGAGACATATCAATACATGGGTTTTAAGATTCTTACTAGTCAGATCTATTCCTCTGCGGGAAATATGGGGTTTTGAGTCCCTTTCACTGAGGAAGGTGTAGGTCTTGTCTATTCCAAAGTTGGTTTTAGAAACGGTACCCGGGCTTATATCAAACTCTGGTTTTATGCATCACCCCTCCTCT
Organism: Mesoplodon bidens; assembly: GCF_964165515.1. Lineage (NCBI taxonomy): Eukaryota > Metazoa > Chordata > Mammalia > Artiodactyla > Ziphiidae > Mesoplodon > Mesoplodon bidens. The sequence continues at coordinate 4,656,241 of NW_027671422.1, forward strand.
CCTTCCCCCTTAAGCAGGCATAACAGTGTTTGCTAAATGTGAGACTCTGCTGTCTTTCTTAACTCAGTTCATGTGTAGCCATGTTTACAGGATCTTCATAAGTGATATCTTATGATAAGTTTCTTTTTTCTGTGTGACTTATTTCAATTAGAATCATCGTACCTGAATCCTCTCACTTTGCTGCTCCTGGTCTTATGACATTGATTTCATGGCTGAGGGATATTCCATCGTACATAAGTACCACAATTTTTTGAACCATTTTTTATATTTCCTGGGATATTTAAGGTGTACCCAAGTTGAGGTTCTTGTAAGCAGTGCAGCCCTAAATTTGGGGGTGGTTTTGTCTTATTGATTTTCAGTTTTCCCAAGCTATATTCCCTAGACTGGAAGTGCCCTTGGCTCTGTAGCTCTGTTGTTTACTTGTTTTAGGAAACACAATGCACTCCTCCAGTGAGGCAGTTGGCAATTTACATCCCGCCCATCAGCATAAAAAGGCTCCCTATTCTCCAGGGCCTGTCTTGCCTTTCTGGTTTTTACACATTATGTGGATGTCCCGTTTGACCGGTGGGAAGTGATACATCTTTGTACTGCAGATTTGCATTGCCCGCTTGCATGCTTGGCCAAAAAGGGCGTATGCGTTTTCTCCTGAATATAATCAGTAGAAAACGCATACGCCCTTTTGGCCAGGTGCGTCATTGTCGAAGTTGTGCCCCTCTTCCTGTGCTTTAAAGGCGATTCCATCGTACCTCTTGAAATTTATTTCCTGCTATTCGGCCTCGCTTTCAAGTCCGCCTGGTTGCCTTCCCTCAACAGATTTTTGGACGATAGTTGTCCTTTATTACTCTGCCAGTTTGTGAATTGCTGTGCCCCTGAGCTCCATTTTTCAACTGTTTTTTGTGAGCTGAACGCAAGTCCAAAATTTTGGTTCAGGACCTATACTGGTTCCTGGTGGGTGGTTGAGACTTTTGTTCATTCTTCTTCCTGCCGGGAAATTAGAGTGACATGCGCCCGTCCAAATGCCTAACATCTAGCTCGCATTGGTTCTCCCTCTTCCCTTCCATCCTCTGCCAAATTTGCAACCTGTGAGAACCAGGAGCTTAAAGGGGCTGTCTCTCCAATTTGGGAGATTGATAGTAAAGCAGTTGGAAAGTCAAACCGGAGCACCAGGAGAGGGACTATTCGTTGAGTTTTAGAAACCTTTTGTATTCACAGTGTGTCCATTCTCTAGGTTTCCCGTACATGTTATAGCTGTAGTAATATTCCCTATAACCTGGAGAGTTGGGACCCATGGAATGGGCGCCATGCATTATTGCTTTAAAGGGTCTGCGTTTGCTCACCCAATCTCACCAATCCTCTCAGTCCCAAGTGTCCCGCCTTATGCCACATCCAGCTGTCATTGTAGATATGGTCATTCCAGGTTTCATCAGAGACCCTGAAGGAATTGTAGAGAATTTCCCTGTTTTTTGGTTCTGTTTTTGAAATTCCTTTTTATCGTGGCTTTGAGCTGATTCTCGCTGCCATGTTTATGCCAGTCTAGACACACTTGTTTCCCTTACGGAGACATATCAATACATGGGTTTTAAGATTCTTACTAGTCAGATCTATTCCTCTGCGGGAAATATGGGGTTTTGACTCTCTTTCACTGAGGAAGGTGTAGGTTTTGTCTATACCAATGTTGGTTTTTAGATACGGTATCCGTGCTTATATCAAACTCTGGTTTTATGCATCACCCCACCTCTCCTTACCCCTTAAGCAGGCATAACAGTGTTTTCTAAATGTCAGACTCTGTTCTCTTTCTTAACTCAGTTCATGTGTAGCCATGTTTACAGGATCTTCATAAGTGATATCTTATGATAAGTTTCTTTTTTCTGTGTGACTTATTTCACTTAGAATCATCGTACATGAATCCAATCACTTTGCTGCTCCTGGTCTTATGACATTGATTTCATGGCTGAGGGATATTCCATCGTACATAAGTACCACAATTTTTTGAACCATTTTTATATTTCCTGGGATATTTAAGGTGTACCCAAATTGTGGTTCTTGTAAGCAGTGCAGCCCTAAATTTGGGGGTGGCTCTGTCTTATTGATTTCCAGTTTTCCCAAGGTATATTCCCTAGACTGGAAGTGCCCTTGGCTCTGTAGCTCTGTTGTTTACTTGTTTTAGGGAACACAATGCACTCCTCCTGTGAGGCAGTTGGCAATTTACATCCCGCCCATCAGCATAACAAGGCTCCCTGTTCTCCAGGGCCTGTCTTGCCTTTCTGGTTTTTACACATTTTTTGGATGTCCCTTTTGACCTGTGGGAAGAGATACTTCTTTGCAGTGCAGATTTGCATTGCCCGCTTGCTTCCTTGGACAAAAAGGGCGTATGCGTTTTCACCTGAATATATTCAGGAGAAAACGCATAAGCCCTTTTTGGCCAAGTGCGTCATTGTCGAAGTTGTGCCCCTCTTCCTGTGCTTTAAAGGCGATTCCAACGTACCTCTTGAAATCTATTTCCTGCTATTCTGCCTCGCTTTCAAGTCCGCCTCGTTGCCTTCCCTCTACAGATTTTTGGACGATAGTTGTCCTTTATTACTCTGCCAGTTTGTGAATTGCTGTGCCCCTGAGCTCCATTTTTCAACTCGTTTATTGGTGAGCTGTACGCAAGTCCAAAATTTTGGTTCAGGACCTTTACTGGTTCCAGGTGGGTGGCTGAGACTTTGGTTAATTCTTCTTCCTGCCGGGAAATTAGAGTGACATATGCCCGTCCAAATGCCAAACAGCTACTCTCTCACTGGTTCTCCCTCTTCCCTTCCATCCTCTGCCAAATTGGCAACCTGTGCGAACCAGGAGCTTAAAGGGGCTGTCTCTCCAATTTCGGAGATTGATAGTAAAGCAGTTGGAAAGTCAAACCGGAGCACCAGGAGAGGGACTATTCGTTGAGTTTTAGAAACCTTTTGTATTCACAGTGTGTCCATTCTCTAGGTTTCCCATACATGTTATAGCTGTAGTAATATTCCCTACAACCTGGAGAGTTGGGACCCATGGAATGGGGCCATGCATTATTGCATTAAAGGGTCTGCGTTTGCTCACCCAATCTCACCAATCCTCTCAGTCCCAAGTGTCCAGCCTTATGCCTCATCCAGCTGTCATTGTAGATAGGGTCATTCCATGTTTCATCAGAGACCCTGAAGGAATTGTAAAGAATTTCCCTGTTTTATGGTTTTGTTTTTGAAATTCCTTTTTATAGTGGGTTTGAGCTGATTCTCGCTGCCATGTTTTTGCCTGTCTAGACACACTTGTTTCCCTTACGGAGACATATCAATAAATGGGTTTTAAGATTCTTACTAGTCAGATCTATTCCACTGCGGGAAATATGGGGTTTTGAGTCCCTTTCACTGAGGAAGGTGTAGGTCTTGTCTATTCCAAAGTTGGTTTTAGAAACGGTACCCGGGCTTATATCAAACTCTGGTTTTATGCATCACCCCTCCTCTCCTTCCCCCTTAAGCAGGCATAACAGTGTTTGCTAAATGTGAGACTCTGCTGTCTTTCTTAACTCAGTTCATGTGTAGCCATGTTTACAGGATCTTCATAAGTGATATCTTATGATAAGTTTCTTTTTTCTGTGTGACTTATTTCAATTAGAATCATCGTACCTGAATCCTCTCACTTTGCTGCTCCTGGTCTTATGACATTGATTTCATGGCTGAGGGATATTCCATCGTACATAAGTACCACAATTTTTTGAACCATTTTTTATATTTCCTGGGATATTTAAGGTGTACCCAAGTTGAGGTTCTTGTAAGCAGTGCAGCCCTAAATTTGGGGGTGGTTTTGTCTTATTGATTTTCAGTTTTCCCAAGCTATATTCCCTAGACTGGAAGTGCCCTTGGCTCTGAAGCTCTGTTGTTTACTTGTTTTAGGAAACACAATGCACTCCTCCAGTGAGGCAGTTGGCAATTTACATCCCGCCCATCAGCATAACAAGGCTCCCTATTCTCCAGGGCCTGTCTTGCCTTTCTGGTTTTTACACATTATGTGGATGTCCCGTTTGACCGGTGGGAAGTGATACATCTTTGTACTGCAGATTTGCATTGCCCGCTTGCATGCTTGGCCAAAAAGGGCGTATGCGTTTTCTCCTGAATATAATCAGTAGAAAACGCATACGCCCTTTTTGGCCAGGTGCGTCATTGTCGAAGTTGTGCCCCTCTTCCTGTGCTTTAAAGGCGATTCCATCGTACCTCTTGAAATTTATTTCCTGCTATTCAGCCTCGCTTTCAAGTCCGCCTGGTTGCCTTCCCTCAACAGATTTTTGGACGATAGTTGTCCTTTATTACTCTGCCAGTTTGTGAATTGCTGTGCCCCTGAGCTCCATTTTTCAACTGTTTTTTGTGAGCTGAACGCAAGTCCAAAATTTTGGTTCAGGACCTATACTGGTTCCTGGTGGGTGGTTGAGACTTTTGTTCATTCTTCTTCCTGCCGGGAAATTAGAGTGACATGCGCCCGTCCAAATGCCTAACATCTAGCTCGCATTGGTTCTCCCTCTTCCCTTCCATCCTCTGCCAAATTGGCAACCTGTGTGAACCAGGAGCTTAAAGGGGCTGTCTCTCCAATTTGGGAGATTGATAGTAAAGCAGTTGGAAAGTCAAACCGGAGCACCAGGAGACGGACTATTCGTTGAGTTTTAGAAACCTTTTGTATTCAGAGTGTGTCCATTCTCTAGGTTTCCCGTACATGTTATAGCTGTAGTAATATTCCCTATAACCTGGAGAGTTGGGACCCATGGAATGGGCGCCATGCATTATTGCTTTAAAGGGTCTGCGTTTGCTCACCCAATCTCACCAATCCTCTCAGTCCCAAGTGTCCCGCCTTATGCCACATCCAGCTGTCATTGTAGATATGGTCATTCCAGGTTTCATCAGAGACCCTGAAGGAATTGTAGAGAATTTCCCTGTTTTTTGGTTCTGTTTTTGAAATTCCTTTTTATCGTGGCTTTGAGCTGATTCTCGCTGCCATGTTTATGCCAGTCTAGACACACTTGTTTCCCGTACGGAGACATATCAATACATGGGTTTTAAGATTCTTACAAGTCAGATCTATTCCTCTGCGGGAAATATGGGGTTTTGACTCTCTTTCACTGAGGAAGGTGTAGGTTTTGTCTATACCAATGTTGGTTTTTAGATACGGTATCCGTGCTTATATCAAACTCTGGTTTTATGCATCACCCCACCTCTCCTTACCCCTTAAGCAGGCATAACAGTGTTTTCTAAATGTCAGACTCTGTTCTCTTTCTTAACTCAGTTCATGTGTAGCCATGTTTACAGGATCTTCATAAGTGATATCTTATGATAAGTTTCTTTTTTCTGTGTGACTTATTTCACTTAGAATCATCGTACATGAATCCAATCACTTTGCTGCTCCTGGTCTTATGACATTGATTTCATGGCTGAGGGATATTCCATCGTACATAAGTACCACAATTTTTTGAACCATTTTTATATTTCCTGGGATATTTAAGGTGTACCCAAATTGTGGTTCTTGTAAGCAGTGCAGCCCTAAATTTGGGGGTGGCTCTGTCTTATTGATTTCCAGTTTTCCCAAGGTATATTCCCTAGACTGGAAGTGCCCTTGGCTCTGTAGCTCTGTTGTTTACTTGTTTTAGGGAACACAATGCACTCCTCCTGTGAGGCAGTTGGCAATTTACATCCCGCCCATCAGCATAACAAGGCTCCCTGTTCTCCAGGGCCTGTCTTGCCTTTCTGGTTTTTACACATTTTTTGGATGTCCCTTTTGACCTGTGGGAAGAGATACTTCTTTGCAGTGCAGATTTGCATTGCCCGCTTGCTTCCTTGGACAAAAAGGGCGTATGCGTTTTCACCTGAATATATTCAGGAGAAAACGCATAAGCCCTTTTTGGCCAAGTGCGTCATTGTCGAAGTTGTGCCCCTCTTCCTGTGCTTTAAAGGCGATTCCAACGTACCTCTTGAAATCTATTTCCTGCTATTCTGCCTCGCTTTCAAGTCCGCCTCGTTGCCTTCCCTCTACAGATTTTTGGACGATAGTTGTCCTTTATTACTCTGCCAGTTTGTGAATTGCTGTGCCCCTGAGCTCCATTTTTCAACTCGTTTATTGGTGAGCTGTACGCAAGTCCAAAATTTTGGTTCAGGACCTTTACTGGTTCCAGGTGGGTGGCTGAGACTTTGGTTAATTCTTCTTCCTGCCGGGAAATTAGAGTGACATATGCCCGTCCAAATGCCAAACAGCTACTCTCTCACTGGTTCTCCCTCTTCCCTTCCATCCTCTGCCAAATTGGCAACCTGTGCGAACCAGGAGCTTAAAGGGGCTGTCTCTCCAATTTCGGAGATTGATAGTAAAGCAGTTGGAAAGTCAAACCGGAGCACCAGGAGAGGGACTATTCGTTGAGTTTTAGAAACCTTTTGTATTCACAGTGTGTCCATTCTCTAGGTTTCCCGTACATGTTATAGCTGTAGTAATATTCCCTACAACCAGGAGAGTTGGGACCCATGGAATGGGGGCCATGCATTATTGCTTTAAAGGGTCTGCGTTTGCTCACCCAATCTCACCAATCCTCTCAGTCCCAAGTGTCCCGCCTTATGCCACATCCAGCTGTCATTGTAGATAGGGTCATTCGAGGTTTCATCAGAGACCCTGAAGGAATTGTAAAGAATTTCCCTGTTTTTTGGTTTTGTTTTTGAAATTCCTTTTTATAGTGGGTTTGAGCTGATTCTCGCTGCCATGTTTATGCCAGTCTAGACACACTTGATTCCCTTACGGAGACATATCAGTACATAGGTTTTAAGATTCTAACTAGTCAGATCTATTCCTCTGCGGGAAATATGGGGTTTTGAGTCCCTTTCAATGAGGAATGTTTAGGTCTTGTCTATAACAAAGTTGGTTTTAGAAACGGTACCCGTGCTTATATCAAAGTCTGGTTTTATGCATCACCCCACCTCTCCTTCCCCCTTAAGCACCCATAACAATGTTTTCTAAATGTGAGACTCTGTTCTCTTTCTTAACTCAGTTCATGTGTAGCCATGTTTACAGGATCTTCATAAGTGATATCTTATGATAAGTTTCTTTTTTTTGTGTGACTTATTTCACTTAGAATCATCGTACCTGAATCCACTCACTTTGCTGCTCCTGGTCTTATGACATTGATTTCATGGCTGAGGGATATTCCATCGTACATAAGTACCACAAATTTTTGAACCATTTTTATATTTCCTGGGATATTTAAGGTGTACCCAAGTTGAGGTTCTTGTAAGCAGTGCAGCCCTAAATTTGGGGGTGGCTCTGTCTTATTGATTTTCAGTTTTCCCAAGGTATATTCCCTAGACTGGATGTGCCCTTGGCTCTGTAGCTCTGTTGTTTACTTGTTTTAGGGAACACAATGCACTCCTCCAGTGAGGCAGTTGGCAATTTACATCCCGCCCATGCATAACAAGGCTCCCTATTCTCCAGGGCCTGTCTTGCCTTTCTGGATTTTACACATTTTGTGGATGTCCCGTTTGACCGGTGGGAAGTGATACTTCTATGTAGTGCAGATATGCATTGCCCGCTTGCTTGCTTGGCCAAATAGGGCGTATGCGTTTTCTCCTGAATATATTCAGGAGAAAACGCATATGCCGTTTTTGGCCAAGTGCGTCATTGTCGAAGTTGTGCCCCTCTTCCTGTGCTTAAAAGGCGATTCAAACGTACGTCTTGAAATCTGTTTCCTACTATTCTGCCTTGCTTTCAAGTCCGCCTCGTTGCCTTCCCTCAACAGATTTTTGGACGATAGTTGTCCTTTATTACTCTGCCAGTTTGTGAATTGCTGTGCCCCTGAGCTCCATTTTTCAACTCGTTTTTTGTGAGCTGAACGCAAGTCCAAAATTTTGGTTCAGGACCTATTCTGGTTCCCGGTGGTTGGCTTAGTCTTTGGTTAATTCTTCTTCCTCCTGGGAAATTAGAGTGACATGTGTGCGTCCAAATGCCAAACAGCTGGCTCTCATTGGTTCTCCCTCTTCCCTTCCATCCTCTGCCATATTGGCAACCTGTGCGAACCAGGAGCTTAAAGGGGCTGTCTCTCCAATTTGGGAGATTTATAATAAAGCAGGTGGAAAGTCAAACCGGAGTACCAGTAGAGGGACTATTCCTTGAGATTTAGAAACCTTTTGTATTCACAGTGTGTCCATTCTCTAGGTTTCCCATACATGTTATAGCTGTAGTAATATTCCCTACAACCTGGAGAGTTGGGACACATGGAATGGTGCCATGCATTATTGCATTAAAGGGTCTGCGTTTGCTCACCCAATCTCACCAATCCTCTCAGTCCCAAGTGTCCAGCCTTATGCCTCATCCAGCTGTCATTGTAGATAGGGTCATTCGAGGTTTCATCAGAGACCCTGAAGGAATTGTAAAGAATTTCCCTGTTTTTTGGTTTTGTTTTTGAAATTCCTTTTTATAGTGGGTTTGAGCTGATTCTCGCTGCCATGTTTTTGCCTGTCTAGACACACTTGTTTCCCTTACGGAGACATATCAATACATGGGTTTTAAGATTCTTACTAGTCAGATCTATTCCTCTGCGGGAAATATGGGGTTTTGAGTCCCTTTCACTGAGGAAGGTGTAGGTCTTGTCTATTCCAAAGTTGGTTTTAGAAACGGTACCCGGGCTTATATCAAACTCTGGTTTTATGCATCACCCCTCCTCTCCTTCCCCCTTAAGCAGGCATAACAGTGTTTGCTAAATGTGAGACTCTGCTGTCTTTCTTAACTCAGTTCATGTGTAGCCATGTTTACAGGATCTTCATAAGTGATATCTTATGATAAGTTTCTTTTTTCTGTGTGACTTATTTCAATTAGAATCATCGTACCTGAATCCTCTCACTTTGCTGCTCCTGGTCTTATGACATTGATTTCATGGCTGAGGGATATTCCATCGTACATAAGTACCACAATTTTTTGAACCATTTTTTATATTTCCTGGGATATTTAAGGTGTACCCAAGTTGAGGTTCTTGTAAGCAGTGCAGCCCTAAATTTGGGGGTGGTTTTGTCTTATTGATTTTCAGTTTTCCCAAGCTATATTCCCTAGACTGGAAGTGCCCTTGGCTCTGTAGCTCTGTTGTTTACTTGTTTTAGGAAACACAATGCACTCCTCCAGTGAGGCAGTTGGCAATTTACATCCCGCCCATCAGCATAAAAAGGCTCCCTATTCTCCAGGGCCTGTCTTGCCTTTCTGGTTTTTACACATTATGTGGATGTCCCGTTTGACCGGTGGGAAGTGATACATCTTTGTACTGCAGATTTGCATTGCCCGCTTGCATGCTTGGCCAAAAAGGGCGTATGCGTTTTCTCCTGAATATAATCAGTAGAAAACGCATACGCCCTTTTGGCCAGGTGCGTCATTGTCGAAGTTGTGCCCCTCTTCCTGTGCTTTAAAGGCGATTCCATCGTACCTCTTGAAATTTATTTCCTGCTATTCGGCCTCGCTTTCAAGTCCGCCTGGTTGCCTTCCCTCAACAGATTTTTGGACGATAGTTGTCCTTTATTACTCTGCCAGTTTGTGAATTGCTGTGCCCCTGAGCTCCATTTTTCAACTGTTTTTTGTGAGCTGAACGCAAGTCCAAAATTTTGGTTCAGGACCTATACTGGTTCCTGGTGGGTGGTTGAGACTTTTGTTCATTCTTCTTCCTGCCGGGAAATTAGAGTGACATGCGCCCGTCCAAATGCCTAACATCTAGCTCGCATTGGTTCTCCCTCTTCCCTTCCATCCTCTGCCAAATTTGCAACCTGTGAGAACCAGGAGCTTAAAGGGGCTGTCTCTCCAATTTGGGAGATTGATAGTAAAGCAGTTGGAAAGTCAAACCGGAGCACCAGGAGAGGGACTATTCGTTGAGTTTTAGAAACCTTTTGTATTCACAGTGTGTCCATTCTCTAGGTTTCCCGTACATGTTATAGCTGTAGTAATATTCCCTATAACCTGGAGAGTTGGGACCCATGGAATGGGCGCCATGCATTATTGCTTTAAAGGGTCTGCGTTTGCTCACCCAATCTCACCAATCCTCTCAGTCCCAAGTGTCCCGCCTTATGCCACATCCAGCTGTCATTGTAGATATGGTCATTCCAGGTTTCATCAGAGACCCTGAAGGAATTGTAGAGAATTTCCCTGTTTTTTGGTTCTGTTTTTGAAATTCCTTTTTATCGTGGCTTTGAGCTGATTCTCGCTGCCATGTTTATGCCAGTCTAGACACACTTGTTTCCCTTACGGAGACATATCAATACATGGGTTTTAAGATTCTTACTAGTCAGATCTATTCCTCTGCGGGAAATATGGGGTTTTGACTCTCTTTCACTGAGGAAGGTGTAGGTTTTGTCTATACCAATGTTGGTTTTTAGATACGGTATCCGTGCTTATATCAAACTCTGGTTTTATGCATCACCCCACCTCTCCTTACCCCTTAAGCAGGCATAACAGTGTTTTCTAAATGTCAGACTCTGTTCTCTTTCTTAACTCAGTTCATGTGTAGCCATGTTTACAGGATCTTCATAAGTGATATCTTATGATAAGTTTCTTTTTTCTGTGTGACTTATTTCACTTAGAATCATCGTACATGAATCCAATCACTTTGCTGCTCCTGGTCTTATGACATTGATTTCATGGCTGAGGGATATTCCATCGTACATAAGTACCACAATTTTTTGAACCATTTTTATATTTCCTGGGATATTTAAGGTGTACCCAAATTGTGGTTCTTGTAAGCAGTGCAGCCCTAAATTTGGGGGTGGCTCTGTCTTATTGATTTCCAGTTTTCCCAAGGTATATTCCCTAGACTGGAAGTGCCCTTGGCTCTGTAGCTCTGTTGTTTACTTGTTTTAGGGAACACAATGCACTCCTCCTGTGAGGCAGTTGGCAATTTACATCCCGCCCATCAGCATAACAAGGCTCCCTGTTCTCCAGGGCCTGTCTTGCCTTTCTGGTTTTTACACATTTTTTGGATGTCCCTTTTGACCTGTGGGAAGAGATACTTCTTTGCAGTGCAGATTTGCATTGCCCGCTTGCTTCCTTGGACAAAAAGGGCGTATGCGTTTTCACCTGAATATATTCAGGAGAAAACGCATAAGCCCTTTTTGGCCAAGTGCGTCATTGTCGAAGTTGTGCCCCTCTTCCTGTGCTTTAAAGGCGATTCCAACGTACCTCTTGAAATCTATTTCCTGCTATTCTGCCTCGCTTTCAAGTCCGCCTCGTTGCCTTCCCTCTACAGATTTTTGGACGATAGTTGTCCTTTATTACTCTGCCAGTTTGTGAATTGCTGTGCCCCTGAGCTCCATTTTTCAACTCGTTTATTGGTGAGCTGTACGCAAGTCCAAAATTTTGGTTCAGGACCTTTACTGGTTCCAGGTGGGTGGCTGAGACTTTGGTTAATTCTTCTTCCTGCCGGGAAATTAGAGTGACATATGCCCGTCCAAATGCCAAACAGCTACTCTCTCACTGGTTCTCCCTCTTCCCTTCCATCCTCTGCCAAATTGGCAACCTGTGCGAACCAGGAGCTTAAAGGGGCTGTCTCTCCAATTTCGGAGATTGATAGTAAAGCAGTTGGAAAGTCAAACCGGAGCACCAGGAGAGGGACTATTCGTTGAGTTTTAGAAACCTTTTGTATTCACAGTGTGTCCATTCTCTAGGTTTCCCGTACATGTTATAGCTGTAGTAATATTCCCTACAACCAGGAGAGTTGGGACCCATGGAATGGGGGCCATGCATTATTGCTTTAAAGGGTCTGCGTTTGCTCACCCAATCTCACCAATCCTCTCAGTCCCAAGTGTCCCGCCTTATGCCACATCCAGCTGTCATTGTAGATAGGGTCATTCGAGGTTTCATCAGAGACCCTGAAGGAATTGTAAAGAATTTCCCTGTTTTTTGGTTTTGTTTTTGAAATTCCTTTTTATAGTGGGTTTGAGCTGATTCTCGCTGCCATGTTTATGCCAGTCTAGACACACTTGATTCCCTTACGGAGACATATCAGTACATAGGTTTTAAGATTCTAACTAGTCAGATCTATTCCTCTGCGGGAAATATGGGGTTTTGAGTCCCTTTCAATGAGGAATGTTTAGGTCTTGTCTATAACAAAGTTGGTTTTAGAAACGGTACCCGTGCTTATATCAAAGTCTGGTTTTATGCATCACCCCACCTCTCCTTCCCCCTTAAGCACCCATAACAATGTTTTCTAAATGTGAGACTCTGTTCTCTTTCTTAACTCAGTTCATGTGTAGCCATGTTTACAGGATCTTCATAAGTGATATCTTATGATAAGTTTCTTTTTTTTGTGTGACTTATTTCACTTAGAATCATCGTACCTGAATCCACTCACTTTGCTGCTCCTGGTCTTATGACATTGATTTCATGGCTGAGGGATATTCCATCGTACATAAGTACCACAAATTTTTGAACCATTTTTATATTTCCTGGGATATTTAAGGTGTACCCAAGTTGAGGTTCTTGTAAGCAGTGCAGCCCTAAATTTGGGGGTGGCTCTGTCTTATTGATTTTCAGTTTTCCCAAGGTATATTCCCTAGACTGGATGTGCCCTTGGCTCTGTAGCTCTGTTGTTTACTTGTTTTAGGGAACACAATGCACTCCTCCAGTGAGGCAGTTGGCAATTTACATCCCGCCCATGCATAACAAGGCTCCCTATTCTCCAGGGCCTGTCTTGCCTTTCTGGATTTTACACATTTTGTGGATGTCCCGTTTGACCGGTGGGAAGTGATACTTCTATGTAGTGCAGATATGCATTGCCCGCTTGCTTGCTTGGCCAAATAGGGCGTATGCGTTTTCTCCTGAATATATTCAGGAGAAAACGCATATGCCGTTTTTGGCCAAGTGCGTCATTGTCGAAGTTGTGCCCCTCTTCCTGTGCTTAAAAGGCGATTCAAACGTACGTCTTGAAATCTGTTTCCTACTATTCTGCCTTGCTTTCAAGTCCGCCTCGTTGCCTTCCCTCAACAGATTTTTGGACGATAGTTGTCCTTTATTACTCTGCCAGTTTGTGAATTGCTGTGCCCCTGAGCTCCATTTTTCAACTCGTTTTTTGTGAGCTGAACGCAAGTCCAAAATTTTGGTTCAGGACCTATTCTGGTTCCCGGTGGTTGGCTTAGTCTTTGGTTAATTCTTCTTCCTCCTGGGAAATTAGAGTGACATGTGTGCGTCCAAATGCCAAACAGCTGGCTCTCATTGGTTCTCCCTCTTCCCTTCCATCCTCTGCCATATTGGCAACCTGTGCGAACCAGGAGCTTAAAGGGGCTGTCTCTCCAATTTGGGAGATTTATAATAAAGCAGGTGGAAAGTCAAACCGGAGCACCAGTAGAGGGACTGTTCCTTGAGATTTAGAAACCTTTTGTATTCACAGTGTGTCCATTCTCTAGGTTTCCCATACATGTTATAGCTGTAGTAATATTCCCTACAACCTGGAGAGTTGGGACACATGGAATGGTGCCATGCATTATTGCATTAAAGGGTCTGCGTTTGCTCACCCAATCTCACCAATCCTCTCAGTCCCAAGTGTCCAGCCTTATGCCTCATCCAGCTGTCATTGTAGATAGGGTCATTCGAGGTTTCATCAGAGACCCTGAAGGAATTGTAAAGAATTTCCCTGTTTTTTGGTTTTGTTTTTGAAATTCCTTTTTATAGTGGGTTTGAGCTGATTCTCGCTGCCATGTTTTTGCCTGTCTAGACACACTTGTTTCCCTTACGGAGACATATCAATACATGGGTTTTAAGATTCTTACTAGTCAGATCTATTCCTCTGCGGGAAATATGGGGTTTTGAGTCCCTTTCACTGAGGAAGGTGTAGGTCTTGTCTATTCCAAAGTTGGTTTTAGAAACGGTACCCGGGCTTATATCAAACTCTGGTTTTATGCATCACCCCTCCTCTCCTTCCCCCTTAAGCAGGCATAACAGTGTTTGCTAAATGTGAGACTCTGCTGTCTTTCTTAACTCAGTTCATGTGTAGCCATGTTTACAGGATCTTCATAAGTGATATCTTATGATAAGTTTCTTTTTTCTGTGTGACTTATTTCAATTAGAATCATCGTACCTGAATCCTCTCACTTTGCTGCTCCTGGTCTTATGACATTGATTTCATGGCTGAGGGATATTCCATCGTACATAAGTACCACAATTTTTTGAACCATTTTTTATATTTCTTGGGATATTTAAGGTGTACCCAAGTTGAGGTTCTTGTAAGCAGTGCAGCCCTAAATTTCGGGGTGGTTTTGTCTTATTGATTTTCAGTTTTCCCAAGCTATATTCCCTAGACTGGAAGTGCCCTTGGCTCTGTAGCTCTGTTGTTTACTTGTTTTAGGAAACACAATGCACTCCTCCAGTGAGGCAGTTGGCAATTTACATCCCGCCCATCAGCATAACAAGGCTCCCTATTCTCCAGGGCCTGTCTTGCCTTTCTGGTTTTTACACATTATGTGGATGTCCCGTTTGACCGGTGGGAAGTGATACATCTTTGTACTGCAGATTTGCATTGCCCGCTTGCATGCTTGGCCAAAAAGGGCGTATGCGTTTTCTCCTGAATATAATCAGTAGAAAACGCATACGCCCTTTTTGGCCAGGTGCGTCATTGTCGAAGTTGTGCCCCTCTTCCTGTGCTTTAAAGGCGATTCCATCGTACCTCTTGAAATTTATTTCCTGCTATTCGGCCTCGCTTTCAAGTCCGCCTGGTTGCCTTCCCTCAACAGATTTTTGGACGATAGTTGTCCTTTATTACTCTGCCAGTTTGTGAATTGCTGTGCCCCTGAGCTCCATTTTTCAACTGTTTTTTGTGAGCTGAACGCAAGTCCAAAATTTTGGTTCAGGACCTATACTGGTTCCTGGTGGGTGGTTGAGACTTTTGTTCATTCTTCTTCCTGCCGGGAAATTAGAGTGACATGCGCCCGTCCAAATGCCTAACATCTAGCTCGCATTGGTTCTCCCTCTTCCCTTCCATCCTCTGCCAAATTGGCAGCCTGTGTGAACCAGGAGCTTAAAGGGGCTGTCTCTCCAATTTGGGAGATTGATAGTAAAGCAGTTGGAAAGTCAAACCGGAGCACCAGGAGAGGGACTATTCGTTGAGTTTTAGAAACATTTTGTATTCAGAGTGTGTCCATTCTCTAGGTTTCCCGTACATGTTATAGCTGTAGTAATATTCCCTATAACCTGGAGAGTTGGGACCCATGGAATGGGCGCCATGCATTATTGCTTTAAAGGGTCTGCGTTTGCTCACCCAATCTCACCAATCCTCTCAGTCCCAAGTGTCCCGCCTTATGCCACATCCAGCTGTCATTGTAGATATGGTCATTCCAGGTTTCATCAGAGACCCTGAAGGAATTGTAGAGAATTTCCCTGTTTTTTGGTTCTGTTTTTGAAATTCCTTTTTATCGTGGCTTTGAGCTGATTCTCGCTGCCATGTTTATGCCAGTCTAGACACACTTGTTTCCCTTACGGAGACATATCAGTACATGGGTTTTAAGATTCTTACTAGTCAGATCTATTCCTCTGCGGGAAATATGGGGTTTTGACTCTCTTTCACTGAGGAAGGTGTAGGTTTTGTCTATACCAATGTTGGTTTTTAGATACGGTATCCGTGCTTATAACAAACTCTGGTTTTATGCATCACCCCACCTCTCCTTACCCCTTAAGCAGGCATAACAGTGTTTTCTAAATGTCAGACTCTGTTCTCTTTCTTAACTCAGTTCATGTGTAGCCATGTTTACAGGATCTTCATAAGTGATATCTTATGATAAGTTTCTTTTTTCTGTGTGACTTATTTCACTTAGAATCATCGTACATGAATCCCATCACTTTGCTGCTCCTTGTCTTATGACATTGATTTCATGGCTGAGGGATATTCCATCGTACATAAGTACCACAATTTTTTGAACCATTTTTATATTTCCTGGGATATTTAAGGTGTACCCAAATTGAGGTTCTTGTAAGCAGTGCAGCCCTAAATTTGGGGGTGGCTCTGTCTTATTGATTTCCAGTTTTCCCAAGTTATATTCCCTATACTGGAAGTGCCCTTGGCTCTGTAGCTCTGTTGTTTACTTATTTTAGGGAACACAATGCACTCCTCCTGTGAGGCAGTTGGCAATTTACATCCCGCCCATCAGCATAACAAGGCTCCCTGTTCTCCAGGGCCTGTCTTGCCTTTCTGGTTTTTACACATTTTTTGGATGTCCCTTTTGACCTGTGGGAAGAGATACTTCTTTGTAGTGCAGATTTGCATTGCCCGCTTGCTTCCTTGGACAAAAAGGGCGTATGCGTTTTCACCTGAATATATTCAGGAGAAAACGCATAAGCCCTTTTTGGCCAGGTGCGTCATTGTCGAAGTTGTGCCCCTCTTCCTGTGCTTTAAAGGCGATTCCAACGTACCTCTTGAAATCTATTTCCTGCTATTCTGCCTCGCTTTCAAGTCCGCCTCGTTGCCTTCCCTCTACAGATTTTTGGACGATAGTTGTCCTTTATTACTCTGCCAGTTTGTGAATTGCTGTGCCCCTGAGCTCCATTTTTCAAATCGTTTATTGGTGAGCTGTACGCAAGTCCAAAATTTTGGTTCAGGACCTTTACTGGTTCCAGGTGGGTGGCTGAGACTTTGGTTAATTCTTCTTCCTGCCGGGAAATTAGAGTGACATATGCCCGTCCAAATGCCAAACAGCTACTCTCTCACTGGTTCTCCCTCTTCCCTTCCATCCTCTGCCAAATTGGCACCCTGTGCGAACCAGGAGCTTAAAGGGGCTGTCTCTCCAATTTCGGAGATTGATAGTAAAGCAGTTGGAAAGTCAAACCGGAGCAGCAGGAGAGGGACTATTCGTTGAGTTTTAGAAACCTTTTGTATTCACAGTGTGTCCATTCTCTAGGTTTCCCATACATGTTATAGCTGTAGTAATATTCCCTACAACCTGGAGAGTTGGGACCCATGGAATGGGGCCATGCATTATTGCATTAAAGGGTCTGCGTTTGCTCACCCAATCTCACCAATCCTCTCAGTCCCAAGTGTCCAGCCTTATGCCTCATCCAGCTGTCATTGTAGATAGGGTCATTCCATGTTTCATCAGAGACCCTGAAGGAATTGTAAAGAATTTCCCTGTTTTTTGGTTTTGTTTTTGAAATTCCTTTTTATAGTGGGTTTGAGCTGATTCTCGCTGCCATGTTTTTGCCTGTCTAGACACACTTGTTTCCCTTACGGAGACATATCAATACATGGGTTTTAAGATTCTTACTAGTCAGATCTATTCCTCTGCGGGAAATATGGGGTTTTGAGTCCCTTTCACTGAGGAAGGTGTAGGTCTTGTCTATTCCAAAGTTGGTTTTAGAAACGGTACCCGGGCTTATATCAAACTCTGGTTTTATGCATCACCCCTCCTCTCCTTCCCCCTTAAGCAGGCATAACAGTGTTTGCTAAATGTGAGACTCTGCTGTCTTTCTTAACTCAGTTCATGTGTAGCCATGTTTACAGGATCTTCATAAGTGATATCTTATGATAAGTTTCTTTTTTCTGTGTGACTTATTTCAATTAGAATCATCGTACCTGAATCCTCTCACTTTGCTGCTCCTGGTCTTATGACATTGATTTCATGGCTGAGGGATATTCCATCGTACATAAGTACCACAATTTTTTGAACCATTTTTTATATTTCCTGGGATATTTAAGGTGTACCCAAGTTGAGGTTCTTGTAAGCAGTGCAGCCCTAAATTTGGGGGTGGTTTTGTCTTATTGATTTTCAGTTTTCCCAAGCTATATTCCCTAGACTGGAAGTGCCCTTGGCTCTGTAGCTCTGTTGTTTACTTGTTTTAGGAAACACAATGCACTCCTCCAGTGAGGCAGTTGGCAATTTACATCCCGCCCATCAGCATAAAAAGGCTCCCTATTCTCCAGGGCCTGTCTTGCCTTTCTGGTTTTTACACATTATGTGGATGTCCCGTTTGACCGGTGGGAAGTGATACATCTTTGTACTGCAGATTTGCATTGCCCGCTTGCATGCTTGGCCAAAAAGGGCGTATGCGTTTTCTCCTGAATATAATCAGTAGAAAACGCATACGCCCTTTTTGGCCAGGTGCGTCATTGTCAAAGTTGTGCCCCTCTTCCTGTGCTTTAAAGGCGATTCCATCGTACCTCTTGAAATTTATTTCCTGCTATTCGGCCTCGCTTTCAAGTCCGCCTGGTTGCCTTCCCTCAACAGATTTTTGGACGATAGTTGTCCTTTATTACACTGCCAGTTTGTGAATTGCTGTGCCCCTGAGCTCCATTTTTCAACTGTTTTTTGTGAGCTGAACGCAAGTCCAAAATTTTGGTTCAGGACCTATACTGGTTCCTGGTGGGTGGTTGAGACTTTTGTTCATTCTTCTTCCTGCCGGGAAATTAGAGTGACATGCGCCCGTCCAAATGCCTAACATCTAGCTCGCATTGGTTCTCCCTCTTCCCTTCCATCCTCTGCCAAATTTGCAACCTGTGCGAACCAGGAGCTTAAAGGGGCTGTCTCTCCAATTTGGGAGATTGATAGTAAAGCAGTTGGAAAGTCAAACCGGAGCACCAGGAGAGGGACTATTCGTTGAGTTTTAGAAACCTTTTGTATTCAGAGTATGTCCATTCTCTAGGTTTCCCGTACATGTTATAGCTGTAGTAATATTCCCTATAACCTGGAGAGTTGGGACCCATGGAATGGGCGCCATGCATTATTGCTTTAAAGGGTCTGCGTTTGCTCACCCAATCTCACCAATCCTCTCAGTCCCAAGTGTCCCGCCTTATGCCACATCCAGCTGTCATTGTAGATATGGTCATTCCAGGTTTCATCAGAGACCCTGAAGGAATTGTAGAGAATTTCCCTGTTTTTTGGTTCTGTTTTTGAAATTCCTTTTTATCGTGGCTTTGAGCTGATTCTCGCTGCCATGTTTATGCCAGTCTAGACACACTTGTTTCCCTTACAGAGACATATCAATACATGGGTTTTAAGATTCTTACTAGTCAGATCTATTCCTCTGCGGGAAATATGGGGTTTTGACTCTCTTTCACTGAGGAAGGTGTAGGTTTTGTCTATACCAATGTTGGTTTTTAGATACGGTATCCGTGCTTATATCAAACTCTGGTTTTATGCATCACCCCACCTCTCCTTACCCCTTAAGCAGGCATAACAGTGTTTTCTAAATGTCAGACTCTGTTCTCTTTCTTAACTCAGTTCATGTGTAGCCATGTTTACAGGATCTTCATAAGTGATATCTTATGATAAGTTTCTTTTTTCTGTGTGACTTATTTCACTTAGAATCATCGTACATGAATCCAATCACTTTGCTGCTCCTGGTCTTATGACATTGATTTCATGGCTGAGGGATATTCCATCGTACATAAGTACCACAATTTTTTGAACCATTTTTATATTTCCTGGGATATTTAAGGTGTACCCAAATTGTGGTTCTTGTAAGCAGTGCAGCCCTAAATTTGGGGGTGGCTCTGTCTTATTGATTTCCAGTTTTCCCAAGGTATATTCCCTAGACTGGAAGTGCCCTTGGCTCTGTAGCTCTGTTGTTTACTTGTTTTAGGGAACACAATGCACTCCTCCTGTGAGGCAGTTGGCAATTTACATCCCGCCCATCAGCATAACAAGGCTCCCTGTTCTCCAGGGCCTGTCTTGCCTTTCTGGTTTTTACACATTTTTTGGATGTCCCTTTTGACCTGTGGGAAGAGATACTTCTTTGCAGTGCAGATTTGCATTGCCCGCTTGCTTCCTTGGACAAAAAGGGCGTATGCGTTTTCACCTGAATATATTCAGGAGAAAACGCATAAGCCCTTTTTGGCCAAGTGCGTCATTGTCGAAGTTGTGCCCCTCTTCCTGTGCTTTAAAGGCGATTCCAACGTACCTCTTGAAATCTATTTCCTGCTATTCTGCCTCGCTTTCAAGTCCGCCTCGTTGCCTTCCCTCTACAGATTTTTGGACGATAGTTGTCCTTTATTACTCTGCCAGTTTGTGAATTGCTGTGCCCCTGAGCTCCATTTTTCAACTCGTTTATTGGTGAGCTGTACGCAAGTCCAAAATTTTGGTTCAGGACCTTTACTGGTTCCAGGTGGGTGGCTGAGACTTTGGTTAATTCTTCTTCCTGCCGGGAAATTAGAGTGACATATGCCCGTCCAAATGCCAAACAGCTACTCTCTCACTGGTTCTCCCTCTTCCCTTCCATCCTCTGCCAAATTGGCAACCTGTGCGAACCAGGAGCTTAAAGGGGCTGTCTCTCCAATTTCGGAGATTGATAGTAAAGCAGTTGGAAAGTCAAACCGGAGCACCAGGAGAGGGACTATTCGTTGAGTTTTAGAAACCTTTTGTATTCACAGTGTGTCCATTCTCTAGGTTTCCCGTACATGTTATAGCTGTAGTAATATTCCCTACAACCAGGAGAGTTGGGACCCATGGAATGGGGGCCATGCATTATTGCTTTAAAGGGTCTGCGTTTGCTCACCCAATCTCACCAATCCTCTCAGTCCCAAGTGTCCCGCCTTATGCCACATCCAGCTGTCATTGTAGATAGGGTCATTCGAGGTTTCATCAGAGACCCTGAAGGAATTGTAAAGAATTTCCCTGTTTTTTGGTTTTGTTTTTGAAATTCCTTTTTATAGTGGGTTTGAGCTGATTCTCGCTGCCATGTTTATGCCAGTCTAGACACACTTGATTCCCTTACGGAGACATATCAGTACATAGGTTTTAAGATTCTAACTAGTCAGATCTATTCCTCTGCGGGAAATATGGGGTTTTGAGTCCCTTTCAATGAGGAATGTTTAGGTCTTGTCTATTCCAAAGTTGGTTTTAGAAACGGTACCCGTGCTTATATCAAAGTCTGGTTTTATGCATCACCCCACCTCTCCTTCCCCCTTAAGCACCCATAACAATGTTTTCTAAATGTGAGACTCTGTTCTCTTTCTTAACTCAGTTCATGTGTAGCCATGTTTACAGGATCTTCATAAGTGATATCTTATGATAAGTTTCTTTTTTTTGTGTGACTTATTTCACTTAGAATCATCGTACCTGAATCCACTCACTTTGCTGCTCCTGGTCTTATGACATTGATTTCATGGCTGAGGGATATTCCATCGTACATAAGTACCACAAATTTTTGAACCATTTTTATATTTCCTGGGATATTTAAGGTGTACCCAAGTTGAGGTTCTTGTAAGCAGTGCAGCCCTAAATTTGGGGGTGGCTCTGTCTTATTGATTTTCAGTTTTCCCAAGGTATATTCCCTAGACTGGATGTGCCCTTGGCTCTGTAGCTCTGTTGTTTACTTGTTTTAGGGAACACAATGCACTCCTCCAGTGAGGCAGTTGGCAATTTACATCCCGCCCATGCATAACAAGGCTCCCTATTCTCCAGGGCCTGTCTTGCCTTTCTGGATTTTACACATTTTGTGGATGTCCCGTTTGACCGGTGGGAAGTGATACTTCTATGTAGTGCAGATATGCATTGCCCGCTTGCTTGCTTGGCCAAATAGGGCGTATGCGTTTTCTCCTGAATATATTCAGGAGAAAACGCATATGCCGTTTTTGGCCAAGTGCGTCATTGTCGAAGTTGTGCCCCTCTTCCTGTGCTTAAAAGGCGATTCAAACGTACGTCTTGAAATCTGTTTCCTACTATTCTGCCTTGCTTTCAAGTCCGCCTCGTTGCCTTCCCTCAACAGATTTTTGGACGATAGTTGTCCTTTATTACTCTGCCAGTTTGTGAATTGCTGTGCCCCTGAGCTCCATTTTTCAACTCGTTTTTTGTGAGCTGAACGCAAGTCCAAAATTTTGGTTCAGGACCTATTCTGGTTCCCGGTGGTTGGCTTAGTCTTTGGTTAATTCTTCTTCCTCCTGGGAAATTAGAGTGACATGTGTGCGTCCAAATGCCAAACAGCTGGCTCTCATTGGTTCTCCCTCTTCCCTTCCATCCTCTGCCATATTGGCAACCTGTGCGAACCAGGAGCTTAAAGGGGCTGTCTCTCCAATTTGGGAGATTTATAATAAAGCAGGTGGAAAGTCAAACCGGAGCACCAGTAGAGGGACTATTCCTTGAGATTTAGAAACCTTTTGTATTCACAGTGTGTCCATTCTCTAGGTTTCCCATACATGTTATAGCTGTAGTAATATTCCCTACAACCTGGAGAGTTGGGACCCATGGAATGGTGCCATGCATTATTGCATTAAAGGGTCTGCGTTTGCTCACCCAATCTCACCAATCCTCTCAGTCCCAAGTGTCCAGCCTTATGCCTCATCCAGCTGTCATTGTAGATAGGGTCATTCCATGTTTCATCAGAGACCCTGAAGGAATTGTAAAGAATTTCCCTGTTTTTTGGTTTTGTTTTTGAAATTCCTTTTTATAGTGGGTTTGAGCTGATTCTCGCTGCCATGTTTTTGCCTGTCTAGACACACTTGTTTCCCTTACGGAGACATATCAATACATGGGTTTTAAGATTCTTACTAGTCAGATCTATTCCTCTGCGGGAAATATGGGGTTTTGAGTCCCTTTCACTGAGGAAGGTGTAGGTCTTGTCTATTCCAAAGTTGGTTTTAGAAACGGTACCCGGGCTTATATCAAACTCTGGTTTTATGCATCACCCCTCCTCTCCTTCCCCCTTAAGCAGGCATAACAGTGTTTGCTAAATGTGAGACTCTGCTGTCTTTCTTAACTCAGTTCATGTGTAGCCATGTTTACAGGATCTTCATAAGTGATATCTTATGATAAGTTTCTTTTTTCTGTGTGACTTATTTCAATTAGAATCATCGTACCTGAATCCTCTCACTTTGCTGCTCCTGGTCTTATGACATTGATTTCATGGCTGAGGGATATTCCATCGTACATAAGTACCACAATTTTTTGAACCATTTTTTATATTTCTTGGGATATTTAAGGTGTACCCAAGTTGAGGTTCTTGTAAGCAGTGCAGCCCTAAATTTCGGGGTGGTTTTGTCTTATTGATTTTCAGTTTTCCCAAGCTATATTCCCTAGACTGGAAGTGCCCTTGGCTCTGTAGCTCTGTTGTTTACTTGTTTTAGGAAACACAATGCACTCCTCCAGTGAGGCAGTTGGCAATTTACATCCCGCCCATCAGCATAACAAGGCTCCCTATTCTCCAGGGCCTGTCTTGCCTTTCTGGTTTTTACACATTATGTGGATGTCCCGTTTGACCGGTGGGAAGTGATACATCTTTGTACTGCAGATTTGCATTGCCCGCTTGCATGCTTGGCCAAAAAGGGCGTATGCGTTTTCTCCTGAATATAATCAGTAGAAAACGCATACGCCCTTTTTGGCCAGGTGCGTCATTGTCGAAGTTGTGCCCCTCTTCCTGTGCTTTAAAGGCGATTCCATCGTACCTCTTGAAATTTATTTCCTGCTATTCGGCCTCGCTTTCAAGTCCGCCTGGTTGCCTTCCCTCAACAGATTTTTGGACGATAGTTGTCCTTTATTACTCTGCCAGTTTGTGAATTGCTGTGCCCCTGAGCTCCATTTTTCAACTGTTTTTTGTGAGCTGAACGCAAGTCCAAAATTTTGGTTCAGGACCTATACTGGTTCCTGGTGGGTGGTTGAGACTTTTGTTCATTCTTCTTCCTGCCGGGAAATTAGAGTGACATGCGCCCGTCCAAATGCCTAACATCTAGCTCGCATTGGTTCTCCCTCTTCCCTTCTATCCTCTGCCAAATTGGCAGCCTGTGTGAACCAGGAGCTTAAAGGGGCTGTCTCTCCAATTTGGGAGATTGATAGTAAAGCAGTTGGAAAGTCAAACCGGAGCACCAGGAGAGGGACTATTCGTTGAGTTTTAGAAACCTTTTGTATTCAGAGTGTGTCCATTCTCTAGGTTTCCCGTACATGTTATAGCTGTAGTAATATTCCCTATAACCTGGAGAGTTGGGACCCATGGAATGGGCGCCATGCATTATTGCTTTAAAGGGTCTGCGTTTGCTCACCCAATCTCACCAATCCTCTCAGTCCCAAGTGTCCCGCCTTATGCCACATCCAGCTGTCATTGTAGATATGGTCATTCCAGGTTTCATCAGAGACCCTGAAGGAATTGTAGAGAATTTCCCTGTTTTTTGGTTCTGTTTTTGAAATTCCTTTTTATCGTGGCTTTGAGCTGATTCTCGCTGCCATGTTTATGCCAGTCTAGACACACTTGTTTCCCTTACGGAGACATATCAATACATGGGTTTTAAGATTCTTACTAGTCAGATCTATTCCTCTGCGGGAAATATGGGGTTTTGACTCTCTTTCACTGAGGAAGGTGTAGGTTTTGTCTATACCAATGTTGGTTTTTAGATACGGTATCCGTGCTTATAACAAACTCTGGTTTTATGCATCACCCCACCTCTCCTTACCCCTTAAGCAGGCATAACAGTGTTTTCTAAATGTCAGACTCTGTTCTCTTTCTTAACTCAGTTCATGTGTAGCCATGTTTACAGGATCTTCATAAGTGATATCTTATGATAAGTTTCTTTTTTCTGTGTGACTTATTTCACTTAGAATCATCGTACATGAATCCCATCACTTTGCTGCTCCTTGTCTTATGACATTGATTTCATGGCTGAGGGATATTCCATCGTACATAAGTACCACAATTTTTTGAACCATTTTTATATTTCCTGGGATATTTAAGGTGTACCCAAATTGAGGTTCTTGTAAGCAGTGCAGCCCTAAATTTGGGGGTGGCTCTGTCTTATTGATTTCCAGTTTTCCCAAGTTATATTCCCTATACTGGAAGTGCCCTTGGCTCTGTAGCTCTGTTGTTTACTTATTTTAGGGAACACAATGCACTCCTCCTGTGAGGCAGTTGGCAATTTACATCCCGCCCATCAGCATAACAAGGCTCCCTGTTCTCCAGGGCCTGTCTTGCCTTTCTGGTTTTTACACATTTTTTGGATGTCCCTTTTGACCTGTGGGAAGAGATACTTCTTTGTAGTGCAGATTTGCATTGCCCGCTTGCTTCCTTGGACAAAAAGGGCGTATGCGTTTTCACCTGAATATATTCAGGAGAAAACGCATAAGCCCTTTTTGGCCAGGTGCGTCATTGTCGAAGTTGTGCCCCTCTTCCTGTGCTTTAAAGGCGATTCCAACGTACCTCTTGAAATCTATTTCCTGCTATTCTGCCTCGCTTTCAAGTCCGCCTCGTTGCCTTCCCTCTACAGATTTTTGGACGATAGTTGTCCTTTATTACTCTGCCAGTTTGTGAATTGCTGTGCCCCTGAGCTCCATTTTTCAAATCGTTTATTGGTGAGCTGTACGCAAGTCCAAAATTTTGGTTCAGGACCTTTACTGGTTCCAGGTGGGTGGCTGAGACTTTGGTTAATTCTTCTTCCTGCCGGGAAATTAGAGTGACATATGCCCGTCCAAATGCCAAACAGCTACTCTCTCACTGGTTCTCCCTCTTCCCTTCCATCCTCTGCCAAATTGGCACCCTGTGCGAACCAGGAGCTTAAAGGGGCTGTCTCTCCAATTTCGGAGATTGATAGTAAAGCAGTTGGAAAGTCAAACCGGAGCAGCAGGAGAGGGACTATTCGTTGAGTTTTAGAAACCTTTTGTATTCACAGTGTGTCCATTCTCTAGGTTTCCCATACATGTTATAGCTGTAGTAATATTCCCTACAACCTGGAGAGTTGGGACCCATGGAATGGGGCCATGCATTATTGCATTAAAGGGTCTGCGTTTGCTCACCCAATCTCACCAATCCTCTCAGTCCCAAGTGTCCAGCCTTATGCCTCATCCAGCTGTCATTGTAGATAGGGTCATTCCATGTTTCATCAGAGACCCTGAAGGAATTGTAAAGAATTTCCCTGTTTTTTGGGTTTGTTTTTGAAATTCCTTTTTATAGTGGGTTTGAGCTGATTCTCGCTGCCATGTTTTTGCCTGTCTAGACACACTTGTTTCCCTTACGGAGACATATCAATACATGGGTTTTAAGATTCTTACTAGTCAGATCTATTCCTCTGCGGGAAATATGGGGTTTTCAGTCCCTTTCACTGAGGAAGGTGTAGGTCTTGTCTATTCCAAAGTTGGTTTTAGAAACGGTACCCGGGCTTATATCAAACTCTGGTTTTATGCATCACCCCTCCTCTCCTTCCCCCTTAAGCAGGCATAACAGTGTTTGCTAAATGTGAGACTCTGCTGTCTTTCTTAACTCAGTTCATGTGTAGCCATGTTTACAGGATCTTCATAAGTGATATCTTATGATAAGTTTCTTTTTTCTGTGTGACTTATTTCAATTAGAATCATCGTACCTGAATCCTCTCACTTTGCTGCTCCTGGTCTTATGACATTGATTTCATGGCTGAGGGATATTCCATCGTACATAAGTACCACAATTTTTTGAACCATTTTTTATATTTCCTGGGATATTTAAGGTGTACCCAAGTTGAGGTTCTTGTAAGCAGTGCAGCCCTAAATTTGGGGGTGGTTTTGTCTTATTGATTTTCAGTTTTCCCAAGCTATATTCCCTAGACTGGAAGTGCCCTTGGCTCTGTAGCTCTGTTGTTTACTTGTTTTAGGAAACACAATGCACTCCTCCAGTGAGGCAGTTGGCAATTTACATCCCGCCCATCAGCATAAAAAGGCTCCCTATTCTCCAGGGCCTGTCTTGCCTTTCTGGTTTTTACACATTATGTGGATGTCCCGTTTGACCGGTGGGAAGTGATACATCTTTGTACTGCAGATTTGCATTGCCCGCTTGCATGCTTGGCCAAAAAGGGCGTATGCGTTTTCTCCTGAATATAATCAGTAGAAAACGCATACGCCCTTTTGGCCAGGTGCGTCATTGTCGAAGTTGTGCCCCTCTTCCTGTGCTTTAAAGGCGATTCCATCGTACCTCTTGAAATTTATTTCCTGCTATTCGGCCTCGCTTTCAAGTCCGCCTGGTTGCCTTCCCTCAACAGATTTTTGGACGATAGTTGTCCTTTATTACTCTGCCAGTTTGTGAATTGCTGTGCCCCTGAGCTCCATTTTTCAACTGTTTTTTGTGAGCTGAACGCAAGTCCAAAATTTTGGTTCAGGACCTATACTGGTTCCTGGTGGGTGGTTGAGACTTTTGTTCATTCTTCTTCCTGCCGGGAAATTAGAGTGACATGCGCCCGTCCAAATGCCTAACATCTAGCTCGCATTGGTTCTCCCTCTTCCCTTCCATCCTCTGCCAAATTTGCAACCTGTGAGAACCAGGAGCTTAAAGGGGCTGTCTCTCCAATTTGGGAGATTGATAGTAAAGCAGTTGGAAAGTCAAACCGGAGCACCAGGAGAGGGACTATTCGTTGAGTTTTAGAAACCTTTTGTATTCACAGTGTGTCCATTCTCTAGGTTTCCCGTACATGTTATAGCTGTAGTAATATTCCCTATAACCTGGAGAGTTGGGACCCATGGAATGGGCGCCATGCATTATTGCTTTAAAGGGTCTGCGTTTGCTCACCCAATCTCACCAATCCTCTCAGTCCCAAGTGTCCCGCCTTATGCCACATCCAGCTGTCATTGTAGATATGGTCATTCCAGGTTTCATCAGAGACCCTGAAGGAATTGTAGAGAATTTCCCTGTTTTTTGGTTCTGTTTTTGAAATTCCTTTTTATCGTGGCTTTGAGCTGATTCTCGCTGCCATGTTTATGCCAGTCTAGACACACTTGTTTCCCTTACAGAGACATATCAATACATGGGTTTTAAGATTCTTACTAGTCAGATCTATTCCTCTGCGGGAAATATGGGGTTTTGACTCTCTTTCACTGAGGAAGGTGTAGGTTTTGTCTATACCAATGTTGGTTTTTAGATACGGTATCCGTGCTTATATCAAACTCTGGTTTTATGCATCACCCCACCTCTCCTTACCCCTTAAGCAGGCATAACAGTGTTTTCTAAATGTCAGACTCTGTTCTCTTTCTTAACTCAGTTCATGTGTAGCCATGTTTACAGGATCTTCATAAGTGATATCTTATGATAAGTTTCTTTTTTCTGTGTGACTTATTTCACTTAGAATCATCGTACATGAATCCAATCACTTTGCTGCTCCTGGTCTTATGACATTGATTTCATGGCTGAGGGATATTCCATCGTACATAAGTACCACAATTTTTTGAACCATTTTTATATTTCCTGGGATATTTAAGGTGTACCCAAATTGTGGTTCTTGTAAGCAGTGCAGCCCTAAATTTGGGGGTGGCTCTGTCTTATTGATTTCCAGTTTTCCCAAGGTATATTCCCTAGACTGGAAGTGCCCTTGGCTCTGTAGCTCTGTTGTTTACTTGTTTTAGGGAACACAATGCACTCCTCCTGTGAGGCAGTTGGCAATTTACATCCCGCCCATCAGCATAACAAGGCTCCCTGTTCTCCAGGGCCTGTCTTGCCTTTCTGGTTTTTACACATTTTTTGGATGTCCCTTTTGACCTGTGGGAAGAGATACTTCTTTGCAGTGCAGATTTGCATTGCCCGCTTGCTTCCTTGGACAAAAAGGGCGTATGCGTTTTCACCTGAATATATTCAGGAGAAAACGCATAAGCCCTTTTTGGCCAAGTGCGTCATTGTCGAAGTTGTGCCCCTCTTCCTGTGCTTTAAAGGCGATTCCAACGTACCTCTTGAAATCTATTTCCTGCTATTCTGCCTCGCTTTCAAGTCCGCCTCGTTGCCTTCCCTCTACAGATTTTTGGACGATAGTTGCCTTTATTACTCTGCCAGTTTGTGAATTGCTGTGCCCCTGAGCTCCATTTTTCAACTCGTTTATTGGTGAGCTGTACGCAAGTCCAAAATTTTGGTTCAGGACCTTTACTGGTTCCAGGTGGGTGGCTGAGACTTTGGTTAATTCTTCTTCCTGCCGGGAAATTAGAGTGACATATGCCCGTCCAAATGCCAAAGAGCTACTCTCTCACTGGTTCTCCCTCTTCCCTTCCATCCTCTGCCAAATTGGCAACCTGTGCGAACCAGGAGCTTAAAGGGGCTGTCTCTCCAATTTCGGAGATTGATAGTAAAGCAGTTGGAAAGTCAAACCGGAGCACCAGGAGAGGGACTATTCGTTGAGTTTTAGAAACCTTTTGTATTCACAGTGTGTCCATTCTCTAGGTTTCCCGTACATGTTATAGCTGTAGTAATATTCCCTACAACCAGGAGAGTTGGGACCCATGGAATGGGGGCCATGCATTATTGCTTTAAAAGGTCTGCGTTTTCTCACCCAATCTCACCAATCCTCTCAGTCCCAAGTGTCCAGCCTTATGCCTCATCCAGCTGTCATTGTAGATAGGGTCATTCGAGGTTTCATCAGAGACCCTGAAGGAATTGTAAAGAATTTCCCTGTTTATTGGTTTTGTTTTTGAAATTCCTTTTTATAGTGGGTTTGAGCTGATTCTCGCTGCCATGTTTATGCCAGTCTAGACACACTTGATTCCCTTACGGAGACATATCAGTACATAGGTTTTAAGATTCTAACTAGTCAGATCTATTCCTCTGCGGGAAATATGGGGTTTTGAGTCCCTTTCAATGAGGAATGTTTAGGTCTTGTCTATTCCAAAGTTGGTTTTAGAAACGGTACCCGTGCTTATATCAAAGTCTGGTTTTATGCATCACCCCACCTCTCCTTCCCCCTTAAGCACCCATAACAATGTTTTCTAAATGTGAGACTCTGTTCTCTTTCTTAACTCAGTTCATGTGTAGCCATGTTTACAGGATCTTCATAAGTGATATCTTATGATGTTTCTTTTTTTTGTGTGACTTATTTCACTTAGAATCATCGTACCTGAATCCACTCACTTTGCTGCTCCTGGTCTTATGACATTGATTTCATGGCTGAGGGATATTCCATCGTACATAAGTACCACAAATTTTTGAACCATTTTTATATTTCCTGGGATATTTAAGGTGTACCCAAGTTGAGGTTCTTGTAAGCAGAGCAGCCCTAAATTTGGGGGTGGCTCTGTCTTATTGATTTTCAGTTTTCCCAAGGTATATTCCCTAGACTGGATGTGCCCTTGGCTCTGTAGCTCTGTTGTTTACTTGTTTTAGGGAACACAATGCACTCCTCCAGTGAGGCAGTTGGCAATTTACATCCCGCCCATGCATAACAAGGCTCCCTATTCTCCAGGGCATGTCTTGCCTTTCTGGTTTTTACACATTTTGTGGATGTCCCGTTTGACCGGTGGGAAATGATACTTCTATGTAGTGCAGATATGCATTGCCCGCTTGCTTGCTTGGCCAAATAGGGCGTATGCGTTTTCTCCTGAATATATTCAGGAGAAAACGCATATGCCGTTTTTGGCCAAGTGCGTCATTGTCGAAGTTGTGCCCCTCTTCCTGTGCTTAAAAGGCGATTCAAACGTACGTCTTGAAATCTGTTTCCTACTATTCTGCCTCGCTTTCATGTCCGCCTCGTTGCCTTCCCTCAACAGATTTTTGGACGATAGTTGTCCTTTATTACTCGGCCAGTTTGTGAATTGCTGTACCCCTGAGCTCCATTTTTCAACTCGTTTTTTGTGAGCTGAACGCAAGTCCAATATTTTGGTTCAGGACCTATACTGGTTCCTGTTGGGTGGCTGAGAGTTTGGTTAATTCTTCTTCCTGCCCGGAAATTAGAGTGACATGTGCCCGTCCAAATGCCTAACAGCTAGCTCTCATAGGTTCTCCCTCTTCCCTTCCGTCCTCTGTCATATTGGCAACCTGTGCGAACCAGGAGCTTAAAGGGGCTGTCTCTCCAACTTGGGAGATTGATAGCAAAGGAGTTGGAAAGTCAAACCGGAGCACCAGGAGAGGGACTATTCGTTGAGTTTTAGAAATCTTTTGAATTCACAGTGTGTCCATTCTCTAGGTTTCCCATACATGTTATAGCTGTAGTAATATTCCCTTCAAGCTTGAGATTTGGGACCCATGGAATGGGGGCCATGCATTATTGCTTTAAAGGATCTGCGTTTGCTCACCCAATCTTACCAATCCTCTCAGTCCCAAGTGTACAGCCTTATGCCACATCCAGCTGTCATTGTAGATAGGGTCATTCCAGGTTTCATCAGAGACCCTGAAGGAATTGTAAAGAATTTCCCTGTATTTTGGTTTTGTTTTTGAAATTCCTTTTTATAGTGGGTTTGAGCTGATTCTCCCTGCCATGTTTATGCCAGTCTAGACACACTTGATTCCCTTACATAGACATATCAATACATAGGTTTTAAGATTCTTACTAGTCAGATCTATTCCTCTGCGGGAAATATGGGTTTTTGAGTCCCTTTCACTGAGGAAGGTGTAGGTCTTGTGTATTCCAAAGTTGATTTTAGAAACGATACCCGTGCTTATATCAAACTCTGGTTTTATGCATCACCCCACCTCTCCTTCCCCCTTAAGCAGGCATAACAGTGTTTTCTAAATGTGAGAGTCTGTTCTCTTTCTTAACTCAGTTCAAGTGTAGCCATGTTTACAGGATCTTCATACGTGATATCTTATGATAAGTTTCTTTTTTCTGTGTGACTTATTTCACTTAGAATCATCGTACTTGAATCCACTCACTTTGCTGCTCCTGGTCTTATGACATTGATTTCATGGATGAGGGATATTCCATCGTACATAAGTACCACAATTTTTTGAACCAATTTTACATTTCCTGGGATATTTAAGGTGTACCCAAGTTGACGTTCTTGTAAGCAGTGCAGCCCTAAATTTGTGGGTGGCTCTTTCTTATTGATTTCCAGTATCCCAAGGTATATTCCCTAGATTGGAAGTGCCCTTGGCTCTGTAGCTCTGTTGTTTCCTTGTTTTAGGGAACGCAATGCACTCCTCCTGTGAGGCAGTTGGCAATTTACATCCCGCCCATCAGCATAACAAGGCTTCCTGTTCTCCAGGGCCTGTCTTGCCTTTCTGGTGTTTACACATTTTGTGGATGTCCCTTTTGACCG
The DNA here is from genome assembly GCF_964165515.1 of Mesoplodon bidens. Lineage (NCBI taxonomy): Eukaryota > Metazoa > Chordata > Mammalia > Artiodactyla > Ziphiidae > Mesoplodon > Mesoplodon bidens. The sequence continues at coordinate 4,688,106 of NW_027671422.1, forward strand.
GTGGGATGTGACACTTCTTTGTAGTGCAGATTTGCATTGCCCGCTTGCTTGCTTGGCCAAAAAGGGCGTATGCGTTTTCTCCTGAATATATTCAGGAGAAATCGCATACGCCCTTTTTGGCCAAGTGCGTCATTGTCGAAGTTGTGCCCCTCTTCCTGTGCATTAAAGGCGATTCCAACGTACCTCTTGAAATCTGTTTCCTGCTATTCTGCCTCGCTTTCAAGTCTGCCTCGTTGTGTTCCCTCAACAGATTTTTGGACGATAGTTGTCCTTTATTACTCTGCCAGTTTGTGAATTGCTGTGCCCCTGAGCTCCATTTTTCAACTCGTTTTTTGTGAGCTGAATGCAAGTCCAAAATGTTTGTTCAGGACCTCTCCTGGTTCCCGGTGGGTGGCTGAGACTTTGGTTAATTCTTCTTCCTGCCGGGAAATTAGAGTGACATGTGCCCGTCCAAATGCCAAACAGCTACTCTCTCACTGGTTCTCCCCCTTCCTTTTCATCCTCTGCCAATTTGGCAACCTGTGCAAACCAGGAGATTAAAGGGGCTGTCTCTCCATGTTGGGAGATTGATAGTAAAGCAGTTGGAAAGTCAAACCGGAGCACCAAGAGAGGGACTATTCGTTGAGTTTTAGAAACCTTTTGTATTCACAGTGTGTCCATTCTCTAGGTTTCCCATACATGTTATAGCTGTAGTAATATTCCCTACAACCTGGAGCGTTGGGACCCATGGAATGGGGGCCATGCATTATTGCTTTAAAGGGTCTGCATTTGCTCACCCAATCTCACCAATCCTCTAAGTCCCAAGTGTCCAACCTTATGCCACATCCAGCTGTCATTGTTGATAGGGTCATTCCAGGTTTCATCAGAGTCCCTGAAGGAATTGTAAAGAATTTTCCTGTTTTTTGCTTTTGTTTTTGAAATTCCTTTTTATAGTGGCTTTGAGCTGATTCTCGCTGCCATGTTTATGCCAGTCTAGACACACTTTTTTCGCTTACGGAGACATATCAATACATGGGTTTTAAGATTCTTACGAGTCAGATCTATTCCTCTGCGGGAAATATGGGGTTTTGAGTCCCTTTCACTGAGGAAGGTGTAGATCTTGTCTATTCCAATGTTGGTTTTTAGATACGGTATCCGTGCTTATATCAAACTCATGTTTTATGCAACACCCCACCTCTCCTTCACCCTTAAGCAGGCATAAGAATGTTTTCTAAATGTGAGACTCTGTTCTCTTTCTTAACTCTTTTCATGTGTAGCCATGTTTACAGGATCTTCATAAGTGATATCTTATGATAAGTTTCTTTTTCTGTGTGACTTATTTCACTTAGAATCATCGTACCTGAATCCACTCACTTTGCTGCTCCTAGTCTTATGACATTGATTTCATGAATGCGGGATATTCCATCGTACATAAGTACCACAATTTTTTGAACCATTTTTATATTTCCTGGGATATTTAAGCTGTACCCAAGTTGAGGTTCTTGTAAGCACTGCAGCCCTAAATATGGGGGTGGCTCTTTCTTATTGATTTCCAGTTTCCCAAGGTATATTCCCTAGACTGGAAGTGCCCTTGGCTCTGTAGCTCTGTTGTTTACTTGTTTTAGGGAACACAATGAACTCCTCCAGTGAGGCAGTTGGCAATTTACATCCGGCCCATCAGCATAACAAGGCTCCCTGTTCTCCAGGGCCTGTCTTGCCTTTCTGGTTTTTACACATTTTGTGGATGTCCCTTTTGACCGGTGGGAAGTGATACTTCTTTGTAGTGCAGATATGCATTGCTCGATTGCTTGCTTGGCCAAAAAGGGCGTATGCGTTTTCTCCTGAATATATTCAGGAGAAAACGCATACGCCCTTTTTGGCCAAGTGTGTCATTTTCGAAGTTGTGCCCCTCTTCCTGTGATTTAAAGGCGATTCCAACGTACATCTTGAAATCTGTTTCCTGCTATTCTGCCTCGCTTTCAAGTCCACCTCGTTGCCATCCCTCCACAGATTGTTGGACGAGAGTTTTCCTTTATTACTCTGCCAGTTTGTGAATTGCTGTGCCCCTGAGCTCCATTTTTCAACTCGTTTTTTTGTGAGCTGTACGCAAGTCCAAAATTTTGGTTCAGCACCTTTACTGGTTCCAGGTGGGTGGCGGAGACTTTGGTTATTCTTCTTCCTGCCGGGAAAATAGAGTGAAATGTGCCCGTCCAAATGCCAAACAGCTACTCTCTCACTGGTTCTCCCTCTTCCCTTCCATCATCTGCCAAATTGGCAACCTGTGCAAACCAGGAGGTTAAAGGGGCTGTCTCTCCAATTTGGGAGATTGATAGTAAAGCAGTTGGAAAGTCCAACCGGAGCACCAGGAGAGGGACTATTCGTTGAGTTTTAGAAACATTTTGTGTTCACAGTGTGTCCATTCTCTAGGTTTCCATACATGTTATAGCTGTAGTAATATTCCCTTCAACCTGGAGATTTGGGACCCATGGAATGGGGGCCATGCATTATTGCTTTAAAGGGTCTGCGTTTGCTCACCCAATCTTACCAAACCTCTCAGTCCCAAGTGTCCAGCCTTATGCCACATCCAGCTGTCATTGTAGATAGGGTCATTCCAGGTTTCATCAGAGACCCTGAAGGAATTGTAAAGAAATTCCCTGTTTTTTCGTTTTGTTTTTGAAATTCCTTTTTATAGTGGGTTTGAGCTGATTCTCGCTGCCATGTTTATGCCAGTCTAGACACACTTGATTCCCTTACGGAGACATATCAATACATAGGTTTTAAGATTCTTACTAGTCAGATCTATTCCTCTGCGGGAAATATGGGGTTTTGAGTCCCTTTCACTGAGGAAGGTGTAGGTCTTGTGTATTCCAAAGTTGGTTTTAGAAACGGTACCCGTGCTTATATCAAACTCTGGTTTTATGCATCACCCCAACTCTCCTTCCCCCTTAAGCAGGCATAACAGTGTTTTCTAAATGTGAGACTCTGTTCTCTTTCTTAACTCAGTTCATGTGTAGCCATGTTTACAGGATCTTCATAAGTGATATCTTATGATAAGTTTCTTTTTTCTGTGTGACTTATTTCACTTAGAATCATCGTACCTGAATCCACTCACTTTGCTGCTCCTGGTCTTATGACATTGATTTCATGGCTGAGTGATATTCCATCGTACATAAGTACCACAATTTTTTGAACCATTTTTATATTTCCTGGGATATTTAAGGTGTACCCTAGTTGAGGTTCTTGTAGGCAGTGCAGCCCTAAATTTGGGGGTGGCTCTTCCTTATTGATTTCCTGTTCACCAAGGTATATTCCCTAGACTGGAAGTGCCCTTGGCTCTGTAGCTCTGTTGTTTACTTGTTTTAGGGAACACAATGCACTCCTCCAGTGAGGCAGTTGGCAATTTACATCCCGCCCATCAGCATAACAAGGCTCCCTGTTCTCCAGGGCCTGTCTTGCCTTTCTGGTTTTTACACATTTTGTGGATGTCCCTTTTGACCGGTGGGAAGTGATACTTCTTTCTAGTGCAGATTTGCACTGCCCGCTTGCTTGCTTCGCCAAAAAGGGCGTATGCGTTTTCTCCTGAATATATTCAGGAGAAAACGCATACGCCCTTTTTGGCAAAGTGCGTCATTGTCGAAGTTGTGCCCCTCTTCCTGTGCTTTAAAGGTGATTCCAACGTACCTATTGAAATCTGTTTCCTGCTATTCTGCCTCGCTTTCAAGTCCACCTCGTTGCTTTCCCTCAACAGATTTTTGGACGATAGTTGTCCTTTATTACTCTGCCAGTTTGTGAATTGCTGTGCCCCTGAGCTCCATTTTTCAACTCGTTTTTTTGTGAGCTGTACGCAAGTCCAAAATTTTGGTTCAGCACCTTTACTGGTTCCCGGTGGGTGGCGGAGACTTTGGTTAATTCTTCTTCCTGCCCGGAAATTAGAGTGACATGTGCCCATCCAAATGCCAAACAGCTACTCGCTCACTGGTTCTCCGTCTTCCCTTCCATCCTCTGCCAAATTGGCAACCTGTGCAAACCACTAGGTTAAATGGGCTGTCTCTACAAGTTGGGACATTGATAGTAAAGCAGTTGGAAAGTCAAACCGGAGCACCAGGAGAGGGACTATTCGTTGAGTTTTAGAAATCTTTTGTATTCACAGTGTGTCCATTCTCTAGGTTTCCCGTACATGTTATAGCTGTAGTAATATTCCCTTCAACCTGGAGAGTTGGGACCCATGGAATGATGCCATCCATTTTTGCTTTAAAGGGTCTGCATTTGCTCACACAATCTCACCAATCCTCTCAGTCCCAAGTGTACAGCATAATGCCACATCCAGCTGTCATTGTAGATAGGGTCATTCCAGGTTTCATCAGAGACCCTGAAGGAATTGTAAAGAATTTCCCTGTATTTTGGTTTTGTTTTTGAAATTCCTTTTTATAGTGGGTTTGAGCTGATTCTCCCTGCCATGTTTATGCCAGTCTAGACACACTTGATTCCCTTACGTAGACATATCAATACATAGGTTTTAAGATTCTTACTAGTCAGATCTATTCCTCTGCGGGAAATATGGGGTTTTGAGTCCCTTTCACTGAGGAAGGTGTAGGTCTTGTGTATTCCAAAGTTGATTTTAGAAACGATACCCGTGCTTATATCAAACTCTGGTTTTATGCATCACCCCACCTCTCCTTCCCCCTTAAGCAGGCATAACAGTGTTTTCTAAATGTGAGACTCTGTTCTCTTTCTTAACTCAGTTCATGTGTAGCCATGTTTACAGGATCTTCATAAGTGATATCTTATGATAAGTTTCTTTTTTCTGTGTGACTTATTTCACTTAGAATCATCGTACTTGAATCCACTCACTTTGCTGCTCCTGGTCTTATGACATTGATTTCATGGATGAGGGATATTCCATCGTACATAAGTACCACAATTTTTTGAACCATTTTTATATTTCCTGGGATATTTAAGGTGTACCCAAGTTGACGTTCTTGTAAGCAGTGCAGCCCTAAATTTGTGGGTGGCTCTTTCTTATGTATTTCCAGTTTCCCAAGGTATATTCCCTAGACTGGAAGTGCCCTTGGCTCTGTAGCTCTGTTGTTTACTTGTTTTAGGGAACGCAATGCACACCTCCTGTGAGGCAGTTGGCAATTTACATCCCGCCCATCAGCATAACAAGGCTCCCTGTTCTCCAGGGCCTGTCTTGCCTTTCTGGTGTTTACACATTTTGTGCATGTCCCTTTTGACCGGTGGGAAGTGACACTTCTTTGTAGTGCAGATTTGCATTGCCCGCTTGCTTGCTTGGCCAAAAAGGGCGTATGCGTTTTCTCCTGAATATATTCAGGAGAAATCGCATACGCCCATTTTGGCCAAGTGCGTCATTGTCGAAGTTGTGCCCCTCTTCCTGTGCATTAAAGGCGATTCCAACGTACCTCTTGAAATCTGTTTCCTGCTATTCTGCCTCGCTTTCAAGTCTCCCTCGTTGCCTTCCCTCAACAGATTTTTGGACGATAGTTGTCCTTTATTACTCTGCCAGTTTGTGAATTGCTGTGCCCCTGAGCTCCATTTTTCAACTCGTTTTTTGTGAGCTGAATGCAAGTCCAAAATGTTTATTCAGGACCTCTCCTGGTTCCCGGTGGGTGGCTGAGACTTTGGTTAATTCTTCTTCCTGCCGGGAAATTAGAGTGACATGTGCCCGTCCAAATGCCTAACAGCTAGCTCTCATTGGTTCTCCCTCTTCCCTTCCATCCTCTGCCAAATTGGCAACCTGTGCGAACCAGTAGCTTAAAGGGGCTGTCTCTCCAACTTGGGAGATTGATAGCAAAGCAGTTGGAAAGTCAAACCGGAGCACCAGGAGAGAGACTATTCGTTGAGTTTTAGAAAACTTTTGTATTCACAGTGTGTCCATTCTCTAGGTTTCCCGTACATGTTATAGCTGTAGTAATATTCCCTTCAACCTGGAGAGTTGGGACCCATGGAATGGGGGCCATCCATTTTTGCTTTAAAGGGTCTGCATTTGCTCACCCAATCTCACCAATCCTCTCAGTCCCAAGTGTCCAGCCTTATGCCACATACAGCTGTCATTGTAGATTGGGTCATTCCAGGTTTCATCAGAGACCCTGAAGGTATTGTAAAGAATTTCCCGGTTTTTTTGATTTGTTTTTGAAATTCCTTTTTATACTTGGTTTGAGCTGATTCTCGCTGCCATGTTTATGCCAGTCTAGACACACTTGATTCCCTTACGGAGACATATCAATACATAGGTTTTAAGATTCTTACTAGTCAGATCTATTCCTCTGCGGGAAATATGGGGTTTTGAGTCCCTTTCACTGAGGAAGGTGTAGGTCTTGTGTATTCCAAAGTTGGTTTTAGAAACGGTACCCGGGCTTATATCAAACTCTGGTTTTATGCATCACCCCACCTCTCCTTCTCCATTAAGCAGGCATAACAGTGTTTTCTAAATGTGAGACTCTGTTCTCTTTCTTAACTCAGTTAATGTGTAGCCATGTTTACAGGATCTTCATAAGTGATATCTTATGATAAGTTTCTTTTTTCTGTGTGACTTATTTCACTTAGAATCATCATACCTGAATCTACTCACTTTGCTGCTCCTGGTCTTATGACATTGATTTCATGGCTGAGGGATATTCGGTCATACATAAGTACCACAATTTTTGAACCATTTTTATATTTCCTGGGATATTCAAGGTGTACCCAAGTTGAGGTTCTTGTAAGCAGTGCAGCCCTAAATTTGGGGGTGGCTCTGTCTTATTGATTTCCAGTTTTCCCAAGGTATATTCCCTAGACTGTAAGTGCCCTTGGTTCTGTAGCTCTGTTGTTTACTTGTTTTAGGGAACACAATGCACTCCTCCAGTGAGGAAGTTGGCAATTTACATCCCGCCCATCAGCATAACAAGGCTCCCTGTTCTCCAGGGCCTGTCTTGCCATTCTGGTTTTTAAACATTTTGTGGATGTCCCGTTTGACCGGTGGGAAGTGATACTTCTTTGTAGTGCAGATATTCATTGCTCGCTTGCTTGCTTGCCCAAAAAGGTCGTATGCGTTTTCTCCTGAATATATTCAGGAGAAAACGCATACGCCCTTTTTGGCCAAGTGCGTCATTGTCGAAGTTGTGCCCCTCTTCCTGTGCTTTAAAGGCGATTCCAACCTACCTCTTGAAATCTGTTTCCTGCTATTCTGCCTCGCTTTCATGTCCGCCTCGTTGCCTACCCTCAACAGATTTTTGGACGATAGTTGTCCTTTATTACTCTGCCAGTTTGTGAATTGCTGTACCCCTGAGCTCTATTTTTCAACTCGTTTTTTGTGAGCTGAACGCAAGTCCAATATTTTGGTTCAGGACCTATACTGGTTCCTGGTGGGTGGCTGAGATTTTGGTTAATTCTTCTTCCTGCCGGGAAATTAGAGTGAAATGTGCCCGTCCAAATGCCTAACAGCTAGCTCTCATAGGTTCTCCCTCTTCCCTTCCGTCCTCTGCCATATTGGCAACCTGTGCGAACCAGGAGCTTAAAGGGGCTGTCTCTCCAAGTTGGGAGATTGATAGTAAAGCAGTTGGAAAGTCAAACCGGAGCACCAGGAGAGGGACTATTCGTTGAGTTTTAGAAATCTTTTGAATTCACAGTGTGTCCATTCTCTAGGTTTCCCATACATGTTATAGCTGTAGTAATATTCCCTTCAAGCTGGAGATTTGGGACCCATGGAATGGGGGCCATGCATTATTGCTTTAAAGGATCTGCGTTTGCTCACTCAATCTTACCAATCCTCTCAGTCCCAAGTGTCCAGCCTTATGCCACATCCAGCTGTCATTGTAGATAGGGTCATTCCAGGTTTCATCAGAGACCCTGAAGGAATTGTAAAGAATTTCCCTGTATTTTGGTTTTGTTTTTGAAATTCCTTTTTATAGTGGGTTTGAGCTGATTCTCCCTGCCATGTTTATGCCAGTCTAGACACACTTGATTCCCTTACGTAGACATATCAATACATAGGTTTTAAGATTCTTACTAGTCAGATCTATTCCTCTGCGGGAAATATGGGGTTTTGAGTCCCTTTCACTGAGGAAGGTGTAGGTCTTGTGTATTCCAAAGTTGATTTTAGAAACGATACCCGTGCTTATATCAAACTCTGGTTTTATGCATCACCCCACCTCTCCTTCCCCCTTAAGCAGGCATAACAGTGTTTTCTAAATGTGAGACTCTGTTATCTTTCTTAACTCAGTTCATGTGTAGCCATGTTTACAGGATCTTCATAAGTGATATCTTATGATAAGTTTCTTTTTTCTGTGTGACTTATTTCACTTAGAATCATCGTACTTGAATCCACTCACTTTGCTGCTCCTGGTCTTATGACATTGATTTCATGGATGAGGGATATTCCATCGTACATAAGTACCACAATTTTTTGAACCATTTTTATATTTCCTGGGATATTTAAGGTGTACCCAAGTTGACGTTCTTGTAAGCAGTGCAGCCCTAAATTTGTGGGTGGCTCTTTCTTATGTATTTCCAGTTTCCCAAGGTATATTCCCTAGACTGGAAGTGCCCTTGGCTCTGTAGCTCTGTTGTTTACTTGTTTTAGGGAACGCAATGCACACCTCCTGTGAGGCAGTTGGCAATTTACATCCCGCCCATCAGCATAACAAGGCTCCCTGTTCTCCAGGGCCTGTCTTGCCTTTCTGGTGTTTACACATTTTGTGCATGTCCCTTTTGACCGGTGGGAAGTGACACTTCTTTGTAGTGCAGATTTGCATTGCCCGCTTGCTTGCTTGGCCAAAAAGGGCGTATGCGTTTTCTCCTGAATATATTCAGGAGAAATCGCATACGCCCATTTTGGCCAAGTGCGTCATTGTCGAAGTTGTGCCCCTCTTCCTGTGCATTAAAGGCGATTCCAACGTACCTCTTGAAATCTGTTTCCTGCTATTCTGCCTCGCTTTCAAGTCTGCCTCGTTGCCTTCCCTCAACAGATTTTTGGACGATAGTTGTCCTTTATTACTCTGCCAGTTTGTGAATTGCTGTGCCCCTGAGCTCCATTTTTCAACTCGTTTTTTGTGAGCTGAATGCAAGTCCAAAATGTTTGTTCAGGACCTCTCCTGGTTCCCGGTGGGTGGCTGAGACTTTGGTTAATTCTTCTTCCTGCCGGGAAATTAGAGTGACATGTGCCCGTCCAAATGCCTAACAGCTAGCTCTCATTGGTTCTCCCTCTTCCCTTCCATCCTCTGCCAAATTGGCAACCTGTGCGAACCAGTAGCTTAAAGGGGCTGTCTCTCCAACTTGGGAGATTGATAGCAAAGCAGTTGGAAAGTCAAACCGGAGCACCAGGAGAGAGACTATTCGTTGAGTTTTAGAAAACTTTTGTATTCACAGTGTGTCCATTCTCTAGGTTTCCCGTACATGTTATAGCTGTAGTAATATTCCCTTCAACCTGGAGAGTTGGGACCCATGGAATGGGGGCCATCCATTTTTGCTTTAAAGGGTCTGCATTTGCTCACCCAATCTCACCAATCCTCTCAGTCCCAAGTGTCCAGCCTTATGCCACATACAGCTGTCATTGTAGATTGGGTCATTCCAGGTTTCATCAGAGACCCTGAAGGTATTGTAAAGAATTTCCCGGTTTTTTTGATTTGTTTTTGAAATTCCTTTTTATACTTGGTTTGAGCTGATTCTCGCTGCCATGTTTATGCCAGTCTAGACACACTTGATTCCCTTACGGAGACATATCAATACATAGGTTTTAAGATTCTTACTAGTCAGATCTATTCCTCTGCGGGAAATATGGGGTTTTGAGTCCCTTTCACTGAGGAAGGTGTAGGTCTTGTGTATTCCAAAGTTGGTTTTAGAAACGGTACCCGGGCTTATATCAAACTCTGGTTTTATGCATCACCCCACCTCTCCTTCTCCATTAAGCAGGCATAACAGTGTTTTCTAAATGTGAGACTCTGTTCTCTTTCTTAACTCAGTTAATGTGTAGCCATGTTTACAGGATCTTCATAAGTGATATCTTATGATAAGTTTCTTTTTTCTGTGTGACTTATTTCACTTAGAATCATCATACCTGAATCTACTCACTTTGCTGCTCCTGGTCTTATGACATTGATTTCATGGCTGAGGGATATTCCGTCATACATAAGTACCACAATTTTTGAACCATTTTTATATTTCCTGGGATATTCAAGGTGTACCCAAGTTGAGGTTCTTGTAAGCAGTGCAGCCCTAAATTTGGGGGTGGCTCTGTCTTATTGATTTCCAGTTTTCCCAAGGTATATTCCCTAGACTGTAAGTGCCCTTGGTTCTGTAGCTCTGTTGTTTACTTGTTTTAGGGAACACAATGCACTCCTCCAGTGAGGAAGTTGGCAATTTACATCCCGCCCATCAGCATAACAAGGCTCCCTGTTCTCCAGGGCCTGTCTTGCCATTCTGGTTTTTAAACATTTTGTGGATGTCCCGTTTGACCGGTGGGAAGTGATACTTCTTTGTAGTGCAGATATTCATTGCTCGCTTGCTTGCTTGGCCAAAAAGGGCGTATGCGTTTTCTCCTGAATATATTCAGGAGAAAACGCATACGCCCTTTTTGGCCAAGTGCGTCATTGTCGAAGTTGTGCCCCTCTTCCTGTGCTTTAAAGGCGATTCCAACCTACCTCTTGAAATCTGTTTCCTGCTATTCTGCCTCGCTTTCATGTCCGCCTCGTTGCCTTCCCTCAACAGATTTTTGGACGATAGTTGTCCTTTATTACTCTGCCAGTTTGTGAATTGCTGTACCCCTGAGCTCTATTTTTCAACTCGTTTTTTGTGAGCTGAACGCAAGTCCAATATTTTGGTTCAGGACCTATACTGGTTCCTGGTGGGTGGCTGAGATTTTGGTTAATTCTTCTTCCTGCCGGGAAATTAGAGTGAAATGTGCCCGTCCAAATGCCTAACAGCTAGCTCTCATAGGTTCTCCCTCTTCCCTTCCGTCCTCTGCCATATTGGCAACCTGTGCGAACCAGGAGCTTAAAGGGGCTGTCTCTCCAAGTTGGGAGATTGATAGTAAAGCAGTTGGAAAGTCAAACCGGAGCACCAGGAGAGGGACTATTCGTTGAGTTTTAGAAATCTTTTGAATTCACAGTGTGTCCATTCTCTAGGTTTCCCATACATGTTATAGCTGTAGTAATATTCCCTTCAAGCTGGAGATTTGGGACCCATGGAATGGGGGCCATGCATTATTGCTTTAAAGGATCTGCGTTTGCTCACTCAATCTTACCAATCCTCTCAGTCCCAAGTGTACAGCCTTATGCCACATCCAGCTGTCATTGTAGATAGGGTCATTCCAGGTTTCATCAGAGACCCTGAAGGAATTGTAAAGAATTTCCCTGTATTTTGGTTTTGTTTTTGAAATTCCTTTTTATAGTGGGTTTGAGCTGATTCTCCCTGCCATGTTTATGCCTGTCTAGACACACTTGATTCCCTTACGTAGACATATCAATACATAGGTTTTAAGATTCTTACTAGTCAGATCTATTCCTCTGCGGGAAATATGGGGTTTTGAGTCCCTTTCACTGAGGAAGGTGTAGGTCTTGTGTATTCCAAAGTTGATTTTAGAAACGATACCCGTGCTTATATCAAACTCTGGTTTTATGCATCACCCCACCTCTCCTTCCCCCTTAAGCAGGCATAACAGTGTTTTCTAAATGTGAGACTCTGTTCTCTTTCTTAACTCAGTTCATGTGTAGCCATGTTTACAGGATCTTCATAAGTGATATCTTATGATAAGTTTCTTTTTTCTGTGTGACTTATTTCACTTAGAATCATCGTACTTGAATCCACTCACTTTGCTGCTCCTGGTCTTATGACATTGATTTCATGGATGAGGGATATTCCATCGTACATAAGTACCACAATTTTTTGAACCAATTTTATATTTCCTGGGATATTTAAGGTGTACCCAAGTTGACGTTCTTGTAAGCAGTGCAGCCCTAAATTTGTGGGTGGCTCTTTCTTATGTATTTCCAGTTTCCCAAGGTATATTCCCTAGACTGGAAGTGCCCTTGGCTCTGTAGCTCTGTTGTTTACTTGTTTTAGGGAACGCAATGCACACCTCCTGTGAGGCAGTTGGCAATTTACATCCCGCCCATCAGCATAACAAGGCTCCCTGTTCTCCAGGGCCTGTCTTGCCTTTCTGGTGTTTACACATTTTGTGCATGTCCCTTTTGACCGGTGGGAAGTGACACTTCTTTGTAGTGCAGATTTGCATTGCCCGCTTGCTTGCTTGGCCAAAAAGGGCGTATGCGTTTTCTCCTGAATATATTCAGGAGAAATCGCATACGCCCTTTTTGGCCAAGTGCGTCATTGTCGAAGTTGTGCCCCTCTTCCTGTGCATTAAAGGCGATTCCAACGTACCTCATGAAATCTGTTTCCTGCTATTCTGCCTCGCTTTCAAGTCTGCCTCGTTGCCTTCCCACAACAGATTTTTGGACGATAGTTGTCCTTTATTACTCTGCCAGTTTGTGAATTGCTGTGCCCCTGAGCTCCATTTTTCAACTCGTTTTTTGTGAGCTGAATGCAAGTCCAAAATGTTTGTTCAGGACCTCTCCTGGTTCCCGGTGGGTGGCTGAGACTTTGGTTAATTCTTCTTCCTGCCGGGAAATTAGAGTGACATGTGCCCGTCCAAATGCCTAACAGCTAGCTCTCATTGGTTCTCCCTCTTCCCTTCCATCCTCTGCCAAATTGGCAACCTGTGCGAACCAGTAGCTTAAAGGGGCTCTCTCTCCAACTTGGGAGATTGATAGCAAAGCAGTTGGAAAGTCAAACCGGAGCACCAGGAGAGAGACTATTCGTTGAGTTTTAGAAAACTTTTGTATTCACAGTGTGTCCATTCTCTAGGTTTCCCGTACATGTTATAGCTGTAGTAATATTCCCTTCAACCTGGAGAGTTGGGACCCATGGAATGGGGGCCATCCATTTTTGCTTTAAAGGGTCTGCATTTGCTCACCCAATCTCACCAATCCTCTCAGTCCCAAGTGTCCAGCCTTATGCCACATCCAGCTATCATTGTAGATTGGGTCATTCCAGGTTTCATCAGAGACCCTGAATGTATTGTAAAGAATTTCCCGGTTTTTTTGATTTGTTTTTGAAATTCCTTATTATACTTGGTTTGAGCTGATTCTCGCTGCCATGTTTATGCCAGTCTAGACACACTTGATTCCCTTACGGAGACATATCAATACATAGGTTTTAAGATTCTTACTAGTCAGATCTATTCCTCTGCGGGAAATATGGGGTTTTGAGTCCCTTTCACTGAGGAAGGTGTAGGTCTTGTCTATTCCAAAGTTGGTTTTAGAAACGGTACCCGGGCTTATATCAAACTCTGGATTTATGCATCACCCCACCTCTCCTTCTCCATTAAGCAGGCATAACAGTGTTTTCTAAATGTGAGACTCTGTTCTCTTTCTTAACTCAGTTAATGTGTAGCCATGTTTACAGGATCTTCATAAGTGATATCTTATGATAAGTTTCTTTTTTCTGTGTGACTTATTTCACTTAGAATCATCGTACCTGAATCTACTCACTTTGCTGCTCCTGGTCTTATGACATTGATTTCATGGCTGAGGGATATTCCGTCATACATAAGTACCACAATTTTTGAACCATTTTTATATTTCCTGGGATATTCAAGGTGTACCCAAGTTGAGGTTCTTGTAAGCAGTGCAGCCCTAAATTTGGGGGTGGCTCTGTCTTATTGATTTCCAGTTTTCCCAAGGTATATTCCCTAGACTCTAAGTGCCCTTGGTTCTGTAGCTCTGTTGTTTACTTGTTTTAGGGAACACAATGCACTCCTCCAGTGAGGAAGTTGGCAATTTACATCCCGCCCATCAGCATAACAAGGCTCCCTGTTCTCCAGGGCCTGTCTTGCCATTCTGGTTTTTAAACATTTTGTGGATGTCCCGTTTGACCGGTGGGAAGTGATACTTCTTTGTAGTGCAGATATTCATTGCTCGCTTGCTTGCTTGGCCAAAAAGGGCGTATGCGTTTTCTCCTGAATATATTCAGGAGAAAACGCATACGCCCTTTTTGGCCAAGTGCGTCATTGTCGAAGTTGTGCCCCTCTTCCTGTGCTTTAAAGGCGATTCCAACCTACCTCTTGAAATCTGTTTCCTGCTATTCTGCCTCGCTTTCATGTCCGCCTCGTTGCCTTCCCTCAACAGATTTTTGGACGATAGTTGTCCTTTATTACTCTGCCAGTTTGTGAATTGCTGTACCCCTGAGCTCTATTTTTCAACTCGTTTTTTGTGAGCTGAACGCAAGTCCAATATTTTGGTTCAGGACCTATACTGGTTCCTGGTGGGTGGCTGAGATTTTGGTTAATTCTTCTTCCTGCCGGGAAATTAGAGTGAAATGTGCCCGTCCAAATGCCTAACAGCTAGCTCTCATAGGTTCTCCCTCTTCCCTTCCGTCCTCTGCCATATTGGCAACCTGTGCGAACCAGGAGCTTAAAGGGGCTGTCTCTCCAAGTTGGGAGATTGATAGTAAAGCAGTTGGAAAGTCAAACCGGAGCACCAGGAGAGGGACTATTCGTTGAGTTTTAGAAATCTTTTGAATTCACAGTGTGTCCATTCTCTAGGTTTCCCATACATGTTATAGCTGTAGTAATATTCCCTTCAAGCTGGAGATTTGGGACCCATGGAATGGGGGCCATGCATTATTGCTTTAAAGGATCTGCGTTTGCTCACTCAATCTTACCAATCCTCTCAGTCCCAAGTGTCCAGCCTTATGCCACATCCAGCTGTCATTGTAGATAGGGTCATTCCAGGTTTCATCAGAGACCCTGAAGGAATTGTAAAGAATTTCCCTGTATTTTGGTTTTGTTTTTGAAATTCCTTTTTATAGTGGGTTTGAGCTGATTCTCCCTGCCATGTTTATGCCAGTCTAGACACACTTGATTCCCTTACGTAGACATATCAATACATAGGTTTTAAGATTCTTACTAGTCAGATCTATTCCTCTGCGGGAAATATGGGGTTTTGAGTCCCTTTCACTGAGGAAGGTGTAGGTCTTGTGTATTCCAAAGTTGATTTTAGAAACGATACCCGTGCTTATATCAAACTCTGGTTTTATGCATCACCCCACCTCTCCTTCCCCCTTAAGCAGGCATAACAGTGTTTTCTAAATGTGAGACTCTGTTCTCTTTCTTAACTCAGTTCATGTGTAGCCATGTTTACAGGATCTTCATAAGTGATATCTTATGATAAGTTTCTTTTTTCTGTGTGACTTATTTCACTTAGAATCATCGTACTTGAATCCACTCACTTTGCTGCTCCTGGTCTTATGACATTGATTTCATGGATGAGGGATATTCCATCGTACATAAGTACCACAATTTTTTGAACCATTTTTATATTTCCTGGGATATTTAAGGTGTACCCAAGTTGACGTTCTTGTAAGCAGTGCAGCCCTAAATTTGTGGGTGGCTCTTTCTTATTGATTTCCAGTTTCCCAAGGTATATTCCCTAGACTGGAAGTGCCCTTGGCTCTGTAGCTCTGTTGTTTACTTGTTTTAGGGAACGCAATGCACACCTCCTGTGAGGCAGTTGGCAATTAACATCCCGCCCATCAGCATAACAAGGCTCCCTGTTCTCCAGGGCCTGTCTTGCCTTTCTGGTGTTTACACATTTTGTGCATGTCCCTTTTGACCGGTGGGAAGTGACACTTCTTTGTAGTGCAGATTTGCATTGCCCGCTTGCTTGCTTGGCCAAAAAGGGCGTATGCGTTTTCTCCTGAATATATTCAGGAGAAATCGCATACGCCCTTTTTGGCCAAGTGCGTCATTGTCGAAGTTGTGCCCCTCTTCCTGTGCATTAAAGGCGATTCCAACGTACCTCTTGAAATCTGTTTCCTGCTATTCTGCCTCGCTTTCAAGTCTGCCTCGTTGCCTTCCCACAACAGATTTTTGGACGATAGTTGTCCTTTATTACTCTGCCAGTTTGTGAATTGCTGTGCCCCTGAGCTCCATTATTCAACTCGTTTTTTTGTGAGCTGAATGCAAGTCCAAAATGTTTGTTCAGTACCTCTCCTGGTTCCCGGTGGGTGGCTGAGACTTTGGTTAATTCTTCTTCCTGCCGGGAAATTAGAGTGACATGTGCCCGTCCAAATGCCTAACAGCTAGCTCTCATTGGTTCTCCCTCTTCCCTTCCATCCTCTGCCAAATTGGCAACCTGTGCGAACCAGTAGCTTAAAGGGGCTGTCTCTCCAACTTGGGAGATTGATAGCAAAGCAGTTGGAAAGTCAAACCGGAGCACCAGGAGAGAGACTATTCGTTGAGTTTTAGAAAACTTTTGTATTCACAGTGTGTCCATTCTCTAGGTTTCCCGTACATGTTATAGCTGTAGTAATATTCCCTTCAACCTGGAGAGTTGGGACCCATGGAATGGGGGCCATCCATTTTTGCTTTAAAGGGTCTGCATTTGCTCACCCAATCTCACCAATCCTCTCAGTCCCAAGTGTCCAGCCTTATGCCACATCCAGCTATCATTGTAGATTGGGTAATTCCAGGTTTCATCAGAGACCCTGAAGGTATTGTAAAGAATTTCCCGGTTTTTTTGATTTGTTTTTGAAATTCCTTTTTATACTTGGTTTGAGCTGATTCTCGCTGCCATGTTTATGCCAGTCTAGACACACTTGATTCCGTTACGGAGACATATCAATACATAGGTTTTAAGATTCTTACTAGTCAGATCTATTCCTCTGCGGGAAATATGGGGTTTTCAGTCCCTTTCACTGAGGAAGGTGTAGCTCTTGTCTATTCCAAAGTTGGTTTTAGAAACGGTACCCGGGCTTATATCAAACTCTGGTTTTATGCATCACCCCACCTCTCCTTCTCCATTAAGCAGGCATAACAGTGTTTTCTAAATGTGAGACTCTGTTCTCTTTCTTAACTCAGTTCATGTGTAGCCATGTTTACAGGATCTTCATAAGTGATATCTTATGATAAGTTTCTTTTTTCTGTGTGACTTATTTCACTTAGAATCATCGTACTTGAATCCACTCACTTTGCTGCTCCTGGTCTTATGACATTGATTTCATGGATGAGGGATATTCCATCGTACATAAGTACCACAATTTTTTGAACCAATTTTATATTTCCTGGGATATTTAAGGTGTACCCAAGTTGACGTTCTTGTAAGCAGTGCAGCCCTAAATTTGTGGGTGGCTCTTTCTTATTGATTTCCAGTTTCCCAAGGTATATTCCCTAGACTGGAAGTGCCCTTCGCTCTGTAGCTCTGTTGTTTATTTGTTTTAGGGAACGCAATGCACACCTCCTGTGAGGCAGTTGGCAATTTACATCCCGCCCATCAGCATAACAAGGCTCCCTGTTCTCCAGGGCCTGTCTTGCCTTTCTGGTGTTTACACATTTTGTGCATGTCCCTTTTGACCGGTGGGAAGTGACACTTCTTTGTAGTGCAGATTTGCATTGCCCGCTTGCTTGCTTGGCCAAAAAGGGCGTATGCGTTTTCTCCTGAATATATTCAGGAGAAATCGCATACGCCCTTTTTGGCCAAGTGCGTCATTGTCGAAGTTGTGCCCCTCTTCCTGTGCATTAAAGGCGATTCCAACGTTCCTCTTGAAATCTGTTTCCTGCTATTCTGCCTCGCTTTCAAGTCTGCCTCGTTGCCTTCCCACAACAGATTTTTGGACGATAGTTGTCCTTTATTACTCTGCCAGTTTGTGAATTGCTGTGCCCCTGAGCTCCATTTTTCAACTCGTTTTTTGTGAGCTGAATGCAAGTCCAAAATGTTTGTTCAGGACCTCTCCTGGTTCCCGGTGGGTGGCTGAGACTTTGGTTAATTCTTCTTCCTGCCGGGAAATTAGAGTGACATGTGCCCGTCCAAATGCCTAACAGCTAGCTCTCATTGGTTCTCCCTCTTCCCTTCCATCCTCTGCCAAATTGGCAACCTGTGCGAACCAGTAGCTTAAAGGGGCTCTCTCTGCAACTTGGGAGATTGATAGCAAAGCAGTTGGAAAGTCAAACCGGAGCACCAGGAGAGAGACTATTCGTTGAGTTTTAGAAAACTTTTGTATTCACAGTGTGTCCATTCTCTAGGTTTCCCGTACATGTTATAGCTGTAGTAATATTCCCTTCAACCTGGAGAGTTGGGACCCATGGAATGGGGGCCATCCATTTTTGCTTTAAAGGGTCTGCATTTGCTCACCCAATCTCACCAATCCTCTCAGTCCCAAGTGTCCAGCCTTATGCCACATCCAGCTATCATTGTAGATTGGGTCATTCCAGGTTTCATCAGAGACCCTGAATGTATTGTAAAGAATTTCCCGGTTTTTTTGATTTGTTTTTGAAATTCCTTTTTATACTTGGTTTGAGCTGATTCTCGCTGCCATGTTTATGCCAGTCTAGACACACTTGATTCCCTTACGGAGACATATCAATACATAGGTTTTAAGATTCTTACTAGTCAGATCTATTCCTCTGCGGGAAATATGGGGTTTTGAGTCCCTTTCACTGAGGAAGGTGTAGGTCTTGTCTATTCCAAAGTTGGTTTTAGAAACGGTACCCGGGCTTATATCAAACTCTGGTTTTATGCATCACCCCACCTCTCCTTCTCCATTAAGCAGGCATAACAGTGTTTTCTAAATGTGAGACTCTGTTCTCTTTCTTAACTCAGTTAATGTGTAGCCATGTTTACAGGATCTTCATAAGTGATATCTTATGATAAGTTTCTTTTTTCTGTGTGACTTATTTCACTTAGAATCATCGTACCTGAATCTACTCACTTTGCTGCTCCTGGTCTTATGACATTGATTTCATGGCTGAGGGATATTCCATCATACATAAGTACCACAATTTTTGAACCATTTTTATATTTCCTGGGATATTCAAGGTGTACCCAAGTTGAGGTTCTTGTAAGCAGTGCAGCCCTAAATTTGGGGGTGGCTCTGTCTTATTGATTTCCAGTTTTCCCAAGGTATATTCCCTAGACTGTAAGTGCCCTTGGTTCTGTAGCTCTGTTGTTTACTTGTTTTAGGGAACACAATGCAATCCTCCAGTGAGGAAGTTGGCAATTTACATCCCACCCATCAGCATAACAAGGCTCCCTGTTCTCCAGGGCCTGTCTTGCCTTTCTGCTGTTTACACATTTTGTGCATGTCCCTTTTGACCGGTGGGAAGTGACACTTCTTTGTAGTGCAGATTTGCATTGCCCGCTTGCTTGCTTGGCCAAAAAGGGCGTATGCGTTTTCTCCTGAATATATTCAGGAGAAATCGCATACGCCCTTTTTGGCCAAGTGCGTCATTGTCGAAGTTGTGCCCCTCTTCCTGTGCATTAAAGGCGATTCCAACGTACCTCTTGAAATCTGTTTCCTGCTATTCTGCCTCGCTTTCAAGTCTGCCTCGTTGCCTTCCCACAACAGATTTTTGGACGATAGTTGTCCTTTATTACTCTGCCAGTTTGTGAATTGCTGTGCCCCTGAGCTCCATTATTCAACTCGTTTTTTTGTGAGCTGAATGCAAGTCCAAAATGTTTGTTCAGTACCTCTCCTGGTTCCCGGTGGGTGGCTGAGACTTTGGTTAATTCTTCTTCCTGCCGGGAAATTAGAGTGACATGTGCCCGTCCAAATGCCTAACAGCTAGCTCTCATTGGTTCTCCCTCTTCCCTTCCATCCTCTGCCAAATTGGCAACCTGTGCGAACCAGTAGCTTAAAGGGGCTGTCTCTCCAACTTGGGAGATTGATAGCAAAGCAGTTGGAAAGTCAAACCGGAGCACCAGGAGAGAGACTATTCGTTGAGTTTTAGAAAACTTTTGTATTCACAGTGTGTCCATTCTCTAGGTTTCCCGTACATGTTATAGCTGTAGTAATATTCCCTTCAACCTGGAGAGTTGGGACCCATGGAATGGGGGCCATCCATTTTTGCTTTAAAGGGTCTGCATTTGCTCACCCAATCTCACCAATCCTCTCAGTCCCAAGTGTCCAGCCTTATGCCACATCCAGCTATCATTGTAGATTGGGTAATTCCAGGTTTCATCAGAGACCCTGAAGGTATTGTAAAGAATTTCCCGGTTTTTTTGATTTGTTTTTGAAATTCCTTTTTATACTTGGTTTGAGCTGATTCTCGCTGCCATGTTTATGCCAGTCTAGACACACTTGATTCCGTTACGGAGACATATCAATACATAGGTTTTAAGATTCTTACTAGTCAGATCTATTCCTCTGCGGGAAATATGGGGTTTTCAGTCCCTTTCACTGAGGAAGGTGTAGCTCTTGTCTATTCCAAAGTTGGTTTTAGAAACGGTACCCGGGCTTATATCAAACTCTGGTTTTATGCATCACCCCACCTCTCCTTCTCCATTAAGCAGGCATAACAGTGTTTTCTAAATGTGAGACTCTGTTCTCTTTCTTAACTCAGTTCATGTGTAGCCATGTTTACAGGATCTTCATAAGTGATATCTTATGATAAGTTTCTTTTTTCTGTGTGACTTATTTCACTTAGAATCATCGTACTTGAATCCACTCACTTTGCTGCTCCTGGTCTTATGACATTGATTTCATGGATGAGGGATATTCCATCGTACATAAGTACCACAATTTTTTGAACCAATTTTATATTTCCTGGGATATTTAAGGTGTACCCAAGTTGACGTTCTTGTAAGCAGTGCAGCCCTAAATTTGTGGGTGGCTCTTTCTTATTGATTTCCAGTTTCCCAAGGTATATTCCCTAGACTGGAAGTGCCCTTCGCTCTGTAGCTCTGTTGTTTACTTGTTTTAGGGAACGCAATGCACACCTCCTGTGAGGCAGTTGGCAATTTACATCCCGCCCATCAGCATAACAAGGCTCCCTGTTCTCCAGGGCCTGTCTTGCCTTTCTGGTGTTTACACATTTTGTGCATGTCCCTTTTGACCGGTGGGAAGTGACACTTCTTTGTAGTGCAGATTTGCATTGCCCGCTTGCTTGCTTGGCCAAAAAGGACGTATGCGTTTTCTCCTGAATATATTCAGGAGAAATCGCATACGCCCTTTTTGGCCAAGTGCGTCATTGTCGAAGTTGTGCCCCTCTTCCTGTGCATTAAAGGCGATTCCAACGTTCCTCTTGAAATCTGTTTCCTGCTATTCTGCCTCGCTTTCAAGTCTGCCTCGTTGCCTTCCCACAACAGATTTTTGGACGATAGTTGTCCTTTATTACTCTGCCAGTTTGTGAATTGCTGTGCCCCTGAGCTCCATTTTTCAACTCGTTTTTTGTGAGCTGAATGCAAGTCCAAAATGTTTGTTCAGGACCTCTCCTGGTTCCCGGTGGGTGGCTGAGACTTTGGTTAATTCTTCTTCCTGCCGGGAAATTAGAGTGACATGTGCCCGTCCAAATGCCTAACAGCTAGCTCTCATTGGTTCTCCCTCTTCCCTTCCATCCTCTGCCAAATTGGCAACCTGTGCGAACCAGTAGCTTAAAGGGGCTCTCTCTGCAACTTGGGAGATTGATAGCAAAGCAGTTGGAAAGTCAAACCGGAGCACCAGGAGAGAGACTATTCGTTGAGTTTTAGAAAACTTTTGTATTCACATTGTGTCCATTCTCTAGGTTTCCCGTACATGTTATAGCTGTAGTAATATTCCCTTCAACCTGGAGAGTTGGGACCCATGGAATGGGGGCCATCCATTTTTGCTTTAAAGGGTCTGCATTTGCTCACCCAATCTCACCAATCCTCTCAGTCCCAAGTGTCCAGCCTTATGCCACATCCAGCTATCATTGTAGATTGGGTCATTCCAGGTTTCATCAGAGACCCTGAATGTATTGTAAAGAATTTCCCGGTTTTTTTGATTTGTTTTTGAAATTCCTTTTTATACTTGGTTTGAGCTGATTCTCGCTGCCATGTTTATGCCAGTCTAGACACACTTGATTCCCTTACGG
Organism: Mesoplodon bidens; assembly: GCF_964165515.1. Taxonomy (NCBI): domain Eukaryota; kingdom Metazoa; phylum Chordata; class Mammalia; order Artiodactyla; family Ziphiidae; genus Mesoplodon; species Mesoplodon bidens. The sequence goes on from NW_027671422.1 coordinate 4,709,962, forward strand.
AGACATATCAATACATAGGTTTTAAGATTCTTACTAGTCAGATCTATTCCTCTGCGGGAAATATGGGGTTTGGAGTCCCTTTCACTGAGGAAGGTGTAGGTCTTGTCTATTCCAAAGTTGGTTTTAGAAACGGTACCCGGGCTTATATCAAACTCTGGTTTTATGCATCACCCCACCTCTCCTTCTCCATTAAGCAGGCATAACAGTGTTTTCTAAATGTGAGACTCTGTTCTCTTTCTTAACTCAGTTAATGTGTAGCCATGTTTACAGGATCTTCATAAGTGATATCTTATGATAAGTTTCTTTTTTCTGTGTGACTTATTTCACTTAGAATCATCGTACCTGAATCTACTCACTTTGCTGCTCCTGGTCTTATGACATTGATTTCATGGCTGAGGGATATTCCATCATACATAAGTACCACAATTTTTGAACCATTTTTATATTTCCTGGGATATTCAAGGTGTACCCAAGTTGAGGTTCTTGTAAGCAGTGCAGCCCTAAATTTGGGGGTGGCTCTGTCTTATTGATTTCCAGTTTTCCCAAGGTATATTCCCTAGACTGTAAGTGCCCTTGGTTCTGTAGCTCTGTTGTTTACTTGTTTTAGGGAACACAATGCAATCCTCCAGTGAGGAAGTTGGCAATTTACATCCCACCCATCAGCATAACAAGGCTCCCTGTTCTCCAGGGCCTGTCTTGCCATTCTGGTTTTTAAACATTTTGTGGATGTCCCGTTTGACCGGTGGGAAGTGATACTTCTTTGTAGTGCAGATATTCATTGCTCGCTTGATTGCTTGGCTAAAAAGGGCGTATGCGTTTTCTCCTGAATATATTCAGGAGAAAACGCATACGCCCTTTTTGGCCAAGTGCGTCATTGTCGAAGTTGTGCCCCTCTTCCTGTGCTTTAAAGGCGATTCCAACGTACCTCTTGAAATCTGGTTCCTGCTATTCTGCCTCGCTTTCATGTCCGCCTCGTTGCCTTCCCTCAACAGATTTTTGGACGATAGTTGTCCTTTATTACTCTGCCAGTTTGTGAATTGCTGTACCCCTGAGCTCTATTTTTCAACTCGTTTTTTGTGAGCTGAACGCAAGTCCAATATTTTGGTTCAGGACCTATACTGGTCCCTGGTGGGTGGCTGAGATTTTGGTTAATTCTTCTTCCTGCTGGGAAATTAGAGTGACATGTGCCCGTCCAAATGCCTAACAGCTAGCTCTCATAGGTTCTCCCTCTTCCCTTCCGTCCTCTGCCATATTGGCAACCTGTGCGAACCAGGAGCTTAAAGGGGCTGTCTCTCCAAGTTGGGAGATTGATAGTAAAGCAGTTGGAAAGTCAAACCGGAGCACCAGGAGAGGGACTATTCGTTGAGTTTTAGAAATCTTTTGAATTCACAGTGTGTCCATTCTCTAGGTTTCCCATACATGTTATAGCTGTAGTAATATTCCCTTCAAGCTGGAGATTTGGGACCCATGGAATGGGGGCCATGCATTATTGCTTTAAAGGATCTGCATTTGCTCACTCAATCTTACCAATCCTCTCAGTCCCAAGTGTACAGCCTTATGCCACATCCAGCTGTCATTGTAGATAGGGTCATTCCAGGTTTCATCAGAGACCCTGAAGGAATTGTAAAGAATTTCCCTGTATTTTGGTTTTGTTTTTGAAATTCCTTTTTATAGTGGGTTTGAGCTGATTCTCCCTGCCATGTTTATGCCAGTCTAGACACACTTGATTCCCTTACGTAGACATATCAATACATAGGTTTTAAGATTCTTACTAGTCAGATCTATTCCTCTGCGGGAAATATGGGGTTTTGAGTCCCTTTCACTGAGGAAGGTGTAGGTCTTGTGTATTCCAAAGTTGATTTTAGAAACGATACCCGTGCTTATATCAAACTCTGGTTTTATGCATCACCCCACCTCTCCTTCCCCCTTAAGCAGGCATAACAGTGTTTTCTAAATGTGAGACTCTGTTCTCTTTCTTAACTCAGTTCATGTGTAGCCATGTTTACAGGATCTTCATAAGTGATATCTTATGATAAGTTTCTTTTTTCTGTGTGACTTATTTCACTTAGAATCATCGTACTTGAATCCACTCACTTTGCTGCTCCTGGTCTTATGACATTGATTTCATGGATGAGGGATATTCCATCGTACATAAGTACCACAATTTTTTGAACCATTTTTATATTTCCTGGGATATTTAAGGTGTACCCAAGTTGACGTTCTTGTAAGCAGTGCAGCCCTAAATTTGTGGGTGGCTCTTTCTTATTGATTTCCAGTTTCCCAAGGTATATTCCCTAGACTGGAAGTGCCCTTGGCTCTGTAGCTCTGTTGTTTACTTGTTTTAGGGAACGCAATGCACACCTCCTGTGAGGCAGTTGGCAATTAACATCCCGCCCATCAGCATAACAAGGCTCCCTGTTCTCCAGGGCCTGTCTTGCCTTTCTGGTGTTTACACATTTTGTGCATGTCCCTTTTGACCGGTGGGAAGTGACACTTCTTTGTAGTGCAGATTTGCATTGCCCGCTTGCTTGCTTGGCCAAAAAGGGCGTATGCGTTTTCTCCTGAATATATTCAGGAGAAATCGCATACGCCCTTTTTGGCCAAGTGCGTCATTGTCGAAGTTGTGCCCCTCTTCCTGTGCATTAAAGGCGATTCCAACGTTCCTCTTGAAATCTGTTTCCTGCTATTCTGCCTCGCTTTCAAGTCTGCCTCGTTGCCTTCCCACAACAGATTTTTGGACGATAGTTGTCCTTTATTACTCTGCCAGTTTGTGAATTGCTGTGCCCCTGAGCTCCATTTTTCAACTCGTTTTTTGTGAGCTGAATGCAAGTCCAAAATGTTTGTTCAGGACCTCTCCTGGTTCCCGGTGGGTGGCTGAGACTTTGGTTAATTCTTCTTCCTGCCGGGAAATTAGAGTGACATGTGCCCGTCCAAATGCCTAACAGCTAGCTCTCATTGGTTCTCCCTCTTCCCTTCCATCCTCTGCCAAATTGGCAACCTGTGCGAACCAGTAGCTTAAAGGGGCTCTCTCTGCAACTTGGGAGATTGATAGCAAAGCAGTTGGAAAGTCAAACCGGAGCACCAGGAGAGAGACTATTCGTTGAGTTTTAGAAAACTTTTGTATTCACAGTGTGTCCATTCTCTAGGTTTCCCGTACATGTTATAGCTGTAGTAATATTCCCTTCAACCTGGAGAGTTGGGACCCATGGAATGGGGGCCATCCATTTTTGCTTTAAAGGGTCTGCATTTGCTCACCCAATCTCACCAATCCTCTCAGTCCCAAGTGTCCAGCCTTATGCCACATCCAGCTATCATTGTAGATTGGGTCATTCCAGGTTTCATCAGAGACCCTGAATGTATTGTAAAGAATTTCCCGGTTTTTTTGATTTGTTTTTGAAATTCCTTTTTATACTTGGTTTGAGCTGATTCTCGCTGCCATGTTTATGCCAGTCTAGACACACTTGATTCCCTTACGGAGACATATCAATACATAGGTTTTAAGATTCTTACTAGTCAGATCTATTCCTCTGCGGGAAATATGGGGTTTTGAGTCCCTTTCACTGAGGAAGGTGTAGGTCTTGTCTATTCCAAAGTTGGTTTTAGAAACGGTACCCGGGCTTATATCAAACTCTGGTTTTATGCATCACCCCACCTCTCCTTCTCCATTAAGCAGGCATAACAGTGTTTTCTAAATGTGAGACTCTGTTCTCTTTCTTAACTCAGTTAATGTGTAGCCATGTTTACAGGATCTTCATAAGTGATATCTTATGATAAGTTTCTTTTTTCTGTGTGACTTATTTCACTTAGAATCATCGTACCTGAATCTACTCACTTTGCTGCTCCTGGTCTTATGACATTGATTTCATGGCTGAGGGATATTCCATCATACATAAGTACCACAATTTTTGAACCATTTTTATATTTCCTGGGATATTCAAGGTGTACCCAAGTTGAGGTTCTTGTAAGCAGTGCAGCCCTAAATTTGGGGGTGGCTCTGTCTTATTGATTTCCAGTTTTCCCAAGGTATATTCCCTAGACTGTAAGTGCCCTTGGTTCTGTAGCTCTGTTGTTTACTTGTTTTAGGGAACACAATGCAATCCTCCAGTGAGGAAGTTGGCAATTTACATCCCACCCATCAGCATAACAAGGCTCCCTGTTCTCCAGGGCCTGTCTTGCCTTTCTGGTGTTTACACATTTTGTGCATGTCCCTTTTGACCGGTGGGAAGTGACACTTCTTTGTAGTGCAGATTTGCATTGCCCGCTTGCTTGCTTGGCCAAAAAGGGCGTATGCGTTTTCTCCTGAATATATTCAGGAGAAATCGCATACGCCCTTTTTGGCCAAGTGCGTCATTGTCGAAGTTGTGCCCCTCTTCCTGTGCATTAAAGGCGATTCCAACGTACCTCTTGAAATCTGTTTCCTGCTATTCTGCCTCGCTTTCAAGTCTGCCTCGTTGCCTTCCCACAACAGATTTTTGGACGATAGTTGTCCTTTATTACTCTGCCAGTTTGTGAATTGCTGTGCCCCTGAGCTCCATTATTCAACTCGTTTTTTTGTGAGCTGAATGCAAGTCCAAAATGTTTGTTCAGTACCTCTCCTGGTTCCCGGTGGGTGGCTGAGACTTTGGTTAATTCTTCTTCCTGCCGGGAAATTAGAGTGACATGTGCCCGTCCAAATGCCTAACAGCTAGCTCTCATTGGTTCTCCCTCTTCCCTTCCATCCTCTGCCAAATTGGCAACCTGTGCGAACCAGTAGCTTAAAGGGGCTGTCTCTCCAACTTGGGAGATTGATAGCAAAGCAGTTGGAAAGTCAAACCGGAGCACCAGGAGAGAGACTATTCGTTGAGTTTTAGAAAACTTTTGTATTCACAGTGTGTCCATTCTCTAGGTTTCCCGTACATGTTATAGCTGTAGTAATATTCCCTTCAACCTGGAGAGTTGGGACCCATGGAATGGGGGCCATCCATTTTTGCTTTAAAGGGTCTGCATTTGCTCACCCAATCTCACCAATCCTCTCAGTCCCAAGTGTCCAGCCTTATGCCACATCCAGCTATCATTGTAGATTGGGTAATTCCAGGTTTCATCAGAGACCCTGAAGGTATTGTAAAGAATTTCCCGGTTTTTTTGATTTGTTTTTGAAATTCCTTTTTATACTTGGTTTGAGCTGATTCTCGCTGCCATGTTTATGCCAGTCTAGACACACTTGATTCCGTTACGGAGACATATCAATACATAGGTTTTAAGATTCTTACTAGTCAGATCTATTCCTCTGCGGGAAATATGGGGTTTTCAGTCCCTTTCACTGAGGAAGGTGTAGCTCTTGTCTATTCCAAAGTTGGTTTTAGAAACGGTACCCGGGCTTATATCAAACTCTGGTTTTATGCATCACCCCACCTCTCCTTCTCCATTAAGCAGGCATAACAGTGTTTTCTAAATGTGAGACTCTGTTCTCTTTCTTAACTCAGTTCATGTGTAGCCATGTTTACAGGATCTTCATAAGTGATATCTTATGATAAGTTTCTTTTTTCTGTGTGACTTATTTCACTTAGAATCATCGTACTTGAATCCACTCACTTTGCTGCTCCTGGTCTTATGACATTGATTTCATGGATGAGGGATATTCCATCGTACATAAGTACCACAATTTTTTGAACCAATTTTATATTTCCTGGGATATTTAAGGTGTACCCAAGTTGACGTTCTTGTAAGCAGTGCAGCCCTAAATTTGTGGGTGGCTCTTTCTTATTGATTTCCAGTTTCCCAAGGTATATTCCCTAGACTGGAAGTGCCCTTCGCTCTGTAGCTCTGTTGTTTACTTGTTTTAGGGAACGCAATGCACACCTCCTGTGAGGCAGTTGGCAATTTACATCCCGCCCATCAGCATAACAAGGCTCCCTGTTCTCCAGGGCCTGTCTTGCCTTTCTGGTGTTTACACATTTTGTGCATGTCCCTTTTGACCGGTGGGAAGTGACACTTCTTTGTAGTGCAGATTTGCATTGCCCGCTTGCTTGCTTGGCCAAAAAGGACGTATGCGTTTTCTCCTGAATATATTCAGGAGAAATCGCATACGCCCTTTTTGGCCAAGTGCGTCATTGTCGAAGTTGTGCCCCTCTTCCTGTGCATTAAAGGCGATTCCAACGTTCCTCTTGAAATCTGTTTCCTGCTATTCTGCCTCGCTTTCAAGTCTGCCTCGTTGCCTTCCCACAACAGATTTTTGGACGATAGTTGTCCTTTATTACTCTGCCAGTTTGTGAATTGCTGTGCCCCTGAGCTCCATTTTTCAACTCGTTTTTTGTGAGCTGAATGCAAGTCCAAAATGTTTGTTCAGGACCTCTCCTGGTTCCCGGTGGGTGGCTGAGACTTTGGTTAATTCTTCTTCCTGCCGGGAAATTAGAGTGACATGTGCCCGTCCAAATGCCTAACAGCTAGCTCTCATTGGTTCTCCCTCTTCCCTTCCATCCTCTGCCAAATTGGCAACCTGTGCGAACCAGTAGCTTAAAGGGGCTCTCTCTGCAACTTGGGAGATTGATAGCAAAGCAGTTGGAAAGTCAAACCGGAGCACCAGGAGAGAGACTATTCGTTGAGTTTTAGAAAACTTTTGTATTCACATTGTGTCCATTCTCTAGGTTTCCCGTACATGTTATAGCTGTAGTAATATTCCCTTCAACCTGGAGAGTTGGGACCCATGGAATGGGGGCCATCCATTTTTGCTTTAAAGGGTCTGCATTTGCTCACCCAATCTCACCAATCCTCTCAGTCCCAAGTGTCCAGCCTTATGCCACATCCAGCTATCATTGTAGATTGGGTCATTCCAGGTTTCATCAGAGACCCTGAATGTATTGTAAAGAATTTCCCGGTTTTTTTGATTTGTTTTTGAAATTCCTTTTTATACTTGGTTTGAGCTGATTCTCGCTGCCATGTTTATGCCAGTCTAGACACACTTGATTCCCTTACGGAGACATATCAATACATAGGTTTTAAGATTCTTACTAGTCAGATCTATTCCTCTGCGGGAAATATGGGGTTTGGAGTCCCTTTCACTGAGGAAGGTGTAGGTCTTGTCTATTCCAAAGTTGGTTTTAGAAACGGTACCCGGGCTTATATCAAACTCTGGTTTTATGCATCACCCCACCTCTCCTTCTCCATTAAGCAGGCATAACAGTGTTTTCTAAATGTGAGACTCTGTTCTCTTTCTTAACTCAGTTAATGTGTAGCCATGTTTACAGGATCTTCATAAGTGATATCTTATGATAAGTTTCTTTTTTCTGTGTGACTTATTTCACTTAGAATCATCGTACCTGAATCTACTCACTTTGCTGCTCCTGGTCTTATGACATTGATTTCATGGCTGAGGGATATTCCATCATACATAAGTACCACAATTTTTGAACCATTTTTATATTTCCTGGGATATTCAAGGTGTACCCAAGTTGAGGTTCTTGTAAGCAGTGCAGCCCTAAATTTGGGGGTGGCTCTGTCTTATTGATTTCCAGTTTTCCCAAGGTATATTCCCTAGACTGTAAGTGCCCTTGGTTCTGTAGCTCTGTTGTTTACTTGTTTTAGGGAACACAATGCAATCCTCCAGTGAGGAAGTTGGCAATTTACATCCCACCCATCAGCATAACAAGGCTCCCTGTTCTCCAGGGCCTGTCTTGCCATTCTGGTTTTTAAACATTTTGTGGATGTCCCGTTTGACCGGTGGGAAGTGATACTTCTTTGTAGTGCAGATATTCATTGCTCGCTTGATTGCTTGGCTAAAAAGGGCGTATGCGTTTTCTCCTGAATATATTCAGGAGAAAACGCATACGCCCTTTTTGGCCAAGTGCGTCATTGTCGAAGTTGTGCCCCTCTTCCTGTGCTTTAAAGGCGATTCCAACGTACCTCTTGAAATCTGGTTCCTGCTATTCTGCCTCGCTTTCATGTCCGCCTCGTTGCCTTCCCTCAACAGATTTTTGGACGATAGTTGTCCTTTATTACTCTGCCAGTTTGTGAATTGCTGTACCCCTGAGCTCTATTTTTCAACTCGTTTTTTGTGAGCTGAACGCAAGTCCAATATTTTGGTTCAGGACCTATACTGGTCCCTGGTGGGTGGCTGAGATTTTGGTTAATTCTTCTTCCTGCTGGGAAATTAGAGTGACATGTGCCCGTCCAAATGCCTAACAGCTAGCTCTCATAGGTTCTCCCTCTTCCCTTCCGTCCTCTGCCATATTGGCAACCTGTGCGAACCAGGAGCTTAAAGGGGCTGTCTCTCCAAGTTGGGAGATTGATAGTAAAGCAGTTGGAAAGTCAAACCGGAGCACCAGGAGAGGGACTATTCGTTGAGTTTTAGAAATCTTTTGAATTCACAGTGTGTCCATTCTCTAGGTTTCCCATACATGTTATAGCTGTAGTAATATTCCCTTCAAGCTGGAGATTTGGGACCCATGGAATGGGGGCCATGCATTATTGCTTTAAAGGATCTGCATTTGCTCACTCAATCTTACCAATCCTCTCAGTCCCAAGTGTACAGCCTTATGCCACATCCAGCTGTCATTGTAGATAGGGTCATTCCAGGTTTCATCAGAGACCCTGAAGGAATTGTAAAGAATTTCCCTGTATTTTGGTTTTGTTTTTGAAATTCCTTTTTATAGTGGGTTTGAGCTGATTCTCCCTGCCATGTTTATGCCAGTCTAGACACACTTGATTCCCTTACGTAGACATATCAATACATAGGTTTTAAGATTCTTACTAGTCAGATCTATTCCTCTGCGGGAAATATGGGGTTTTGAGTCCCTTTCACTGAGGAAGGTGTAGGTCTTGTGTATTCCAAAGTTGATTTTAGAAACGATACCCGTGCTTATATCAAACTCTGGTTTTATGCATCACCCCACCTCTCCTTCCCCCTTAAGCAGGCATAACAGTGTTTTCTAAATGTGAGACTCTGTTCTCTTTCTTAACTCAGTTCATGTGTAGCCATGTTTACAGGATCTTCATAAGTGATATCTTATGATAAGTTTCTTTTTTCTGTGTGACTTATTTCACTTAGAATCATCGTACTTGAATCCACTCACTTTGCTGCTCCTGGTCTTATGACATTGATTTCATGGATGAGGGATATTCCATCGTACATAAGTACCACAATTTTTTGAACCATTTTTATATTTCCTGGGATATTTAAGGTGTACCCAAGTTGACGTTCTTGTAAGCAGTGCAGCCCTAAATTTGTGGGTGGCTCTTTCTTATTGATTTCCAGTTTCCCAAGGTATATTCCCTAGACTGGAAGTGCCCTTGGCTCTGTAGCTCTGTTGTTTACTTGTTTTAGGGAACGCAATGCACACCTCCTGTGAGGCAGTTGGCAATTAACATCCCGCCCATCAGCATAACAAGGCTCCCTGTTCTCCAGGGCCTGTCTTGCCTTTCTGGTGTTTACACATTTTGTGCATGTCCCTTTTGACCGGTGGGAAGTGACACTTCTTTGTAGTGCAGATTTGCATTGCCCGCTTGCTTGCTTGGCCAAAAAGGGCGTATGCGTTTTCTCCTGAATATATTCAGGAGAAATCGCATACGCCCTTTTTGGCCAAGTGCGTCATTGTCGAAGTTGTGCCCCTCTTCCTGTGCATTAAAGGCGATTCCAACGTACCTCTTGAAATCTGTTTCCTGCTATTCTGCCTCGCTTTCAAGTCTGCCTCGTTGCCTTCCCACAACAGATTTTTGGACGATAGTTGTCCTTTATTACTCTGCCAGTTTGTGAATTGCTGTGCCCCTGAGCTCCATTTTTCAACTCGTTTTTTTGTGAGCTGAATGCAAGTCCAAAATGTTTGTTCAGTACCTCTCCTGGTTCCCGGTGGGTGGCTGAGACTTTGGTTAATTCTTCTTCCTGCCGGGAAATTAGAGTGACATGTGCCCGTCCAAATGCCTAACAGCTAGCTCTCATTGGTTCTCCCTCTTCCCTTCCATCCTCTGCCAAATTGGCAACCTGTGCGAACCAGTAGCTTAAAGGGGCTGTCTCTCCAACTTGGGAGATTGATAGCAAAGCAGTTGGAAAGTCAAACCGGAGCACCAGGAGAGAGACTATTCGTTGAGTTTTAGAAAACTTTTGTATTCACAGTGTGTCCATTCTCTAGGTTTCCCGTACATGTTATAGCTGTAGTAATATTCCCTTCAACCTGGAGAGTTGGGACCCATGGAATGGGGGCCATCCATTTTTGCTTTAAAGGGTCTGCATTTGCTCACCCAATCTCACCAATCCTCTCAGTCCCAAGTGTCCAGCCTTATGCCACATCCAGCTATCATTGTAGATTGGGTAATTCCAGGTTTCATCAGAGACCCTGAAGGTATTGTAAAGAATTTCCCGGTTTTTTTGATTTGTTTTTGAAATTCCTTTTTATACTTGGTTTGAGCTGATTCTCGCTGCCATGTTTATGCCAGTCTAGACACACTTGATTCCGTTACGGAGACATATCAATACATAGGTTTTAAGATTCTTACTAGTCAGATCTATTCCTCTGCGGGAAATATGGGGTTTTCAGTCCCTTTCACTGAGGAAGGTGTAGCTCTTGTCTATTCCAAAGTTGGTTTTAGAAACGGTACCCGGGCTTATATCAAACTCTGGTTTTATGCATCACCCCACCTCTCCTTCTCCATTAAGCAGGCATAACAGTGTTTTCTAAATGTGAGACTCTGTTCTCTTTCTTAACTCAGTTAATGTGTAGCCATGTTTACAGGATCTTCATAAGTGATATCTTATGATAAGTTTCTTTTTTCTGTGTGACTTATTTCACTTAGAATCATCGTACCTGAATCTACTCACTTTGCTGCTCCTGGTCTTATGACATTGATTTCATGGATGAGGGATATTCCATCATACATAAGTACCACAATTTTTGAACCATTTTTATATTTCCTGGGATATTCAAGGTGTACCCAAGTTGAGGTTCTTGTAAGCAGTGCAGCCCTAAATTTGGGGGTGGCTCTGTCTTATTGATTTCCAGTTTTCCCAAGGTATATTCCCTAGACTGTAAGTGCCCTTGGTTCTGTAGCTCTGTTGTTTACTTGTTTTAGGGAACACAATGCACTCCTCCAGTGAGGAAGTTGGCAATTTACATCCCGCCCATCAGCATAACAAGGCTCCCTGTCCTCCAGGGCCTGTCTTGCCATTCTGGTTTTTAAACATTTTGTGGATGTCCCGTTTGACCGGTGGGAAGTGATACTTCTTTGTAGTGCAGATATTCATTGCTCGCTTGATTGCTTGGCTAAAAAGGGCGTATGCGTTTTCTCCTGAATATATTCAGGAGAAAACGCATACGCCCTTTTTGGCCAAGTGCGTCATTGTCGAAGTTGTGCCCCTCTTCCTGTGCTTTAAAGGCGATTCCAACGTACCTCTTGAAATCTGGTTCCTGCTATTCTGCCTCGCTTTCATGTCCGCCTCGTTGCCTTCCCTCAACAGATTTTTGGACGATAGTTGTCCTTTATTACTCTGCCAGTTTGTGAATTGCTGTACCCCTGAGCTCTATTTTTCAACTCGTTTTTTGTGAGCTGAACGCAAGTCCAATATTTTGGTTCAGGACCTATACTGGTCCCTGGTGGGTGGCTGAGATTTTGGTTAATTCTTCTTCCTGCCGGGAAATTAGAGTGACATGTGCCCGTCCAAATGCCTAACAGCTAGCTCTCATAGGTTCTCCCTCTTCCCTTCCGTCCTCTGCCATATTGGCAACCTGTGCGAACCAGGAGCTTAAAGGGGCTGTCTCTCCAAGTTGGGAGATTGATAGTAAAGCAGTTGGAAAGTCAAACCGGAGCACCAGGAGAGGGACTATTCGTTGAGTTTTAGAAATCTTTTGAATTCACAGTGTGTCCATTCTCTAGGTTTCCCATACATGTTATAGCTGTAGTAATATTCCCTTCAAGCTGGAGATTTGGGACCCATGGAATGGGGGCCATGCATTATTGCTTTAAAGGATCTGCGTTTGCTCACTCAATCTTACCAATCCTCTCAGTCCCAAGTGTACAGCCTTATGCCACATCCAGCTGTCATTGTAGATAGGGTCATTCCAGGTTTCATCAGAGACCCTGAAGGAATTGTAAAGAATTTCCCTGTATTTTGGTTTTGTTTTTGAAATTCCTTTTTATAGTGGGTTTGAGCTGATTCTCCCTGCCATGTTTATGCCAGTCTAGACACACTTGATTCCCTTACGTAGACATATCAATACATAGGTTTTAAGATTCTTACTAGTCAGATCTATTCCTCTGCGGGAAATATGGGGTTTTGAGTCCCTTTCACTGAGGAAGGTGTAGGTCTTGTGTATTCCAAAGTTGATTTTAGAAACGATACCCGTGCTTATATCAAACTCTGGTTTTATGCATCACCCCACCTCTCCTTCCCCCTTAAGCAGGCATAACAGTGTTTTCTAAATGTGAGACTCTGTTCTCTTTCTTAACTCAGTTCATGTGTAGCCATGTTTACAGGATCTTCATAAGTGATATCTTATGATAAGTTTCTTTTTTCTGTGTGACTTATTTCACTTAGAATCATCGTACTTGAATCCACTCACTTTGCTGCTCCTGGTCTTATGACATTGATTTCATGGATGAGGGATATTCCATCGTACATAAGTACCACAATTTTTTGAACCATTTTTATATTTCCTGGGATATTTAAGGTGTACCCAAGTTGACGTTCTTGTAAGCAGTGCAGCCCTAAATTTGTGGGTGGCTCTTTCTTATTGATTTCCAGTTTCCCAAGGTATATTCCCTAGACTGGAAGTGCCCTTGGCTCTGTAGCTCTGTTGTTTACTTGTTTTAGGGAACGCAATGCACACCTCCTGTGAGGCAGTTGGCAATTTACATCCCGCCCATCAGCATAACAAGGCTCCCTGTTCTCCAGGGCCTGTCTTGCCTTTCTGGTGTTTACACATTTTGTGCATGTCCCTTTTGACCGGTGGGAAGTGACACTTCTTTGTAGTGCAGATTTGCATTGCCCGCTTGCTTGCTTGGCCAAAAAGGGCGTATGCGTTTTCTCCTGAATATATTCAGGGGAAATCGCATACGCCCTTTTTGGCCAAGTGCGTCATTGTCGAAGTTGTGCCCCTCTTCCTGTGCATTAAAGGCGATTCCAACGTACCTCTTGAAATCTGTTTCCTGCTATTCTGCCTCGCTTTCAAGTCTGCCTCGTTGCCTTCCCTCAACAGATTTTTGGACGATAGTTGTCCTTTATTACTCTGCCAGTTTGTGAATTGCTGTGCCCCTGAGCTCCATTTTTCAACTCGTTTTTTGTGAGCTGAATGCAAGTCCAAAATGTTTGTTCAGGACCTCTCCTGGTTCCCGGTGGGTGGCTGAGACTTTGGTTAATTCTTCTTCCTGCCGGGAAATTAGAGTGACATGTGCCCGTCCAAATGCCTAACAGCTAGCTCTCATTGGTTCTCCCTCTTCCCTTCCATCCTCTGCCAAATTGGCAACCTGTGCGAACCAGTAGCTTAAAGGGGCTGTCTCTCCAACTTGGGAGATTGATAGCAAAGCAGTTGGAAAGTCAAACCGGAGCACCAGGAGAGAGACTATTCGTTGAGTTTTAGAAAACTTTTGTATTCACAGTGTGTCCATTCTCTAGGTTTCCCGTACATGTTATAGCTGTAGTAATATTCCCTTCAACCTGGAGAGTTGGGACCCATGGAATGGGGGCCATCCATTTTTGCTTTAAAGGGTCTGCATTTGCTCACCCAATCTCACCAATCCTCTCAGTCCCAAGTGTCCAGCCTCATGCCACATCCAGCTATCATTGTAGATTGGGTCATTCCAGGTTTCATCAGAGACCCTGAAGGTATTGTAAAGAATTTCCCGGTTTTTTTGATTTGTTTTTGAAATTCCTTTTTATACTTGGTTTGAGCTGATTCTCGCTGCCATGTTTATGCCAGTCTAGACACACTTGATTCCCTTACGGAGACATATCAATACATAGGTTTTAAGATTCTTACTAGTCAGATCTATTCCTCTGCGGGAAATATGGGGTTTTGAGTCCCTTTCACTGAGGAAGGTGTAGGTCTTGTCTATTCCAAAGTTGGTTTTAGAAACGGTACCCGAGCTTATATCAAACTCTGGTTTTATGCATCACCCCACCTCTCCTTCTCCATTAAGCAGGCATAACAGTGTTTTCTAAATGTGAGACTCTGTTCTCTTTCTTAACTCAGTTAATGTGTAGCCATGTTTACAGGATCTTCATAAGTGATATCTTATGATAAGTTTCTTTTTTCTGTGTGACTTATTTCACTTAGAATCATCGTACCTGAATCTACTCACTTTGCTGCTCCTGGTCTTATGATATTGATTTCATGGATGAGGGATATTCCATCATACATAAGTACCACAATTTTTGAACCATTTTTATATTTCCTGGGATATTCAAGGTGTACCCAAGTTGAGGTTCTTGTAAGCAGTGCAGCCCTAAATTTGGGGGTGGCTCTGTCTTATTGATTTCCAGTTTTCCCAAGGTATATTCCCTAGACTGTAAGTGCCCTTGGTTCTGTAGCTCTGTTGTTTACTTGTTTTAGGGAACACAATGCACTCCTCCAGTGAGGAAGTTGGCAATTTACATCCCGCCAATCAGCATAACAAGGCTCCCTGTTCTCCAGGGCCTGTCTTGCCATTCTGGTTTTTAAACATTTTGTGGATGTCCCGTTTGACCGGTGGGAAGTGATACTTCTTTGTAGTGCAGATATTCATTGCTCGCTTGCTTGCTTGGCTAAACAGGGCGTATGCGTTTTCTCCTGAATATATTCAGGAGAAAACGCATATGCCCTTTTTGGCCAAGTGCGTCATTGTCGAAGTTGTGCCCCTCTTCCTGTGCTTTAAAGGCGATTCCAACGTACCTCTTGAAATCTGTTTCCTGCTATTCTGCCTCGCTTTCATGTCCGCCTCGTTGCCTTCCCTCAACAGATTTTTGGACGATAGTTGTCCTTTATTACTCTGCCAGTTTGTGAATTGCTGTGCCCCTGAGCTCCATTTTTCAACTCGTTTTTTGTGAGCTGAATGCAAGTCCAAAATGTTTGTTCAGGACCTCTCCTGGTTCCCGGTGGTTGGCTGAGACTTTGGTTAATTCTTCTTCCTGCCGGGAAATTAGAGTGACATGTGCCCGTCCAAATGCCTACAGCTAGCTCTCATTGGTTCTCCCTCTTCCCTTCCATCCTCTGCCAAATTGGCAACCTGTGCGAACCAGTAGCTTAAAGGGGCTGTCTCTCCAACTTGGGAGATTGATAGCAAAGCAGTTGGAAAGTCAAACCGGAGCACCAGGAGAGAGATTATTCGTTGAGTTTTAGAAAACTTTTGTATTCACAGTGTGTCCATTCTCTAGGTTTCCCGTACATGTTATACCTGTAGTAATATTCCCTTCAACCTGGAGAGTTGGGACCCATGGAATGGGGGCCATCCATTTTTGCTTTAAAGGGTGTGCATTTGCTCACCCAATCTCACCTATCCTCTCAGTCCCAAGTGTCCAGCCTTATGCCACATCCAGCTGTCATTGTAGATTGGGTCATTCCAGGTTTCATCAGAGACCCTGAAGGTATTGTAAAGAATTTCCCGGTTTTTTTGATTTGTTTTTGAAATTCCTTTTTATACTTGGTTTGAGCTGATTCTCGCTGCCATGTTTATGCCAGTCTAGACACACTTGATTCCCTTACGGAGACATATCAATACATAGGTTTTAAGATTCTTACTAGTCAGATCTATTCCTCTGCGGGAAATATGGGGTTTTGAGTCCCTTTCACTGAGGAAGGTGTAGGTCTTGTCTATTCCAAAGTTGGTTTTAGAAACGGTACCCGGGCTTATATCAAACTCTGGTTTTATGCATCACCCCACCTCTCCTTCTCCATTAAGCAGGCATAACAGTGTTTTCTAAATGTGAGACTCTGTTCTCTTTCTTAACTCAGTTAATGTGTAACCATGTTTACAGGATCTTCATAAGTGATATCTTATGATAAGTTTCTTTTTTCTGTGTGACTTATTTCACTTAGAATCATCGTACCTGAATCTACTCACTTTGCTGCTCCTGGTCTTATGACATTGATTTCATGGCTGAGGGATATTCCATCATACATAAGTACCACAATTTTTGAACCATTTTTATATTTCCTGGGATATTCAAGGTGTACCCAAGTTGAGGTTCTTGTAAGCAGTGCAGCCCTAAATTTGGGGGTGGCTCTGTCTTATTTATTTCCAGTTTTCCCAAGGTATATTCCCTAGACTGTAAGTGCCCTTGGTTCTGTAGCTCTGTTGTTTACTTGTTTTAGGGAACACAATGCACTCCTCCAGTGAGGAAGTTGGCAATTTACATCCCGCCCATCAGCATAACAAGGCTCCCTGTTCTCCAGGGCCTGTCTTGCCATTCTGGTTTTTAAACATTTTGTGGATGTCCCGTTTGACCGGTGGGAAGTGATACTTCTTTGTGTTGCAGATATTTATTGCTCGCTTGCTTGCTTGGCCAAAAAGGCGTATGCGTTTTCTCCTGAATATATTCAGGAGAAAACGCATACGCCCTTTTTGGCCAAGTGCGTCATTGTCGAAGTTGTGCCCCTCTTCCTGTGCTTTAAAGGCGATTCCAACGTACCTCTTGAAATCTGTTTCCTGCTATTCTGCCTCGCTTTCATGTCCGCCTCGTTGCCTTCCCTCAACAGATTTTTGGACGATAGTTGTCCTTTATTACTCTGCCAGTTTGTGAATTGCTGTACCCCTGAGCTCTATTTTTCAACTCGTTTTTTGTGAGCTGAACGCAAGTCCAATATTTTGGTTCAGGACCTATACTGGTTCCTGGTGGGTGGCTGAGATTTTGGTTAATTCTTCTTCCTGCCGGGAAATTAGAGTGACATGTGCCCGTCCAAATGCCTAACAGCTAGCTCTCATAGGTTCTCCCTCTTCCCTTCCGTCCTCTGCCATATTGGCAACCTGTGCGAACCAGGAGCTTAAAGGGGCTGTCTCTCCAAGTTGGGAGATTGATAGTAAAGCAGTTGGAAAGTCAAACCGGAGCACCAGGAGAGGGACTATTCGTTGAGTTTTAGAAATCTTTTGAATTCACAGTGTGTCCATTCTCTAGGTTTCCCATACATGTTATAGCTGTAGTAATATTCCCTTCAAGCTGGAGATTTGGGACCCATGGAATGGGGGCCATCCATTTTTGCTTTAAAGGGTCTGCATTTGCTCACCCAATCTCACCAATCCTCTCAGTCCCAAGTGTCCAGCCTTATGCCACATCCAGCTGTCATTGTAGATAGGGTCATTCCAGGTTTCATCAGAGACCATGAAGGAATTGTAAAGAATTTCCCTGTTTTTTGGTTTTGTTTTTGAAATTCCTTTTTATACTTGGTTTGAGCTGATTCTCGCTGCCATGTTTATGCCAGTCTAGACACACTAGATTCCCTTACGGAGACATATCAATACATAGGTTTCAAGATTCTTACTAGTCAGATCTATTCCTCTGCGGGAAATATGGGGTTTTGAGTCCCTTTCACTGAGGAAGGTGTAGGTCTTGTCTATTCCAAAGTTGGTTTTAGAAACGGTACCCGGGCTTATATCAAACTCTGGTTTTATGCATCACCCCACCTCTCCTTCTCCATTAAGCAGGCATAACAGTGTTTTCTAAATGTGAGACTCTGTTCTCTTTCTTAACTCAGTTAATGTGTAGCCATGTTTACAGGATCTTCATAAGTGATATCTTATGATAAGTTTCTTTTTTCTGTGTGACTTATTTCACTTAGAATCATCGTACCTGAATCTACTCACTTTGCTGCTCCTGGTCTTATGACATTGATTTCATGGCTGAGGGATATTCCATCATACATAAGTACCACAATTTTTGAACCATTTTTATATTTCCTGGGATATTCAAGGTGTACCCATGTTGAGGTTCTTGTAAGCAGTGCAGCCCTAAATTTGGGGGTGGCTCTGTCTTATTGATTTCCAGTTTTCCCAAGGTATATTCCCTAGACTGTAAGTGCCCTTGGTTCTGTAGCTCTGTTGTTTACTTGTTTTAGGGAACACAATGCACTCATCCAGTGAGGAAGTTGGCAATTTACATTCCGCCAATCAGCATAACAAGGCTCCCTGTTCTCCAGGGCCTGTCTTGCCATTCTGGTTTTTAAACATTTTGTGGATGTCCCGTTTGACCGGTGGGAAGTGATACTTCTTTGTAGTGCAGATATTCATTGCTCGCTTGCTTGCTTGGCTAAAAAGGGCGTATGCGTTTTCTCCTGAATATATTCAGGAGAAAACGCATACGCCCTTTTTGGCCAAGTGCGTCATTGTCGATGTTGTGCCCCTCTTCCTGTGCTTTAAAGGCGATTCCAACGTACCTCTTGAAATCTGTTTCCTGCTATTCTGCCTCGCTTTCATGTCCGCCTCGTTGCCTTCCCTCAACAGATTTTTGGACGATAGTTGTCCTTTATTACTCTGCCAGTTTGTGAATTGCTGTACCCCTGAGCTCTATTTTTCAACTCGTTTTTTGTGAGCTGAACGCAAGTCCAATATTTTGGTTCAGGACCTATACTGGTCCCTGGTGGGTGGCTGAGATTTTGGTTAATTCTTCTTCCTGCCGGGAAATTAGAGTGACATGTGCCCGTCCAAATGCCTAACAGCTAGCTCTCATAGGTTCTCCCTCTTCCCTTCCGTCCTCTGCCATATTGGCAACCTGTGCGAACCAGGAGCTTAAAGGGGCTGTCTCTCCAAGTTGGGAGATTGATAGTAAAGCAGTTGGAAAGTCAAACCGGAGCACCAGGAGAGGGACTATTCGTTGAGTTTTAGAAATCTTTTGAATTCACAGTGTGTCCATTCTCTAGGTTTCCCATACATGTTATAGCTGTAGTAATATTCCCTTCAAGCTGGAGATTTGGGACCCATGGAATGGGGGCCATGCATTATTGCTTTAAAGGATCTGCGTTTGCTCACTCAATCTTACCAATCCTCTCAGTCCCAAGTGTACAGCCTTATGCCACATCCAGCTGTCATTGTAGATAGGGTCATTCCAGGTTTCATCAGAGACCCTGAAGGAATTGTAAAGAATTTCCCTGTATTTTGGTTTTGTTTTTGAAATTCCTTTTTATAGTGGGTTTGAGCTGATTCTCCCTGCCATGTTTATGCCAGTCTAGACACACTTGATTCCCTTACGTAGACATATCAATACATAGGTTTTAAGATTCTTACTAGTCAGATCTATTCCTCTGCGGGAAATATGGGGTTTTGAGTCCCTTTCACTGAGGAAGGTGTAGGTCTTGTGTATTCCAAAGTTGATTTTAGAAACGATACCCGTGCTTATATCAAACTCTGGTTTTATGCATCACCCCACCTCTCCTTCCCCCTTAAGCAGGCATAACAGTGTTTTCTAAATGTGAGACTCTGTTCTCTTTCTTAACTCAGTTCATGTGTAGCCATGTTTACAGGATCTTCATAAGTGATATCTTATGATAAGTTTCTTTTTTCTGTGTGACTTATTTCACTTAGAATCATCGTACTTGAATCCACTCACTTTGCTGCTCCTGGTCTTATGACATTGATTTCATGGATGAGGGATATTCCATCGTACATAAGTACCACAATTTTTTGAACCATTTTTATATTTCCTGGGATATTTAAGGTGTACCCAAGTTGACGTTCTTGTAAGCAGTGCAGCCCTAAATTTGTGGGTGGCTCTTTCTTATTGATTTCCAGTTTCCCAAGGTATATTCCCTAGACTGGAAGTGCCCTTGGCTCTGTAGCTCTGTTGTTTACTTGTTTTAGGGAACGCAATGCACACCTCCTGTGAGGCAGTTGGCAATTTACATCCCGCCCATCAGCATAACAAGGCTCCCTGTTTTCCAGGGCCTGTCTTGCCTTTCTGGTGTTTACACATTTTGTGGATGTCCCTTTTGACCGGTGGGAAGTGACACTTCTTTGTAGTGCAGATTTGCATTGCCCGCTTGCTTGCTTGGCCAAAAAGGGCGTATGCGTTTTCTCCTGAATATATTCAGGAGAAATCGCATACGCCCTTTTTGGCCAAGTGCGTCATTGTCGAAGTTGTGACCCTCTTCCTGTGCATTAAAGGCGATTCCAACGTACCTCTTGAAATCTGTTTCCTGCTATTCTGCCTCGCTTTCAAGTCTGCCTCGTTGCCTTCCCTCAACAGATTTTTGGACGATAGTTGTCATTTATTACTCTGCCAGTTTGTGAATTGCTGTGCCCCTGAGCTCCATTTTTCAACTCGTTTTTTGTGAGCTGAATGCAAGTCCAAAATGTTTGTTCAGGACCTCTCCTGGTTCCCGGTGGGTGGCTGAGACTTTGGTTAATTCTTCTTCCTGCCAGGAAATTAGAGTGACATGTGCCCGTCCAAATGCCTAACAGCTAGCTCTCATTGGTTCTCCCTCTTCCCTTCCATCCTCTGCCAAATTGGCAACCTGTGCGAACCAGTAGCTTAAAGGGGCTGTCTCTCCAACTTGGGAGATTGATAGCAAAGCAGTTGGAAAGTCAAACCGGAGCACCAGGAGAGAGACTATTCGTTGAGTTTTAGAAAACTTTTGTATTCACAGTGTGTCCATTCTCTAGGTTTCCCGTACATGTTATAGCTGTAGTAATATTCCCTTCAACCTGGAGAGTTGGGACCCATGGAATGGGGGCCATCCATTTTTGCTTTAAAGGGTCTGCATTTGCTCACCCAATCTCACCAATCCTCTCAGTCCCAAGTGTCCTGCCTTATGCCACATCCAGCTGTCATTGTAGATTGGGTCATTCCAGGTTTCATCAGAGACCCTGAAGGAATTGTAAAGAATTTCCCGGTTTTTTTGATTTGTTTTTGAAATTCCTTTTTATACTTGGTTTGAGCTGATTCTCGCTGCCATGTTTATGCCAGTCTAGACACACTTGATTCCCTTACGGAGACATATCAATACATAGGTTTTAAGATTCTTACTAGTCAGATCTATTCCTCTGCGGGAAATATGGGGTTTTGAGTCCCTTTCACTAAGAAAGGTGTAGGTCTTGTCTATTCCAAAGTTGGTTTTAGAAACGGTACCCGGGCTTATATCAAACTCTGGTTTTATGAATCACCCCACCTCTCCTTTCCCCTTAAGCAGGCATAAGAGTGTTTTCTAAATATGAGACTCTGTTCTCTTTCCTAACTCAGTTCATGTGTAGCCATATTTACAGGATCTTCATAAGTGATATCTTATGATAAGTTTCTTTTTTCTGTGTGACTTATTTCACTTAGAATCATCGTACCTGAATCTACTCACTTTGCTGCTCCTGGTCCTATGACATTGATTTCATGGCTGAGGGATATTCCATCATACATAAGTACCACAATTTTTGAACCATTTTTATATTTCCTGGGATATTCAAGGTGTACCCAAGTTGAGGTTCTTGTAAGCAGTGCAGCCCTAAATTTGGGGGTGGCTCTGTCTTATTGATTTCCAGTTTTCCCAAGGTATATTCCCTAGACTGTAAGTGCCCTTGGTTCTGTAGCTCTGTTGTTTAATTGTTTAGGGAACACAATGCACTCCTCCAGTGAGGAATTTGGCAATTTACATCCCGCCCATCAACATAACAAGGCTCCCTGTCCTCCAGGGCCTGTCTTGCCATTCTGGTTTTTAAACATTTTGTGGATGTCCCGTTTGACCGGTGGGAAGTGATACTTCTTTGTAGTGCAGATATTCATTGCTCGCTTGCTTGCTTGGCAAAAAAGGGCGTATGCGTTTTCTCCTGAATATATTCAGGAGAAAACGCATACGCCCTTTTTGGCCAAGTGCGTCATTGTCGAAGTTGTGCCCCTCTTCCTGTGCTTTAAAGGCGATTCCAACGTACCTCTTGAAATCTGTTTCCTGCTATTCTGCCTCGCTTTCATGTCCGCCTCGTTGCCTACCCTCAACAGATTTTTGGACGATAGTTGTCCTTTATTACTCTGCCAATTTGTGAATTGCTGTACCCCTGAGCTCTATTTTTCAACTCGTTTTTTGTGAGCTGAACGCAAGTCCAATATTTTGGTTCAGGACCTATACTGGTTCCTGGTGGGTGGCTGAGATTTTGGTTAATTCTTCTTCCTGCTGGGAAATTAGAGTGACATGTGTCCGTCCAAATGCCTAACAGCTAGCTCTCATAGGTTCTCCCTCTTCCCTTCCGTCCTCTGCCATATTGGCAACCTGTGCGAACCAGGAGCTTAAAGGGGCTGTCTCTCCAAGTTGGGAGATTGATAGTAAAGCAGTTGGAAAGTCAAACCGGAGCACCAGGAGAGGGACTATTCGTTGAGTTTTAGAAATCTTCTGAATTCACAGTGTGTCCATTCTCTAGGTTTCCCATACATGTTATAGCTGTAGTAATATTCCCTTCAAGCTGGAGATTTGGGACCCATGGAATGGGGGCCATGCATTATTGCTTTAAAGGATCTGCGTTTGCTCACTCAATCTTACCAATCCTCTCAGTCCCAAGTGTACAGCCTTATGCCACATCCAGCTGTCATTGTAGATAGGGTCATTCCAGGTTTCATCAGAGACCCTGAAGGAATTGTAAAGAATTTCCCTGTATTTTGGTTTTGTTTTTGAAATTCCTTTTTATAGTGGGTTTGAGCTGATTCTCCCTGCCATGTTTATGCCAGTCTAGACACACTTGATTCCCTTACGTAGACATATCAATACATAGGTTTTAAGATTCTTACTAGTCAGATCTATTCCTCTGCGGGAAATATGGGGTTTTGAGTCCCTTTCACTGAGGAAGGTGTAGGTCTTGTGTATTCCAAAGTTGATTTTAGAAACGATACCCGTGCTTATATCAAACTCTGGTTTTATGCATCACCCCACCTCTCCTTCCCCCTTAAGCAGGCATAACAGTGTTTTCTAAATGTGAGACTCTGTTCTCTTTCTTAACTCAGTTCATGTGTAGCCATGTTTACAGGATCTTCATAAGTGACATCTTATGATAAGTTTCTTTTTTCTGTGTGACTTATTTCACTTAGAATCATCGTACTTGAATCCACTCACTTTGCTGCTCCTGGTCTTATGACATTGATTTCATGGATGAGGGATATTCCATCGTACATAAGTACCACAATTTTTTGAACCATTTTTATATTTCCTGGGATATTTAAGGTGTACCCAAGTTGACGTTCTTGTAAGCAGTGCAGCCCTAAATTTGTGGGTGGCTCTTTCTTATTGATTTCCAGTTTCCCAAGGTATATTCCCTAGACTGGAAGTGCCCTTGGCTCTGTAGCTCTGTTGTTTACTTGTTTTAGGGAACGCAATGCACACCTCCTGTGAGGCAGTTGGCAATTTACATCCCGCCCATCAGCATAACAAGGCTCCCTGTTCTCCAGGGCCTGTCTTGCCTTTCTGGTGTTTACACATTTTGTGGATGTCCCTTTTGACCGGTGGGAAGTGATACTTCATTGTAGTGCAGATTTGTATTGCCCGCTTGCTTGCTTGGCCAAAAAGGGCGTATGCGTTTTCTCCTGAATATATTCAGGAGAAAACGCATACGCCGTTTTTGGCCAAGTGCGTCATTGTCGAAGTTGTGCCCCTCTTCCTGTGCTTTAAAGGCGACTCCAACGTACCTCTTGAAATCTGTTTCCTTCTATTCTGTCTCGCTTTCAAGTCCGCCTCGCTGCCTTCCCTCAACAGATTTTTGGACGATAGTTGTC
The DNA here is from genome assembly GCF_964165515.1 of Mesoplodon bidens. Taxonomy (NCBI): domain Eukaryota; kingdom Metazoa; phylum Chordata; class Mammalia; order Artiodactyla; family Ziphiidae; genus Mesoplodon; species Mesoplodon bidens. The sequence goes on from NW_027671422.1 coordinate 4,733,567, forward strand.
CTTTATTACTCTGCCTGTTTGTGAATTGCTGTGCCCCTGAGCTCCATTTTTCAACTCTTTATTTGTGAGCTGTACGCAAGTCCAAAATTTTGGTTCAGGACCTATCCTGGTTCCTGGTGGGTTGCTGAGACTCTGGTTAATTCTTCTTCCTGCCGGGAAATAAGAGTGACATGTGCCCGTCCAAATGCCTAACAGCTACTCTCTCATTGATTCTCCCTCTTCCCTTCCATCCTCTGCCAAATTGGCAACCTGTGCGAACCAGGAGGTTAAAGGGGTTGTCTCTCCAAGTTGGAAGATAGATAGTAAAGCAGTTGGAAAGTCAAACCAGAGCACCAGGAGAGGGACTACTCGTTGAGTTTTAGAAACCTTTTGTATTCACATTGTGTCCATTCTCTAGGTTTCCCGTACATGTTAAAGCTGTAGTAATATTCCCTTCAACATGGAGAGTTGGGACCCATGGAATGGGGGCCATGCATTTTTGCTTTAAAGGGTCTGCATTTGCTCACCCAATCTCACCAATACTCTCAGTCCCAAGTGCCCAGCCTTATGCCACATCCAGCTGTCATTGTAGATAGGGTCATTCCAGGTTTCATCAGAGACACTGAAGAAATTGTAAAGAATTTCCCAGTTTTTTGGTTTTGTTTTTGAAATTCCTTTATATAGTGGATTGGAGCTGATTCTCGCTGCCATGTTTATGCCAGTATAGAAACACTTGTCTCCACTACAGAGACATATCAATACTTAGGTTTTAAGATTCTTACTAGTAAGATCTATTCCTCTGCGGGAAATATGGGGTTTTGAGTCCCTTTCACTGAGGAAGGTGTTGGTCTTGTCTATTCCAAAGATGATTTTTGAAACGGTACCTGTGCTTATATCAAACTCTGGTTTTATGCATTACCCCACCTCTCCTTCCACCATAAGCAGGCATAAGAGTGTTTTCTAAATGTGAGACTCTGTTCTCTTTCCTAACTCAGTTTATGTGTAGCCATGTTAGGGGATCATCATAAGTGATATCTTATGATAAGTTTCTTTTTCTGTGTGACTTATTTAACTTAGAATCATCGTTGCTGAATCCACTCACTTTGCTGCTCCTGGTCTTATGACATTGATTTCATAGCTGAGGGATATTCCATCGTACATAAATACCACAGATTTTTGAACCGTTTTTATATTTCCTGGGATATTTAAAGTGTACCCAAGTTGAGGTTCTTGTAAGCAGTGCAGCCCTAAATTTGGGGGTGTCTCTGTCTTATTGATTTTCATTTTTCCGAAGGTATATTCCCTAGACTGGAAGTGCCCTTGGCTCTGTAGCTCTGTTGGTTACTTGTTTTAGGGAACTCAATGCACTCCTCCAGTGAGGCAGTTGGCAATTTACATCCCGCCCATCCGCATAACAAGGCTCCCTGTTCTCCAGGGCCTGTTTTGCCTTTCTGGTTTTTACACATTTTGTGGATGTCCCTTTTGACCGGTGGGAAGTGATACTTCTTTGTAGTGCAGATTTGCATTGCCCGCTTGCTTGCTTGGGCAAAAATGGCGTATGTGTTTTCTCCTGAATATATTCGGCAGAAAACGCATACGCCCTTTTTGGCCAAGTGTGTCATTGTCGAAGTTGTGCCCCACTTCCTGTGCTTTAAAGGCGATTCCAACATACCTCTTGAAAACTGTTTCCTGCTATTCTGCCTTGCTTTCAAGTCTGCCTCGTTGTCTTCCCTCAACAGATTTTTGGACGATAGTTTTCCATTATTACTCTGCCAGTTTGTGAATTAATGTGCCCCTGAGCTCCATTTTTCAACTCGTTTTTTGTGAGCTGTACGCAAGTCCAAAATTTTGGTTCAGGACCCATACTGTTTCCCGGTGGGTGGCTGAGACTTTGGTTAATTCTTCTTCCTGCCGGGAAATTAGAGTGACATGTGCCCGTCCGAATGCCTAACAGCTAGTCTCTCATTGTTTCTCCCTCTTCCCTTATATCCTCTGCCAATTTGGCAACCTGTGCGAACCAGGAGGTTAAAGGGACTGTCTCTCCAAGTTGAGAGATTGATAGTAAAGCAGTTGGAAAGTCAAACCGGAGCACCAGGAGAGGGACTATTCGTTGAGTTTTAGAAAACGTTTGTATTCACAGTGTGTCCATTCTCTAGGTTTCCCGTAAATGTTATAGCTGTAGTAATATTCCCTTCAACCTGGAGAGTTGGGACCCATGGAATGGGGGCCCTGCATTATTGCTTTAAAGGGTCTGCATTTGCTCATCCAATCTCAAAAATCCTCTCAGTCCCAAGTGTCCAGCATTATGCCACATCCAGCTGTCATTGTAGATAGGGTCATTCCAGGTTTCATCAGAGACCCTGAAGGTATTGTAAAGAATTTCCCTGTTTTTGGTTTTGTTTTTGAAATTCCTTTTTTTAGTGGCTTTGAGCTGATTCTCGCTGCCATGTTTATGCCAGTCTAGACACACTTGATTCCCTTACGGAGACATATGAATACATAGGTTTTAAGATTATTACTAGTCAAATCTATTCCTCTGCGGGAAATGTGGAGTTTGAGTCCCTTTCACTGGGGAAGGTGTTGGTCATGTCTATTCCACAGTTGGTTTCAGAAACGGTACCTGTGCTTATATCAAACTCTGGTTTTATGCATCAACCCACCTCTCCTTCCCCCTTAAACAGGCATAAAAGTGTTTTCTAAATGTGAGACTCTGTTCTCTTTCTTAACTCACTTAATGTGTAGCCATGTTTACAGGATCTTCATAAGTGATATCTTATGATAAGTTTCTTTTTCTGTGTGACTTATTTCACTTAGAATCATCGTACCTGAATCCACTCACTTTGCTGCTCCTGGTTTTATGGCGTTGATTTCATGGCTGAGGGATATTCCATCTTACATAAGTACAACAATTTTTTGAACCATTTTTATATTTCCTGGGATATTTAAGTTGTACCCAAGTTGAGGTTCTTGTAAGCAGTGCAGCCCTAAATTTGGGAGTGGCTCTCTCTTATTGATTTTCAGTTTTCCCAAGGTATATTCCCTAGACTGGAAGTGCCCGTGGCTGTGTAGCTCTGTTGTTTACTTGTTTTAGGGAACACAATGCACTCCTCCAGTGAGGCAGTTAGCAATTTACATCCCGCCCATCAGCATAACAAGGCTCCCTGTTCTCCAGGGCCTGTCTTGCCTTTCTGGTTTTTACACATTTGTGGATGTCCGTTTTAACCAGTGCTAAGTGATACTTCTTTGTAGTGCAGATTTGCATTGCCCGCTTGCTTGCTTGGCCAAAAAGGGCGTATGCGTTTTCTCCTGAATATATTCAGGAGAAAACACTTACGCCCTTTTTGGCCAAGTGCATCATTGTCGAAGTTGTGCCCCACTTCCTGTGCTTTAAAGGCGATTCCAACATACCTCTTGAAAACTGTTTCCTGCTATTCTGCCTTGCTTTCAAGTCTGCCTCGTTGTCTTCCCTCAACAGATTTTTGGACGATAGTTTTCCATTATTACTCTGCCAGTTTGTGACTTGCTGTGCCCATGAGCTCCATTTTTCAACTCGTTTTTTGTGAACTGTTCGCAAGTCCAAAATTTTGGTTCAGGACCTATACTGGTTCCCGGTGGGTGGCTGAGACTTTGGTTAATTCTTCTTCCAGCCCGGAAATTAGAGTGACATGTGCCCGTCCAAATGCCTAACAGCTACTCTCTCATTGGTTCTCCCTCTTCCCTTCCCTCCTCTGCCAATTTGGCAACCTGTGCGAACCAGGAGGTTAAAGGGCCTGTCTCTCCAAGTTGAGAGATTGATAGTAAAGCAGTTGGAAAGTCAAACCGGAGCACCAGGAGAGGGACTATTCGTTGAGTTTTAGAAAACTTTTGTATTCACAGTGTGTCCATTCCCTAGGTTTCCCGTAAATGTTATAGCTGTAGTAATATTCCCTTCAACCTGGAGAGTTGGGACCCGTTGAATGGGTCCCTGCATTATTTCTATAAAGTGTCTGCATTTGCTCACCCAATCTCAACAATCCTCTCAGTCCCAAGTGTCCAGCCTTATGCCACATCCAGCTGTCATTGTAGATAGGGTCATTCCAGGTTTCATCAGAGACCCTGAAGGATTTGTAAAGAATTTCCCTGTTTTTTGGTTTTGTTTTTGAAATTCCTTTTTATAGTGGGTTTGAGCTGATTCTCGCTGCCATGTTTATGCCAGTCTAGACACACTTGATTCCCTTACGGAGACATATCAATACATAGGTTTTAAGATTCTTACTAGTCAGATCAATTCCTCTGCGGGAAATATGGGGTTTTGAGTCCCTTTCACTGAGGAAGGTGTAGTTCTTGTCTATTCCAAATCTGGTTTTACAAACGGTACCTGTGCTTATATCAAACTCTGGTTTTATGCATCACCCCACCTCTCCTTCCCCCTTAAGCAGGAATAAGAGTATTTTCTAAATGTGAGACTCTGTTCTCTTTCTTAACTCAGTTCATGTGTAGCCATGTTTACAGGATCTTCATAAGTGATATCTTATGATAAGTTTCTTTTTCTGTGTGACTTATTTCACTTAGAATCATCTTATCTGTATCCACTCACTTTGCTGCTCCTGGTTTTATGGCATTGATTTAATGGCTGAGGGATATTCCTTCGTACATAAGTACCACAAATTATTGAATCATTTTTATATTTCCTGGGATATTTAAGGTGTACCCAAGTTGAGGTTCTTTTTAGCAGTGCAGCCCTAAATTTGGGGGTGGCTCTGTCTTATTGATTTTCAGTTTTCCCAAGGTATATTCCCTACACTGGAAGTTCCCTTGGCTCTGTAGCTCTGTTGTTTACTTGTTTTAGGGAACACAATGCACTCCTCCAGTGAGGCAGTTGGCAATTTACATCCCGCCCATCAGCATAACAAGGCTCCCTGTTCTCCAGGGCCTATCTTGCCTTTCTGGTTTTTACACATTTTCTGGATGTCCGTTTTGACCGGTGGGAAGTGATACTTCTTTGTACTGCAGATTTGCATTGCCCACTTGCTTGCTTGGCCAAAAAGGGCGTATGGGTTTTCTCCTGAATATATTCAGGAAACAACGTATATGCCATTTTTGGCCAAGTGCATCATTGTCGAATTTGTGCCCCTCTTCCTGTGCTTTACAGGCGATTCCAACGTACCTCTTGAAATCTGTTTCCTGCTATTCTGCCTCGCTTTCAAGTCTGCCTCGTTGCCTTCCCTCAACAGATTTTTGGACGATATTTGTCCTTTATTACTCTGCCAGTTTGTGAATTGCTCTGCCCCTGAGCTCCATTTTTCAACTCGTTTTTTGTGAACTGTACGCAAGTGCAAAATTTTGGTTCAGGACCTATACTGGTTCCTGGTGGGTGGCTGAGACTTTGGTTAATTCTTCTTCCTGCCTGGAAATTAGAATGATATGTGCCGGTTCAAATGCCTAACAGCTACTCTCTCATTGGTTCTCCCTCTTCCCTTCAATCCTCTGCCAAATTTGCAACCTGTGCGAACCAGGAGCTTAAAGGGTCTGTCTCTCCACATTGGGAGATTGATAGTAAAGCAGTTGGAAAGTCAAACTGGAGCACCAGAAGAGGGACTATTCGTTGAGTTTTAGAAACCATTTGTATTCACAGTGTGTCCATTCTCTACGTTTTCCATACATGTTATAGCTACAGTAATATTCCCTTCATACTGGAGAGTTGGGACCCATGGAAAGAGTGCCATGCATTTTTGCTTTAAAGGGTCTGCATTTGCTCACCCAATCTCACCAATCCGCTCAGTCCCAAGTGTCCAGCCTTATACCACATCCAGCTGTCATTGTAGATAGGGTCATTCCAGGTTTCATCAGAGACCCTCAAGGAATTGTAAAGAATTTCCCTGTTTTTTGGTTTTGTTTTTGAAATTCCTTTTTATAGTGGGTTTGAGCTGATTCTCGCTGCCATGTTTATGCCAGTCTACACACACTTGATTCCCTTACGGAGACATATCAATACATACGTTTTAAGTTTCTTACTAGTCAGATCTATTCCTCTGCGGGAAATATGGGGTTTTGAGTCCCTTTCACTGACGAAGGTGTTGGTCTTGTCTATTCCACAGTTGGTTTTAGAAACGGTTCCAGTGCTTATATCAAACTCTGGTTTTATGCATCACCCCACCTCTCGTTCCCCCTTAAACAGGCATAAGAGTGTTTTTTAAATGTGAGACTCTGTTCTCTTTCGTAACTCAGTTCATGTGTAGCCATGTTTACAGGATCTTCATAAGTGATATCTTATGATAAGATTCTTTTTCTCTGTGACTTATTTCTCTTAGAATCATCGTACCTGAATCCACTCACTTTGCTGCTCCTGCTCTTATGACATTGATTTCATGGCTGAAGGACATTCCATCGTACGTAAGTACCACAATTTTATGAACCATTTTTATATTTCCTGGGATATTTAAGGTGTACCCAAGTTGAGGTTCTTGTAAGCAGTGAAGCCCTAAATTTGGGGGTGGCTCTGTCTTATTGATTTTCAGTTTTCCCATGGTATATTCCCTACTGGAACTGCCCTTTGTTCTGTAGCTCTGTTGTTTACCTGTTTTAGGGAAGACAATGCACTCCTCCAGTGAGGCAGTTGGCAATTTACATCCCGCCCATCAGCATAACAATGTTCCCTGTTCTCCAGGGCCTGTCTTGCCTTTCTGGTTTTTACACATTTTTGGATGTCCCTTTTGACCTTTGGGTAGTGATACTTCTTTGTAGTGCAGATGTGCATTGCCCACTTGCTTGCTTGGCCAAAAAGGGCGTATGCGTCTTCTCCTGAGTATATTCAGGAGAAGACACATACGCCCTTTTTGGCCAACTGCATCATTGTCGAAGTTGTGCCCCTCTTCCTGTGCTTTAAAGGCGATTCCAATGTACCTCTTTAAGTCTATTTCCTCCTTTTGTGCCACGCTTTCAAGGCTGCCTGCTTGCCTTCCCTCAACAGATTTTTGGATGATAGTTTTCCTTTATTACTCTGCCAGTTTGTGAATTGATGTGCTCCTGAGCTCCATTTTCAACTCGTTTTTTGTGAGCTGTACGCAAGTCCAAAATTTTGGTTCAGGAACTATACTGGTTCCCGGTGGGTGGCTGAGACTTTGGTTAATTCTTCTTCCTGCCGGAAAATTAGAGTGACATGTGAGCGCCCAAATGCCTAACAGCTATTCTCTCATTGGATCTCCCTCTTCCCTTCCATCCTCTGCCAAATTGGCAACCTGTGCAAACCAGGAGGTAAAAGGGGCTGTCTCTCCAAGTTGAGAGATTGATAGTAAAGCAGTTGGAAAGTCAAACCGGAGCACCAGGAGAGGGAGTATTCGTTGAGTTTTAGAAACCTTTTGTATTCACAGTGTGTCCATTCCCTAGGTTTCGCATACATGTTATAGCTGTAGTAATATTCCCTTCATCCTGGAGATTTGGGACCAATGGAATGGGGGCCATGCATTATTGCTTTAAAGGGTCTGCATTTGCTCACCCAATTTCACCAATACTCTCAGTCCCAAGTGTCCAGCCTTATACCACATCCAGCTGTCATTGTAGACAGGGTCATTCCACGTTTTATAAGAGACCCTGCAGGGATTGTAAAGAATTTCCCTGTTTTTGGTTTTGTTTTTGAAATTCCTTTTTATAGTGGGTTTGAGCTGATTCTCGCTGCCATGTTTATGCCAGTCTAGACACACTTGATTCCCTTACGGAGACATATCAGTATATAGGTTTTAAGATTCTTACTAGTCAGATCTATTCCTCTGCGGGAAATATGGGGTTTTGAGTCCCTTTCACTGAGGAAGGTGTAGGTCTTGTCAATTCCACAGTTGGTTTTACAAACGGTACCTGTGCTTATATTAAACTCTGGTTTTATGAATCACCCCACCTCTCCTTCCCCCTTAAGCAGGCATGACAGTGTTTTCTAAATGTGAGACTCTGTTCTGTTTCTTAACTCAGTTCATGTGTAGCCATGTTTACAGGATGTTCATAAGTGATATCTTATGATAAGTTTCTTTTTCTGTGTGACTTATTTCACTTAGAATCATCGTACCTGAATCCACTCACTTTGCTGCTCTTTGTCTTATTACATTGATTTCATGGCTGAGGGATATTCCATCGTACATAAGTACCACAAATTTTTGAACCATTTTTATATTTCCTGGGATATTTAACGTGTACCCAAGTTGACGTTCTTGTAAGCAGTGCAGCCCTAAATTTTGGGGTGGCTCTGTCTTATTGATTTTCAGTTTTCCCAAGGTATATTCCCTAGACTGGAAGTGCCCTTGGCTCTGTAGCTCTGTTGTTTACTTCTTTTAGGGAACACAATGCACTCCTCCAGTGAGGCAGTTGGCTATTTACATCCCGCCCTTCAGCATAACAAGGCTCCCTGTTTTCCAGCTCCTGTCTTGCCTTTCTGGTTTTTACACATTTTTTGGATGTCCCTTTTGACCGGTGGGAAGTGATACTTCTTTGTAGTGCAGATTTGCATTGCCCGCTTGCTTGCTTGGCCAAAAACGGCGTATGCATTTTCTCCTGAATATATTCAGCAGAAAACGCATAGACACTTTTTGGCCAAGTGCGTCATTGTCGAAGTTGTGCCCCTCTTCCTGTGCTTTAAAGGCGATTCCAACATACCTATTGAAATCTGTTTGCTGCTATTCTGCCTCGTTTTAAAGTCCGCCTCTCTGCCTTCGCTCAGCAGATTTTTGGATGATAGTTCTCCTTTATTACTCTGCCAGTTTGTGTACTGCTGTGCCCCTGAGCTCCATTTTGCAACTCGTTTTTTTTGAGCTATACGCAAGTCCAAAATTTTGGTTCATTACCTATACTGGTTCCCGGTGGGTGGCTGAGATTTTGGTTAATTCTTCTTCCTGCCGGGAAATTAGAGGGATATGTTCCCTTCCAAATGCCTAACAGCTACTCTCTCATTGGTTCTCCCTCTTTCCTTCCATCCTCTGCCAAATTGGCAACCTGTGCGAACCAGGAGCTTAAATGTTCTTTCTCTTCAAGTTGGGAGATTGATAGTAAAGCAGTTGGAAAGTCAAACCGGAGCACCAGGAGAGGGACTATTCGTTGAGTTTTAGAAACCTTTTGTATTCACAGTGTGTCCATTCTCTAGGTTTCCCGTACATGTTATAGCTGTAGTAATATTCCCTTCAACCTGGAGATTTAGGACCCATGGAATGGGTGCCATGCATTATTGATTTAAAGGGTCTGCATTTGCTCACCCAATCTCACCAATCCTCTCAGTCCCAACTGTCCAGCATGATGCCACATCCAGCTGTCATTGTATATAGGGTCATTCCAGGTTTCATCAGAGACCCTGAAGGAATTGTAAAGAATTTCCCTGTTTTTTATTTTTGTTTTTGAAATTCCTTTTTATAGTGGGTTTGAGCTGATTCTCGCTGCCATGTTTATGCCAGTCTAGACACACTTGATTCCCTTACGGAGGCATATCAATACATAGGTTTTAAGATTCTTACTAGTCAGATCTATTCCTCTGCGGGAAATATGGGGTTTTGTGTCCCTTTCACTGAGGAAGGTGTAGGTCTTGTCTATTCCAAAGTTGGTTTTATAAACGGTACCTGTGCTTATATAAAACTCTGGTTTTATGCATCACCCCACCTCTCCTTCCCACTTAAGCAGGCATAAGAATGTTTCTCTAAATGTGAGACTCTGTTCTCTTTCCTAACTCAGTTCATGTGTAGCCATGTTTACAGGATCTTCATAAGTGATATCTTATGATATGTTTCTTTTTCTGTGTGACTTATTTCACTTAGAATCATCGTACCTGAATCCACTCACTTTGCTGCTCCTGGTCTTATGACATTGGTTTCATGGCTGAGGGATATTCCATCGTACATAAGTACCACCATTTTTTAAACCATTTGTATATTTCCTGGGATATTTAAGGTGTACCCAAGTTGAGGTTCTTGTAAGCAGTGCAGCCCTAAATTTGGGGCTGGCTCTGTCTTATGGATTTTCAGTTTTCCCAAGGTATATTCCCTAGACTGGAAGTGCCCTTGGCTCTGTAGCTCTGTTGTTTACTTGTATTGGGGAACACAATGCACTCCTCCAGTGAGGCAGTTGGCAATTTACATCCCGCCCATCAGCATAACAAGGCTCCCTGTTCTCCAGGGCCTGTGTTGCCTTTCTGGTTTTTACACGTTTTGTGGATGTCCCTTTTGACCAGTGGGAAGTGATACTACTTTGTAGTGCAGATTTGCATTGCCCGCTTGCTTGCTTCGCCAAAAAGGGCGTATGCGTTTTCTCCTGAATATATTCAGCAGAAAACGCATACACCCATTTTGGCCAAGTGAGTCATTGTCGAAGTTGTGCCCCTCTTCCTGTGCTTTAAAGGGGATTCCAACGTACCTCTTGAAATCTGTTTCCTGCTATTCTGCCTCGCTTTCAAGTCGGCCTCGTTGCCTTCCCTCAACAGATTTTTGGACGAGAGTTGTCCTTTATTACTCTGCCAGTTTGTGAATTGCTGTGCCCCTGAGCTCCAATTTCAACTCTTTTTTTGTGAGATGAACGCAAGTCCAAAATTTTGGTTCAGGACCAATACTTGTTCCAGGTGGGTAGATGAGACTTTGGTTAATTATTCTTCCTGCTGGGAAATTAGAGTGACATGTGCCCGTCCAAATCTCTAACAGCTACTATCTCATTGGTTCACCCTCTTCCCTTCCATTCCCTGCCAATTTGGCAACCTATGCGAACCAGGAGGTTAAAGGGGCTGTCTCTCCAAGTTGGGAGATTGATAGTAAAGCAGTTGGAAAGTCAAACCGGAGCACCAGGAAAGCGACTATTCGTTGAGTTTTAAAAACCTTTCATATTCACCGTGTGTCCATTCTCTAGGTTTCCCGTACATGTTATAGCTGTAGTAATATTCCCTTCAACATGGAGAGTTGGGACCCATGGAATGGGGGCCATGCTTTTTTACTTTAAAGGGTCTGCATTTGCTCACCCAATCTCACCAATCCTCTCAGTCCCACGTGTCCATCCTTATGCCACATCCAGGTGTCATTGTAGATAGGGTCATTCCAGGTTTCGTCAGAGACCCTGAAGGATATGTAAAGAATTTCCTTGTTTTTATTATTATTTTTTTTTATAAATCCTTTTTATAATGCGTTTGAGCTGATTCTCGCTGCCATGTTTATGCCAGTCTAGACACACTTGATTCCCTTATGGAGACATATGAATACATAGGTTTTAAGATTATTACTAGTCAAATCTATTCCTCTGCGGGAAATGTGGAGTTTGAGTCCCTTTCACTGGGGAAGGTGTTGGTCATGTCTATTCCACAGTTGGTTTTAGAAACGGTTCCAGTGCTTATATCAAACTCTGGTTTTATGCATCACCCCACCTCTCGTTCCCCCTTAAACAGGCATAAGAGTGTTTTTTAAATGTGAGACTCTGTTCTCTTTCCTAACTCAGTTCTTGTGTAGCCTTGTTTACAAGAACTTCATAAGTGATATCTTATGATAAGTTTCTTTTTCTGTGTGACTTATTTCACTTAGAATCATCGTACCTGAATCCACTCACTTTGCTGCTCCTGGTCTTATGACATTGAATCCACGGCTGAGGAATATTCCATCATACGTAAGTACCACAATTTTTTAAAGCATTTTTATATTTCTTGGGATATTTAAGGTGTACCCAAGTTGAGGTTCTTGTAAGCAGTGTAGCCCTTAATTTCGGGGTGGCTCTGTCTTACTGATTTTCAGTTTTTCCAAGGTATATTCCCTAGACTGGAAGTGCCCTTGGCTCTGTAGCTCTGTTGTTTACTTGTTTTAGGGAACACAATGCACTCCTCCAGTGAGGCAGTTGGCAATTTACATCCAGCCCATCAGCAGAACAAGGCGCCCTGTTCTCCGGGGACTGCCTTGCCTTCCTGGTGTTTACACATTTTGTGGATGTCCCTTATGACCGGTGGGAAGAGATACTTCTTTGTAGTGCAGATTTGCATTGCCCGCTTGCTTGCCTGGCCAAAAAGGGTGTATGTGTTATCTCTTGAATATATTCAGGAGAAAATGCATATGCCCTATTTAGCCAAGTGCATCATTGTCGAATTTGAGCCCCTCTTCCTGTGCATTACACTCGATTCCTACGTACCTCTTGAAATGTGTTTCCTACTCTTCTCCCTCACTTACAATTCGGCCTCGTTGCCGTCCCTCAACAGAGTTTTGGACGATAGTTGTCCTTTATTACTCTGCCAGTTTGTGAATTGCTGTGCCCCTGAGCTCCATTTTAAACTCGTTTTTTGTTAGCTCAAGGCAAGTCCAAAATTTTGGTTCAGGACCTATACTGGTTCCCGGTGGGTCGCTGAGACTTTGGTTAATTCTTCTTCCTGCCGGGAATTTAGAATGACATGTGCCCGTCAAATGCCTAACAGCTACTCTCTGTTTGGTTTTCCCTCTTCCCTTCCATCCTCTGCCAAATTTGCAACCTGTGCGAACCAGTAGGTTAAAGGGGCTTTCTCTCCAAGTTGGGAGATTGATAGTAAAGCAGTTGGAAAGTCAAAGGGGAGCATCAGGAGAGGGACTATTCGTTGAGTTTTAGAAACCTTTCGTATTCACATTGTGTCCATTCTCTAGGTTTCCCTTACATGTTATAACTGTAGTAATATTCCCTCCAACCTGCAGATTTGGGACCCATGGAATGGTGGCCATGCATTTTTGTTTTAAAGGGTCTGCATTTGCTCACCCAATCTCACCAATCCTCTCAGTCCCAACTGTTCAGGCTTATGCCACATCCAGCTGTCATTGTAGACAGGGTCATTCCTGGTTTCATCGGAGACCCTGAAGGAATTGTAAATAATTTCCCGGTTTTTTAGTTTTGTTTTTGAAATTCCTTTTTATAGTGGGTTTCAGCTGATTCTCGCTGCCATGTTTATGCCAGTCTAGACACACTTGATTCCCTTACAGAGACATATCAATACAGAAGTTTTAAGTTTCTTACTAGTTAGATCTATTCCTCTGCGGGAAATATGGGGTTTTGAGTCCCTTTCACTGAGGAAGGTGTAGGTCTTGTCTATTCCAAAGTTGGTTTTAGAAATGGTACCTGTGCTTATGTCAAACTCTGGTTTTATGCATCATCCCACCTCTCCTTCCCACTTAAGCAGCCATAAGAGTGTTTTCTAAATGTGAGACTCTGTTCTCTTTCCTAACTCAGTTCATGTTTAGCCATGTTTACAGGATCTTCATAAGTGATATCTTATGATAAGTTTCTTTTTCTGTGTGACTTATTTCACTTAGAATCATCGTACCTGAATCCACTCACTTTGCTGCTCCTGGTCTTATGACATTGATTTCATCGCTGAGGGATATTCTATCGTACGTAAGTACCACAACCTTTTAAACCATTTTTATATTTCCTTGGATATTTAAGGTGTACCCAAGTTGAGGTTCTTTTAAGCAGTGCAGCCCTAAATTTGGGGGTGGCTCTGTCGTATTGATTTTCATTTTTCCCAAGGTATATTCCCTAGACTGGAAGTGCCCTTGGCACTGTAGCTCTGTTGTTTACTTGTTTTAGCGAACTCAATGCAGTCCTCCAGTGAGGCAGTTCGCAATTTACATCCCGCACATCAGCATAAAAAGGCTCCCTCTTCTCAAGTGCCTGTCTTGCCTTTCTGGTTTTTACACCTTTTGTGGATGTCCGTTTTGACAGGTGGGAAGTGACACTTCTTTGTAGTGCAGATTTGTGTTGCACGCTTGCTTGCTTGGCCAAAAAGGGCGTATGCATTTTCTCCAGAATATATTCAGGAGAAATCGCATACACCCATTTTGGCCAAGTGCATCATTGTCGAAGTTTTGTCCCTCTTCCTGTGCTTTGCAGGCGATTCCAACGTATCTCTTGAAATCTGTTTCCTGCTATTCTTCCTCGCATTCAAGTTCGCCTCGTTTCCTTCACTCAACAGATTTTTGGACGATTGTTGTCCTTTATTACTCTGCCAGTTTGTGAATTGCTTTGCCCCTGTTCTCCATTTTTCAACTCGTTTTTGTGAGCTGAACGCAAGTACAAAATTTTGCTTCACGACCTATACTGGTTCCTGGTGGGTGGCTGAGAGTTTGGTTAATTCTTCTTCCTGCCGGCAAATTAGAGTGACATATGCCCGTCCAAATGCCTAACAGCTACTCTCTCTTTGGTTCTCCCTTTTCCCTTTCATCCTTAGCCAAATTGGCAACCAGTGGGAACCAGGAGGTTAAAGGGGCTGTCTCTTCACGTTGGGAGATTTATAGTAAAGCAGTTGAAAAGTCAAAACGGAGCACCAGGAGAGGGACTGTTCGTTGAGTTTTAGAAACCTTTTGTATTCACAGGTTGTCCACTCTTTTGGTTTCCCGTCCATGTTATAGCTGTAGTAATATTACCTTCAACCAGGAGAGTTGGGACCCATCGAATTGGTGGCATGCATTATGGCTTTAAAGGGCCTGCATTTTCTCCACCAATCTCACCAATCCCCTCAGTCCCATGTGTCCAGCCTTATGTCTCTTCCAGCTGTCGTTGTAGATTGTGTCATTCCAGGTTGCATCAGAGCCCTTGAAGGAATTGTGTAAGAATATCGCTGTTTTTTATTTATTTTTTTTGAAATTCAGTTTTATAATGGGGTTGAGCGGATTTTCCCTTACTTGTTTTTGCTGGTCTAGACAAACTTGATTCCCTTACCGAGACATATAAATACATTGGTTTTTAGATTCTTACTAGTCAGATATATTCCTCTCCTGGAAATAGGGATTTTGAGTCCCGTTCACTTCGGAAGAAGTAGTTCTTGTCTATTCTATATTTGGATTATGGAACGGTATGTGTGCTAATATCAAACTCTGGTTTTGTGCATCTCCCCACCTCTCCTTTCCCCTTAAGCATGCATAAGAATGTTTTCTAAATCTGAGACACTGTTCTATTTCCTAATACAGTTCATATGTAGCCATGTTTACATTCCCTTCGTAAGTGATATCTTATGTCAGAATGCACCATGGCCCTTGTCATAATAATGCTCCATGACCCCTGTCATCTCATTGCTCCATGCCTAGTTATCACAATGCTCCATTTCCCTTGTCATCACAATTCTCCTCGTCGTTGTCATCACGATGCTACATGACACTTCTCATCACAACATTACATGCTCTTGTCATTACAATGCTCCATGACCCCTGTCATCACAATGCTCCCTGACACCTGTCATCACAATGCTTCATGCCCCTTGTCATTACAGTGCTCCATGATGCTCGTCATCACAATTACCCAAGGTCTTCTCATCACAATGCTCCACGGTTTTGCCATCACAATGCTCCATGCCCTGGTCTTCTCACAGCTCAATGTCCCTTGTCCTCACTATTCTCCTCGTCCTTGTCATCACAATGCTCCATGGCACTTCTCATCACTATGTTATATGCCCTTGGCATCACGAAACTCCATGCACTTGTCATCGCAATGCTCCATGACCCCTGTCATAGGAAGCTCCATGTGCTTGTCATCACAATGTTTCACGACCTGGAAATAAGAATTATCAGTGGCCCTTGTCATCCCAATGCTCCATGCCCTTGTCATCACAATGCTCCTTTACCTTTGTCACAACAATCCTCCATGACACTTGGCATCACAATGCTCCATGTTATTGTCATCACAATGGAACATGAAATATGTCATCACAATGCTCCCTGACACCTGTCTTCACAATACTCCATGAACTTGTCATCACAATGCTCCATGCCCTTGTCATCACAATGTGCCATGCCCAATGTCATCACAATAATCCATGAAACATCTCAGACCAATGCTCCATGCCCCTTTTCATCACAATGCTCCATGAACCCTGTCATCACAATGCACCATGCCCATCATCATAATGCTTCATGCTATTGTCATCACAATGAAATCAAAATGCTCCATGACCTCTGTCATCACAATGCTCCAAACCCTTGTGATCACAATGTTCCATAACACTTGTGATCACAATGCCCCATGACGCTTGTCATCACAATTATCCATGGCCTTCTCATCACAATGCTCAATGACATTTGTCATCACAATGCTCAATACCCTTGTCATCACAATGCTCCCTGACACTTGTCGTCAGAATGCTCCTTGAACCCTTTCATGACAAGGCTCCATGCCTTTTTCATCACAATGATCCATGCCCTTTTCATCACGAGGCTCCAAGGCACCTGCAATAACAATGCTCCTTGCCCTTGTCATCACAAAGCTCCATGACAAATGTCATGAGAATGCTCCATGGCCTTCTCATCACAATGCTCCATGCCATTGTCATCACAATGCTCCAAGACACCTGTAATCACAATGCTCCATTCCTCTTTTCATCAGAATGCTCCATGAGACTTGTCATCACAAGGATCCATGGTCTTCTCATCAAAATACTCCAGGACATTGTCATCAAAATGCTCCATTCCCTTATCATCACAATGCTCTATGACCCCTGTCATCACAATACTCCATGTACATTTTCAGCCCAATAATCCATGACCTTCTCACCATAATGCTCCATGCCACATATCATCACAATGCTCCATGACCACTGTCATCACAACGTCCATGACACCTGACAACACAATGATCCGGGACTCTTGTCCTCACAATGCTCCATTCCCTAGTCATCACAATTCTCCATGCCTGTGTCAGCAAAATGCTACATCACCTTGTCATCACAATGCTCCATGCACTTGTCATCACAATACTCCATTACCATTGTCATCACAATCCTCCCTAAAACTTGGGATCATATTGCTTCATGCCCTTGTCATCACAATGTTCCAAACCCTTGTGATCACAATGTTCTATAAAACTTGTCATCACAATGCTCCATGATGCCTGTCATGACAATACTCCAAGTCCTTATTGTCACAATGCTCCATGACCTTTGTCATCACAATGCTTAATACACTTGTCTTCACAATGCTCCCTGACACTTGTCGTCAGAATGCTCCTTGAACACTGTCATGAAAAGGCTCCAGGCCTTTTTCATCAGAATGCTCCATGCCCTTTTCATCACAACGCTCCATGTCATTGTCATCACAATACTCCACAAGCTTGTCATCAGAATGCTCCATGGCCCCTGTCATCACAAAGCTCCATACCCTTAGACATTACAGTGCTCAATGATGCTCGTCATCACAATTATCCATGGTCTTCCCATCAAAATGCTCCACGGTCTTGCCATCACAATGCTCCATGCCTTGGTCATCCCAAAGCTCCATGTCCCCAGTCATCACAATGCTCCATGACCCCTGTCATCACAATGCTCCATACCCCTTGTCATTAAAGTGCTCCATGACACTCATCATCACAATTTCCCATGGTCTTCTCATCACAATCCTCCACGCACTTTTCATCAAAATGCTCCATGACCACTGACATCACAATGTTCCCTAACCCCTGTCATCAAAATGTTCCATGACCCTTTTCATCCAATTGCTCCATGACCCGGTCATCACAATGCTCCATTACCCCTGTCATAAAAATGATCCATGTCCCGTGCCATCACCATGTTCCACGGCCTTGTCATCACAAGGCTCCATGACCCTTGACATCACAATGCTCCAAGACCCCTGTAATCACAATGCTCCATGCCCCTTTTCATCTCAATGCTCCATGAACCCTGTCATCACAGTGCACCATACCGATCATCATAATGCTTCATGCTATTGCCATCACAATGAAATCAAACTTCTCCATGACCTCTGTCATCACAATGCTCCAAACCATTGTGATCACAATGTTCCATAACACTTGTCATCACAAGGCCCCATGACACTGGTCATCACAATTGTCCATGGACTTCTCATCACAATGTTCCATGACCTTTGTCATCACAATTCTCAATACACTTGTCCTCACAATGCTCCCGGACACTTGTCGTCAGTATGCTCATTGAACCCTGTCAAGACAAGTCTCCATGCCTTTTTCATCACAATGATCCATGCCCTTTTCATCACAATGCTCCATGCCATTGTCATCACAATACTCCACAAGATTGTCATCAGAAATCTGCGTGACACTTGTCATCACAATGATCCATGAACCCTGTCATCAAAATGTTCCATGACACCTGTCATCACAATGCTCCATGCCCCTTGTCATTACAGTGCTCCATGATGCTCGTCATCACAATTATCAATGGTCTTCTCATCAGAGTGCTCCACGGTCTTGCCATCACAATGCTCGATGCCTTGGTCATCACAATGCTCCATGTCCCCAGTCATCACAGTGCTCCATGACCACTGTCATCACAATGCTCCATACCCCTTGTCATTAAATGGCTCCATGACACTCGTCATCACAATTTCCCATGGTCTTCTCATCACAATGCTCCACGTCTTTGTCATCAAAATGCTCCATGACCCTTGTCATCACTATGCTCCATGACCACTGTCATCACAATGCTCCATGACACCTGTCATCACAATGCTCCTACCCCTTGTCATTACAGTGCTCCGTGATGCTCGTCATCACAATTATCCATTGTCTTCTCATAAAAATGCTCCACGTTCTTGCCATCACAATGCTCCATGCCATGGTCATCACAATGCTCCATGTCCCCTGTCATCACAATTCTCCACGTTCTCGGCATCACTATGCTCCATGATACTTCTCTTCACAGTGTTACATGCTTTGTCATCACAATTCTCAATGCACTTGTCATCGCAATTCTCCATGACCCCTGTCATAGCAAGCTCCATGTGATTGTCCTCATAATGCTTCATGAACTTGTCATCAAAATTCTCAATGGCCATTGTCATCACAATGCTCCATGACTCTTGTCATCACAATGCTCCAAGCCCTTTTCATCAAAATGCTTCGTTACCTTTGTCATCACAATCCTTCATGACACTTGGCATCACAATGCTCCTATCCATTTTCATCACAATGGACCATGACATATGTCATCACAATGCTCCAACACCTGTCTTCACAGTACTCCATGACCTTCTCATCACAATGCTAGATGCCCTTGTCATCACAATTCACCATGCCCACTGTCATCTCAATAATCCATGAAAATTGTCAGACAAATGCTCCATGCCCCTTTCATCACAATGCTCCATGCTCTTTTATCACAATGCTCTATGACTCAGGTCATCATAATGCTCCGTGACTCCAGTCATCACAGTGCTTCATGACCTTTGTCATCACAATGATCCATGCCCTCGTCATCACAAGGCTCTGTGACAATTGTCACCACAATGCTCCATGAACATTTAATCACAATTCTCGGTGAACCTTGTCATCACAATGCTCCATGCCTTTGTCAGCACAGTACTCCATGACCCATGGCATCACAATGTGCCATGCCCTTGTCCTCACAATGCTCCATAAACCTTGTCATCACAGTGCTCCATGCATTTGTCAGCAAAATGCTCCAGACCCATTTCATCACAAAGTGCCATGCGTTTTTCATCACAATGCTCCACAAGTTTGTCATCACAATGCTCCATGCTCATCTCATCAAAATGCTCTCTCACCACTGATATCACAATGTTCCATCGCTAATCATCACAATACTCCCACACCCCTGTCACTACAATGTTCCATGACCCTTGTCACAACAGTGCTACATGCCCTTATCATCACAATGCTCCATGACACTTGACATCACAATTTTCCATAAACCCTGTCATCACAATGCTCCTTGACCCTTTTCATCACAATGCTCCATGACTCCTAACATCACAATGTTCCATAAACACTGTCATCAAAATGTTTCATGACCATTTCATCCAATTGCTCCATGACCCTGTCATCACAATGCTCCCTGCCCTACTCATCACAATGCACCACACACTTGTCATCAAAATGCTCCATGGCCAATGTAATCACAAAGCTCCATGACCTTTGGCATCACAATGCTCCATGCCATTGTCATCACAAAGTTCCATGAAACATCTCATCACATTGCTCCATGGTGTTGTCATCACAAAGCTCCATGACGCTTGTCATCACAATGCTTGATGCCCTTCTCATCACAATGCACCATGCCTTTGTCATTGCAATCCTCCAAGACACATGTATCATTGAGATCCGTGCACTTGTCATCACAAAGATCCATGCCCACTCTCATCACAATAATCCATGAAATTTTTCAGAACAATGCTCCATGCCCTTGTCATCACAATGCTCCATTACACCTGTCATAACAATGCTCCATGACCCCTGCCTTTGTCATCACAAGACTCCATGACCCTTGTCATCACAATGCTCCAAGACCCCTGTAATCACAATGCTCCATGCCCATGTCATCACAAAACTCCCTGACGCATGTCATCAGAATGCTCCATGGGCTTCTCATCACAATGCTCCATGCCCATTTCATCACAATGCTCCAAGACCCCTGTAATAACAATACCCCATGCCACTTTTCATCTCAATGCTCCATGAACCCTGTCATCACAATGCACCATGCCCATCATCATAATGCTACATGCTATTGTCATCACAATGAAATCAAAATTCTCCACGACCACTGTCATCACAATGCTCCAAACCCCTCTGATCACAATTTTCCATAAAACTGTTCATCACAATGCCCCATGTTGCTGGTTATAACAGTTATCCATGGACTTCTCATCACAATGCTCCATGACCGCTGACATCACAATGTTCCATAAACACAGTCATCAAAATATTTCATGACAATTTCATCCAATTGCTCCATGACCCTGTCATCACAATGCTCCCTGCGCTTCTCATCACAATGCACCACACACTTGTCCTCAAAATGCTCCATGGCCTATGTCATCACAAAGCTCCATGACCCTTGGCATCACAATGCTGCATGCCATTGTCATCACAAAGCTCCATGAAACCTCTCATCACATTGCTCCATGACGTTGTCATCACCAAGCTCCATGATGCTTGTTATCACAATGCTCGATGCCCTTCTCATCACAATGCACCATGCCTTTGTTATTGCAATCCTCCAAGACACATGTATCACTGTGTTCCGTGCCCTTGTCATCACAATGCTCCATGCCCACTCTCATCACAATAATCCGTGAAATTTTTCAGACCAATGCTCCATGCCCTTGTCATCACAATGCTCCATTACCACTGTCATAACAATGCTCCATAACCTCTGCAATCACAGTGTTCCATGGCTTTGTCATCGCAAGACTCCATGACCCTTGTCATCACAATGTTCCAAGACCCCTGTAATCACAATACTCCATGCCCATGTCATCACAAAGCTCCCTGACGCATGTCATCAGAATGCTCCATGGCCTTCTCATCACAATGCTCCATGCCCTTTTCATCACAATGCTCCAAGACCCCTGTAATAACAATACTCCATGCCACTTTTCATCTCAGTGCTCCATGAACCCTGTCATCACAATGCACCATGCCCATCATCATAATGCTTCATGCTATTGTCATCACAGTGAAATCAAAATTCTCCATGACCTCTGTCATCACAATGCTCCAAATCCCTGTGATCACAATGTTCCATAAAACTTGTCATCACAACGCCCCATGATGCTGGTTACCACAATTATCCATGGACTTCTCATCACAATGCTACATGACCTTTGTCATCACAATTCTCCATACACTTGTCATCACAATGCTCCCTGGATCTTGTCATCAGTATGCTCATTGAAAACTGTCATGACAAGTCTCCATGCACTTTTCATCACAATGCTCCATGCCATTGTCATCACAATACTCCACAAGCTTGTCATCAGAATGCTCCGTGACACTTGTCATCACAATGATCCATGAACCCTGTCATCAAAATGTTCCATGACACCTGTCATCACAATGCTCCATGCCCCTTGTCATTACAATGCTCCATGATGCTCGTCATCACAATTATCCATGGTCTTCTCATCACTGTGCTCCACTGTCTTGCCATCACAATGCTCCATGACATGGTTATCACAATGCTCCATGTCCCCAGTCATCACAATGCTCCATGAACCCTGTCATCACAATACTCCATACCCCTTTTCATTACAGTGATCCATGATGCTCGTAATCACAATTAGCCATGGTCTTCTCATCACAATGCTCCACGCCCTTGTCATCTACACGCTCAATGACACTTGTCATCACAATGCTCCATGCCCACTGTCATCACAATGCTCCATGAACCCTGTCATCACAATGCTCCACACCCCTTGTCATTAGAGTGCTCCATGACGCATGTCATCACAATTATCCATGGTATTCTCATCACAGTGCTCCACGGTCTTGCTATGACAGTGCTCCATGCCAATGTCATCACACTGCTCCATGTCGTGTCATCACAATTCTCCACGTTCTTGGCATCACTATGCTCCATGACACTTCTCATCAAAGTGTTAAATGCTTTGTCATCACAATTCTCTATGCCCTTGTCATCGCAATGCTCCATGACCCCTGTCATAGCAAGCTCCATGTGCTTTTCATCACAATACTCCATGTGCTTGTCGTCACAATGCTCCATGACCTTTGTCATCACAATGCACCCTGTCACATGTTGTCAGAATGCTCCTTGAAACCTGTCATGAAAAGGCTCCATGCCTTTTTCATCACAATGCCCCATGCCGTTTTCTTCACAATGCTCCATGCCTTTGTCATCAAAATACTCCACAAGCTTGTCATCAGAATGCTCCCTGACCATTGTCATCACAATGCTCCATGACACCTGTTATCACAATGCTCCATACCCCTTGTCATTACAGTGCTCCATGACGCTCGTCATCACAGTTACCCGTGGTCTTCTCATCACAATGCTCCAAGGTCTTGCCATCACAATGCTCCAAACCCTGGTCATCACAATGCTCCATATCCCGTGTCAGCACAATTCTCCACGTTCTTGGCATCACTATGCTCCATGACACTTCTCATCACAGTGTTACATGCTTTGTCATCACAATTCTCTATGCACTTGTCATCACAATGCTCCATGATCCCTGTCATAGCAAGCTCCATGTGCTTGTCATCACAATGCTTCATGAACTGGTCATCAAAATTCTCAATGGCCCTTGTCATCACAATGCTCCATGCCCTTGTCATCAAAATGCTCCATTACCTTTGTCATCACCATCCTCCATGACACTTGGCCACACAATGCTCCATTCCATTGTCATCGCAATGACCATGACATATCTCATCACAATGCTCCGTGACACCTGTCTTCACAATACTCCATGACCTTCTCATCACAATGCTCCATGCCCTTGTCATCACAATGCGCCATGCCCAGTCTCATCACAATAGTCCATGAAATTTGTCAGACCAATGCAACATGACCCTGTCATTACTATGCTCCATACACTTTCATCACAATGCTCTATGACCCTTGTCATCACAATGCTCCATGACTCCAGTCATCACAATGCTTCATGACCATTGTCACCACAATGTTCCATGAACATTTCATCACAATGCTCCGTGACCCTAGTCATCACAATGCTCCATGCCTTTGTCAGCACAATACTCCATGACCCATGGCATCACAATGCACCATGCGCTTGTCATCACAATGCTCCACATCGTTGTCATCACAATGCTCCATAAACCTTGTCATCACAATGCTCCATGCGTTTGTCAGCACAATGCTCCATGACCCATATCATCAAAATGTGCCATGCGTTTGTCATCACAGTGCAACACAACCTTGTTATCACAATGCTCCATGCACTTCTCATCAAAATGCTCTCTCACCAATGATATCACAATGTTCCATCACTAATCATCTCAATACTCCCTCACGCTTGTCATCACAATGTTCCATAACACTTGTCACAACAATGCTACATGCACTTATCATCACAATGCTCCATGCCCCTGACATCACAATGTTCCATAACCCCTGTCATCACAATGCTCCATGACCCTTTTCATCACAATGCTCCATGACCCCTGACATCACAATGTTCCATAAACACTGTCATCAAAATGTTCCATGACCATTTCATCCAATTGCTCCATGAACCTGTCATCACAATGCTCCCTGCCCTACTCATCACAATGCACCACACCCTTGTCATCAAAATGCTCCATGGCCTATGTCATCACAAAGCTCCATGACCCTTGGCATCACAATGCTGCATGCCATTGTCATCACAAAGCTCCATGGAACCTCTCATCACATTGCTCCATGACGTTGTCATCGCAATGCTCGATGCCCTTCTCATCACAATGCACCATGCCTTTGTCATTGCAATCCTCCAAGACACATGTATCACTGTGTTCTGTGCACTTGTCATCACAATGCTCCATGCCCACTCTCATCACAATAATCCATGAAACTTTTCAGACCAATGCTCCATGCCATTGTCATCACAATGCTCCATTATAACTGTCATAACAATGCTCCATGACCCCTGCCATCACAATGTTCCACGGCTTTGTCATCGCAAGACTCCATGACCCTAGTTATCACAATGCTCCAAGACCCCTGTAATCACAATGCTCCATGCCCATGTCATCACAAAGCTCCCTGACGCATGTCATCAGAATGCTCCATGGCCTTCTCATCACAATGCTCCATGCACTTCTCATCAGAATGCACCATGCCTTTGTCATTGCAATCCTCCAAGACACATGTATCACTGTGTTCCGTGCCCTTGTCATCACAATGCTCCATGCCCACTCATCACAATAATCCATGAAACCTTTCAGACCAATGTTCCATGCCCTTGTCATCACAATGCTCCATTAACCCTGTCATAACAATGCTCCATGACCCATGCCATCACAATGATCTACGGCTTTGTCATCGCAATACTCCATGACCCTTGTCATAACAATGCTCCAAGACCCCTGTAATCACAATGCTCCATGCCCATGTCATCTCAAAGCTCCCTGACATATGTCATCAGAATGCTCCATGGCCTTCTCATCACAATGCTCCATGTCCTTTTCATAACAATGCTCCAAGACCCCTGTAATAACAATACTCCATGCCACTTTTCATCTCAGTGCTCCATGAACCCTGTCATCACAATGCAACATGCCCATCATCATAATGCTTCATGCTATTGTCATCACAGTGAAATCAAAATTCTCCATGACCTCTGTCATCACAATGCTCCAAATCCCTGTGATCACAATGTTCCATAAAACTTGTCATCACAACGCCCCATGATGCTGGTTACCACAATTATCCATGGACTTCTCATCACAATGCTCCATGACCTTTGTCATCACAATTCTCAATACACTTGTCATCACAATGCTCCCTGGAACTTGTCATCAGTATGCTCATTGAAAACTGTCATGACAAGTCTCCATGCACTTTTCATCACAATGCTCCATGCCATTGTCATCACAATACTCCACAAGCTTGTCATCAGAATGCTCCGTGACACTTGTCATCACAATGATCCATGAACCCTGTCATCAAAATGTTCCATGACACCTGTCATCACAATGCTCCATGCCCCTTGTCATTACAGTGCTCCATGATGCTCATCATCACAATTATCCATGGACTTCTCATCACAGTGCTCCACTGTCTTGCCATCACAATGCTCCATGACATGGTTATCACAATGCTCCATGTCCCCAGTCATCACAATGCTCCATGACCCATGTCATCACAATACTCCATACCCCTTTTCATTACAGTGATCCATGATGCTCGTAATCGCAATTACCCATGGTGTTCTCATCACAATGCTCCACGCCCTTGACATCAACACGCTCCATGACACTTGTCATCACAATGCTCCATGCCCACTGTCATCCTAATGCTCCATGACCCCTGTCATCACAATGCTCCACACCCCTTGTCATTACAGTGCTCCATGACGCTTGTCATCACAATTATCCATGGTCTTCTCATCACAATGCTCCACGGTCTTGCCATGACAATGCTCCATGCCAAGGTCATCACACTGCTCCATGTCCCTGTCATCACAATTCTCCACGTTCTTGGCATCACTATGCTCCATGACACTTCTCATCAAAGTGTTAAATGCTTTGTCATCACAATTCTGTATGCCCTTGTCATCGCAATATTCCATGACCCCTGTCATAGCAAGCTCCATGTGCTTTTCATCACAATACTCCATGTGCTTGTCGTCACAATGCTCCATGACCTTTGTCATCACAATGAACCCTGTCACTTGTTGTCAGAATGCTCCTTGAAACCTGTCATGAAAAGGCTCCATGCCTTTTTCATCACAATGCCCCATGCCGTTTTCTTCACAATGCTCCATGCCTTTGTCATCAAAATACTCCACAACTTGTCATCAGAATGCTCCCTGACCATTGTCATCACAATGCTCCATGACCCCTGTTATCACAATGCTCCAAACCCCTTGTCACTACAGTGCTCCATGACGCTCGTCATCACAGTTACCCGTGGTCTTCTCATCACAATGCTCCACGGTCTTGCCATCACAATGCTCCAAGCCCTGGTCATCACAATGCTCCATGTCCCGTGTCAGCACAATTCTCCACGTTCTTGGCATCACTATGCTCCATGACACTTCTCATCACAGTGTTACATGCTTTGTCATCACAATTCTCTATGCACTTGTCATCGCAATGCTCCATGATCCCTGTTATAGCAAGCTCCATGTGCTTGTCATCACAATGCTTCATGAGGTGGTCATCAAAATTCTCAATGGCCCTTTTCATCACAATGCTCCATGCCCTGGTCATCAAATGCTCCATTACCTTTGTCATCACCATCCTCCATGACACTTGGCCTCACAATTCTCCATTCCATTGTCATCGCAATGACCATGACATATCTCATCACAATGCTCCCTGACACCTGTCTTCACAATACTCCATGACCTTCTCATCACATTGCTCCATGCCCTTGTCATCACAATGCGCCATGCCCACTCTCATCACAATAGTCCATGAAATTTGTCAGACCAATGCAACATGCCCCTGTCATCACAATGCTCCATGCACTTTCATCACAATGCTCTATGACCCCTGTCATCACAATGCTCCATGACTCCAGTCATCACAATGCTTCATGACCATTGTCACCACAATGCTCCATGAACATTTCATCACAATGCTCCGTGACCCTAGTCATCACAATGCTCCATGCCTTTGTCAGCACAATACTCCATGACCCATGGTATCACAATGTGCCATGCGCTTGTCATCACAATGCTCCACATCGTTGTCATCACAATGCTCCATAAACCCTGTCATCACAATGCTCCATGTGTTTGTCAGCACAATGCTCCATGACCCATATCATCACAATGTGCCTTGCGTTTGTCATCACAGTGCTCCACAACCTTGTTATCACAATGCTCCATGCACTTCTCATCAAAATGCTCTCTCACCAATGATATCACAATGTTCCATCACTAATCATCTCAATACTCCCTCACGCCTGTCATCACAATGTTCCATAACCCTTGTCACAACAATGCTACATGCACTTATCATCACAATGCTCCATGCCCCTGACATCACAATGTTCCATAACCCCTGTCATCACAATGCTCCATGACCATTTTCATCACAATGCTCCATGACCCCTGACATCACAATGTTCCATAAACACTGTCATCAAAATGTTCCATGACCATTTCATCCAATTGCTCCATGACCCTGTCATCACAATGCTCCCTGCCCTTCTCATCACAATGCACCACACCCTTGTCATCAAAATGCTCCATGGCCTATGTCATCACAAACCTCCATGACCCTTGGCATCACAATGCTCCATGCCATTGTCATCACAAAGCTTCATGAAACCTCTCATCACATTGCTCCATGACGTTGTCATCACAAAGCTCCGTGACGCTTGTCATCACAATGCTCGAGGCCCTTCTCATCACAATGCACCATGCCTATGTCATTGCAATCCTCCAAGACACATGTATCACTGTTTTCCATGCACTTGTCATCACAATGCTCCATGCCCACTCTCATCACAATAATCCATGAAAATTTTCAGACCAATGCTCCATGCCCTTGTCATCACAATGCTCCATTACCACTGTCATAACAATGCTCCATGACCCCTGCCATCACAATGTTCCACGGCTTTGTCATCGCAAGACTCCATGACCCTTGTCATCACAATGATCCAAGACCACTGTAATCACAATGCTCCATGCCCATGTCATCACAAAGCTCCCTGACGCATGTCATCAGAATGCTCCATGGCCTTCTCATCACAATGTTCCATGCCCTTCTCATCAGAATGCTCCATGCCTTTCTCATCAGAATGCACCATGCTTTTGTCATTGCAATCCTCCAAGACACATGTATCACTGTGTTCCGTGCCCTTGTCATCACAATGCTCCATGCCCACTCTCATCACAATAATCCATGAAACTTTTCAGACCAATGCTCCATGCCCTTGTCATCACAATACTCCAAGACCCCTGTAATCACAATGCTCCATGCCCATGTCTTCACAAAGCTCCCTGACACATGTCATCAGAATGCTCCATGGCCTTGTCATCACAATGCTCCTTGCCCTTTTCATCACAATGCTCCAAGACCCCTGTAATAACACTACTCAATGCCACATTTCATCTCAGTGCTCCATGAACCCTGTCATCACAATGCACCATGCCCATCATCATAATGCTTCATGCTATTGTCATCACAATGAAATCAAAATTCTCTATGACCTCTGTCATCACAATGCTCCAAACCCCTGTGATCACAATGTTCCATAAAACTTGTCATCACAACGCCCCATGATGATGGTTACCAGAATTTTCCATGGACTTCTCATCACAATGCTCCCTGGAACTTGTCATCACTATGCTCATTGAAAACTGTCATGACAATTCTCCATGCCCTTTTCATCACAATTCTCCATGCCCTTTTCATCACAATGCTCCATGCCATTGTCATCACAATACTCCACAAGCTTCTCATCAGAATGCTCCGTGACACTTGTCATCACAATGATCCATGAACCCTGTCATCAAAATGTTCCATGACACCTGTCATCACAATGCTCCATGCCCCTTGTCATTACAGTGCTCCATGATGCTCGTCATCACAATTATCCATGGTCTTCTCATCACAGTGCTCCACTGTCTTGCCATCACAATGCTCCATGACCTGGTTATCACAATGCTCCATGTCCCCAGTCATCACAATGCTCCATGACCCCTCTCATCACAATACTCCATACCCCTTTTCAATACAGTGCCCCGTGACGCTCGTAATCACAATTATCCATGCTCTTCTCATCACAATGCTCCACGCCCTTGTCATCAAAATGCTCCATGACACTTGTCATCACAATGCTCCATGACCACTGTCATCACAGTGCTCCATGACCCCTGTCATCACAATGCTCCAAACCCCTTGTCATTACAGTGCTCCATGACGCTTGTCCTCACAATTTTCAATGGTCTTCTCATCACAATGCTCCACGGTCTTGCCATCACAATGCTCCATGCCCTGGTCATCACACTGCTCCATGTCCCTGACATCACAATTCTCCACGTTCTTGGCATCAGAATGCTCCATGACACTTCTTATCAAAGTGTTACATGCTTTGTCATCACAATTATCTATGCCCTTGTCATCGCAATGCTCCATGACCCCTGTCATAGCAAGCTCCATGTGCATGTCATCACAATACTCCATGTGCTTGTCGTCACAATGCTCCATGACCTTTGTCATCACAAGGCTCCCTGACACTTGTTCTCAGAATGCTCCTTGAAACCTGTCATGAAAAGGCTCCATGCCTTTTTCATCACAATGCCCCATGCCGTTTTCTTCACAATGCTCCATGCCATTGTCATCAAAATACTCCACAAGCTTGTCATCAGAGTGCTCCCTGACCCTTGTCATCACTCCATGACCCCTGTTATCACAATGCTCCATACCCTTTGTCATTACAGTGCTCCATGACGCTCGTCATCAGAGTTACCCGTGGTCTTCTCATCACAGTGCTCCACGGTCTTGCCATCACAATGCTCCATGCCCTGGTCATCACAATGCTCCATGTCCCGTGTCATCACAATTCTCCACGTTCTTGGCATCACTATGCTCCATGACACTTCTCATCACAGTGTTACATGCTTTCTCATCACAATTCTCTATGCACTTGTCATCGCAATGCTCCATGATCCCTGTCATAGCAAGCTCCATGTGCTTGTCCTCACAATGCTCCATGAACTGGTCATCAAACTTCTCAGTGGCCCTTGTCATCACAAAGCTCCATGACCCTTGTCGTCACAATGCTCCAAGCCCTTGTCATCAAAATGCTCCATTACCTTTGTCATCGCAATCCTCCAGGACACTTGGCATCACAATGCTCCATTCCATTGTCAACGCAATGACCATGACATATGTCATCACAACGCTCCCTGACACCTGTCTTCACAATACTCCATGACCTTCTCATCACAATGCTCCATGCCCTTGTCATCACAATGCGCCATGCCCACTCTCATAACAATAGTCCATGAAATTTGTCAGACCAATGCAACATGCCCCTGTCATCACAATGCTCCATGCACTTTCATCACAATGCTCTATGACCCCTGTCATCACAATGCTCCGTGCCTCCAGTCATCACAATGCTTCATGAACATTGTCACCACAATGCTCCCTGAACATTTCATCACAATGCTCCATGACCCTAGTCATCACAATGCTCCATGCCTTTGTCAGCACAATACTCCATGACCCATGGCATCACAATGCGCCATGCACTTGTCATCACAATGCTCCACATCGTTGTCATCACAATGTTCCATAAACCTTGTCATCACAATGTCCATGCGTTTGTCAGCACAATGCTCCATGACCCATATCATCACAAGGTGCCATGCGTTTGTCATCACAGTGCTCCACAACCTTGTGATCACATTGCTCCATGCACTTCTCATCAAAATGCTCTCTCACCAATGATATCACAATGTTCCATCACTAATCATCTCAATACTCCCTCACGCCTGTCATCACAATGTTCCATAACCCTTGTCACAACAATGCTACATGCACTTATCATCAGAATGCTCCATGCCCCTGACATCACAATGTTCCATAACCCCTGTCATCACAATGCTCCATGACCCTATTCATCACAATGCTCCATGACCCCTGACATCACAATGTTCCATAAACACTGTCATCAAAATGTTCCATGACCATTTCATCCAATTGTTCCATGACCCTGTCATCACAATGCTCCCTGCCCTTCTCATCACAATGCACCACACCCTTGTCATCAAAATGCTCCATGGCCTATGTCATCACAAAGCTCCATGACCCTTGGCATCACAATGCTCCATGCCATTGTCATCACAAAGCTCCATGAAACCTCTCATCACATTGCTCCATGACGTTGTCATCACAAAGCTTCATGACGCTTGTCATCACAATGCTCAATGCCCTTCTAATCACAATGCACCATGCCTTTGTCATTGCAATCCTCCAAGACACATGTATCACTGTTTTCCATGCACTTGTCATCACAATGCTCCATGCCCACTCTCATCACAATAATCCATGAAACTTTTCAGACCAATGCTCCATGCCCTTGTCATCACAATGCTCCATTACCACTGTCATAACAATGCTCCGTGACCCCTGCCATCACAATGTTCCACGGCTTTGTCATCGCAAGACTCCATGACCCTTGTCATCACAATGCTCCAGGACCCCTGTAATCACAATGCTCCATGCCCATGTCATCACAAAGCTCCCTGACGCATGTCATCAGAATGCTCCATGGCCTTCTCATCACAATGCTCCATGCCCTTCTCATCAGAATGCACCATGCCTTTGTCATTGCAATCCTCCAAGACACATGTATCACTGTGTTCCGTGCCCTTGTCATCACAATGCTCCATGCCCACTCTCATCACAATAATCCATGAAATTTTTCAGACCAATGCTCCATGCCCTTGTCATCACAATGCTCCAAACCCCTGTAATCAAACTGCTCCATGCCCATGTCATCACAAAGCTCCATGACGCATGTCATCAGAATGCTCCATGGCCTTCTCATCACAATGCTCCATGCCCTTTTCATCACAATGATCCAAGACCCCTGTAATAACAATACTCAATGCCACTTTTCATCTCAGTGCTCCATGAACCCTGTCATCACAATGCACCATGCCCATCATCATAATGCTTCATGCTATTGTCATCACAATGAAATAAAAATTCTCCATGACCTCTGTCATCACAATGCTCCAAACCCCTGTGATCAAAATGTTCCATAAAACTTGTCATCACAACGCCCCATGATGATGGTTACCACAATTATCCATGGACTTCTCATCACAATGCTCCCTGGAACTTGTCATCAGTATGCTCATTGAAAACTCTCATGACAAGTCTCCATGCCCTTTTCATCACAATGATCCATGCCCTTTTCATCACAATGCTCCATGCCATTGTCATCAAAATACTCCACAAGCTTGTCATCAGAATGCTCCGTGACACTTGTCATCACATTGGTCCATGAACCCTGTCATCAAAATGTTCCATGACACCTGTCATCACAATGCTCCATGCCCCTTGTCATTACAGTGCTCCTTGATGCTCGTCATCACAGTTATCCATGGTCTTCTCATCACAGTGCTCCACTGTCTTGCCATCACAATGCTCCATGACATGGTTATCACAATGCTCCATGTCCCCAGTCATCACAATGCTCCATGACCACTGTCATCACAATACTCCATACCCCTTTTCATTACAGTGCTCCATGACGCTCGTAATCACAATTATCCATGCTCTTCTCATCACAATGCTCCACGCCCTTGTCATCAACATGCTCCATGACACTTGTCATCACAATGCTCCATGACCACTGTCATCACAATGCTCCATGACCCCTGTCATCACAATGCTCCACACCCCTTGTCATTACAGGGCTCCATGACGCTTGTCATCACAATTATCCCTGGTCTTCTCATCACAATGCTCCACGGTCTTGCCATCACAATGCTCCATGCCCTGGTCATCACACTGCTCCTTGTCCCTGTCATCACAATTCTCCACGTTCTTGGCATCACTATGCTCATGACACTTCTCATCAAAGTGTTACATGCTTTGTCATCACAATTCTCTATGCACTTGTCATCACAATGCTCCATGACCCCTGTCATAGCAAGCTCCATGTGCTTGTCATCACAATACTCGATGTGCTTGTCGTCACATTGCTCCATGACATTTGTCATCACAAGGCTCCCTGACACTTGTTGTCAGAATGCTCCTTGAAACCTGTCATGAAAAGGCTCCATGCCTTTTTCATCACAATGCCCCATGCCGTTTTCTTCACAATGCTCCATGCCATTGTCATCAAAATACTCCACAAGCTTGCCATCAGAGTGCTCCCTGACCATTGTCATCACAATGCTTCTTGACTCCTGTCATCACAATGCTCCATACCCCTTGTCATTACAGTGCTCCATGACGCTCGTCATCACAGTTACCCGTGGACTTCTCATCAAAATGCTCCACGGTCTTGCCATCACAATGCTCCATGCCCTGGTCATCACATTGCTCCAAGCCCCGTGTCATCACAATTCTCCACGTTCTTGGCATCACTATGCTCCATGACACTTCTCATCACAGTGTTACATGCTTTGTCATCACAATTCTCTTTGCACTTGTCTTCGCAATGCTCCATGATCCCTGTCATAGCAAGCTCCATGTGCTTGTCATCACAATGCTTCATGAACTGGTCATAAAAATTCTCAATGGCCCTTGTCATCACAATGCTCCCTGCCCTTGTCATCAAAATGCTCCATTACCTTTGTCATCACATTCCTCCATGACACTTGGCATCACAATGCTGCATTCTATTGTCATCGCAATGACCATGACATATCTCATCACAATGCTCCCTGACACCTGTCTTCACAATACTCCATGACCTTCTCATCACTATGCTCCATGCCCTTGTCATCACAATGCGCCATGCCTACTCTCATCACAATAGTCCATGAAATTTGTCAGACCAATGCAACATGCCCCTGTCATCACAATGCTCCATGCACTTTCATCACAATGCTCTATGACCCCTGTCATCACAATGCTCCGTGACTCCAGTCATCACAATGCTTCATGACCATTGTCCCCACAGTGCTCCATGAACATTTCATCACAATGCTCCGTGACCCTAGTCATCACAATGCTCCATGCCTTTGTCAGCACAATACTCCATGACCCATGGCATCACAATGCGCCCTGCGCTTGTCATCACAATGCTCCACATCGTTGTCATCACAATGCTCCATAAACCTTGTCATCACAATGCTCCATGCGTTTGTCAGCACAATGCTCCATGACCCATATCATCACAATGTGCCATGCGTTTGTCATCACAGTGCTCCACAACCTTGTTATCACAATGCTCCATGCACTTCTCATCAAAATGCTCTCTCACCAATGATATCACAATGTTCCATCACTAATCATCTCAATACTCCCTCACGCCTGTCATCACAGTGTTCCATAACCCTTGTCACTACAATGCTACATGCACTTATCATCACAATGCTCCATGCCCCTGACATCAAATTTTCCATAACCCCTGTCATCACAATGCTATATGACCCTTTTCATCACAATGCTGCATGACCCCTGATAACACAATGTTCCATAACCCCTGCCATCAAAATGTTCCATGACCCTTTTCATCCAATTGCTCCATGACCCTGTCATCACAATGAACCCTGCCCTTCTCATCACAGTGCACCACGCCCTTGTCATCAAAATGCTCCATGGCCTATGTCATCACAAAGCTCCATGACCCTTGGCATCACAATGCTGCATGCCATTGTCATCACAAAGCTCAATGAAACTTCTCATCACATTGATCCATGACATTGTCATTCACAAAGCTCCATGACGATTGTCATCACAATGCTCCATGCCCTTGTCATTGCAATCCTCCATGACACATGTATGACTGTGTTCCGTGCCCTTGTCATCACAATGCTCAATGCCCACTCTCATCACAATAATCCATGAAACTTTTCAGACCAATGTTCCATGCCCTTGTCATCACAATGCTCCATTACTCCTGTCTTAAAAATGATCCATGACCCGTGCCGTCACCATGTTCCACGGCCTTGTCATCACAAGGCTCCATGACCCTTGTCATCACAGTGTTCCAAGACACCTGTAATCACAAAGCTCCATGCCCCTCTTCATCTCAATGCTCCATGAACCCTGTCATCACAATGCACCATGCCGATAATCATAATGCTTCATGCTATTGCCATCACAATGAAATCAAAATTCTCTATGACTTCGTCATCACAATTCTCCAAACCCTTGTGATCACAATGTTCAATAACACTTATCATCACAACACCCCATGACGCTCATCATCACAATTATCCATGGTCTTCTCATCACAGTGCTCCATGACTTTTGTCATCACAATGCTCAATACACTTGTTATCACAATGCTCCCTGACACTTGTCATCAGTATGCTCCTTGAACCCTGTCATGAAAAGTCTCCATGTCTTTTTCATAACAATGATCCATGCCCTTTTCATCACAATGCTTCAAGACCCCTGTAATCACAATTTTCCATGCCCTTGTCATCACAAAGCTCCATGACGCATTTCAGAATGCTCCATTGCCTTCTCATCACAATGCTCCATGCCCTTGTCATCACAATGCTCCAAGACCACTGTAATCACAATGTTCCATGCCCCTTTTCATCAGAATGCTCCATGAGACTTTCCATTACAAGGCTCCATGGTCTTCTCATCACAATGCTCCAGGAACTTGTCATCACAGTGCGCAATTTTGCTGTCATCACAATGCTCCATGACCCCTGTCATCACAATACTCCATGAATATTTTCAGCCCAATGCTCCATGGCCTTGTCATCACAATGCTCCATTACCCCTGTCATAACAATGCTCCATGACCCCATCCATCACCATGTTCCACGGCCTTGTCATCACAAGGCTCCATGACTCTTGTCATCACAATGCTCCAATACCCTTGTAATCACCATGCTCCATGCCCCTTTTCATCTCATTGCTCCATGAACCCTGTCATCACAATGCACCATGCCCATTATGATAATGCTTCATGCTATTGTCATCACAATGAAATCAAAATTCTCCATGACCTCTGTCATCACAATGCTCCAAACCCTTGTGATCACTATGTTCCATAACACTTGCCATCACAACGCCCCATGACGCTGGTCATCACAATTATCCATGGACTTCTCATCACAATGCTCCATGACCTTTGTCATCACAATTCTCAGTACACTTGTCATCACAATGCTCCCTGACACTTGTCGTCAGTATGCTCCTTGTACCCTGTCATGACAAGTCTCCATGCCTTTTTCATCACAATGATCCATGCCATTGTCATCACAATGCTCCATGCCATTGTCATCACAATACTCCACAAGCTTGTCATCAGAATGCTCCGTGACCCTTGTCATCACAATGCTCCATGACACCTGTCAACACAATGCTCCATGCCCCTTGTCATTACAGTTCTCCATGATGCTCGTCATCACAATTATCCATGGTCTTCTCATCACAGTGCTCCACGGTCTTGCCATCACAATGCTCCATGCCCTGATCATCACAATACTCCATGTACCTTGTTATCACAATTCTCCTTGTCCTTGTCATCACAATGCTCCATGACAGTTCTCATCACAATGATACATGCTATTGTCATCACAATTCTCCATGCACTTGTCATCGCAATGCCCCATGACCCCTGTCATAGCAATTTCCATTCCTTTGTCATCACAATGCTTCACGAACTTTTCATCAAAATTCTCAATGCCCGTTGTCATCACAATGCTCCATGCCCTTGTCATCACAATGCTCCAAGCCCTTGTCATCACAATGCTCCATTACCTTTGTAATCACAATCCGCCATAACACTTGTGCATCACAATGCTCCATGCCATTGTCATCACAATGGGCCATGAAATATGTCATCACAATGCTCCCAGACACCTTTCTTCACAATATTCCATGACCTTGTCTTCCCAATGATCCATGCCCTTGTCATCCCAATGTGCCATGCCCACTCTCAACACATTTATCCATTAAACTTATCAGACCAATGCTCCATGCACCTGTCATCAAAATGCTCCATGTCATTTTCATCACAATGCTCCATGAACCCTCTCATCACATTGTTCCATGCCCTTGTCATCACAAAGCCCCATGATGCTTGTCATCACAGTACCCGATGCTCTTCTCACCACAATGCTCCATGCCTTTGTCATTACAATCCATCATGGCCCATGTATCACAGTGTTAAGTGCCCTTGTCATCACAGTGCTCCATGCCCACTCTCATCACAATAATCCACGAAACTTTTCAGACCAATGCTCCATGCCCTTCTCATCACAATGCTCCATTACCCCTGTCATAACAATGCTCCATGACACCTGCCATCACAATGTTCCACAGCCTTGTCATCAAAATTCTCAATGACACTTGTCATCACAATGCTCCAAGAACCCTGTAATCACAATGCTCCATGCCCTTGCCATTACAAAGCTCCAAGACGCATGTCATCAGAATGTTCCATGGCCTTCTCATTCATGATGCTCTATGCCCATATCATCACAATGCTCCAAGACTCCTGTAATCACAATGCTCCATGCCCCTTTTCATCTCAGTGCACCATGAACACTGTCATCACAATGCACCATGCCCCTTTTCATCTCAATGCTCCATGAACCCTGTTATCACAATGCACCATGCCCATCATCATAATGGTTCAGGCTATTGTCATCACAATGAAATAAAAATGCTCCATGACCTCTCTCATCACAATGCTCCAAATCCTTGTGATCACAATGTTCCATAACACTTATCCTCACAACGCCCCATGACACTTGTCATAACAATTATCCATGGTCTTCTCATCACAATGCTCCATGACCTTTGTCATCACAATTCTCAATACCCTTGTCATCACAATGCTCCCTGACACTTGTTTTCATTATGCTCCTTGAACACTGTCACGACAAGGCTCCATTCCTTTTACATGACAATGATCCATGCCCTTTTCATCACAGTGTTCCAAGACCCCTGTAATCACAATGCTCCATGCCCTTGTCATCACAAAGCTCCATGATGCATGTCATCAGAACGCTCCATGGCCTTCTCATCCCAATGCTTCATGCCCTTGTCATCACAATGCTCCAAGACCCCTGTAATCACAATGCTCACTGCCCCTTTTCATCAGAATGTTCCATGAGACTTGTAATCAAAAGGCTCCATGGTCTTCTTATCACAGTGCTCCAGTACCTTGTCATCACAGTGCTCCATGAACCCTGTCATCACAATGCTCCATGACCACTGTCATCACAACGCTCCATGAACACTGACAACACAATGATCTGGGACACTTGTCATCAAAATGCTCCATGACCCTTGTCATCACAGTGATCCATGCCCTTGTCATCCCAATGCTCCATGATCCCTGTAATCACAGTGCTCCGTGACGCTTGTCATCACAGTGTTCCATGAACCTTGTCATCACAATGCTCCTTGCCTTTGTCAGCAAAATGCTACATAATCTTGTCATCACAATGCTCCATGCGCTTGTCATCACATTCCTCCATGTCTTTGGCATCATATTGCTTCATGCCCTTGTCATCTCTCTCTTGCCTCTCTGGTTTTTACAGATATTCGGATGTCCCTTTTGACCGGTGGGAAGTGACAATTCATTGTAGTGTGGATTTGCATTGTGCGCTTGCTTGATTGGCCAGAAAGGGCGTATGCGTTTTCTCCTGAATATATTCAGGAGAAAAGGCATACGCCCTTTTTGGCCAAGGGCATCACTGTCCAAGTTGTGATGCTTCTCCTGTGCTTTAAAGGTGATTCCAATTTACCTCTTGAAAGATGTTTTGTGCAATTCTGCCTCATTTTCCAGTCCCCTTCTTTGCCTTCCCTCAACAGATTTTTGGAAGAGAGTAGTCCTTTATAACTCTGCAGGTTTTTGAATTGCTGTGCTGCTGAGCCCCAATTTTCAAATTCCATTTTTGTGAGCTGGCCACAAATCCACAATTTTGCTTCAGGACCTATACTGGTTCCAGGGGTGGCAATATTGGTTCCCTGGGGGTGGCTGAGGCTTTGCTTAATTCTTCTTCCTGCCGGGAAATTAGAGTGACATGTGCCCGTCCAAATGTCTACATCTAATCTCTGATAGGTTCTCCCTCTTCCCTTTCATCCTCTGCACAATTAGCAAACTGTGTGTACCAGGAGGTTATAGGGGCTGACTCTCCTAAGTTGGTAGTTTGATAGTAAAGCAGTTGGAATACCAAACTGGAGCAGAAGGAGAAGAAAAATTAGGAGAGTTTTAGAAACCTTTCGCCATCACATGTTGTCCATTCTCTAGGTTTCCCATACATGTTATAACTGTAGTGATATTCCCTTCTACCTGGAGATTTGGGACCCATGGAATGGTTGCATGCATTACTACCTTAAGGGTCTGCATTTTCTATCCCAATCTCACCAGTCCTCTCAGCCCCAAGTGTCGAGCTTTATGTCTCATCCAGCTGTCTTTGCTGATAGGGTCATTCCAAGTTTCATCAGAACCTTTGAAGGAATTGTGTAAGAATTTCGCTGTTTTTTGGTTTTGTTTTTGGAAATTCATGTTTATAATGGGGTTGAGCTGATTATCACTGACTTGTTTATGCTGGTCTAGACACAATTGATTCCCTTACGGAGACATATCAATACATAGGTTTCAAGATTCTTACTAGTCAGATATATACCTATGTGGGAAATCAGGGTGTTGAGTCCCGTTCACTGAGGAAGGTGTAGGTCTTGTCTATTCTGTATTTGGTTTATGGAATGGTACCTGTGTTAATATCAAACTCTGGATTTATGCATCACCCAACCTCTCCTTTCTCCTGAAGCAGGCCTAAGATTTTTTTTTCTAAATGTGAGACTCTGTTCTCTTTTCTAATTCAGTTCATGTGTTGTGATATAGACATTCCCTCTATAAGTGATATCTAATGATAAGATTCTTTTTCTGTGTGACTAATTTCCCTTAGAATCATCATACTTAAATCCACTCATTATGCTGCTACTGGCCTTATATACATTGATTTCACGTCTGAGTGATATTCCGTTGTACAAAATTACCACAAGTTCTTTATGCATTTCTGTTTTTCCTGGGATATTTTAGGTGTACCAAAGTTGAGGTTCTTGTATGCAGAGCAGCCCTAAACTTTGGGGTGCCTGTGTCTTATTGATATTTAGTCTTCCCAAGTTATATGCCCATGAATTGAAGTCCCCTTTGCTCGGGGGCTTTGTATTTTAGATGTTTTAGTTAACAGCATACACTTATTCAGAGTGGCTCTTGGATATTTATACCCCACCCATCAGCGTGACTTGGCTCCCTTTTTGCCATGGCCTCTCCTGCATTTCTGGTTTGTACACATTTTTTGGATGGCCTTACTGAGCAGTGGAAATTGAGACTTCTTTGTTGTGCAGATATGCATTTCCCTCTTGCTTGGTTGGCCAAAAACTCTGTCTGTGTATTTTTTCTGAAGATATTCACGAAAAAAACGTATACACCCTTTTGCCCAACTGCATCACTTTATAAATTCTGCTGCTTTTCATATGCTTTAAATGTGAGTAGAATCTACCTTTTGAAATCTGTTTCCTGCAATTCTGCCTCTCATTCAGATCCTCTTCGTTGCCTTACCTGAATATATTTTTGGACGTTGGTTATCATTTATATCTTTGCAGGTCTTTGAATTGTCTGCTCCTGAGCTGCATTTTGCAACTCGCTTTTTTTTGTGTGCTGTATGCCAAACCATTGGATTGCTTCCGGCCCAATTCTGGTTCTGGGGAGGCAGGCTGAGCCTTTGGTTAATTCTTCTTCGAATAGGAAATTAGAGTGACATGTTCCTGTCAAAACTCCTACAGCTAATCTCTCATTGGTTCCCCCTCTTCCCATTTATCCTCTGCACAAATTGAAAACTGTGTAAAACAGGAGGTTAAAGGTGCTGATTCTCCAAGTGGGGAGATTGTTAGTAATGTGGCTGGAATGGCGAAACCCAGCACCAGGAGATCAAAAATGAGGTGCATTTTAGACACCTTTCCTGAGCACACGGTGTACATTCATCTCGGTTTCCCAGGCATGTTTTCGCTGTCAGAAGATTCCCTTGAACCTGCAGATTTGGGACCCATGGAATGGGTACCAGGCAGTATTACTTTGAAAGGTCTGCATTTTCTCACCAAGCCTCTCTAACATCTCTTAGCGTGCATAGATTCCAGCCTTATATATAATCCTGCTGTGGGTCTACATGTGTTCAATCCATGTTACATCGTAGCCCTTCAACAAAAGTTGTAAGAATTTTTGTCTGTCTCGCTGTTTTTATAAATATTTTTAAATTTATTTTTATATTGGTTACAGCTGATTTTCAAAGCTCTGTTTTTTGCTGCTGTACATCCACTTGATTCACGTACTGTGAGACAACAATAAATTCTTTTTCAGATGCTTACCAGTCATATGTATTATTTTCCAGTGACTTGAGTGGGCTGAGTGCAGTTCTTTGAGGTACCGTGTAGGCCTTGTCAGTTATTCAATTTGGTACTTGGAATGGTATCTTTGCTAATTTCAACCTCCTGGATAATACCTCACCATTCCCCACCTTTCCCATTTAGCAGCCTTATGTCTATTTTCTACATATTTGACTATGTTTCTGTATTGTAATTTATTTCATGTGTAGCCATTTTTGATTCCACCTTTAAGTGACATCTTATGATATGTGTCTTTTTCTTTCTGACATATGTCACTTAGAATGATCGTATGTA
The DNA here is from genome assembly GCF_964165515.1 of Mesoplodon bidens. Classification (NCBI taxonomy): domain Eukaryota; kingdom Metazoa; phylum Chordata; class Mammalia; order Artiodactyla; family Ziphiidae; genus Mesoplodon; species Mesoplodon bidens. The sequence continues at coordinate 4,775,237 of NW_027671422.1, forward strand.
ACTCCTCCAGAGTTGTTCCAACTGGCCTTATTTCATTGATTTCTGGATGAGTCATATTCCACTCTACATAAGTACCCCATCTCTTTTATCCATTTTATCCTTCCAGGGACATTTAGGTTATATCCAAGTTGAGGCCCTTTTTAACAGAGAGGTGGTAAACGTTGGGGTGCCTGTTTTCTGTCGATTTTTGTTTTTCCCAAGGTATACGCCCATGAGTGCAAATGCCCTATGCTCTGTAGCTCATTTTTTAGATGTTTTAGCAAACACAATACACTTCTCCAGAGTGGCCGTTGGCAAATTACATTTCCACAATCAGCCTCACAGGGCTCCCTTTTCTCCTCGCCCTGTCTTGCATTTCTGGTGTTTACACTTTATGTGGATGGCCCTTCTGACTGATGTGAAGTGATACATTTTGTAGTATTGATTTCCAGTGTCCACCTGTTTGGTTGGATAAAAAGTGTGTATGGCCTTTACTTGAATATATTCAGAAAAAATGCATATGCCCTGTTTGGCCAACTGTGTCATTGACGATGTTCAGACCCTTTTCTTGTGCTTTATCGGGGAGTCCTTTCTACCTGTTCAAATATGTTTCCTGCCACTCTCCCTTGCTTACAAGTCCATTTCTGTGACTTACCTCAAGACATTTTTCGACGATAGATATTTTCAACTCTGCAGTTTCATGAATTTTAGTGCCCCTGAGTTCCATTATTCAACTTGTGTTTTTGGAAACTGGACACAAAACAGCGGGATTTCCTCTAGCCCTATTCTGTTTGCGTGGGCAATTCTAGCCTTTGATGAATTTGTCTTCCGGATTGGAAATTAGAGTGGCATGTGCCTGTCCGAACACCTAAGACTTGTCTCTAAATTTTTCTCATCCTTCCGCTTCATCCTCTGTACAAATTCCAAACTGTGTGCAACAGGAGGTTGACGGTGTTGATATCCCCAAGTGAGGAGGTTGTTAGGAAAGATTTTGGAAGGGTGAACCCAAGCACCAGGCGATGAGGAGATGAGGTGCCTTTTCCAAACTCTTTCCGATCAAATGGTGTACCATCCTCTAGGTGTAACAGGCATGTTTTAGCTGTAGGAAGGGTCCCGTGAATGTAAGGAGGACACCAGGGATTTTTCCACATCAGTGCCTCCCCGAACCCCAAACTGGGGAATTTTTAAGCTACGGCTACACGCATGTCCATTAAGGGCCTTGGGAAATAGGCAGAGCCCAAACTTTAGATGATTGAAATCTTCAGGGTCAGAAGTGCTCACCATCGGCTTTGCTTAGGTTACATTTTATCTGTCATTGATAGATGATGTCAATAAAAATATCTATTCTTTTTCAGATTATTTCCCCTTATAGGTTATTGCAAAATATTCAGTGTAGTTCCCTGTGCTATACAGTAGTTCCTTGTTGATGATCTATTTTATATACAGCAGTGTGTATGTGTCAAACCCAAACTGTTAATTTATCCCTTCTCCTACCTTTCCCCTTTGGTAATAATAAATTATAAGATTTTATACTTCTCAGAAATGGGGGAGCTGAAGAGAGGTATCATTTTCAATGGAAAGGCATTGAAAACACGATTGAAGCTTCAGCCAAGAGTATTCGATGTACATCCATGGAAATAAATCACTTCATTTCTCTAATGTTGACCTGACAAATAAGACAAACGTCTTCACTGAATTTGCTTATAGGAAAGTGATGGAAATATCAAATGTAAATCTTAGAAACATCTTATTTTACCCGAACGTTATACACTGCTCTATATTAACTACAGTTTGGCTCACACATCTGTTCATTGAAGTTACAATGTTCTCAATTTCTGTTACTGATCCTCCAGAGTGGACCCCAACAGGAGTCCCCGTGCCCAGTGTCATTGGAGCCAACAGATCAAGACTGAGTTTGGTTCAGAAGCAAAGGAAACATTATTTTGTAAACAGAAAGGAGAGGTGAGAGCGTGCACTCCCCCACGGGCTGTGGGCTGGGCTGCTGTGTAGGGAACCCAGCAGCGTCAGTGGGAGGGAGGGGATGGAGATCTCGAGGGCTGGGTTGGCTGCAGCTCAGGCTCTATTCCACAGAGTCTGCATGGGACGCCGATATCTGAGGTGTCGACCCAGCCATTCTGCACTAGGAAATCGGGTCTGAAGTGCCGGGTGTGGGACCTCTGCATGCTGAACCCTAGGAGCACGTGAAATTAGACAAAGCACAAAGGAAAAACAGGTTAGACTTTATTTTATTGCCCAGATTCTCTTTTTATCTCCCAGGAGGTTTTAATGAACATTGCCGGAGATGAACACCTCCTCTGCTTTTTGTTCTGTTCCTCATTCTTGGGGTGTTGAGGGTGCAGACCCCTCTTTTGTAACTGCTTCATGCTGTGGTGGGAGCCCTGATACATGGGGGAGGGGAAAACTTCTCCCCACCAGGCTCCAGGTGAGGTCGATTGTCCCAAGGCCTCCTGCCTCACTTCTCGTCTGCCTGAGCACCAGCATTGGAAGTGTTATAGATTCTAATGACCTTTAAGGGTTCAGGAAACAGATGTGCAGAGATGCTGCGGTGGCAGGTTTCACCCCACCCAACATTTGTTCGGCGACCTTAGGCTGACGGCTTTTGCCAGCCTAGATGCTCTGACCAGTAGTCTGTGCTTTCTTTAATTAGGTCCCTGAATTAATGTACAAACAGCACCATGTGTCAGAGCCCTGCCTGCACAACTCCCAGACAGTCAAGGGTCAGTGGTGATCCAGGACCATGACGTCCACTGAGTCAACGGCCTTTAGAAGTAGCCAGCCGTCCAGCCGGTCATATTGACCATCATCACCACGGTGTCTGTAGGGCTTTCTATGGTGAAAGCATGATATACGTTTCCCCCGCCAAGCTTATTAGCTCCCCTCTGGGTGCAGTAAGTCCTGCAAGCAGTAGTCTGCTCTTTCGGGGCACAGTCTTGTTGTTTTCTGAGAGGAACTCCAGGTCAAGTGATGGTCACACGAGTCATTTTGGGGGCCTGTTGCCCCCGTTTGTCTCTCTGGAGGTTGGAGTTGGAGGGCCTCCTCACTCAAGGTCAGTGTGTCCACAGAGCGACCCCTGCAACTTCAGGGCATGATGGGAGGTTAGGATCACTACGTGGGGTCCTTTTCCCTTAGGTGGGACCTGGCCTTGGGGGCTGCTGATTTCCATCTTTTTAGATACCCCAGTATCCTGGCCCGATGAGTCGGTGGGCAAAGCCCTTGGTGACCATAGTTTATCATACCTGAAGGGCATTCTTGTGTTGCTCCATTTCAAGTGGTCCCAGTGTTTGCACTAAGGCTCCAAGGGCGATTAACCTATGACCGGGTATGTAAAGGTCAAAGGGTTTAGCTAAATTAGGGAGTTCCTGGACAAGGGTCTGAATTGACTGCTCTTTCCATTCTTGAAAGGCTGCTTCTGGATTCTATTCAAAAGGATCATCATCTTTTCGTGTCAGTGTTTCATGTAGAGGCCCAGCTATTAGACTGTAGTTAGGGATCCAGATGCAGAAAACCTTGGCCTCCCCAGGAACCCCTAAGCTGTCTTCTAGTTTTAGAAGAGGTAAGGCTGCAAATGGCTTCTTCCCTATCCTGGGATGCGTTTCTCAGAATATCTGTGAGAATGAAGCCCAGGCATGTCACCTTAGCCTGGGATATTTGAGCCTTTTTCTTGGACACCTTCTATCCTTTCTTGACTAGGTAGTTCAGAGGCGTCTTTAGTAGGCCTGGCGATCAGAATGTCCTCTGCATATTGAAGGAGGGTTCCCTTTTACAGAGGTAGAACTTTTAGGCCTTTAAAGGACATTTCCCCAATGATGGTGTGGGGATTTTTGAACCATTGGGGAAGGATGGCCCAGCATTATTGCTTTGGTTGCATGTTGTGTCCTGCCACTCACAAGCCAAAAATTCTTGTGACTCTGAGATGAATGGAACACAGAAGAAGGCATCATTGAAGTCTAATACAGAATGCCATGGCCTGGTGGATGGTAGAATGACCTGCAGGGTGTAGGACATAGGAGCTACTGGAGGTATATCCTCGGTGGCTTCACTGAGTGTCCTTACATCCTTTACCAGGTCCCCAGCAGCCAATGGGACTCTCGTGGTCAGGCCAATCCCAGGATATGGAGCTCACCTGGGCAGCACGCCCCACCGAACCGCCCACGGGGCTCTTGTGGTCAAGTCCCTCCCAGGGTATGGAGTTCACATGTGCAGTTACACAGCAACCCATGGGGCTCTCATAGTCAGGCCCTTCCCAGGATACGGAGCTCCCCTGGGCCGGTACCCGAGCACGGCTGGACACACAGGAACTGTGCACATAGCCCACATTGCAGAGAACCCCCAGCTCACCTGTCGCTCACAGCTGACACAAAACGCCTCAGAGCAGGACTTGAACTAACAAAGAGCAGCCCTGACAGGTCTGTGACCCTGGCTATCACTCTGTGCAGGCTCTCTCGGCCTGGTCTTCCAGACACTTCCACTGCAGCCAGGGCACCAGTCCTCTGTCTCCAACCACCATCACTCCTCTCCCTGACTCCTGGGTTCCTCTCATTAATATAGGGTGTTCTTGAAGTTGTTTTCCACTCATGGACCAGATAAAATGATGAGAAAAAAGCCGCAGCTGCAGCCCCTTGTCTATCCTGACTCTCAAGAGCCCACACCTGTTCCTTGGCCGCGGCCCGTTTAGCAAGGTTCATTTTCTGCAACTGTGATCCCCTGAGGGGTGAGGATTGGCTGATATGGGCAGCCTGACACTGCCTGCCAGCCCTCCCCAGGTGTGCCTTGGTTGAGGTCAATATAAACACATCTCCAGTCAGCAAGAGCCACTGTAGCTGTGCCTGACGCCATATTCTCTGCCCCGTCAGCAGTGTCGGGGCTGGGGTGGTGGGAGGGAGTGAGGGGCCATTGCTTTGTGGGTGGCCCAGTGTGAGTGGGGCTCTGCTGGACATTCTGCAGGAGTTGCCAGGCTGCCACCTGCTAAAGAAGAGGATGTGTCACCCATACCTGCCGCTGGAATTTCTCCCCAAGCAGAAGTGAGGAAGTAAAAAGCAGTGGGGGCCGTGGCAGGAGGGGTATCTCAGGTAGGGTAATGGAAAGCTTCCAGAAGAGCATCTGGGGCCATGACCATCCTGTCTGGCCAGCAGGCATCAAGTCGGCCTGTGTGCTGTCCCTGGTGTGGCACCACAGCCCTTCCTCTAGGCTTGCAAGTTCTTGTACATATTCAGCTGTTTTACCTGGAAAGGGTGGGAAGAGTTCAGCTGCAGCAGGACTGGGGCTCAGCTCACATTTACTCACAGACGCCTCGACACAGTCCCCCAGCTTTGCAATGAGGATGTTCCTTGTGGGGGGGGAGCGCTGCTCATTGCATGGGAGACGATTTCCAATCTCTGACCAACTTAAGAATTTTTTACAACTGGAGCAAGTGCCCTGATACGATTTTCCTCTGTATAACTGGTGGGTTCTGTTTTTTTTTTTTTTTTTTTTTCTTTTTTTCTTATTGTTTCAAGGTAGATTTTATTTATTTCTCTTTTTTTTAATTTGGAGATATAAACATGGAAATAATGCATTAATATAAAGACATCTATGTGAAGGGAAAAACGTTTTTTTCGTTTATTTTATTAAATGTTATTTATTTATTTTTATTTTTTTAATTTATTTATTTATTTTATACAGCATGTTCTTACTGGATATCTATTTTATACATATGTGTGCACATGTGAATCCCAGTCTCCCAATTCATCCCACCACCACCCTCACATGGCATTCCCCCCTTGGTGTCCATATGTTTGTTCTCTACATCTGTGTCTCTATCTCTGCCCTGCAAACCGGTTCATCTGTACCATTTTTCTAGGTTCCACATATATGCATTAACATACAATATTTGTTTTTCTCTTTCTGACTTACTTCACTCTGTATGACAGTCTCTAGATCCATCAAGGTCTCTACAAATGACCCAATTTCATTCCTATGTATGGCTGAGTAATATTCCATTGTATATATGTACCACATCTTTATCCATTCATCTGTCTGTGGGCACTTAGGTTGCTTTCATTACCTGGCTATTGTAAATAGTACTGCAATGAACATTGTGGTGAATGTGTCTTTTTGATTTATGGTTTTCTCTGGGTATATGCCCAGTAGTGGGATTGCTGGATTATATGGTAATTCTATTTTTAGTTTTTTAAGGAACCTCCATAGTGTTCTCCATAGAGACTATATCGATTTACATTCCCAGCAATAGTGAAAGAAGGTTCCTTTTCTCCACACCCTCTCCAGCATTTGTTGTTTGTAGATTTTCTGATGATGCCCATTCTAACAGGTGTGACGTGATACCTCACTGTAGTTTCGATTTCCATTTCTCTAATAATTAGTGATGTTGAGCAGATTTTCATGTGCGTACTGGCCATCTCTATGTCTTCTTGGAAGAAATGTCTATTTAGATCTTCTTCCATTTTTGTATTGGGTTGCTTGTTTTATTAATATTGAGCTGCATGAGCTGTTTATATATATTGGAGATTAATCATTTGTCCATTGATTCATTGGCAAATATGTTCTGCCATTCTGAGGGTTGTCTTTTCATCGTGTTTGTAGTTTCCTTTGCTTTGCAAAAGCTTTTACATATCATTCGGTCCCATCTGTTTAGTTTACTTTTTTATTTCATTACTATAGGAGGTGGATCAAAAAAGATCTTGCTGTGATTTACGTCAGAGTATCCTTCGTAAGTTTTCCTCTCAGAGTTTTATACTGTCCGGTCTTACATTAAGGTCTCTAATCCATTTTGAATATATTTCTATGTATGGTGTTGGGGAGTGTTCTAATTTCATTCTTTTACATGTAGCTGTCCATATTTCCCAGCACCAATGATTGAAGAGACTGTCTTATCTCCATTGTATAGTCTTGCCTCCTTTGTCATAGATTAGTTGACCATAGGTGTGTAGGTTTATCCCTGGGCTTTCTTTTGCTTTTTTTTTTTTTCCTTTTACACGTTTATTGGAGTATAATTGTTTTACAATGGAGTGTTAGTTTCTGCTGTATAACAAAGTGAATCAGCTATACGTATACAAATATCACCAGATCCCCTCCCTCTTGCATCTCCCTCCCACATTCCATATCACACCCCTTTATGAGGTCACAAAGCACCGAGCTGATCTCCCTGGTCTATGTGGCTGATTCTCAGTAGCTATCAGTGTTACATTTGGTAATGTATTTATGTCCATGCCACTCTGTCACTTCGTCTCACCTTACCCATCCCCCTTCCGGTGTCCTCAAGTCCTTTCTCTACGTCTGTGTCCTTAATCTTGTCCTGCCACTAGGTTCTTCAAAATCTTTTTTTTTTCTTCATTAGATTCCGTATATCTCTGTTAACATACAGTATTTGTTTTTCCCTTTCTGACTTACTTCACTGTGTAGGACAGATTCTAAGTCCATCCACCTCAGTACAAATAACTCAGTTTTGCTTCTTTTTATGGCTGAGTAATATTCCATTGTATATATGTGCCAGATCTTCTTTATCCATTCATCTGTCGATGGACACTTAGGTTGCTTCCATGTCCCGGCTATTGTAAATAGAGCTGCAATGAACTTTTTTGTACATAACTCTTTTTGAATTATGGTTTTCGCAAGGCAAATGTCCAGTAGTTGGATTGTTGTGTCGTATGGTACCTCTATTGTTAGTTATTTAGAGGAACCTCCGTACTGTTCTCCCTAGTGCCCATATCAATTTACATTCCCACCCACAGTGCACGTGTGTTCCCTTTTCTCCAATAAAGGCCTCTCCAGCATTTATTGTTTTGTAGATTTTTTTGATGATTGCCACTCTGACTGCTGTGTGGTGATATCTCAAGGTAGTTTGATTTGCATTTCTCTAATGATTAGTGATGTTCAGCATCCTTTCATGTGTTTCTTGGTAATCTGTATATCTTCTTTGGAGAAATGTTTATTTAGGTCTTCTGGCCGTTTTTGGATTGGGTTGTTTGTTTTTGTGATATTGAGCTACATGAGGTGCTTGTAAAGTTTGGAGATTAATCCTTTGTCAGTTGCTCCATTTGAAAATATTTTCTCCCATTCTGAGGGTTGTTTTTGCATCTTGTTTATGTTTTCCTGTACTGTGTAAAAGCTTTTAAGTTTCTTTAGGTCCCATTTGTTGATTTCTGTTTTTATTTCCATTTCTCTAGGAGGTGAGTCAAAAAGGATCTTGCTGTGATTTATGTCATAGAGTGTTCTGCCTATGGTTTCCTCTAAGTGTTTTATAGTGTCTGGTCTTATATTTAGATCTCTAATCCATTTAGAGTTTATTTTTGTGTATGGTGTTATGGAGTGTTCTAATTTCATTCTTTTATGTGTAGGGTTACAGTATTCTCAGCACCAATTACTGAAGAGACTGTCTTTTCTCCATTGTATATCCTTAGCTCCTTTGTCATAGATGAGATAGCCATAGGTATGTAGGTTTATCTCTGGGCTTTCTGTCCTGTTCCATTGATCTGTGTTTATGCCAATCTACATACACTTGATTCCATTATGGAGACATATAAATACATAGGTTTCAAGATTGTTACCAGTCAGATAAATTCCTCTTCAGTGAATAGGGTGTTTTGTGTCCAGTTCATTGAGAAAGGAGTAGGTCTTGTCTATTACATATTTGGTATATGGAATGGTATCTGTGCTAATTTCAAACTCTGCTTTTACACATCACCCCACGTCACCTTTCCCGTTAAGGAGGCATAAGTGTGTTTTCTAAATGTGTAACTCTGTTCTCTTTTGAAATTCAGTTCATGTGTAGCCATGTTTACATTCCCTCTATAAGTGATATATTACAATAAGTTTCTGTTTCTTTGTGGCTCATTTCACTTAGCATCATCGTACCTAAAGCCACTCATTATGCTGCTATTGGCCTTATGACATTGATTTTATGTCTGAGTGACATTCCATTGTATATAAGTACCACAACATCTATATCCCTTTTTTCCTTTCCTGGGATATTTAAAGTGTACCGAATTCGAGGTTCTTGTAAACAGAGCAGCCCTAAACTTTGTGCTGGCTGTGTGTTGCGGATTTTTAGTTTTCCCAAAATACACGCCCATGAGTGGAAGTGTGCTATGCTCTGTAGCTCTGTTTTAGAAAACAACATACAGTTCTGCAGAGAGGCTGTTGGCAATTTACATCCTGTCCATCGGTGTAACCAGGCTCCATTTTCTCCATGGCCTTATCCTGCATTTGTGGTTTTCACACTATTTGTGGATGGCCCTTTTGACTGTAGGTAAGGGACACTTCTATGTAGTGTGGATTTTCAATGCCTGATGGCTTGCTTGGCCAAAAAGGGCGTATGCATTTTTTCCCAAATATATTCAAGAAAATACACATACACCATTTTCAGCTAAGGGCAACATTGTCGAAGTTCTGTCGCTTTTCATATGCTTTAAAGATGACTCCAATGTACCTCTTGAAATCTGTTTCCTTCAAATCTGCCTTGCATTCAAATCCTCTTCATGGCCTTACCTCAATATATTTCTGGATGATAGTTGTCCTTTATAACTCTGCAAGTTTGTGAATTGCTGTGCCCCTGATTTCCATTTTTCAAATCGCCTATTTGTGAGCTGGCTGCAATACCGCAGGATGGCTTTAGGCCCTAGTCCGGTTCCGGGGCTTCAGGCTGAGCCTTTGGTTAATGCTTCTTCCTGATGGGAAAGTAGAGTGATATGTGCCCATCCAAACACCTACAGCTAATCTCTCATTTGTTTTCTCTCTTCCTGTTCATCCTCTGCACAATTTGCAAACTGTGCATAACAGGAGGGTAAAGGCGCTGACACTCCAAGTGGGGAGATTTTTAGTAATGCAGATGGAATGGTGAAGCCGAGCACGACGAAAGGAAAAATGAGGTACCTTTTAGAAAACTTTCCCAATTACACAGTTTACCATCCACTGGGTTTCCCATGCATGTTTTAACTGTAGGAAGATTCCCTTAAACCTGGAGAGTTGGGACCACTAGAATGCGTAGCACACAGTATTGCTCTAAGTGGTGTTCATTTGCTCACACAACCTCAGCAATCTTGTCAGCCCCAAGTGTCCAGTCTTATGTCTCATCCAGCTGTGGGTGTAAAGGTGGTCAATCCAGGTTGGATCACAGGCCCTGAACGTAATTTTTAAGATTTCTTTCTGTTTCACTGTTTTTGCATTTTGCTTTTGAAACTTATTTTTTAAGGGGATTTAGCTGAATTTCAGTGCTGTGTTCATGCAACTATACACACATATGATTCCTTTATGGAGACATGAGAATACATATGATTTAAAATACTCAGAGTCAGATATATTCCTCTGCAATGAATAGGGGGTGTTGAGTCCAGTTCATTGTGCTCGAGGTAGGTGTTGTCTATTACATACTTAGTTTATGTAACGGTATCTGTGTTAATTTAAAACTGTGGTTTTATGCATCAACCCACCTCGCCTTTGCCTTAAGGAGGCAGAAGATTGTTTTCTAAATGTGTGACTCTGTTAAGTTTGTAATTCAGTTCATGTGTAGCCATGTGTTCATTCACCCTATGAGTGATATGTTATGATAAGATTCGGTACTCTGTTATCTTTCCTAACTCAGTTCATGTGTAGCCATGTTTACAGGATCTTCATAAGTGATATCTTATGATAAGTTTCTTTTTCTGTGTGACTTATTTCACTTAGAATCATCGTACCTGAATCCACTCACTTTGGTGCTACTGGTCTTATGACATTGATTTCATGGCTGAGGGATATTCCATCGTACGTAAGTACCACAATTTTTGAACCATTTTTATATTTCCTGGGATATTTAAGGTGTACCCAATTTGAGGTTCTTGTAAGCAGTGAAGTCTTAAATTTGGGGGTGTCTCTGTCTTATTGATTTTCAGTTTTCCCAAGGTATATTCCCTAAACTGGAAGTGCCCTTGGCTCTGTAGCTCTGTTGATTACTTGTTTTAGGGAACACAATGCACTCCTCTATTGAGGCAGTTGGCAATTTACATCCTGCCCGTCAGCATAACAAGGCTCCTTCTTCTCTAGGGCCTGTCTGGCCTTTCTGGTTTTTACACATTTTTTGCATGTCCCTATGGACCGGTGGGAAGTGATACTTCTTTGTAGTGCAGATTTGCATTGTGCTCTTGCTTGCTTGGCCAAAAAGGTCGTATGCATTTCCTCCTGAATATATTCAGGAGAAAACGGATACGCCCTTTTTGGCCAAGTGCATCATTGTCGAAGTTGTTCCCCTCTTCCTGTGCTTTACAGGAGACTCCAACGTACCTCTTGAAATCAGTTTCCTGCTATTCTGCCTCGCTTTCAAGTCCGCCTCCTTGCCTTCCTTCAACAGATTTTTGGACGATAGTTGCGCTTTATTACTCTGCCAGTTTGTGAATTGCTGTGCCCCTGAGCTCCATTTATCAACTCGTTTTTTGTGAGCTGAACACAAGTCCAAAATTTTGGTTCATGACCTATACTGGTTCCCGGTGTGTGGCTGAGACTTTGGTGAATTCACCTTCCTGCCGGGAAATTAGAGTGACATATGCCCGTCCAAATGGCTAACAGCTACTCTCTCATTGGTTATCCCACTTCCCTTCCATCCTCTGCCAATTTGGCAACCTGTGCGAATCAGGAGGTTAAATGGGCTGTCTCTCCAAGTTGGGAGATTGATAGTAAAGCAGTTGGAAAGCCAATACTGAGCACCATGAGAGGGACTATTCGTTGAGTTTTAGAAAAGTTTCGTATTCACAGTGTGTTCATTCTCTAGGTTTCCCGTACATGATATAGTTGTAGTAATATTCCCTTCAACCTGTAGAGATGTGACCCATGGAATTGGGACCATGCATTATTGCTCTAAAGGGTCTGCATTTCCTCACCCAATCTCACCAATCCTCTCAGTTCCAAGTGTCCAGCCTTATGCCACATCCAGCTGTCTTTGCAGATAGGGTCATTCCAGATTTCATCAGAGAACCTGAAGGAATTGTAAAGAAATTCCCTGTTTTTTTGTTTTGTTTTTGAAATTCCTTTTTATAGTGGGTTTGAGCTGATTCTCGCTGCCATGTTTACACCAGTCTAGACATACTTGATTCCCTTACGGAGACATATCAGTATATAGGTTTTAAGATTCTTACTAGTCAGATATATTCCTCTGTGGGAAATATGGTGTTTTGAATCCCTTTCACTGAGGAAGATGTAGGTCTTGTCTATACCATAGTTGGTTTTTGGAACGGTACCTGTGCTTATATCAAACTGTGAATTAAGCATACCACCACCTTCTCCTTCCACCTTAAGCAGGCATAAGAGTGTTTTCTAAATGTGAGACACTGTTCCCTTTCCCAACTCTGTTCATATGTAGCCATGTTTACAGGGTTTTCATAAGTGATATCTTATGATAAGTTTCTTTTTCTGTTTGACTTCTTTCACTTAGAATCATCGTACCTGAATCCACTAACTTTGCTGCTAATGGTCTTATGACATGTATTTCATGGCTGAGGCATATTCCATCGTACATAAGTACCACAATTTTTTGAACCATTTTTATATTTCCTGGGTTATTTAAGGTGTTCCCAACTTGAGGTTCTTGTAAGCAGTACAGCCCTAAATTTGCGGTGGCCCTGTCTTAATGATTTTCAGTTTTCCCAAGGAATATTCCCTAGACTGGAAGTGCCCTTGGCTCTGTAGCTCTGTTGTTTACTTGTTTTAGGGAACACAATGCACTCCTCCAGTGAGGCAGTTGGCAATTTACATCCCGCCCATCAGCATAACAAGGCTCCCTGTTCTCCAGGGCTTGTCTTGGCTTTCAGGATTTTACACATTTTGTGGATGTCCCTTTTGACCGGTGGGAAGTGATGCTTCTTTGTAGTGCAGATTTGCATTGCCACTTGCTTGCTTGGCTACAAAGGGCGTATGCATTTTCTGCTGAATATATTCAGGAGAAAACACATGCGCACTTTTTGGCCAAGTGCATCATGGTCGAAGTTGTGCCCATCTTCCTGTGCTTTACAGGTCATTCCAACGTACCTCTTGAAATCTGTTTCCTACAATTCTGCCTCGCTTTCAAGTCCGCCTCGTTGAGTTCCTTCAATGGATTTTTGAGGAGTGTTGTCCATTATTACTGTGCCAGTTTGCTGTGACCCTGAGCTCCATTTTTCAACTTGTTTTTTGTGAGCTGAACGCAAGTCCAAAATTTTGGTTCAGGACTTATACTGGTTCCCGGTGGGTGGCTGAGACTTTGGTTAATTCTTCTTCCTGCCTGGAAATTAGAGTGACATGTGTCCGTCCAAATGCCTATCAGCTACTCTCTCATTGCTTCTCCCTCTTCCCTTCAAACCTCTGCCAAATTGGCAACCTGTGCAAACCAGGAGATTAAAGGGGCTGTCTCGCCAAGTTGGGCGATTTTAGTAAAGCAGTTGGAAAGTCAAACTGGAGCACCAGGAGAGGGACTATTTGTTGAGATTTAGAAACCTTTTGTGTATTCACCGTGTGTCCATTATATAGGTTTCCTGTACATGTTATAGTTGTAGTAATATTCCCTTCAACCTGGAGAGTTGGGACCCATGGAATTGGGGCCATGCATTATTGCTGTAAAGGGTCTGCATTTGCTCACCGAATCTCACCAATCCTCTCAGTCCCAAATGTCCAGCCTTATGCCACATCCAGCTGTCATTGTAGATAGGGTCATTCCAGGTTTCATCAGAGACCCTGAAGGAATTGAAAAGAATTTCCCTGTTTTTTTCTTTTGCCTTTGAAATACATTTTTATACTGGGTTTGAGCTGATTCTCGCTGCCATGTATATGCCAGTCTAGACACACTTGATTCCCTTCGGGAGACATATCAATCCATATGTTTTAAGATTCTTACTAGTCATATCTATTCCTCTGCGGCATATATGGGGTTTTGAGGCCCTTTCACTGAGGAAGGTGTATGTCTTGTCTATCCCAAAGTTGGTTTTTGGAACGGTACCTGTGCTTATATCAAACTGTGGTTTTATGCATCACCGCACCTCTCCTTCCCCCTTAAGAAGGCATAAGAGTGTTTATTAAATGTGTGACTCTGTTCTCATTCCTAACTCAGTTCATGTGTAGCCATGTTTACAGGATCTTCATAAGTGATATCTTATGATGAGTTTCTTTTTCTGTGAGACTTATTTCACTTAGAATCATCGTACCTGAATCCACTCACTTTGCTGCTCCTGCTCTTATGACATTGATTTCATGGCTGAGGGATATTCCATCGTACATAAATACCACAGTTTTTTGAACCATTTTTATATTTCCTGGGATATTTAAGGTGTACCCAAGTTGTGGTTCTTATAAGCAGTGCAGCCCTAAATTTGGGGGTGGCTCTGTCTTATTGATTTTTCAGTTTTCCCAAGGTGTATTCCCTAGACTGGAAGTGCCCTTGGCTCTGTAGCTATGTTGTTTACTTTTTTTAGGGAACGCAATGAACTCCTCCAGTGAGGCAGTTGGCAATTTACATCCCGCCCATAAGCATAACAAGGCTCCCTCTTCTCCAGGGCCTGTCTTGCCTTTCTGGTTTTTACACATTTGTGGATGTCCCTTTTGACCGGTGGGAAGTGATACTTCTTTGTAGTGCAGATTTGCATTGCCCGCTTGCTTGCTTGGCCAAAAAGGGCGTATGCGTTTTCTCCTGAATATATTCAGGAGAAAACGCATACGCCCTTTTGGCCAAGTGCGTCATTGTCGAAGTTGTGCCACTCTTCCTGTGCTTTAAAGGCGATTCCAACGTACCTCTTGAAATCTGTTTCCTGCTCTTCTGCCTCGCTTTCAAGTCCGCCTCATTGCCTTCCCTCAACAGATTTTTGGACGATAGTTGTCCTTTATTACTCTGCCCGTTTGTGAATTGCTGTGCCCCTGAGGTCAATTTTTCAACTCGTTTTTTGTGAGCCGTGCGCAAGTCCAAAATTTTGGTTCAGGACCTATACTGGTTCCCGGTGGGTGGCTGAGCCTTTGGTTAATTCTTCTTCCTGCCGGGAAATTAGAGTGACATGTGCCCGTCCAAATGCCTAACAGCTACTCTCTCATTGGTTCTCCCTCTTCCTTTCCATCCTCTGCCAAATTGGCAACCTGTGCGAACCAGGAGCTTAAAGGGGCTGACAATCCAATTTGGGAGATTGATAGTTAAGCAGTTGGAAAGTCAAATCGGAGCACCAGGAGAGGGACTATTCGTTGAGTTTTAGAAACCTCTTGTATTCACAGTGTGTCCATTCTCTAGGTTTCCTGTACATGTTATACCTGTAGTAATATTCCCTTCAACATGGAGAGTTGGGAACCATGGAATGGGGGCCATGCATTCTTGCCTAAAAGGCCCTGCATGTGCTAACCCAATCTCACCAATCCTCTCATTCCCAAGTGTCAAGCCTTATACCACATCCAGCTGTCATTGTAGATAGGGTCATTCCAGGTTTCATCAGAGACCCTGAAGGAAATGTAAAGAATTTCCCTGTTTTTTGGTTTTGTATTTGAAATTCCTTTTTATAGTGGGTTTGTGCTGATTCTCGCTGCCATGTTTATGCCAGTCTAGACACACTTGATTCCCTTACAGAGACATATCAATACATAGGTTTTAAGATTCTTACTAGTCAGATCTATTCCTCTGCGCGAAATATGGGATTTAGAGTCCCTTTCACTGAGGAAGCTGTAGGTCTTGTCTATTCCACAGTTCGTTTTAGAAATGGTACCTGTACTTATTTCAAACTCTGGTTTTATGCATCACCCCACCTCTCCTTTCCCCTTAAGCAGGCATAAGAGTGTTTTCTAAATGTGAGACTCTGTTCTCTTTCCTAACTCAGTTCATGTGTAGCCATGCTTACAGGATCTTCATAAGTGATATCTTATGATAAGTTTATTTTTCTGTGTGACTTATTTCACTTAGAATCATCGTACCTGAATCCACTCACTTTGCTGCTCCTGGTCTTATGACATTGATTTCATGGCTGAGGGATATTCCATCGTACATAAATACCACAGTTTTTGGAACCATTTTTATATTTCCTGTGATATTTAAGGTGTACCCAAGTTGAGGTTCTTGTAAGCAGTGCAGCCCTAAATTTGGGGGTGGCTCTGTCTTATTGATTTTCAGTTTTCCCAAGTTATATTCCCTAGACACGAAGTTCCCTTGGCTCTGTAGCTCTGTTGTTTACTTTTTTTAGGGAACGCAATGCACTCCTCCAGTGAGGCATTTGGCAATTTACATCCCGCCCATCAGCATAACAAGGCTCCCTCTTCTCCAGGGCCTGTCTTGCCTTTCTGGTTTTTACACTTTTGTGGATACCCCTTTTGACCGTTGGGAAGTGATACTTCTTTGTAGTGCAGATTTGCATTGCCCGCTTGCTTGCTTGCCAAAATGGGCGTATGCGTTTTCTCCTAAATATATTCAGGCGAAAACGCATACGCCCTTTTTGGAATAGTGCGTCATTGTCGAAGTTGTGCCCCTCTTCCTGTGCTTTAAAGGCGATTCCAACGTACCTCTTGGAATCTGTTTCCTGCTGTTCTGCCTCGCATTCAAGTCCGCCTCATTGCCTTCCCTCAACAGATTTTTGGACGATAGTTGTCCTTTATTACTACGCTAGTTTGTGAATTGCTGTGCCCCTGAGGTCAATTTTTCAACTCGTTTTTTGTGAGCCGTGCGCAAGTCCAAAATTTTGGTTCAGGACCTATACTGGTTCCCGTGGGTGGCTGAGCCTTTGGTTAATTCTTATTCCTGCCGGGAAATTAGAGTGATATGTGCCCGTCCAAATGCCTAACAGCTACTCTCTCATTGGTTCTCCCTCTTCCCTTCCATCCTCTGCAAAATTGGCTACCTGTGCGAACCAGGAGCTTAAAGGGGCTGTCTCTCCAATTTGGGAGATTGATAGTAAAGCAGTTGTAAAGTCAAACCGGATCACCAGGAGAGGGACTACTCGTTGAGTTTTAGAAACCTTTTGTATTCACAGTGTGTCCATTCTCTAGGTTTCCCGTACATGTTATAGCTGTAGTAGTATTCCCTTCAACATGGAGAGTTGGGACCCATGGAATGGGGGCCATGCGTTTTTGCTTTAAAGGGTCTGCATTTGCTCACCCAATCTCACCAATCCTCTCAGTCCCAAGTGTCCAGCCTTATACCACATCCAGCTGTCATTGTAGATATGGTCATTCCAGGTTACATCAGAGACCCTGAAGGAATTGTAAAGAATTTCCCTGTTTTTTGGTTTTGTTTTTGAAATTCCTTTTTATAGTGGGTTTGAGCTGATTCTCGCTGCCATGTTTATGCCAGTCTAAACACACTTGCTTCCCTTACAGAGACATATCAATACATAGGTTTTAAGATTCTTACTAGTCAGATCTATTCCTCTGTGCGAAATATGGGGTTTAGAGTCCCTTTCACTGAGGAAGCTGTAGGTCTTGTCTATTCCACAGTTCGTTTTAGAAATGGTACCTGTACTTATTTCAAACTCTGGTTTTATGCATCACCCCACCTCTCCTTTCCCCTTAAGCAGGCATAAGAGTGTTTTCTAAATGTGAGACTCTGTTCTCTTTCCTAACTCAGTTCATGTGTAGCCATGCTTACAGGATCTTCATAAGTGATATCTTATGAAAAGTTTATTTTTCTGTGTGACTTATTTCACTTAGAATCATCGTACCTGAATCCACTCACTTTGCTGCTCCTGGTCTTATGACATTGATTTCATGGCTGAGGGATATTCCATCGTACATAAATACCACAGTTTTTGGAACCATTTTTATATTTCCTGGGATATTTAAGGTGTACCCAAGTTGAGGTTCTTGTAAGCAGTGCAGCCCTAAATTTGGGGGTGGCTCTGTCTTATTGATTTTCAGTTTTCCCAAGGTATATTCCCTAGACAGGATGTTCCCTTGGCTCTGTAGCTCTGTTGTTTACTTTTTTTAGGGAACGCAATGCACTCCTCCAGTGAGGCAGTTGGCAATTTACATCCCGCCCATCAGCATAACAAGGCTCACTCTTCTCCAGGGCCTGTCTTTCCTTTCTGGTTTTTACACTTTTGTGGATACCCCTTTTGACCGTTGGGAAGTGATATTTCTTTGTAGTGCAGATTTGCATTGCCCGCTTGCTTCCTTGCCAAAAAGGGCGTATGCGTTTTCTCCTAAATATATTCAGGCGAAAACGCATACGCCCTTTTTGGAATAGTGCGTCATTGTCGAAGTTGTGCCCCTCTTCCTGTGCTTTAAAGGCGATTCCAACGTACCTCTTGGAATCTGTTTCCTGCTGTTCGGCCTCGCATTCAAGTCCGCCTCATTGCCTTCCCTCAACAGATTTTTGGACGATAGTTGTCCTTTATTACTACGCTAGTTTGTGAATTGCTGTGCCCCTGAGGTCAATTTTTCAACTCGTTTTTTGTGAGCCGTGCGCAAGTCCAAAATTTTGTTTCAGGACCTATACTGGTTCCCGGTGGGTGGCTGAGCCTTTGGTTAATTCTTATTCCTGCCGGGAAATTAGAGTGATATGTGCCCGTCCAAATGCCTAACAGCTACTCTCTCATTGGTTCTCCCTCTTCCCTTCCATCCTCTGCAAATTTGGCAACCTGTGCGAACCAGGAGCTTAAAGGGGCTGTCTCTCCAATTTGGGAGATTGATAGTAAAGCAGTTGTAAAGTCAAACCGGATCACCAGGAGAGGGACTACTCGTTGAGTTTTAGAAACCTCTTGTATTCACAGTGTGTCCATTCTCTAGGTTTCCCGTACATGTTATACCTGTAGTAATATTCCCTTCAACATGGAGAGTTGGGAACCATGGAATGGGGGCCATGCATTCTTGCCTAAAAGGGCCTGCATGTGCTAACCCAATCTCACCAATCCTCTCATTCCCAAGTGTCAAGCCTTATACCACATCCAGCTGTCATTGTAGATAGGGTCATTCCAGGTTTCATCAGAGACCCTGAAGGAAATGTAAAGAATTTCCCTGTTTTTTGGTTTTGTATTTGAAATTCCTTTTTATAGTGGGTTTGTGCTGATTCTCGCTGCCATGTTTATGCCAGTCTAGACACACTTGATTCCCTTACAGAGACATATCAATACATAGGTTTTAAGATTCTTACTAGTCAGATCTATTCCTCTGCGCGAAATATGGGATTTAGAGTCCCTTTCACTGAGGAAGCTGTAGGTCTTGTCTATTCCACAGTTCGTTTTACAAATGGTACCTGTACTTATTTCAAACTCTGGTTTTATGCATCACCCCACCTCTCCTTTCCCCTTAAGCAGGCATAAGAGTGTTTTCTAAATGTGAGACTCTGTTCTCTTTCCTAACTCAGTTCATGTGTAGCCATGCTTACAGGATCTTCATAAGTGATATCTTATGATAAGTTTATTTTTCTGTGTGACTTATTTCACTTAGAATCATCGTACCTGAATCCACTCACTTTGCTGCTCCTGGTCTTATGACATTGATGTCATGGCTGAGGGATATTCCATCGTACATAAATACCACAGTTTTTGGAACCATTTTTATATTTCCTGTGATATTTAAGGTGTACCCAAGTTGAGGTTCTTGTAAGCAGTGCAGCCCTAAATTTGGGGGTGGCTCTGTCTTATTGATTTTCAGTTTTCCCAAGGTATATTCCCTAGACACGAAGTTCCCTTGGCTCTGTAGCTCTGTTGTTTACTTTTTTTAGGGAACGCAATGCACTCCTCCAGTGAGGCAGTTGGCAATTTACATCCCGCCCATCAGCATAACAAGGCTCCCTCTTCTCCAGGGCCTGTCTTGCCTTTCTGGTTTTTACACTTTTGTGGATACCCCTTTTGACCGTTGGGAAGTGATACTTCTTTGTAGTGCAGATTTGCATTGCCCGCTTGCTTGCTTGCCTAAATGGGCGTATGCGTTTTCTCCTAAATATATTCAGGCGAAAACGCATACGCCCTTTTTGGAATAGTGCGTCATTGTCGAAGTTGTGCCCCTCTTCCTGTGCTTTAAAGGCGATTCCAACGTACCTCTTGGAATCTGTTTCCTGCTGTTCTGCCTCGCATTCAAGTCCGCCTCATTGCCTTCCCTCAACAGATTTTTGGACGACAGTTGTCCTTTATTACTACGCTAGTTTGTGAATTGCTGTGCCCCTGAGGTCAATTTTTCAACTCGTTTTTTGTGAGCCGTGCGCAAGTCCAAAATTTTGGTTCAGGACCTATACTGGTTCCCGGTGGGTGGCTGAGCCTTTGGTTAATTCTTATTCCTGCCGGGAAATTAGAGTGATATGTGCCCGTCCAAATGCCTAAGAGCTACTCTCTCATTGGTTCTCCCTCTTCCCTTCCATCCTCTGCAAAATTGGCAATCTGTGCGAACCAGGAGCTTAAAGGGGCTGTCTCTCCAATTTGGGAGATTGATAGTAAAGCAGTTGTAAAGTCAAACCGGATCACCAGGAGAGGGACTACTCGTTGAGTTTTAGAAACCTTTTGTATTCACAGTGTGTCCATTCTCTAGGTTTCCCGTACATGTTATAGCTGTAGTAGTATTCCCTTCAACATGGAGAGTTGGGACCCATGGAATGGGGGCCATGCATTTTTGCTTTAAAGGGTCAGCATTTGCTCACCCAATCTCACCAATCCTCTCAGTCCCAAGTGTCCAGCCTTATACCACATCCAGCTGTCATTGTAGATAGGGTCATTCCAGGTTTCATCAGAGACCCTGAAGGAATTGTAAAGAATTTCCCTGTTTTTTGGTTTTGTTTTTGAAATTCCTTTTTATAGTGGGTTTGAGCTGATTCTCGCTGCCATGTTTATGCCAGTCTAAACACAGTTGCTTCCCTTACAGAGACATATCAATACATAGGTTTTAAGATTCTTACTACTCAGATCTATTCCTCTGCGCGAAATATGGGGTTTAGAGTCCCTTTCACTGAGGAAGCTGTAGGTATTGTCTATTCCACAGTTCGTTTTAGAAATGGTACCTGTACTTATTTCAAACTCTGGTTTTATGCATCACCCCACCTCTCCTTTCCCCTTAAGCAGGCATAAGAGTGTTTTCTAAATGTGAGACTCTGTTCTCTTTCCTAACTCAGTTCATGTGTAGCCATGCTTACAGGATCTTCATAAGTGATATCTTATGATAAGTTTCTTTTTCTGCGTGACTTAATTCACTTAGAATCATCGTACCTGAATCCACTCACTTTGCTGCTCCTGGTCTTATGACATTGATTTCATGGCTGAGGGATATTCCATCGTACATAAATACCACAGTTTCTTGAAACATTTTTATATTTCCTGTGATATTTAAGTTGTACCCAAATTGAGGTTCTTGTAAGCAGTGCAGCCCTAAATTTGGTGGTGGCTCTGTTTTAGTGATTTTCAGTTTTCCCAAGGTATATTCCCTAGACTGGAAGTGCCCTTGGCTCTGTAGCTCTGTTGTTTACTTTTTTTAGGGAACGCAATGCACTCCTCCAGTGAGGCAGTTGGCAATTTACATCCTGCCCATCAGCATTACAAGGCTCCCTGTTCTCCAGGGCCTGTCTTGCCTTTCTGGTTTTTACACTTTTGTGGATCTCCCTTTTGACCGTTGGGAAGTGATACTTCTTTGTAGTGCAGATTTGCATTGCCCGCTTGCTTGCTTGCCAAAAAGGGCGTATGCGTTTTCTCCTAAATATATTCAGGAGAAAACGCATACGCCCTTTTTGGACTAGTTCGTCATTGTCGAAGTTGTGCCCCTCTTCCTGTGCTTTAAAGGCGATTCCAACGTACCACTTGGAATCTGTTTCCTGCTATTCTGCCTCGCTTTCAAGTCCTCCTCGTTGCCTCCCCTCAACAGATTTTTGGACCATAGTTGTCCTTTATTACTACGCCAGTTTCTGAATTGCTGTGCCCCTGAGGTCAATTTTTCAACTCGTTATTTGTGAGCCGTACGCAAGTCCAAAATTTTGGTTCAGGAACTATACTGGTTCCCGGTGTGTGGCTGAGCCTTTGGTTAATTCTTATTCCTGCCCGGAAATTAGAGTGAGATGTGCCCGTCCTAATGCCTAACAGCTACTCTCTCATTGGTTCTCCCTCTTCCCTTCCATCCTCTGCAAAATTGGCAACATGTGCGAACCAGGAGCTTAAAGGGGCTGTCTCTCCAAGTTGAAAGATTGATGGTAAAGCATTTGGAAAGTTAAACCGGAGCACCAGGAGAGGGACTATTCGTTGAGTTTTAGAAACCTTTTGTATTCACAGTGTGTCCATTCTCTAGGTTTCCCATACATGTTATAGCTGTAGTAATATTCCCTTCAACCTGGAGAGTTGGGACCCATGGAATGGGGGCCATGCATTTTTGCTTTTAAGGGTCTGCATTTGCTCACCCAATCTCACCAATCCTCTCAGTCCCAAGTGTCCAGCCTTATACCACATCCAGCTGTCATTGTAGATAGGGTCATTCCAGGTTTCATTAGAGAGCCTGAAGGAAATGGAAAGAATTTCCCTGTTTTTTGGTTTTGTTTGTGAAATTCCTTTTTATAGTGGGTTTGAGCTGATTCTCGCTTCCATGTTTATGCCAGTCTAGACACACTTGATTCCCTTACAGAGACATATCAATACATAGGTTTTAAGATTCTTACTAGTCAGATCTATTCCTCTGCGGGAAATATGGGGTTTTGAGTCCCTTTCACTGAGGAAGGTATAGGTCTTGTCTATTCCACAGTTGGTTTTAGAAATGGTACCTGTACTTATATCAAACTCTGGTTTTATGCATCACCCCACCTCTCCTTTCCCCTTAAGCAGGCATAAGAGTGTTTTCTAAATGTGAGACTCTGTTCTCTTTCCTAACTCAGTTCATGTGTAGCCATGTTTACAGGATCTTCATAAGTGATATCTTATGATAAGTTTCTTTTTCTGTGTGACTTATTTCACTTAGAATCATCGTACCTGAATCCACTCACTTTGGTGCTCCTGGTCTTATGACATTGATTTCATGGCTGAGGGATATTCCATCTTACATAAATACCACAGTTTTTTGAACCATTTTTATATTTCCTGGGATATTTAAGGTGTACCCACATTGAGGTTCTTGTAAGCAGTGCAGCCCTAAATTTGGGGGTGGCTCTGTCTTTTTGTTTATCAGTTTTCCCAAGGTATATTCCCTAGACTGGAAGTGCCCTTGGCTCTGTAGCTCTGTTGTTTACTTGTTTTAGGGAACGCAATGCACTCCTCCAGTGAGACAGTTGGCAATTTACATCCCGCCCATCAGCATAACAAGGCTCCCTGTTCTCCAGGGCCTGTTTTGCCTTTCTGTTTTTTACACATTTTGTGGATGACCCTTTTGACCGGTGGGAAGTGATACTTCTTTGTAGTGCAGATTTGTATTGCCTGCTTGCTTGCTTGGCCAAAAAGGGCGTATGCGTTTTCTCCTGAATATATTCAGGAGAAAAGGCATACGCCCTTTTTGGCCAAGTGCGTCATTGTCGATGTTGTACCCCTCTTCCTGTGCTTTAAAGGCGATTCCATTGTACCTCTTGGAATCTGTTTCGTGCTCTTCTGCCTCGCTTTCAAGTCTGCCTCGTTGCCTTCCCTCAACAGATTTTTGGACAATAGTTGTCCTTTATTACTCTGCCTGTTTGTGAATTTCTATGCCCCTGAGCTCCATTTTTCAACTCATTTTTTGTGAGCTGTACGCAAGTCCAAAATTTTGGTTCAGGACCTATACTCGTTCCCGGTGGGTGGCTGCGACTCTGGTTAATTCTTCTTCCTCCCGGGAAATTAGAGTGACATGTGCCCTTCCAAATGCCTAACAGCTACTCTCTCACTGGTTCTCCTTCTTCTCTTCCATCCTCTGCCAAATTGGCAACCTGTGCGAACCAGCAGGTTAAAGTGTTTGTCTCTCCAAGTTGGGAGATTGATAGTAAAGCAGTTGGAAAGTCAAACCGGATCACCAGGAGAGGGACTACTCGTTGTGTTTTAGAAACCTTTTGTATTCACAGTGTGTCCATTCTCTAGGTGTCCCGTACATGTTATAGGTGTAGTAATATTCCCTTCAACATGGAGAGTTGGGACCCATGGAATGGGGGCCATGCATTTTTGCTTTAAAGGGTCTGCATTTGCTCACCCAATATCACCAATCCTCGCAGTCCCAAGTGTCCAGCCTTATGCCACATCCAGCTGTCATTGTAGATAGGGTCATTCCAGGTTTCATTAGAGAGCCTGAAGGAAATGGAAAGAATTTCCCTGTTTTTTGGTTTTGTATTTGAAATTCCTTTTTATAGAGGGTTTCAGCTGATTCTCGCTGCCATGTTTTTGCCAGTCTAGACACACTTGATTCCCTTACAGAGACATATCAATACATAGCTTTTAAGATTCTTACTAGTCAGATCTATTCCTCTGCGGGAAATATGGGGTTTTGAGTCCCTTTCACTGAGGAAGGTGTAGGTCTTGTCTATTCCAAAGTTGGTTTTAGAAATGGTACCTGTGCTTATGTCAAACTCTGGTTTTATGCATCACCCCACCTCTCCTTTCCCCTTAAGCAGGCATAAGAGTGTTTTCTAAATGTGAGACTCTGTTCTCTTTCCTAACTCAGTTCATGTGCAGCCATGTTTACAGGATCTTCATAAGTGATATCTTAGGATAAGTTTCTTTTTCTGTGTGAGTTATTTCACTTAGAATCATCGTACCTGAATCCACTCACTTTGCTGCTCCTGGTCTTATGACCTTGATTGCATGGCTGAGGGATATTCCAACGTACGTAAGTACCACAATTTTTTGAACCATTTTTATATTTCCTGGGATATTTAAGGTGTACCCAAGTTGAGGTTCTTGTAAGCAGTGCAGCCCTAAATTTGGGTGTGGCACTGTCTTATTGATTTTCAGTTTTCCCAAGGTATATTCCCTAGACTGGAAGTGCCCTTGGCTCAGTAGCTCTGTTGTTTACTTGTTTTAGGGAACGCAGTGCACTCCTCCAGTGAGGCAGTTGGCAATTTACATCCCGCCCAACAGCATAACAAGGCTCCCTGTTCTCCAGGGCCTGTCTTGCCTTTCTGGTTTTTACACATTTTGTCGAAGTCCCTTTTGAACGGTGGAAAGTGATACTTCTTTGTAGTGCAGATTTGCATTGCTCGCTTGCTTGCTTGGCCAAAAAGGGCGTATGCGTTTTCTCCTGAATATATTCAGGAGAAAACTCATACGCCCTTTTTCGCCCAGTGCGTCATTGTCAAAGTTTTGCCCCTCTTCCTGTGCTTTAAAGGCGATTCCAACGTTCCTCTTGAAATCTGTTTCCTGCTATTCTGCCTCGCTTTCAAGTCCGCCTCGATGCCTTCCCTCAACAGATTTTTGGACGATAGTTGTCCTTTATTACTCTGCCAGTTTGTGAATTGCTGTGCCCCTGAGCTCCATTTTTCAACTCGTATTTGTGAGCTGTACGCAAGTCCAAAATTTTGGTTCAGGACCTATACTGGTTCCCAGTGGGTGGCTGAGACTTTGGTTAATTTTTCTTCATGCCTGGAAATTAGAGTGGCGTGTGCCCGTCCAAATGCCTAACAGCTACTCTCTCATTGGTTCTCACTCTTCCATTCCATCCTCTGCCAAATTGGCAACCTGTGCAAACCAGGAGCTTAAAGGGTCTGTCTCTCCAAGTTGGGAGATTGATAGTAAAGCAGTTGGAAAGTCAAACCGGAGCGCAAGGAGAGGGACTATTTGTTGAGTTTTAGAAACCTATTGTATTCACAGTGTGTCCATTCTCTAGGTTTCCCATACATGTTATATCTGTAGTAATATTCCCTTCAACATGGAGAGTTGGGACCCATGGAATGGGGGACATGCATTTTTGCTTTAAAGGGTCTGCATTTGCTCACCCAATCAAACCAAACCTCTCAGTCCCAAGTGTCCAGCCTTATGCCACATCCAGCTGTCATTGTAGATAAGGTCATTCCAGGTTTCATCGGAGACCCTGAAGGAAATGTAAAGAATTTCCCTGTTTTTTGGTTTTGTTTTTGAAATTCCTTTTTATAGTGGGTTTGAGCTGATTTCTCGCTGCCATGTTTATGCCAGTCTAGACACACTTGATTCCCTTACAGAGACATATCAATACATAGGTTTTAAGATTCTTACTAGTCAGATCTATTCCTGTGCGGGACATATGGGGTTTTGAGTCCCTTTCACTGAGGAAGTTGTAGGTCTTCTCTATTCCACAGTTGGTTTTAGAAATGGTACCTGTTCTTATATCAAACTCTGGTTTTATGCATCACCCCACCTCTCCTTTCCCCTTAAGCAGGCATAAGCGTGTTTTCTAAATGTGAGACTCTGTTCTCTTTCCTAACTCAGTTCATGTGTAGCCATGTTTATAGGATCTTCATAAGTGATATCTTATTATAAGTTTCTTTTTCTGTGTGACTTATTTCACTTAGAATCATCGTACCTGAATCCACTCACTTTGCTGCTCCTGGTCTTATGACATTGATTTCATGGCTGAGGGATATTCCATCGTACATAAATACCACAGTTTTTTGAACCATTTTTATATTTCCTGGGATATTTAAGGTGTACCCAAGTTGAGGTTCTTGTGAGCAGTGCCGCCCTAAATTTGGGGGTGGCTCTGTCTTATTGATTTTCAGTTTTCCCAAGGTATATTCCCTAGACTGGAAGTGCCCTTGGCTCTGTAACTCTGTTGTTTACTTGTTTTAGGGAACGCAATGCAATCCTCCAGTGAGGCATTTGGCAATTTACATCCCGCCCATCAGCATAACAAGGCTCCCTGTTCTCCAGGGCCTGTCTTGCCTTTCTGGTTTTTACACATTTTGTGGATGTCCCTTTTGACTGGTGGGAAGTGATACTTCTTTGTAGTGCAGATTTGCTTTGCCCGCTTGCTTGCTTGGCCAAAAAGGGAATATGCGTTTTTTCCTGAATATATTCAGGAGAAAACGCATACGCCCTTTTTGGCCAAGTGCGTCATTGTCGAAGTTGTGCCCCTCTTCCTGTGCTTTAAAGGCGATTCCAACGTAACTCTTGAAATCTGTTTCATGCTATTCTGTCTCGCTTTCAAGTCCACCTCGTTGCCTTCCCTGAACACATTTTTGGACGATAGTTGTCCTTTATTACTCTGCCAGTTTGTGAATTGCTGTGCCCCTGAGCTCCATTTTTCAACTCGTTTTTTGTGAGGTGTACGGAAGTCCAAAATTTTGGTTCAGGACCTATACTGGTTCCCGGTTGGTGGCTGAGACACTGGTTAATTCTTCTTACTGCCGGGAAATTAGAGTGACATATGCCTGTCCAAATGCCTAACAGCTACTCTCTCATTGGTTCTCCCTCTTCCCTTCCATCCTCTGCCAAATTGGCAACCTGTGCGAACCAGGAGGTTAAAGGGGTTGCATCTCCAAGTTGGGAGATTGATAGTAAAGCAGTTTGAAAGTGAAACCAGAGGACCAGGCGGGGGACTACTCGTTGAGATTTAGAAACCTTTTGTATTCACAGTGTGTCCATTCTCTAGGTTTCCCGTACATGTTATAGCTATAGTAATATTCCCTTCAACCTGGAGAGTTGGGACCCATGGAATTGGGGCCATGAATTATTGCTTTAAAGGGTCTGCATTTGCTCACCCAATATCACCAATCCTCACAGCCCCAGGTGTCCAGCTTTATGCCACATCCAGCTGTCATTGTAGATATGGTCATTCCAGGTTTCATCAGATACTGTGAAAGAATTGTAATGAATTTCCCTGTTTTTTGGTTTTGTTTTTGAAATTCCTTTTTATAGTGGGTTTGAGCTGATTTTCGCTGCCATGTTTACGCCAGTCTAGACACACATGATTCCCTTACAGAGACGTATCAATACTTAGGTTTTAAGATTCTTACTAGTCAGATCTATTCCTCTGCGGGAAATATGGGGTTTTGAGTCCCTTTCACTGAGAAAGGTGTAGGTTTTGTCTATTCCACCGTTGGTTTTAGAAATGGTACCTGTACTTATATCAAACTCTGGTTTTATGCATCACCCCACCTCTCCTTTCCCCTTAAGCAGGCATAAGAGTGTTTTCTAAATGTGAGACTCTGTTCTCTTTCCTAACTCAGTTCTTGTGTAGCCATGTTTACAGGATCTTCATAAGTGATATCTTATGATAAGTTTCTTTTTCTGTGTGACTTCACTTAGAATCATCGTACCTGAGTCCACTCAATTTGCTGCTCCTGGTCTTATGACATTGATTTCATGGCTGAGAGATATTCCATCGTACATCAGTACCACAATTTTTTGAACCATTTTTATATTTCCTGGGATATTTAAGGTGTACCCAAGTTGAGGTTCTTGTAAGCTGTGCAGCCCTAAATTTGGGGGTGGCTCTGTCTTATTGATTTTCAGTTTTCCCAAGGTATATTCCCTACACTGTTAGTGCCCTCGGCTCTGTAGCTCTGTTGTTTACTTGTTTTAGGGAATGCAGTGCACTCCTACAGTGAGGCAGTTGTCAATTTACATCCCGCCCATCAGCATAACAAGGATCCCTGTTCTCCAAGGCCTGTCTTGCCTTTCTGGTTTTTACACATATTGTGGATGACCCTTTTGACCGGTGGGAAGTGATACTTCTTTGTAGTGCAGATTTGTATTGCCTTCATGCTTGCTTGGCCAAAAAGGGCGTATGCGTTTTCTCCTGAATATATTCAGGAGAAAACGCATACGCCCTTTTTCGCCCAGTGCGTCATTGTCAAAGTTGTGCCCCTCTTCCTGTGCTTTAAAGGCGATTCCAACGTTCCTCTTGAAATCTGTTTCCTGCTATTCTGCCTTGCTTTCAAGTCCGCCTCGATGCCTTCCCTCAACAGATTTTTGGACGATAGTTGTCCTTTATTACTCTGCCAGTTTGTGAATTGCTGTGCCCCTGAGCTCCATTTTTCACCTCGTATTTGTGAGCTGTACGCAAGTCCAAAATTTTAGTTCAGGACCTATACTGGTTCCCGGTGGGTGGCTGAGACGTTGGTTAATTTTTTTCATGCCTGGAAATTAGAGTGGCGTGTTCCCGACCAAATGCCTAACAGCTACTCTCTCATTGGTTCTCCCTCTTCCCTTCCATCCTCTGCCAAATTGGCAACCTGTGCGAACGAGGAGTTTAAAGGGGCTGGCTCTCCATGTTGGGAGATTGATTGTAAAGCAGTTGGAAAGTCAAACCCGAGCACCAAGAGAGGGACTATTCATTGAGTTTTAGAAACCTATTGTATTCACAGAGTGTCTATTCCCTAGGTTTCCCGTACATGTTATAACGGTAGTAATATTCCCTTTAACCTGGAGAGTTGGGACCCATGGAATGGGGGCCATGCATTATTGCTTTAAATGGTCTGCATTTGCTCACCCAATCTCACCAATCCTCTCAGCCCCAAGTGTCCAGCCTTATGACTTATCCAGCTGTCATTGTAGATAGAGTCATTCCAGGTTTCATCAGAGACCCTGAAGGAATTGTAAAGAAGTTCCCTGTTTTTTGGTTTTGTTTTTGAAATTCCTTTTTATAGTGTGTTTCAGCTGTTACTCGCTGCCATGTTTATGCCAGTCTAGACACACTTGATTCCCTTACGGAGACATATCAATACATAGGTTTTAAGATTCTTACTAGTGAGATCTATTACTCTGCACAAAATATGGGGTTTTGAGTCCCTTTCACTGAGGAAGGTTTAGGTCTTGTCTATTCCACCGTTGGTTTTAAAAACGGTAACAGTGCTTATGTCAAACTCTGGTTTTATGCATCACCCCACCTCTCCTTCCCCCTTAAACAGGCATAAGAGTGTTTTCTAAATGTGAGACTCTGTTCTTTTTCCTAACTCAGTTCATGTGTAGCCATGTTTACAGGATCTTCATAAGTGATATCTTATGATAAGTTTCTTTTTCTGTGTGACTTATTTCACTTAGAATCATCGTACCTGAATCCACTCTCATTGCTGCTCCTAGTCTTATGACATTGATTTCATGGCTGAGGGATAATCCATCGTACGTAAGTACCACAATTTTTTGAACCATTTTTATATTTCCTGGGATATTTAAGGTGTACCCAAGTTGCGGTTCTTGTAAGCAGTGCAGCCCTAAATATGGGGGTGGCTCTGTCTTATTGATTTTCAATTTTCCCAAGGTATATTTCCTACACAGGAAGTGCCCTTGGCTCTGTAGCTCTGTTTTTTACTTGTTTTAGGGAATGCAATGCACTCCTCCAGTGAGGCCGTTGGCAATTTACATCCCGCCCATCAGCATAACAAGGCTCCCTGTTCTCCAGGGCCTCTCTTGCCTTTCTGGTTTTTACACATTTTGTGGATGTCCCTTTTGACTGGTGGGAAGTGATACTTCTTTGTAGTGCAGATTTGCATTGCCCGCTTGCTTGCTTGGCCATAAAAGGGCGTATGTGTTTTCTCCTGAATATATTCAGGAGAAAACGCATACACACTTTTTGGCCGAGTGTGTCATTGTCGAAGTTGTGCCCCTCTTCCTGTGCTTTAAAAGTGATTCCAACGTACCTCTTGAAATCTGTTTCCTGCTATTCTGCCTCGCTTTCAAGTCTGCCTCGTTCCCTTCCCTCAGCAGATTTTAGGATGATAGTTGTCCTTTATTTCTCTGCCAGTTTGTGAATTGCTGTGCCCCTCAGATCCATTTTTCAACTCGTTTTTTGTGAGCTGTACGCAAGTCCAAAATTTTGTTTCAGGACCTATACTGGTTCCCAGTGTGTGGCTGAGACTTTGGTTAATACTTCTTCCAGCCGGGAAATTAGAGTGACCTGTGCCCGTCCAAATGCCTAACAGCTAGTCTCTCATTGGTTCTCCCTCTTCCCTTCCATCCTCTGCCAAATTGGCAACATGGGCGATCCAGGACCTTAAAGGGTGTTTCTTTCCAAGTTGGAAGATTGATAGTAAAGCAGTTGGAAAGTCAAACCGGAGCACCAGGAGAGGGACTATTCCTAGAGTTTTAGAAACCTTTTGTATTCACAGTGTGTCCATTCTCTAGGTTTCCCGTACATGTTATAGCTGTAGTAATATTCCCTTCAACCTGGAGAGTTGGGACCCATGGAATGCGGGCCATGCATTTTTCCTTTAAAGGGTCTGCATTTGCTCACCCAATCTCACCAATCCTCTGAGTCCCAAGTGTGTATCCTTATGCCACACCTAGCTGTCATTGTAGATAGGGTCATTCCAGGTTTCATCAGACTCCCTGAAGGAATTGCAAAGAATTTCCCTGTTTTTGGTTTTGTTTTTGAAATTTCTTTTTATAGTGGGATTGAGCTGATTCCTGCTGCCATGTTTATGCCAGTCTAGACACACTTGATTCCCTTACAGAGACATATCAATACATAGGTTTTAAGATTCTTACTAGTCAGATCTATTCCTCTGCGCGAAATATGGGGTTTTGAGTCCCTTTCACTGAGGAAGGTGTAGGTCTTGTCTACGCCACAGTTGGTTATAGAAATGGTACCTGTGCTTATATCAAACTCTGGTTTTATTCATCACCCCACCTCTCCTTTCCCCTTAAGCAGGCATAAGAGTGTTTTGTAAATGTGAGACTCTGTTCTCTTTCCTAAATCAGTTCATGTGTAGCCATGTTTACAGGATCTTCATAAGTGATATGTTATGGTAAGTTTCTTTTTCTGTGTGACTTATTTCACTTAGAATCATTGTACCTGAATCCACTCACTTTGATACTCCTGGTATTATGACATTGATTTCATGGCTGAGTGATATTCCATCGTACATAAATACCACAGTTTTTGGAACCATTTTTATATTTCCTGGGATATTTAATGTGTACCCAAGTTGAGGTTCTTGTAAGCAGTGCAGCCCTAAATTTGGGGGTGGCTCTGTCTTATTGATTTTCAGTTTTCCCAAGGTATATTACCTAGACTGGAAGTGCCCTTGGCTCTGTTGCTCTGTTGTTTACTTGTTTTAGGGAACGCAATACACTCCCCCAGTGAGTCAGTTGGCAATTTACATCCCGACCATCAGCATAACAAGGCTCCCTCTTCTCCAGGGCCTGTCTTGCCTTTCTGGTTTTTACACATTTGTGGATGTCCCTTTTGACCGGTGGGAAGTGATACTTCTTTGTAGTGCAGATTTGCATTGCCCGCTTGCTTGCATGGCCAAAAAGGGCGTATGCGTTTTCTCCTGAATATATTTAGGAGAAAACGCATACGCCCTTTTTGGCCAAGTGCGTCATTGTCGAAGTTGTGCACCTCTTCCTGTGCTTTAAAGGCGATTCCAACGTACCTCTTGAAATCTGTTTCCTGCAATTCTGCCTCGCTATCACGTCCGCCTCGTTGCCTACCCTCAACAGATTTTTGGACGATAGTTGTCCTTTATTAGTCTGCCAGATTTTGAATTGTTGTGCCCCTGAGCTCCATTTTTCAGCTCGTTTTTTCTGAGCTGAACGCAAGTCCAAAATTTTGGTTCAGGACCTATACTGGTTCCCGTTGGGTGGCTGATACACTGGTTAATTCTTCTTCCTGCCGGGAAATTAGAGTGACATGTGCCCGTCCAAATGCCTAACAGCTACTCTCTCATTGGTTCTCCCTCTTCCCTTCCATCCTCTGCGAATTTGGCAACCTGTGCGAACCAGGTGGTTAAAGGGGTTGTCTCTCCAAGTTGGGAGATTGATAGTAAAACTGTCGGAAAGTCAAAGCAGAGCACCAGGAGAGGGACTACTCGTTGAGTTTTAGAAACCTTTTGTATTCACAGTGTGTCCATTCTCTAGGTTTCCCGTACATGTTATAGCTGTAGTAATATTCCCTTCAACATGGAGAGTTGGGACCCATGGAATGGGGGCCATGCATTTTTGCTTTAAAGTGTCTGCATTTGCTCACCCAATCTCACCAATCCTCTCAGTCCCAAGTGTCCAGCCTTATGCCACATTCAGCTGTCATTGTAGATAGGGTCATTCCAGGTTTCATCAGAGACCCTGAAGGAAGTGTATAGAATTTCCCTGTTTTTTGATTTTGTTTTTGAAATTCCTTTTTATAGTGGGTTTGAGCTGATTCTCGCTGCCATGTTTATGCCAGTCTAGACACACTTGATTCCCTTACAGAGACATATCAATACATAGGTTTTAAATTCTTACTACTCAGATCTATTCCTCTGCGGGAAATATGGGGTTTTGAGTCCCTTTCATTGAGGAAGGTGTAGGTCTTGTCTATTCCACAGTTGGTTATAGAAATGGTACCTGTGCTTATATCAAACTCTGGTTTTATGGATCACCCCACCTCTCCTTTCCCCTTAAGCAGGCATAAGAGTGTTTTCTAAATGTGAGACTCTGTTCTCTTTCCTAACTCTGTTCATGTGTAGCCATGTTTACAGGATCTTTATAAGTGATATCTTAGGATAAGTTTCTTTTTCTGTGTGACTTATTTCACTTAGAATCATCGTACCTGAATCCACTCACTTTGCTGCTCCTGGTCTTATGACATTGATTTCATGGCTGAGGGATATTCCATCGTACATAAATACCACAGTTTTTTGAACCATTTTTGTATTTCCTGTGATATTTAAGGTGTACACAAGTTGAGGTTCTTGTAAGCAGTGCAGCCCTAAATTTGGGGGTGGCTCTGTCTTATTGATTTTCAGTTTTCCCAAGGTATATTCCCTAGACTGGAAGTGCCCTTGGCTCTGTAGCTCTGTTGTTTACTTCTTTTAGGGAACGCAATGCACTCCTCCAGTGAGGCAGTTGGCAATTTATATCCCGCCCATCAGCATAACAAGGCTCCCTGTTCTCCAGGGCCTGTCTTGCCTTTCTAGTTTTTACACATTTGTGGATGTCCCTTTTGAGAGGTGGGAAGTGATACTTCTTTGTAGTGCAGATTTGCATTGCCCGCTTGCTTGCTTGGTCAAAAAGGACGTATGCGTTTTCTCCTGAATATATTCAGGAGAAAACGCATACGCCCTTTTTGGCCAATTTCGTCATTGTCGAAGTTGTGCCCCTCTTCCTGTGCTTTAAAGGCGATTCCAACGTACCTCTTGAAATCTGTTTCCTGCTATTCTGCCTCGCTTTGAAGTCCGCCTCGTTGCCTTCCCTCAACAGATTTTTGGACGATAGTTGTCCTTTATTACTCTGCCAGTTTGTGAATTGCTGTGCCCCTGAGCCCCATTTTTCAACTCGTTTTTTGTGAGCTGTACGCAAGTACAAAATTTTGGTTCAGCAGCTATACTGGTTCCCGGTGGGTGGCTTAGACTCTGGTTAATTCTTCTTCCTCCCGGGAAATTAGAGTGACATGTGCCCGTCTAAATGCCTAACAGCTACTCTCTCATTGGTTCTCCCTGTTCACTTCCATCCTCTGCGAAATTGGCAACCTGTGCGAACCAGGAGGTTAAAGGGGTTGTCTCTCCAAGTTGGGAGATTGATAGATAAGCAGTTGGAAAGTCAAAGCGGAGCACCAGGAGAGGGACTACTCGTTGAGTTTTAGAAAACTTTTCTATTCACAGTGTGTCCATTCTCTAGGTTTCCCGTATATGTTATAGCTGTAGTAATATTCCCTTCAACATGGAGAGTTGGGACCCATGGAATGGGGGCCATGCATTTTTGCGTTAAAGGGTCTGCATTTGCTCACCCAATCTCATCAATCCTCTCAGTCCCAAGTGTCCAGCCTTATGCCACATCCAGCTGTCATTGTAGATAGGGTCATTCCAGGTTTCATCAGAGACCCTGATGGAAATGTAAAGAATTTCCCTGTTTTTTGGTATTGTTTTTGAAATTCCTTTTTATAGTGGGTTTGACCTGATTCTCGCTGCCATGTTTATGCCAGTCTAGACACACTTGATTCCCTTACAGAGACATATCAATACATAGGTTTGAAGATTCTTACTAGTCAGATCTATTCCTCTGCGTGAAATATGGGGTTTTGAGTCCCTTTCACTGAGGAAGGTGTAGGTCTTGTCTATTCCACAGTTGGTTATAGAAATGGTACCTGTGCTTATATCAAACTCTGGTTTTATGGATCACCCCACCTCTCCTTTCCCCTTAAGCAGGCATAAGAGTGTTTTCTAAATGTGAGACACTGTTCTCTTTCCTAACTCTGTTCATGTGTAGCCATGTTTACAGGATCTTCATAAGTGATATCTTAGGATAAGTTTCTTTTTCTGTGTGACTTATTTCACTTAGAATCATCGTACCTGAATCCACTCACTTTGCTGCTCCTGGTCTTATGACATTGATTTCTTGGCTGAGGGATATTCAATCGTACATAAATACCACAGTTTTTTGAACCATTTTTATATTTCCTGGGATATTTATGGTGTACCCAAGTTGAGGTTCTTGTAAGCAGTGAAGCCCTAAATTTGGTGGTGGCTCTGTCTTATTGATTTTCAGTTTTCCCAAGGTATATTCCCTAGACTGGAAGTGCCCTTCACTCTGTAGCTCTGTTGTTTACTTGTTTTAGGGAACGCAATGCACTCCTCCAGTGAGGCATTTGGAAATTTACATCCCGCCCATCAGCATAAAAAGGCTTCCTCTTCTCCAGGGCCTGTCTTGCCTTTCTGGTTTTTACACATTTGTGGATGTCCCTTTTGACCGGTGGGAATTGATACTTCTTTGTAGTGCAGATTTGCATTGCCCGCTTGCTTGCTTGGCCAAAAAGGGCGTATGTGTTTTCTGCTGAATATATTATGTAGAAAACATATTCAAACTTTTTGGCCATGTGCGTCATTGTCGAAGTTGTGCCCCTCTTCCTGTGCTTTAAAGGCGATTCCAACGTACCTCTTGAAATCTGTTTACTGCTATTCTGCCTCGCTTTCAAGTCTGCCTCGTTGCCTTCCCTCAACAGATTTTTGGACGATAGTTGTCCTTTATTACTCGGCCAGTTTGTGAACTGCTGTGCACCTGAGTTCCATTTTTCAACTCGTTATTTGTGAGCTGTACGCAAGTCCAAAATTTTGGTTCAGGACCTATACTGGTTCCGGGTGGGTGGCTGAGACTCTGGTTAATTCTTCTTCCTGCCGGGAAATTAGAGTGACATGTGCCCGTCCAAATGCCTAACAGCTACTCTCTCATTGGTTCTCCCTCTTCCCTTCCATCCTCTGCCAAATTGGCAACCTGTGCGAACCAGGAGATTAAAGGGGTTGTCTCTCCTAGTTGGGAGATTGATAGTAAAGCATTTGGAAAGTCAAAGTGGAGCACCAGGAGAGGGACTACTCGCTGAGTTTTAGAAACCATTTGTATTCACAGTGTGTCCATTCTCTAGGTTTCCCGTACATGTTATAGCTGTAGTAATATTCCCTTCAACATGGAGAGTTGGGACCCATGGATTGGGGGCCATGCATTTTTGCTTTAAAGGGTCTGCCTTTGCTCACCCAATCTCACCAATCCTCTCAGTCCCAGGTGTCCAGCCTTATGCCACATCCAGCTTTCATTGTAGATAGGGTCATTCCAGGTTTCATCAGAGACCCTGAAGGAAATGTAAAGAATTTCCCTGTGTTTTGTTTTTGTTTTTGAAATTCCTTTTTATAGTGGGTTTGAGCTGATTCTCGCTGCCATGTTTATGCAAGTCTAGACACACTTGATTCCCTTACGGAGACATATCAATACATAGGTTTTAAGATTCTTACTAGTCAGACCTATTCCTCTACGGGAAATATGGGGTTTTGAGTCCCTTTCACTGAGGAAGGTGTAGGTCTTGTCTATTCCACAGTTGGTTATAGAAATGGTACCTGTGCTTATATCAAACTCTGGTTTTATGGATCACCCCACCTCTCCTTTCCCCTTAAGCAGACATAAGAGTGTTTTCTAAATGTGAGACTCTGTTCTCTTTCCTAACTCAGTTCATCTGTAGCCATGTTTACAGGATCTTCATAAGTGATATCTTATGATAAGTTTCTTTTTCTGTGTGACTTCTTTCACTTAGAATCATCGTACCTGAATCCACTCACTTTGCTGCTCCTGGTCTTATGACATTGATTTCATGGCTGAGGGATATTCCATCGTACATAAATACCACAGTTTTTTGAACGATTTTTATATTTCCTGGGATATTTAAGGTGTACCCAAGTTGAGGTTCTTGTAAGCAGTGCAGCCCTAAATTTGGGGGTGGCTCTGTCTTATTGATTTTCTGTTTTCCCAAGGTATATTCCCTAGACTGGAAGTGCCCTTGGCTCTGTAGCTATGTTGTTTACTTGTTTTAGGGAATGCAATGCACACTTCCAGTGAGGCAGTTGGCAATTTACATCCCGCCCATCAGCATAAAAAGGCTCCCTGTTCTCCAGGGCCTGTCTTGCCTTTCTGGTTTTTACACATTTGTGGATGTCCCTTTTGACCGGTGGGAAGTGATACTTCTTTGTAGTGCAGATTTGCATTGTCCGCTTGCTTGCTTGGCCAAAAAGGGCGTATGCGTTTTCTCCTGAATATATTCAGGAGAAAACGCATACGTCCTTTTTGGCCAAGTGCGTCATTGTCGAAGTTGGGCCCCTCTTCCTGTGCTTTAAAAACGATTCCAACGTACCTCTTGAAATCTGTTTCCAGCTATTCTGCCTCGCTTTCAAGTCCGCCTCGTTGCCTTCCCTCAACAGATTTTTGGACGATAGTTGTCCTTTATAACTCTGCCAGTATGGGAAATGCTGTTCCCCTGAGCTCCATTTTTCAACTCGTTTTTTTTTGAGCTGTACGCAAGTCCAAAATTTTGATTCAGGACCTATAATGGTTCCCGGTGGGTGGCTTAGACTCTGGTTAATTCTTCTTCCTGCCGGGAAGTTAGAGTGACATGTGCCCGTCCAAATGCCTAACAGCTACTCTCTCATTGGTTCTCCCTCTTCCCTTCCATCCTCTGCGAAATTGGCAACATGTGCGAACCAGGAGGTTAAAGGGGTTGTCTCTCCAAGTTGGGAGATTGATAGTAAAGTAGTTGGAATGTCAAACCGGATCACCAGGAGAGGGACTACTCGTTGAGTTTTAGAAAACTTTTCTATTCACAGTGTGTCCATTCTCTAGGTTTCCCGTACATGTTATAGCTGTAGTAATATTCCCTTCAACATGGAGAGTTGGGACCCATGGAATGTGGGCCATGCATTTTTGCATTAAAGGGTCTGCATTTGCTCACCCAATCTCACCAATCCTCTCAGTCCCAAGTGTCCAGCCTTATGCCACATCCAGCTGTCATTGTAGATATGGTCATTCCAGGTTTCATCAGAGACCCTGAAGGAAATGTAAAGAATTTCCCTGTTTTTTGGTTTTGTTTTTGAAATTCCTTTTTATAGTGGGTTTGAGCTGATTCTCGCTGCCATGTTTATGCCAGTCTAGACACACTTGATTCCCTTACAGAGACATATCAATACATAGGTTTGAAGATTCTTACTAGTCAGATCGATTCCTCTGCGTGAAATATGGGGTTTTGAGTCCCTTTCACTGAGGAAGGTGTAGGTCTTGTCTATTCCACAGTTGGTTATAGAAATGGTACCTGTGCTTATATCAAACTCTGGTTTTTTGGATCACCCCACCTCTCCTTTCCCCTTAAGCAGGCATAAGAGTGTTTTCTAAATGTGAGACTCTGTTCTCTTTCCTAACTCTGTTCATGTGTAGCCATGTTTACAGGATCTTCATAAGTGATATCTTAGGATAAGTTTATTTTTCTGTGTGACTTATTTCACTTAGAATCATCGTACCTGAATCCACTCACTTTGCTGCTCCTGGTCTTATGACATTGATTTCTTGGCTGAGGGATATTCAATCGTACATAAATACCACAGTTTTTTGAACCATTTTTATATTTCCTGGGATATTTATGGTGTACCCAAGTTGAGGTTCTTGTAAGCAGTGAAGCCCTAAATTTGGTGGTGGCTCTGTCTTATTGATTTTCAGTTTTCCCAAGGTATATTCCCTAGACTGGAAGTGCCCTTCACTCTGTAGCTCTGTTGTTTACTTGTTTTAGGGAACGCAATGCACTCCTCCAGTGAGGCATTTGGAAATTTACATCCCGCCATCAGCATAAAAAGTCTTCCTCTTCTCCAGGGCCTGTCTTGCCTTTCTGGTTTTTACACATTTGTGGATGTCCCTTTTGACCGGTGGGAATTGATACTTCTTTGTAGTGCAGATTTGCATTGCCCGCTTGCTTGCTTGGCCAAAAAGGGCGTATGTGTTTTCTGCTGAATATATTATGGAGAAAACATATACACACTTTTTGGCCATGTGCGTCATTGTCGAAGTTGTGCCCCTCTTCCTGTGCTTTAAAGGCGATTCCAACGTTCCTCTTGAAATCTGTTTACTGCTATTCTGCCTCGCTTTCAAGTCTGCCTCGTTGCCTTCCCTCAACAGATTTTTGGACGATAGTTGTCCTTTATTACTCGGCCAGTTTGTGAACTGCTGTGCACCTGAGCTCCATTTTTCAACTCGATATTTGTGAGCTGTACGCAAGTCCAAAATTTTGGTTCAGGACCTATACTGGTTCCCGGTGGGTGGCTGAGACTCTGGTTTATTCTTCTTCCTCCCGGGAAATTAGAGTGACATGTGCCCGCCAAATGCCTAACAGCTACTCTCTCATGGGTTCTCCCTCTTCCCTTCCATCCTCTGCCAATTTGGCAACCTGTGCGAACCAGGAGGTTAAAGGGGTTGTCTCTCCAAGTTGGGAGATTGATAGTAAAGCAGTTGGAAAGTCAAAGCGGAGCACCAGGAGAGGGACTACTCGTTGAGTTTTAGAAAACTTTTCTATTCACAGTGTGTCCATTCTCTAGGTTTCCCGTACATGTTATAGCTGTAGTAATATTCCCTTCAACATGGAGAGTTGGGACCCATGGAATGGGGGCTATGCATTTTTGCTTTAAAGTGTCTGCATTTGCTCACCCAATCTCACCAATCCTCTCAGTCCCAAGTGTCCAGCCTTATGCCACATCCAGCTGTCATTGTACATAGGGTCATTCCATGTTTCATCAGAGACCCTGAAGGAAATGTAAACAATTTCCCTGTTTTTTGGTTTTGTTTTTGAAATTCCTTTTTATAGTGGGTTTGAGCTGATTCTCGCTGCCATGTTTATGCCAGTCTAGACACACTTGATTCCCTTACTGAGCCATATGAATACATAGGTTTTAAGATTCTTTCTAGTCAGATCTATTCCTCTGCGGGAAATATGGGGTTTTGAGTCCCTTTCACTGAGGAAGGTGTAGGTCTTGTCTATTCCACAGTTGGTTATACAAATGGTACCCGTGCTTATATCAAACTCTGGTTTTATGCATCACCCCACCTCTCCTTTCCCCTTAAGCAGGCATAAGAGTGTTTTCTAAATGTGAGACTCTGTTCTCTTTCCTAACTCAGTTCATGTGTAGCCATTTTTACAGGATCTTCATAAGTGATATCTTATGATAAGTTTCTTTTTCTGTGTGACTTATTTCACTTAGAATCATCGTACCTGAATCCACACACTTTGCTGCTCCTGGTCTTATGACATGGATTTCATGGCTGTGGGATATTCCATCGTACATAAATACCACAGTTTTTTGAACCATTTTTATATTTCCTGGGATATTTAAGTTGTACCCAAGTTGAGGTTCTTGTAAGCAGTGCAGCCCTAAATTTGGGGGTGGCTCTGTCTTATAGATATTCAGTTTCCTCAAGGTATATTCCCTAGACTGGAAGTGCCCTTGGCTCTGTAGCTCTGTTGTTTACTTGTTTTAGGGAACGCAATGTACTCCTCCAGTGAGGCAGTTGCCAATATACATCCTGCCCATCAGCATAACAAGGCTCCCTCTTCTCCAGGG
This sequence comes from Mesoplodon bidens, assembly GCF_964165515.1. Taxonomy (NCBI): domain Eukaryota; kingdom Metazoa; phylum Chordata; class Mammalia; order Artiodactyla; family Ziphiidae; genus Mesoplodon; species Mesoplodon bidens. The sequence continues at coordinate 4,815,786 of NW_027671422.1, forward strand.
CCTGTCTTGCCTTTCTGGTTTTTACACATTTTGTGGATGTCCCTTTTGACCGGTGGGAAGTGATACTTCTTTGTAGTGCAGATTTCCATGGCCCGCTTGCTTGCTTGGCCAAAAGGGCGTATGCGTTTTCTTCTGAATATATTCAGGAGAAAACGCATACGCCCTTTTTGGCCAAGTGCGTCATTGTCGAAGTTGTGCCCCTCTTCCTGAGCTTTAAAGGCGATTCCAACGTACCTCTTGAAATCTGTTTCCTGCTATTCTGTTTCTCTTTCAAGTCCGCCTCGCTGCCTTACCTCAACAGATTTTTTGGACGATAGTTGTCCTTTATTACTCTGCCAGTTTCTGAATTGCTGTGCCCCTGAGCTCCATTTTTCAACTCATTTTTTGTGAGCTGTACGTAAGTCCAAATTTTGGTTCAGGACCTATACTGGTTCCCTGTGGGTGGCTGATACTCTGGTTAATTCTTCTTCCTGCCGGGAAATTAGAGTGACATGTGCCCGTCCAAGTGCCTACCAGCTTCTCTCTCATTGGTTCTCCCTCTTCCCTTCCATCCTCTGCGAAATTGGCAACCTGTGCCAACCAGGAGGTTAAAGGGGTTGTCTCTCCAAGTTGGGAGATTGATAGTAAAGCAGTTGGAAAGTCAAAGCGGAGCACCAGGAGAGGGAGTACTCGTTGAGTTTTAGAAAACTTTTCTATTCACAGTGTGTCCATTCTCTAGGTTTCCCGTACATGTTATAGCTGTAGTAATATTCCCTTCAACATGGAGAGTTGGGACCCATGGAATGGGGTCCATGCATTTTTGCTTTAAAGGGTCTGCATTTGCTCATCCAATCTCACCAGTCCTCTCATTCCCAGGTGTCCAGCCTTATGCCACATCCAACTGTCATTGTAGATAGGGTCATTCCAGGTTTCATCAGAGACCCTGAAGGAAATGTAAAGAATTTCCCTGTTTTTTGGTTTTGTTTTTGAAATTCCTTTTTATAGTGGGTTTGAGCTGATTCGCGCTGCCATATTTATGCCAGTCTAGACACATTTGATTCCCTTACTGAGACATATTAATACATAGGTTTTAAGATTCTTACTAGTCAGATCTATTCCTCTGCGGGAAATATGGGGTTTTGAGTCCCTTTCACTGAGGAAGGTGTAGGTCTTGTCTATTCCACAGTTGGTTATAGAAATGGTACCTGTGCTTATATCAAACTCTGGTTTTATGCATCACCCACCTCTCCTTTCCCCTTAAGCAGGCATAAGAGTGTTTTCTAAATGTGAGACTCTGTTCTCTTTCCTAACTCAGTTCATGTGTAGCCATGTTTACAGGATCTTCATAAGTGATATCTTATGATAAGTTTCTTTTTCTGTGTGACATATTTCACTTAGAATCATCGTACCTGAATCCACTCACTTTGCTGCTCCTGGTCTTATGACATGGATTTCATGGCTGAGGGATATTCCATCGTACATAAATACCACAGTTTTTTGAACCATTTTTATATTTCCTGGGATATTTAAGGTGTACCCAAGTTGAGGTTCTTGTAAGCAGTGCAGCCCTAAAGTTGGGGGTTGCTCTGTCTTATTGATTTTCAGTTTTCCCAAGGTATATTCCCTAGACTGGAAGTGCCCTTGGCTCTGGAGCTCTGTTGTTTACTTGTTTTAGGGAAAGCAATGCACTCCTCCAGTGAGGCAGTTGGCAATTTACATCCCGCCCATCAGCATAACAAGGCTCCCTCTTCTCCAGGGCCTGTCTTGCCTTTCTGGTTTTTACACATTTTGAGGATGTCCCTTTTGACCGGTGGGAAGTGATACTTCTTTGTAGTGCAGTTTTCCATTGCCCGCTTGCTTGCTTGGCCAAAAAGGGCGTATGCGTTTTCTTCTGAATATATTCAGGAGAAAACGCATACGCCCTTTTTGGCCAAGTGCGTCATTGTCGAAGTTGTGCCCCTCTTCCTGTGCTTTAAAAGCGATTCCAACGTACCTCTTGAAATCTGTTTCCTGCTATTCTGTCTCTCTTTCCTGTCCGCCTCGCTGCCTTCCCTCAACAGATTTTTGGGACGATAGTTGTCCATTATTACTCTGCCAGTTTGTGAATTGCTGTGCCCCTGAGCTCCATTTTTCAACTCGTTTTTTGTGAGCTGTACGCAAGTCCAAAATTTTGGTTCAGGAGCTATACTGGTTCCCGGTGGGTGGCTGAGACTCTGGTTAATTCTTCTTCCTGCCGGGAAATTAGAGTTACATGTGCCCGTCCAAATGCCTAACAGCTACTGTCTCATTGGTTCTCCCTCTTCCCTTCCATCCTCTGCGAAATTGGCAACCTGTGCGAACCAGGAGGTTAAAGTGGTTGTCTCTCCAAGTTGGGAGATTGATAGTAAAGCAGTTGGAAAGTCAAAGCGGAGCACCAGTAGAAGGACTACTCGTTGAGTTTTAGAAAACTTTTCTATTCACAGTGTTTCCATTCTCTAGGTTTCCCGTACATGTTATAGCTCTAGTAATATTCCCTTCAACATGGATAGTTGGGACCCATGGAATGGGGGCCATGCATTTTTGCTTTAAAGGGTCTGCATTTGCTCACCCAATCTCACCAATCCTCTCAGTCCCAAGTGTCCAGACTTATGCCACATCCAGCTGTCATTGTAGATAGGGTCATTCCAGGTTTCATCAGAGACCCTGAAGGAAATGTAAAGAATTTCCCTGTTTTTTGGTTTTGTTTTTGAAATTCCTTTTTATAGTGGGTTTGAGCTGATTCTTGCTGCCATATTTATGCCAGTCTAGACACACTTGATTCCCTTACAGAGACATATCAATACATAGGTGTTAAGATTCTTACAAGTCAGATCTATTCCTCTGCGGGAAATATGGGGTTTTGAGTCCCTTTCACTGAGGAAGGTGTAGGTCTTGTCTACGCCACAGTTGGTTATAGAAATGGTACCTGTGCTTATATCAAACTCTGGTTTTATTCATCACCCCACCTCTCCTTTCCCCTTAAGCAGGCATAAGAGTGTTTTATAAATGTGAGACTCTGTTCTCTTTCCTAAATCAGTTCATGTGTAGCCATGTTTACAGGATCTTCATAAGTGATATGTTATGATAAGTTTCTTTTTCTGTGTGACTTATTTCACTTAGAATCATTGTACCTGAATCCACTCACTTTGATACTCCTGGTCTTATGACTTTGATTTCATGGCTGAGGGATATTCCATCGTACATAAATACCTCAGTTTCTGGAAGCATTTTTATATTTCCTGGGATATTTAAGGTGTACCCAAGTTGAGGTTCTTGTAAGCAGTGCAGCCCTAAATTTGGGGGTGGCTCTCTCTTATTGATTTTCAGTTTTCCCATGGTATATTCCCTAGACTGGAAGTGCCCTTGGCTCTGTAGCTCTGTTGTTTACTTGTTTTAGGGAACGCAATGCACTCCTCCAGGGAGGCAGTTGGCAATTTACATCCCGCCCATCAGCATAACAAGGCTCCCTCTTCTCCAGGGCCTGTCTTGCCTTTCTGGTTTTTACACATTTTGTGGATGTCCCTTTTGACCGGTTGGAAGTGATACTTCTTTGTAGTGCAGATTTGCATTGCCCGCTTGCTTGCTTGGCCAAAAAGGGCGTATGCGTTTTCTCCTGAATATATTCGGGAGAAAACGCATACGCCCTTTTTGGCCAAGTGCGTCATTTTCGAAGTTGTGCCCCTCTTCCTGTGCTTTAAAGGCGATTCCAACGTACCTCTTGAAATCTGTTTCCTGCAATTCTGCCTCGCTATCAAGTCCGCCTCGTTGCCTTCCCTCAACAGATTTATGGACGATAGTTGTCCTTTATTAGTCTGCCAGATTTTGAATTGCTGTGCCCCTGAGCTCCATTTTTCAGCTCGTTTTTTCTGAGCTGAACGCAAGTCCAAAATTATGGTTCAGGAACTATACTGGTTCCCGGTGGGTGGCTGATACTCTGGTTAATTCTTCCTGCCGGGAAATTAGAGTGACATGTGCCCGTCCAAATGCCTAACAGCTACTCTCTCATTGGTTCTCCCTCTTCCCTTCCATCCTCTGCGAAATTGGCAACCTGTGCGAACCAGGAGGTTAAAGGGTTTGTCTCTCCAAGTTGGGAGATTGATGGTAAAGCAGTCGGAAAGTCAAAGCAGAGCACCAGGAGAGGGACTACTCGTTGAGTTTTAGAAACCTTTTGTATTCACAGTGTGTCCATTCTCTAGGTTTCCCGTACATGTTATAGCTGTAGTAATATTCCCTTCAACATGGAGAGTTGGGACCCATGGAATGGGGGCCATGCATTTTTGCTTTAAAGGGTCTGCATTTGCTCACCCAATCTCGCCAATCCTCTCAGTCCCAAGTGTCCAGCCTTATGCCACATCCAGCTGTCATTGTAGATAGGGTCATTCCAGGTTTCATCAGAGACCCTGAAGGAATTGTAAAGAATTTCCCTGTTTTTTGTTTTGCTTTTGAAATTCCTTTTTATAGTGGGTTTGAGCTGATTCTCGCTGCCATGTTTATGCCAGTCTAGACACACTTGATTCCCTTACAGAGACATATCAATACATAGGTTTTAAGATTCTTACTACTCAGATCTATTCCTCTGCGGTAAATATGGGGTTTTGAGTCCCTTTCACTGAGGAAGGTGTAGGTCTTGTCTATTCCACAGTTGGTTATAGAAATGGTACCTGTGCTTATATCAAACTCTGGTTTTATGGATCACCCCACCTCTCCTTTCCCCTTAAGCAGGCATAAGAGTGTTTTCTTAATGTGAGACTCTGTTTTCTTTCCTAACTCTGTTCATGTGTAGCCATGTTTAAAGGATCTTCATAAGTGATATCTTAGGATAAGTTTCTTTTTCTCTGTGACTTATTTCACTTAGAATCATCGTATCTGAATCCACTCACTTTGCTGCTCCTGGTCTTATGACATTGATTTCATGGCTGAGGGATATTCAATCGTACATAAATACCACAGTTTTTTGAACCATTTTTGTATTTCCTGTGATATTTAAGGTGTACACAAGTTGAGGTTCTTGTAAGCAGTGCAGCCCTAAATTTGGGGGTGGCTCTGTCTTATTGATTTTCAGTTTTCCCTAGGTATATTCCCTAGACTGGAAGTGCCCTTGGCTCTGTAGCTCTGTTGTTTACTTGTTTTAGGGAACGCAATGCACTCCTCCAGTGAGGCAGTAGGCTATTTATATCCCGCCCATCAGCATAACAAGTCTCCCTCTTCTCCAGGGCCTGCCTTGCCTTTCTGGTTTTTACACATTTGTGGATGTCCCTTTTGACTGGTGTGAAGTGATACTTCTTTGTAGTGCAGGTTTGCATTGCCCACTTTCTTGCTTGGTCAAAAAGGGCGTATGCGTTTTCTCCTGAATATATTCAGGAGAAAACGCATAAGCCCTTTATGGCCAAGTGCGTCATTGTCGAAGTTGTGCCCCTCTTCCTGTGCTTTAAAGGCGATTCCAACGTACCTCTTGAAATCTGTTTCCTTCTATTCTGCCTCGCTTTCAAGTCCGCCTCGTTGCCTTCCCTGAACAGATTTTTGGACGATAGTTGTCCTTTATAACTCTGCCAGTTTGTGAATTGCTGTGCCCCTGAGCTCCATTTTTCAACTCGTTTTTTGTGAGCTGTACGCAAGTCCAAAATTTTGGTTCAGGAGCTATACTGGTTCCCGGTGGGTGGCTGATACTCTGGTTAATTCTTCTTCCTGCCGGGAAATTAGAGTGACATGTGCCCGTCCAAATGCCTAACAGCTACTCTCTCATTGGTTCTCCCTCTTCCCTTCCATCCTCTGCCAAATTGGCAACCTGTGCGAACCAGGAGGTTAAAAGGGTTGTCACTCCAAGTTGGGAGATTGATAGTAAAGCAGTTGGAAAGTCAAAGAGGAGCACCAGGAGAGGGACTACTCGTTGAGTTTCAGAAACCTTTTGTATTCACAGTGTGTCCATTCTCTAGGTTTCCCTTATATGTTATACCTGTAGTAATATTCCCTTCAACATGGAGAGTTGGGACCCATGGAATGGGGGCCATGCATTTTTGCTTTAAAGGGTCTGAATTTGCTCACCCAATCTCACCAATCCTCTGAGTCCCAAGTGTCCAGCCTTATGCCACATCCAGCTGTCATTGTAGATAGGGTCATTCCAGGTTTCATCAGAGATCCTGAAGGAAATGTAAAGAATTTCCCTGTTTTTTGGTTTTGTTTTTGAAATTCCTTTTTATAGTGGGTTTGAGCTGATACTCGCTGCCATGTTTATGCCAGTCTAGACACACTTGATTCCCTTACAGAGACATATCAATACATAGGTTTTAAGATTCTTACTAGTCAGATATATTCCTCTGCGGGAAATATGGGGTTTTGAGTCCCTTTCACTGAGGAAGGTGTAGGTCTTGTCTATTCCACAGTTGGTTATAGAAATGATACCTGTGCTTATATCAAACTGGTTTTATGCATCACCCCACCTCTCCTTTCCGCTTAAGCAGGCATAAGAGTGTTTTCTAAATGTGAGACTCTGTTCTCTTTCCTAACTCAGTTCATGTGTAGCCATGTTTACAGGATCTTCATAAGTGATATCGTAGGATAAGTTTCTTTTTCTGTGTGACTTATTTCACTTAGAATCCTCGTACCTGAATCCACTCACTTTGCTGCTCCTGGTCATATGACATTGATTTCATGGCTGAGGTATATTCCATCGTACATAACTACCACAGTTTTTTGAACCATTTTTATATTTCCTGGGATATTTAAGGTGTACCCACGTTGAGGTTCTTGTAAGCAGTGCAGCCCTAAATTTGGGGGTGGCTCTGTCTTATTGATTTTCAGTTTTCCCAAGGTATATTCCCTACACAGGAAGTGCCCTTGGCTCTGTAGCTCTGTTGTTTACTTGTTTTAGGGAACGCAATGCACTCCTCCAGTGAGGCAGTTGGCAATTTACATCCCGCCCATCAGCATAACAAGGCTCCCTCTTCTCCAAGGCCTTTCTTGCCTTTCTGGTTTTACACATTTTGTGGATGTCCCTTTTGACCGGTGGGAAGTGATACTTCTCTGTAGTGCAGATTTGCATTGCCCACTTGCTTGCTTGGCCAAAAAGAGCGTATGCGTTTTCTCCTGAATATATTCAGGAGAAAACGCATACGCCCTTTTTGGCCAAGTGCGTCATTGTTGAAGTTGTGCCCCTCTTCCTGTGCTTTAAAGGTGATTCCACCGTACCTCTTGAAATCTGTTTCCTGCTATTCTGTCTCTCTTTCAAGTCCGCCTCGCTGCCTTCCCTCAACAGATTTTTTGGACGATAGTTGTCCTTTATTACTCTGCCAGTTTGTGAATTGCTGTGCCCCTGAGCTCCATTTTTCAACTCGTTTTTTGTGAGCTGTACGCAAGTCCAAAATTTTGGTTCAGGAACTATACTGGTTCCCGGTGGGTGGCTGAGACTCTGGTTAATTCTTCTTCCTGCCGGGAAATTAGAGTGACATGTGCCCGTCCAAATGCCTAACAGCTACTCTCTCATTGGTTCTCCCTCTTCCCTTCTATCCTCTGCGAAACTGGCAACCTGTGCGAACCAGGATGTTAAAGGGCTTGCTTCTCCAAGTTGGGAGATTGATAGTAAAGCAGTTGGAAAGTCAAACCGGAGCACCAGGAGAGGGACTACTCGTTGAGTTTTAGAAACCTTTTGTATTCACAGTGTGTCCATTCTCTAGGTTTCCCGTACATGTTATAGCTGTAGTAATATTCCCTTCAACATGGAGAGTTGGGACCCATGGAAGGGGGGCCATGCATTTTTGTTTTAAAGGGTCTGCATTTGCTCACACAATGTCACCAATCCTCTCAGTCCCAGGTGTCCAGCCTTATGCCACATCCAGCTGTCATTGTAGATAGGGTCATTTCAGGTTTCATCAGAGACCCTGAAGGAAATGTAAAGAATTTCCCTGTTTTTTGGTTTTGTTTTTGAAATTCCTTTTTATAGTGGGTTTGAGCTGATTCTCGCTGCCATGTTTATGCCAGTCTAGACACACTTGATTCCCTTACAGAGACATATCAATACATAGGTTTTAAGATTCTTACTAGTCAGATCTATTCCTCTGCGGGAAATATGGGGTTTTGAGTCCCTTTCACTGAGGAAGGTGTAGGACTTGTCTATTCCACAGTTGGTTATGGAAATGGTACCTGTGCTTATATCAAACTCTGGTTTTATGCATCACCCCACCTCTCCTTTCCCCTTAAGCAGGCATAAGAGTGTTTTCTAAATGTGAGACTCTGTTCTCTTTCCTAACTCACTTCATGTGTAGCCATGTTTACAGGATCTTCATAAGTGATATCTTATGATAAGCCTCTTTTTCTGTGTGACTTATTTCACTTAGAATCATCGTACCTGAATCCACTCACTTTGCTGCTCCTTGTCTTATGACATTGATTTCATGGCTGAGGGATATTCCATCGTACATAAATACCACAGTTTTTTGAACCATTTTTATATTTCCTGGGATATTTAAGGTGTACCCAAGTTGTGGTTCTTGTAAGCAGTGCAGCCCTAAATTTGGGGGTGGCTCTGTCTTATTGATTTTCAGTTTTCCCAAGGTATATTCCCTAGACAGGAAGTGCCTATGGCTCTGAAGCTCTGTTGTTTACTTCTTTTAGGGAACACAATGCACTCCTCCAGTGAGGCAGTTGGCAAGTTACATCCCGCCCATCAGCATAACAAGGCTCCCTGTTCTCCAGGGCATGCCTTGCCTTTCTGGTTTTTACACATTTTGTGGATGTCCCTTTTGACCGGTGGGAAGTGATACTTCTTTGTAGTGCAGATTTGCATTGTCCGCTTGCTTGCTTGGCCAAAAAGGGCGTATGCGTTTTCTCCTGAATATATTCAGGAGAAAACGCATACGCCCTTTTTGGCCAAGTGCGTCATTGTCGAAGTTGTGCCCCTCTTCCTGTGCTTTAAAGGCGATTCCAACGTACCTCTTGAAATCTGTTTCCTGCTATTCTGTCTCTCTTTCAAGTCCTCCTTGCTGCCTTCCCTCAACAGATATTTTGGACGATAGTTGTCCTTTATTACTCTGCCAGTTTGTGAATTGCTGTGCCCCTGAGCTCCATTTTTCAACTCGTTTTTTGTGAGCTGTACGCAAGTCCAAAATTTTGGTTCAGGACCTATACTGGTTCCCGGTGGGTGGCTGAGACTCTGGTTAATTCTTCTTCCTGCCGGAAATTAGAGTGACATGTGCCCGCCAAATGCCTAACAGCTACTCTCTCATTGGTTCTCCCTCTTCCCTTCCATCCTCTGCCAAATTGGCAACCTGTGCGAACCAGGAGGTTAAAGGGGTTGTCTCTTCAAGTTGGGAGATTGATAGTAAAGCAGTTGGAAAGTCAAACCAGAGCACCAGGAGAGGGACTACTCGTTGAGTTTTAGAAACCTTTTGTATTCACAGTGTGTCCATTCTCTAGGTTTCCCGTACATGTTATAGCTGTAGTAATATTCCCTTCAACATGGAGAGTTCGGACCCAAGGAATGGGGGCCATGCATTTTTGCTTTCAATGGTCTGCATTTGCTCACCCAATCTCACCAATCCTCTCAGTCCCAGGTGTCCAGCCTTATGCCACATCTAGCTGTCATTGTAGATAGGGTCATTCCAGGTTTCATCAGAGACCCTGAAGGAAATGTAAAGAATTTCCCTGTTTTTTGGATTTGTTTTTGAAATTCCTTTTTATAGTGGGTTTGAGCTGATTCTCGCTGCCATGTTTATGCCAGTCTAGACACACTTGATTCCCTTACAGAGACATATCAATACATAGGTTTTAAGATTCTTACTAGTCAGATCTATTCCTCTGCGGGAAATATGGGGTTTTGAGTCCCTTTCACTGAGGAAGGTGTAGGTCTTGTCTATTCCACAGTTGGTTATAGAAATGTTACCTGTGCTTATATCAAACTGGTTTTATGCATCACCCCACCTCTCCTTTCCGCTTAAGCAGGCATAAGAGTGTTTTCTAAATGTGAGACTCTGTTCTCTTTCCTAACTCAGTTCATGTGTAGCCATGTTTACAGGATCTTCATAAGTGATATCGTAGGATAAGTTTCTTTTTCTGTGTGACTTATATCACTTAGAATCCTCGTACCTGAATCCACTCAGTTTGCTGCTCCTGGTCATATGACATTGATTTCATGGCTGAGGGATATTCCATCGTACATAACTACCACAGTTTTTTGAACCACTTTTATATTTCCTGGGATATTTAAGGTGTACCCAAGTTGAGGTTCTTGTAAGCAGTGCAGCCCTAAATTTGGGGGTGGCTCTGTCATATTGATTTTCAGTTTTCCCAAGGTATATTCCCTACACAGGAAGTGCCATTGGCTCTGTAGCTCTGTTGTTTACTTGTTTTAGGGAACGCAATGCACTCCTCCAGTGAGGCAGTTGGCAATTTACATCCCGCCCATCAGCATAACAAGGCTCCCTCTTCTCCAGGGCCTGTCTTGCCTTTCTGGTTTTACACATTTTGTGGATGTCCCTTTTGACCGGTGGGAAGTGATACTTCTCTGTAGTGCAGATTTGCATTGCCCACTTGCTTGCTTGCCAAAAAGAGCGTATGCGTTTTCTCCTGAATATATTCAGGAGAAAACGCATACGCCCTTTTTGGCCAACTGCGTCATTGTTGAAGTTGTGCCCCTCTTCCTGTGCTTTAAAGGTGATTCCACCGTACCTCTTGAAATCTGTTTCCTGCTATTCTGTCTCTCTTTCAAGTCCGCCTCGCTGCCTTCCCTCAACAGATTTTTTGGACGATAGTTGTCCTTTATTACTCTGCCAGTTTGTGAATTGCTGTGCCCCTGAGCTCCATTTTTCAACACGTTTTTTGTGAGCTGTACGCAAGTCCAAAATTTTGGTTCAGGATCTATACTGGTTCCCGGTGGGTGGCTGAGACTCTGGTTAATTCTTCTTCCTGCCGGAAAATTAGAGTGACATGTGGCCGTCCAAATACCTAACAGCTACTCTCTCATTGGTTCTCCCTCTTCCCTTCCATCCTCTGCGAAATTGGCAACCTGTGCGAACCAGGAGGTTAAAGCGGTTGTCTCTCCAAGTTGGGAGATAGATAGTAAAGCAGGTGGAAAGTCAAACCGGATCACCAGGAGAGGGACTACTCGTTGAGTTTTAGAAACCCTTTGTATTCACTGTGTGTCCATTCTCTAGGTTTCCCGTACATTTTATAGCTGTAGTAATATTCCCTTCAACATGGAGATTTGGGACCCATGGAAGGGGGGCCATGCATTTTTGTTTTAAAGGGTCTGCATTTGCTCACACAATGTCACCAATCCTCTCAGTCCCAGGTGTCCAGCCTTATGCCACATCCAGCTGTCATTGTAGATAGGGTCATTCCAGGTTTCATCAGAGACCCTGAAGGAAATGTAAAGAATTTCCCTGTTTTTTGGTTTTGTTTTTGAAATTCCTTTTTATAGTGGGTTTGAGCTGATTCTCGCTGTCATGTTTATGCCAGTCTAGACACACTTGATTCCCTTACAGAGACATATCAATACATAGGTTTTAAGATTCTTACTAGTCAGATCTATTCCTCTGCGGGAAATATGGGGTTTTGAGTCCCTTTCACTGAGGAAGGTGTAGGTCTTGTCTATTCCACAGTTGGTTTTAGAAATGGTACCTGTACTTATATCAAACTCTGGTTTTATGCATCACCCCACCTCTCCTCCCCCCTTAAGCAGGCATAACAGTGTTTTCTAAATGTGAGACTCTGTTCTCTTTCCTAACTCAGTTCATGTGTAGCCATGTTTACAGGATCTTCATAAGTGATATCTTATCATAAGTTTCTTTTTCTATGTGACTTACTTCACTTAGAATCTTCGTACCTGAATCCACTCACTTTGCTGCTCCTGGCCTTATGACATTGATTTCATGGCTGAGGGATATTCCATCGTACATAAATACCACAGTTTTTTGAACCATTTTTATATTTCCTGGGATATTTACGGTGTACCCAAGTTGAGGTTCTTTTAAGCAGTGCAGCCCTAAATTTGGGGGTGGCTCTGTCTTATTGATTTTCAGTTTTCCCAAGGTATATTCCCTAGACTGGAAGTGCCCTTGGCTCTCTAGCTCTGTTGTTTACTTGTTTTAGGGAATGCAGTGCACTCCTCCAGAGAGGCAGTTGGCGATTTACATCCCGCCCATCAGCATAACAAGGTTCCCTGTTCTCCAGGGCCTGTCTTGCCTTTCTGGTTTTTACACAATTTGTGGATGTCTCTTTTGACCGGTGGGAAGTTATACTTCTTTGTAGTGCAGATTTGCATTGCCCGCTTGCTTGCTTGGCCAAAAAGGGCGTATGCGTTTTCCTGAATATATTCAGGAGAAACCGCATACGCCATTTGTGGCCAAGTGCGTCATTTTCGAAGTTGTGCCCCTCTTCCTGTGCTTTAAAGGCGATTCCAAAGTACCTCTTGAAATCTGTTTCCTGCTATTCTGCCTCGCTTTCAAGTCTGCCTCGTTGCCTTCCCTCAACAGATTTTTGGACGATAGTTGTCCTTTATTACTCTGCCAGCTTGTGAATTGCTGTGCCCCTGAGACTCATTATTCAACTCGTATTTTGTGAGCTGTACGCAAGTCCAAAATTTTAGTTCAGGAACTACACTGGTTCCCGGTGGGTGGCTGAGACTTTGGTTAATTCTTCTTCCCGCCAGGAAATTAGAGTGACATGTGCCCGTCCAAATGCCTAACAGCTATTCTCTCATTGGTTCTCCCTCTTCCCTTCCATCCCCTGCCAATTTGGCAACCTGTGCGAACCAGGAGGTTAAAGGTGTTGTCTCTCAAAGTTGGGAGATTGATAGTAAAGAAGTTGTAAAGTCAAACCGGAGCACCAGGAGTGTTACTACTCATTGAGTTTTAGAAACCTTTTGTATTCACAGTGTGTCCATTCTCTAGGTTTCCCGTACATGTTATAGCTGTAGAAATATTCCCTTCAACATGGAGAGTTGGGACCCATGGAATGGGGGCCATGCATTTTTGCTTTAAAGGGTCTGCATTTGCTCACCCAATCTCACCAATCCTCTCAGTCCCAAGGGTCCAGCCTTATGCCACATCCAGCTGTCATTGTAGATAGGGTCATTCCAGGTTTCGTCAGAGACCCTGAAGGAATTGTAAAGAATTTCCCTGTTTTTTGGTTTTGTTTTTGAAATTCCTTTTTATAGTGGGTTTGAGCTGATTCTCGCTGCCATGTTTATGCCAGTCTAGACACACTTGATTCCCTTACAGAGACATATCAATACAGAGGTTTTAAGTTTCTTACTAGTCAGATCTATTCCTCTGCGGGAAATATGGGGTTTTGAGTCCCTTTCACTGAGGAAGGTGAAGGTCTTGTCTATTCCACAGTTGGTTTTAGAAATGGTATCTGAGCTTATGTCAAACTCTGGTTTTATGCATCACCCCACCTCTCCTTCCCCCTTAAGCACGCATAAGAGTGTTTTCTAAATGTGAGACTCTGTTCTCTTTCCTAACTCAGTTCATGTGTAGCCATGTTTACAAGATCTTCATAAGTGATATCTTATGATAAGTTTCTTTTTCTGTGTAACTTATTTCACTTAGAATCATCGGAACTGAATCCACTCACATTGCTGCTCCAGGTCTTATGACATTGATTTCATGGCTGAGGGATATTCCATCGTACATAAATACCACAGTTTTTTGAACCATTTTTATATTTCCTGGGATATTTAAGGTGTACCCAAGTTGAGGTTCTTCTAAGAAGTGCAGCCCTAAATTTGGGGGTGGCTCTGTCTTATTGATTTTCAGTTTTCCAAAGGTATATTCCCTAGACTGGAAGTGCCCTTGGCTCTGTAGCTCTATTGTTTACTTGCTTTAGGGAACGCAATGCACTCCTCCAGTGACGCAGTTGGCAATTTACATCCCGCCCATCAGCATAACAAGGCTCCCTGTTCTCCAGGGCCTGTCTTGCCTTTCTGGTTTTTACACATTTGTGGATGTCCCTTATGACTGCTGGGAAGTGATACTTCTTTGTAGTGCAGATTTGCATTGCCCGCTTGCTTGCTTGGCCAAAAATGGGGTATGCGTTTTCCCCTGAATATATTCAGGGGAAAACACATACGCCCTTTTGGCCAAGTGCGTCTTTGTCGAAGTTGTACCCCTCTTCCTGTGCTTCAAAGGCAATTCCAACGTACCTCTTGAAATCTGTTTCCTGCTATTCTGCCTCACTTTCAAGTCCGCCTCATTGACTTCCCTCAACAAATTTTTGGACGATAGTTGTCCTTTATTACTCTGCCAGTTTGTGAATTGCTGTGCCCCTGAGCTCCATTTTTCAACTCGTTTTTTGTGAGCTGTACGCAAGTCCAAAATTTTGGTTCCGGACCTATACTGGTTCCTGGTGTGTGGCTGAGACTTTGGTTAATTCTTCTTCCTGCCGGGAAATTAGAGTGACATGTTCCCGTCCAAATGCCTAACAGCTACTCTCTCAATGGTTCGCAATATTCCCTTCCATTCTGCAAAATTGGCAACCTGTGCGAACCAGGAGGTTAAAGAATTTGTCTCTCCAAGTTGGGAGATTGATAGTAAAGCAGTTGGAAAGTCAAACCAGAGCACCAGGAGAGGGACTACTCTTTGAGTTTTAGAAACCTTTTGTATTAACAGTGTGTCCATTCTGTAGGTTTCCCGTACATGTTATAGCTGTAGTAATATTGCCTTCAACATGGAGAGTTGGGACCCATGGAATGGGGGCCATGCATTTTTGCTTTAAACGGTCTGCATTTGCTCACCCAATCTCACCAATCCTACCAGTCCCAAGTGTCCAGCCTTATGCCACATCCAGCTGTCATTGTAGATAGGGTCATTCCAGGTTTCATCAGAGACCCTGAAGGAATTGTAAAGAATTTCCATGTTTTTTGCTTTTGTTTTTGAAATTCCTTTTTATAGTGGGTTTGATCTGATTCTCGCTGCCATGTATATGCCAGTCTACACACTTAATTCCCTTATGGAGACATAGTAATACATAGGTTTTAGGATTGTTTCTAGTCAGATCTATTCCTCTGCGGCAAATATGTGTTATTGAGTCCCTTTCTCTTAGGAAGGAGTAGGTCTTGTCTATTCCACAGTTGGTTATAGAAATTGTACTTGTGCTTATATCAAACTCTGGTTTTATGCATCACCCCACCTCTCCTCCCCCCTTAAGCAGGTATAACAGTGTTTTCTAAATGTGAGACTCTGTTCTCTTTCTTAACTCAGTTCATGTGTAGCCATGTTTACAGGATCTTCATAAGTGATATCTTATGATAAGTTTCTTTTTCTGTGTGACTTGCCTTAGAATCATCGTACCTGAAGCCACTCACTTTGCATCTCGTGGTCTTATGACATTGATTTCATGGCTGAGGTATATTCCATCGTACATAAGTACCACAATTGTTTCAACCATTTTTATATTTCCTGGGATATTTAAAGTGTAACCAAGTTGAGGTTCTTGTAAGCAGTGCAGCCCTAAATTTGGGGTTGGTTCTCTCTTATTGATTTTCAGTTTTCCCAAGGTATGTTCCCTAGACTGGATGTGCCCTTGGCTCTGTAGCTCTGTTGTTTACTTGTTTTAGGGAACACAATACACTCCTCCAGTGAGGCAGTTGGCAATTTACATCCCGCCCATCAGCATAACAAGGCTCCCTGTTCTCCAGGGCCTGTCTTGCCTTTCTGGTTTTTACACATTTTGTGGATGTCCCTTTTGACCGGTGGGAAGTGATACTTCTTTGTAGTGCAGATTGGCATCGCCCGCTTGCTTGCATGGCCAAAAAGGGCGTATGCATTTTCTCCTGAATATATTCCGGAGAAAACGCATACGCCCTTTTTGGCCAAGTGTATCATTGTCGAAGTTTTGCCCCTCTTCCTGTGCTTTAAAGGCAATTCCAACGTACCTCTTGAAATCTGTTTCCTGCTATTCTGCCTCGCTTTCAAGTCCGCCTCGTTGCCTTCCCTCAACAGATTTTTGGACGATATTTGTCCTATATTACTCTGGCAGTTTGTGAATTGCTATGCCCCTGAACTCCATTTTTCCAGTCGTTTTTTGTGAGCTGTACGCAAGTCCAAAATATTGGTTCAGGACCTATACTGGTTCCCGGTGTGTGGCTGAGACTCTGGTTAATTCTTCTTCCTGCTGGGAAATTAGAGTGACATGTGCCCGTCCAAATGCCTCACAGCTACTCTCTCATTGGTTCTCCCTCTTCCCTTTATCCTCTTGCAAATTGGCAACCTGTGCGAACCAGGAGGTTAAAGGGGTTGTCTCTCCAAGTTGGGAGATTTATAGTAAAGCAGTTGGAAAGTCAAATCAGAGCACCAGGAGAGGGACTACTCGTTGAGTTTTAGAAACCTTTTGTATTCACAGTGTGTCCATTCTCTAGGTTTCCCGTACATGTTATAGCTGTAGTAATATTCCCTTCAACATGGAGAGTTGGGACCCATGGAATGGAGGCCGTGCATTTTTGCTTTAAATGGTGTGCATTTGCTCACACAATCTCACCAATCCTCTCAGTCCCAAGTGTCCTGCGTTATACCACATCCAGCTGTCATTGTAGATACGGTCATTCCAGGTTTCATCAGAGACCCTGAAGGAATTGTAAAGAATTTCCCTGTTTTTTGGTTTTGTTTTTGAGGTTCCTTTTTATAGTGGGTTTGAGCTGATTCTCGCTGCCATGTTTATGCCAGTCTACATACTTGATTCCCTTACATAGACATATCAATACATAAGTTTTAGGATTGTTAATAGTCAGATGTATTCCTCTGCGGGAAATATGGCGTTTTGAGCCCCATTCACTGAGGAAGGTGTAAGTCTTGTCTATTCCACAGTTGGTTATACAAACGGTACCTGTGCTTATATCAAACTCTGGTTTTATGCATCACCCCACCTCTCCTCCCCCCTTAAGCAGGCATAACAGTGTTTTCTAAATGTGAGACTCTGTTCTCTTTCCTAACTCAGTTCATGTGTAGCCATGTTTACAGGATCTTCATAAGTGATATCTTATGATAAGTTTCTTTTTCTGTGTGTCTTATTTTACTTAGAATCATCGTACCTGAATCCACTCACTTTGCTGCTCCTGGTCTCATGACATTGATTTCATGGCTGTGGGATATTCCATAGTACATAAGTACCACAATTTTTTGAACCATTTTTATATTTCCTGGGATATTTAAGGTGTACCCAAGTTGAGGTTCTTGTAAGCAGTGCAGCCCTAAATTTGGGGGTGGCTCTGTCTTATTGATTTTCAGTTTTCCCAAGGTATATTCCCTAGACTGGTAGTGTCCTTGGCTCTGTAGCTCTGTTGTTTACTTGTTTTAGGGAACACAGTGCACTCCTCCAGTGAGACAGTTGGCAATTTACATCCCGCCCATCAGCATAACAAGGCTCCCTGTTCTCCAAGGCCTGTCTTGCCTTTCTGGTTTTTAAATATTTTGTGGATGTCCCTTTTGACAGGAGGGAAGTGATACTCCTTTGTAGTGCAGATTTGCATTGCCCGCTTGCTTGCTTGGCCAAAAAGGGCGTATGCGTTTTCTCCTGAATATATTCAGGAGAAAACGCTAATGCCCTTTTTGTCCAAGTGCGTCATTGTCCATGTTGTGCCCCTCTTCCTATGCTTTAAAGGCGATTCCAACGTACCTCTTGAAATCTGTTTCCTGCTATTCTGCCTCGCTTTCAAGTCCGACTCGTTGCCTTCCCTCAACAGATATTTGGAAGATAGTTGTCCTTTATTACTCTGCCAGTTTGTGAATTGCTGTGCCCCTGAGCTCCATTTTTCAACTCGTTTTTTGTGAGCTGTACGCAAGTCCAAAATTTTGGTTCAGGATCTATACTGGTTCCCGGTGGGTTTCTGAGACTTTGGTTAATTCTTCTTCCTGCCGGGAAATTAGAGTGACATGTGCCCGTCCAAATGCCTAACAGCTACTCTCTCATTTGTTCTCCCTCTTCCCTTTCCATCCTCTGCCAAATTAGCAACCTGTGCGAACCAGGAGGTTAAAGGTGTTGTCTCTCAAAGTTGGGAGATTGATAGTAAAGCAGTTGGAAATTCAAAGCGGAGCACCAGGAGAGGGACTACTCGTTGAGTTTTAGAAAACTTTTGTATTCAAAGTGTGTCCATTCTCTACCTTTCCCGTACATGTTACAGCTGTAGTAATATTCCTTTCAACATGGAGAGTTGAGACCCATAGAATGGGGGCCATGCATTTTTGCTTTAAAGGGTCTGCATTTGCTTACCCAATCTCACCAATCCTCTCAGTCCCAAGTGTCCAGCCTTATACCACATCCAGCTCTCATTGTAGATAGGGTCATTCCAGGTTTCATCAGAGACCCTGAAGGAATTGGAAAGAATTTCCCTGTTTTTTGTTTTTGTTTATGAAATTCCGTTTTATAGTGGGTTTGACCTGATTCTCGCTGCCATGTTTATACCAGTCTAGACACACTTGATTCCCTTACATAGACATATCAATATAGGTTTTAAGTTTCTTACTAGTCAGATCTATTCCTCTGAGGGAAATATGGGGTTTTGAGTCCCTTTCACTGAGGAAGGTGTAGGTCTTGTCTATTCCAAAGTTGGTTTTAGAAATGGTACCTGTGCTTATGTCAAACTCTGGTTTTATGCATCACCCCACCTCTCCTTCCCCCTTAAGCAGGTATAAGAGTGTTTTCTAAATGTGAGACTCTGTTCCCTTTACTAACTCACTTCATGTGTAGCCATGTTTACAGGATCTTCATAAGTGATATCTTATGATAAGTTTCTTTTTCTGTGTGACTTATTTCACTTAGAATCATCGTACCTGAATCCACTCACTTTGTTGCTCCTGGTCTTATGACATTAATTTCATGGCTGAGGGATATTCCATCGTACATAAGTACCAAAAATTTTTGAACCATTTTTATATTTACTGGGATATTTAAGGTGTACCCATGTTGAGGTTCCTGTAAGGAGTGCAGCCCTAAATTTGGGGTTGGCTTTGTCTTATTGATTTTCAGTTTTCCCAAGGTATATTCCCTAGACTGGAAGTGCCCTTGGCTCTGTAGCACTGTTGTTTACTTGTTATAGGGAACGAAATGCACTCCTCCTGTGAGGCAGTTGGCAATTTACATCCCGCCCATCAGCATTACAAGGCTCCCTGTTCTACAGGGCCTGTCTTGCCTTTCTGGTTTTTACACATTTTTGGATTTCCCTCTTGACCAGTGTGAAGTGATACTTCTTTGTAGTGCAGATTTGCATTGCCCGCTTGCTTGCTTGGCCAAAAATTGCATATGCGTTTTCTCCTGAATATATTCAGGAGAAAAAGCATACCACCATTTTGGCCAACTGCGTCATTGTCGAAGTTGTGCCCCTCTTCCTGTGCTTTAAAGGTGAATCCAACGTACCTCTTGAAATCTGTTTCCTACTATTCTGCCTCGCATTCAAGTCCGCCTCGCTGCCTTCCCTCAACAGATTTTTTGAAGATAGTTGTTCTTTATTACTCTGCCAGTTTGTGAATTGCTGTGCCCCTGAGCTCCATTTTTCTACTCGTTTTTTGTGAGCTGTAAGCAAGTACAAAATTTTGGTTCAGAACCTATACTGGTTTCCGGTGGGTGGCTGAGACTCTGGTTAATTCTTCTTCCTGCCGGGAAATTAGAGTGACATGTGCCCGTCCAAAAGTCTAACAGCTTCTGTCTCATTGGTTCTCCCTCTTCCCTTCCATCCTCTGCCAAATTGCAACCTTTGTGAACCAGAAGTTTAAAGGGGCTGTCTCTCCTATTTGGGAGACTGATAGTAAAGCATTTGGAAAGTCAAACCACAGCACCAGGAGAGGAAATACTCGTGGAGTTTTAGAAACCTTTTGTATTCACTGTGTATCCATTCTGTAGCTTTCCCGTACATGTTATAGCTGTAGTAATATTCCCTTCAACATGGAGAGTTGGGACCCATGGAATGGGGGCCATGCATTTTGCTTTAAAGGGTCTGCATTTGCTCACCCAATCTCACCAATCCTCTCAGTCTCAAGTGTCCAGCCTTTTGCCACATCCAGCTGTCATTGTAGATAGGGTCATTCCAGGTTTCATCAGAGACCCTTAAGGAATTGTAAAGAATTTCCCTATTTTTTGGTTTTGTTTTTGAAATTCCTTTTTATAGTGAGTTTGAGCTGATTCTCGCTGCCATGTTTATGCCTGTCTACACACTTGATTCCCTTACGGAGACATATCAATACATAAGTTTTAGGATTGTTAGTAGTCAGATCTATTCCTCTGCGGGAAATATGGCGTTTTGAGTCCCTTTCACTGAGGAAGGTGTAAGTCTTGTCTATTCCACAGTTGGTTTTACAAACGGTACCTGTGCTTATATCAAACTCTGGTTTTATGCATCACACCACCTCTCAACCCCCCTTAAGGAGGCATAACAGTGTTTTCTAAATGTGAGACTCTTTTCTCTTTTTTAACTCATTTCATGTGTAGGCATGTTTACAGGATCTTCATAAGTGATATCTTATGATAAGTTTCTTCTTCTTTGTGACTTCACTTAGAATCATCGTAACTGAATCCACTCACTTTGCTGCTCCTGGTCTTATGACATTGATTTCATGGCTGTTGGATATTCCATCGTACATAAGTACCACAAACATTTGAAAAATATTTATATTTCCTGGGATGTTTAAGGTGTACCCAAGTTGAGGTTCTTGTAAGCAGTGCAGCCCTAAATTTGGGGGTGGCTCTGTCTTATTGATTTTCAGTTTTCCCAATGTATATTCCCTAGACTAGAAGAGACCTTGGCTCTGTAGCTCTGTTGTTTACTTGTTTTAGGGAACACAATGCACTCCTCCAGTGAGGCAGTTGGCAATTTACATCCCGCCCATCAGCATAACAATGCTCCCTCTTCTCCAGGGCCTGTCTTGCCTTTCTGCTTTTTACACATTTTGTGGATGTCCCTTTTGACCGGTGGGAAGTGGTACTTCTTTGTAGTGCAGATTTGCATTGCCCGCTTGCTTGCTTGGCCAAAAAGGGCGTATGCGTTTTCTCCTGAATATATTCAGGAGAAAAGGCATACGCCCTTTTTGGCCAAGTGCATCATTGTCGAAGTTGTGCCCCTCTTCCTGTGCTTTAAAGGCGATTACAACGTACCTCTTAAAATTTGTTTCCTACTATTCTGCCTCGCATTTAAGTCCGCCTCGCTGCCTTCCCTCAACAGATTTTTGGACGATAGTTTTTCTTTATTACTCTGCCAGTTTGTGAATTGCTCTGCCCCTGAGCTCCATTTTTCAACTCGTTTTTTGTGAGCTGTACCCAAGTCCAAAATTTTGGTTCAGAACCTATACTGGTTCCCGGTGGGTGGCTGAGACTCTGGTTAATTCTTCTTCCTGCCGGGAAATTAGAGTGACATGTGCCCGTCCAAATGTCTAACAGCTACTGTCTCATTGGTTCTCCCTCTTCCCTTCCATCCTCTGCCAATTTGGCAACCTATGCGAACCAGAAGTTTAAAGGGGCTGTCTCTCCAACTTGGGAGATAGATAGTAAAGCAGTTGGAAAGTCAAACCGGAGCACCAGGAGAGGGACTATTCGTTGAGTTTTAGAAACCTTTTGTATTCACAGTGTGTCCATTCTCTAGGTTTCCCGTACATGTTATAGCTGTAGGAATATGCCCTTTAACCTGGAGAGTTGTAACCCATGGAGTGGGGGCCATGCATTTTTGCTTTAAAGGGTCAGCATTTGCTCACCCAATCTCACCAGTCCTCTCAGTCACAAGTGTCCAGCCTTATGCCACATCTAGCTGTCATTGTAGATAGGGTCATTCCAGGTATCATCAGAGACCTTGAAGAAATTGTAAAGAATTTCCCTGTTTTTTGGTTTTGTTTTTGAAATTCCTTTTTATAGTGGGTTTGAGCTGATTCTCGCTGCCCTGTTTATGCCAGTCTAGACACACATGATTCCCTTACGGAGAAATATCTATACATAGGTTTTAAGATTCTTACTAGTCAGATATATTCCTCTGCGCGGAATATGGGGTTTTGAGTCCCTTTCACTGAGGAAGGTGTAGGTCTTGTCTATTCCACAGTTGGTTTTAGAAACGGTACCTGTACTTATATCAAACTCTGGTTTTATGCATCACCCCACCTCACCTTTCCCCTTAAGCAGGCATAACAGTGTTTTCTAAATGTGAGACTCTGTTCTCTTTCTTAACTCATTTCATGTTTAGCCATGTTTACAGGATCTTCATAAGTGATATCTTATGATAAGTCTCTTTTTCTGTGTGAATTCACTTAGAATCATCGTACCTGAATCCACTCACTTTGTTGCTCCTGGTGTTATGACATTGATTACATGGCTGAGGGATATTCCATCTTACAAAAGTACCACAATTTTTTGAATCATTTTTATATTTCCTGGGATATTTAAGGTGTACCCATGTTTAGGTTCTTGTAAGCAGTGCAGCCCTAAATTTGGGGGTGGCTCCGTCTTATTGATTTTCACTTTTCCCAAGGTATATACCCTAGACTGGAAGTGCCCTTGGCTCTGTAGCTCAGTTGTTTTCTTGTTTTAGGTCACACAATGCACTCCTCCAGTGAGACAGTTGGCAATTTACATCCCGCCTATCAGCATAACAAGGCTCCCTGTTCTCCAGGGCCTGTCTTGCCTTTCTGGTTTTTACACATTTTTGGATGTCCCTTTTGACCGGTGGGATGTGATACTTCTTTGTAGTGCAGATTTGCATTGCCCGCTTGCTTGCTTGGCCAAAAAGGGCGTATGCGTTTTCTCCTGAATATATACAGGAGAAACTGTATACGCCCTTTTTGGCCAAGTGCGTCATTGTCGAAGTTGTGACCCTCTTCCTGTGCTTTAAAAGCAATTCCTACATACCTCTTGAAATCTGTTTCCTGCTATCCTGCCTCACGTTCAAGTCCGCCACGTTGCCTTCCCTCAACAGATTTTTGGACGATAGTTGTCCTTTATTACTCTGCCAATTTGTGAATTGCTGTGCCCCTGAGCTCCATTTTTCAACTCTTTTTTTTGTGAGCTGTACGCAAGTCCAAAATTTTAGTTCAGGACCTATTCTTTTTCCCGGTGGGTGGCTGAGACTTTGGTTAAGACTTCTTCCTGCTGGGAAATAAGAGTGACATGTGCCCGTCTAAATGGCTAACAGCTACTCTCTCATTGGTTGTCCCTCTTCCCTTCCATCCTCTGCCAAATTGGCAACCTGTGCGAACCAGGAGGATAAAGGGGCTTTCTCTCCAACTTGGGAGATTGATAGTAAAGCAGTTGGAAAGTCAAACCAGAGCACCAGGAGAGGGACTATTCGTTGAGTTTTAGAAACCATTTGTATTCACAGTGTGTCCATTCTCTAGGTTTCCCGTACATGTTATAGCTGTAGGAATATTCCCTTCAACCTGGAGAGTTGGGACCCATGGAATGGGGGCCATGCATTTTTGCTTTAAAGGGTCTGCATTTGCTCACCCAATCTCACCAATCCTCTCAGTCCCAAGTGTCCAGCCTTATTCCACATCCAGCTGTCATTGTAGATAGGGTCATTCCAGGTTTCATCAGAGACCCTGAAGGAATTGTAAAGAATTTCCCTGGGACTTCCGGGTAAGATGGCGGAAGAGTAAGACGCGGAGATCACCTTCCTCCCCACGGATACACAAGAAATACAGCTACACGTGGAACAACTCCTACAGAACACCTACTGAATGCTGGCAGAAGACCCCAGACCTCCCAAAAGGCAAGAAACTCCCCACATACCGGGGTAGGGCAAAGCGGAGAGATTCCCACACAGAGGATTGGTGCCGAGCAACACTCAGCCGCCCGAGAGGCTTGTCTGCTCGCCCGCCAGGGCGGGGGGCGCTGGAAGCTGAGGCTCGGGCTTCGCTCAGAGTGCAGGGAAAGGACTGGGGCTGGCGGCGAGAACTCAGCCTGAAGGGGGCTAATGTGCCACAGCTAGCCGGCAGGGAGTCCGGGAAAACTCTGGAGTTGCCGAAGAGGCAAGAGACTTTTTCTTCCCTCTTGGTTTCCTGGTGCGCGAGGAGAGGGGATTAAGAGCGCTGCTTAAATGGGCTCCAGAGACGGGCGCGAGTCACGACTGAAAGCGCGGAGCCCAGTGACGGGCGTGGGACGCTAGGGCTGCTGCTGCCGCCGCCAAGAAGCCTGTGTGCGAGCGCAGGTCACTGTCCACACCGCCCTTCCGGGAGCCTGTGCAGTCCGCCACTGCCGGGGTCCCGGGATCCAGGGGTGGCTTCCCTGGGAGAACGCACGGCGTGCCTCGGGCTGGTGCAACGTCACGCCAAACTCTGCCACTGCAGGCTTGCCCCGCACTCCGTGCCCCTCCCTCCCGCCCGGCCTGAGTGAGCCAGAGTCCCCGAAGAGGCTGCTCCTTTAACCCTGTCCTGTCTGAGCGAAGAACAGACGCCCTCCGGCGACCTACACGCAGAGGTGGGATCAAATCCAAAGCTGAGACCCAGGAGCTGTGAGAACAAAGAAGAGAAATGAAACCTCTCCCAGGAGCCTCAGAAGCAGTGGATTAAAGCTCCACAATCAACTTGATGTACACTGCATCTGTGGAATACATGAATAGACAACAAATCATCCCAAATTGAGGAGCCAGGAGTCAGTGCTGTGCCTCTGAGGTGGGAGAGCCAACTTCAGGACACTGGTCCACACGAGACCTCCCAGCTCCACATAATATCAAACGGCGAAAATCTTCCAGAGATCTCCATCTCAACACCAGCACCCAGCTTCACTCAACGACCAGCAAGCTACAGTGCTGGACACCCTATGCCAAACAACTAGCAAGACAGAAACACAATGCCACCCATTAGCAGAGAGGTGGCCTAAAATCATAAAAAGTCCTCAGACACCCCAAAACACACCACCAGACCTTTACCTGCCAACCAGAAAGACAAGATCCAGCCTCATCCACCAGAACACAGGCACTAGTTCCTTCCACCAGGAAGCCTACACAACCCACTAAACCAACCTTAGCCACTGGGGACAGACACCAAAAACAACGGGAACTACGAACCTGCAGCCTGCAAAAAGTAGACCCCAAATACAGTAACATAAGCAAAATGAGAAGACAGAAAAACACACAGCAGGAGAAGGAACAAGATAAAAACCCACCAGACCTAACAAATGAAGACGTAATAGGCAGTCTACCTGAAAAAGAATTCAGAATAATGATGGTAAAGATGATCCAAGATTCTATTTCCCAGATCCAAAATCATGGAAATAAAATAGACAAAATGCAAGAAACAGTTAACAAGGACCTAGAAGAACTAAAGATGAATCAAGCATTGATTAAAAACACAATACATGAAATAAAAAATACTCTAGATGGGATCAATAGCAGAATAACTGAGGCAGAAGAACGGATAAGTGAGGTGGAAGATAAAATAGTGGAAATAACTGCTGCAGAGCAAAATAAAGAAAAAAGAAAGAAAAGAACAGAGGACAGTCTCAGAGACCTCTGGGACAACATTAAACGCACCAACATTCGAATTATAGGGGTTCCAGAAGAAGAAGAGAAAAAGAAAGGGACTGAGAAAATATTTGAAGAGATTATAGTTGAAAACTTCCCTAATATGGGAAAGGAAATAGTTAATCAAGTCCAGGAAGCACAGAGAGTCCCATACAGAATAAATCCAAGGAGAAATACGCCAAGACACATATTAATCAAACTGTCAAAAATTAAACACAAAGAAATCATATTAAAAGCAGCAAGGGAAAAACAACAAATAACACACAAGGGAATCCCCATCAGGATAACAGCTGATCTCTCAGCAGAAACTCTACAAGCCAGAAGGGAGTGGCAGGACATAATTAAAGTGATGAAGGAGAAAAACCTGCAACCAAGATTACTCTAGCCAGCAAGGATCTCATTCAGATTTGATGGAGAAATTAAAACGTTTACAGACAAGCAAAAGCTGAGAGAGTTCAGCACCACCAAACCAGCTTTACAACAAATGCTAAAGGAACTTCTCTAGGCAAGAAACACAACAGAAGGAAAAGACCTACAATAACGAACCCAAAACAATTAAGAAAATGGGAATAGGAACATACATATCGATAATTACCTTAAATGTAAATGGACTAAATGCTCCCACCAAAAGACACAGATTGGCTGAATGGATACAAAAACAAGACCCATATATATGCTGTCTACAAGAGACCCACTTCAGACCTAGAGACACATACAGACTGAAAGTAAGGGGATGGAAAAAGATATTCCATGCAAATGGAAACCAAAAGAAAGCTGGAGTAGCAATTCTCATATCAGACAAAATAGACTTTAAAATAAAGACTACTAGAAGAGACAAAGAAGGACACTACATAATGATCAAGGGATCGATCCAAGAAGAAGATATAACAATTGTAAATATTTATGCACCCAACATAGGAGCACCTCAATACATAAGGCAAATACTAACAGCCATAAAAGGAGAAATCGACAGTAACACAATCATAGTAGGGGACTTTAACACCCCACTTTCACCAATGGACAGATCTTCCAAAATGAAAATAAATAAGGAAACACAAGCTATAAATGATACATTAAACAAGATGGACTTAATTGATATTTATAGGACATTCCATCCAAAAACAACAGAATACACATTTTTCTCAAGTGCTCATGGAACATTCTCCAGGATAGATCATATCTTGGGTCACAAATCAAGCCTTGGTAAATTTAAGAAAATTGAAATTGTATCAAGTGTCTTTTCTGACCACAATGCTATGAGACTAGATATCAATTACAGGAAAAGAGCTGTAAAAAATACAAACACATGGAGGCTAAACAATACACTACTTAATAACGAAGTGATCACTGAAGAAATCAAAGAGGAAATTAAAAAATACCTAGAAACAAATGACAATGGAGACACGACGACCCAAAACCTATGGGATGCAGCAAAAGCAGTTCTAAGAGGGAAGTTTATAGCAATACAATCCCACCTTAAGAAACAGGAAACGTCTCGAATAAACAACCTAACCTTGCACCTAAAGCAATTAGAGAAAGAAGAACTAAAACACCCCAAAGTTAGCAGAAGGAAAGAAATCATAAAAATCAGATCAGAAATAAATGAAAAAGAAATGAAGGAAACGATAGCAAAGATCAATAAAACTAAAAGCTGGTTCTTTGAGAAGATAAACAAAATTGATAAACCATTAGCCAGACTCATCAAGAAAAGAAGGGAGAAGACTCAAATCAATAGAATTAGAAATGAAAAAGGAGAAGTAACAACTGACACTGCAGAAATACAAAAGATCATGAGAGATTACTACAAGCAACTCTATGCCCATAAAATGGACAACCTGGAAGAGATGGACAAATTCTTAGAAATGCACAACCTGCCAAGACTGACTCAGGAAGAAATAAAAAATATGAATAGACCAATCACAAGCACTGAAATTGAAACTGTGATTAAAAATCTTCCATCAAACAAAAGCCCAGGACCAGATGGCTTCACAGGCGAATTCTATCAAACATTTAGAGAAGAGCTAACACCCATACTTCTCAAACTCTTCCAAACAATATCAGAGGAAGGAACACTCCCAAAATCATTCTACGAGGCCACCATCACCTTGATACCAAAACCAGGCAAGGATGTCACAAAGAAAGAAAACTACAGGCCAATATCACTGATGAACATAGATGCAAAAATCCTCAACAAAATACTAGCAAACAGAATCCAACAGCACATTAAAAGGATCATACACCATGATCAAGTGGGGTTTATTCCAGGAATGCAAGGATTCTTCAATATACGCAAATCAATCAATGTGATACACCATATTAACAAGTTGAAGGAGAAAAACCATATGATCATCTCAATAGATGCAGAGAAAGCTTTCGACAAAATTCAACACCCATTTATGATAAAAACCCTGCAGAAAGTAGGCATAGAGGGAACTTTCCTCAACATCATAAAGGCCATATATGACAAACCCACAGCCAACATTGTCCTCAATGGTGAAAAACTGAAACCATTTCCACTAAGATCAGGAACAAGACAAGGCTGCCCACTCTCACCACTCTTATTCAACATAGTTTTGGAAGTTTTAGCCACGGCAATCAGAGAAGAAAAGGAAATAAAAGGAATCCAAATTGGAAAAGAAGAAGTAAAGCTGTCACTGTTTGCAGATGACATGATACTATACATAGAGAATCCTAAAGATGCTACCGAAAAACTACTAGAACTAATCAATGAATTTGGTAAAGTAGCAGGATACAAAATTAATGTACAGAAATCTCTGGCATTCCTGTACACTAATGATGAAAAATCTGAAAATGAAATCAAGAAAACACTCCCATTTACCATTGCAACAAAAATAATAAAATATCTAGGAATAAACCTACCTAAGGAGACAAAAGACCTGTATGCAGAAAATTATAAGACACTGATGAAAGAAATTAAAGATGATACAAATAGATGGAGAGATATACCATGCTCCTGGATTGGAAGAATCAATATTGTGAAAATGACTCTACTACCCAAAGCAATCTACAGATTCAATGCAATCCCTATCAAACTACCACTGGCATTTTTCACAGAACTAGAACAAAAAATTTCAAAATTTGTTTGGAAAAACAAAAGACCCCGAATAGCCAAAGCAATCTTGAGAACGAAAAACGGAGCTGGAGGAATCAGGCTCCCTGACTTCAGACTATACTACAAAGCTACAGTAATCAAGACAGTGTGGAACTGGCATAAAAACAGAAAGATAGATCAGTGGATCAGGATAGAAAGCCCAGAGATAAACCCACGCACATATGGCCAACTTATCTTTGATAAAGGAGGCAGGAATGTACAGTGGAGAAAGGACAGCCTCTTCAATAAGTGGTGCTGGGAAAACTGGACAGGGACATGTAAAAGTTTGAGATTAGATCATTCCCTAACACCATACACAAAAATAAGCTCAAAATGGATTAAAGACTTAAATGTAAGGCCAGAAACTATCAAACTCTTAGAGGAAAACATAGGTAGAACACTCTATGACATAAATCACAGCAAGATCCTTTTGGACCCACCTCCTAGAGAAATGGAAATAAAAACAAAGATAAACAAATGGGACCTAATGAAACTTCAAAGCTTTTGCACAGCAAAGGAAACCATAAACAAGACCAAAAGACAACCCTCAGAATGGGAGAAAATATTTGCAAATGAAGCAACTGACAAAGGATTAATCTCCAAAATTTATTAACAGCTCATGCAGCTCAATAGCAAAAAAACAAACAACCCAATCCAAAAATGGGCAGAAGACTTAAATAGGCATTTCTCCAAAGAAGATATACAGACTGCCAACAAACACATGAAAGAATGCTCAACATCATTAATCATTAGAGAAATGCAAATCAAAACTACAATGAGATATCATCTCACACCAGTCAGAATGGCCATCATCAAGAAATCTAGAAACAATAAATGCTGGAGAGGGTGTGGAAAAAAGGGAACACTCTTGCACTGCTGGTGGGAGTGTGAATTGGTACAGCCACTGTGGAGGTTCCTTAAAAAACTAAAAATAAAACTACCATATGACCCAGCAATCCGACTACTAGGCATATACCCTGAGAAAACCATAATTCCAAAAGAGACATGTACCAAAATGTTCATTGCAGCTCTATTCACAATAGCCCGGAGCTGGAAACAACCTAAGTGTCCATCATCGGATGAATGGATAAAGAAGATGTGGTACATATATACAATGGAATATTACTCAGCCATAAAAAGAAACGAAACTGAGCTATTTGTAATGAGGTGGAAAGACCTAGAGTCTGTCATACAGAGTGAAGTAAGTCAGAAAGAGAAAGACAAATACCGTAAGCTAACACATATATACGGAATTTAAAAAAAAAAAAAGTCATGAAGGACCTAGGGGCAAAACGGGAATAAAGACACAGACCTACTTGAGAATGGACTTGAGGATATGGGGAGGGGGAAGGGTAAGCTGTGACAAAGCGAGAGAGAGGCATGGACATATATACACCACCAAACGTAAGGTAGATAGATAGTGGGAAGCAGCCGCAGAGCACAGGGAGATCAGCTCGGTGCTTTGTGACCGCCTGGAGGGGTGGGATGGGGAGGGTGGGAGGGAGGGAGATGCATGAGGGAAGGGATGTGGGAACAGATGTATATGTTTGACTGATTCACTTTGTTATAAAGCAAAAACTAATTTAAAAAAAAAGAATTTCCCTGTTTTTTGGTTTTGTTTCTGAAATTCCTTTATATAGGGGGTTTGAGCTGATTCTCGCTGCCAAGTTTATGCCAGTCTAGACACACTTGATTCCCTTACGTAGACATATCAATACATAGGTTTTAGGATTCTTACTAGTCAGATCTATTCCTCTGCGGGAAATATGGGGTTTTGAGTCCCTTTCACTGAGGAAGGTGTAGGTCTTGTCTATTCCAAAGTTGGTTTGATAAACGGTACCTGTGCTTATAACAAACTATGGTTTTATGCATCACCCCACCTCTCCTTCCCCCTTAAGCAGGCATAAGAGTGTTTTCTAAATGTGAGACTCTGTTCTCTTTCCTAACTCAGTTCATGTGTAGCCATGTTTACAGGATCTTCATAAGTGATATCTTATGATAAGTTTCTTTTTCTGTGTGACTTATTTCACTTAGAATCATCGAACCTGAATCCACTCATTTGCTGCTCCTGGTCTTATGACATTGATTTCATGGCTGAGGGATATTCTATCGTACATAAGTACCACAAGTTTTTGAACCATTTTTATATTTCCTGGGATATTTAAGGTGTACCCAAGTTGAGGTTCTTGTAAGCAGTGCAGCCCTAAATTTGGGGGTGTCTCTGTCTTATTGATTTTCATTTTTCCCAAGGTATATTCCCTACACTGGAAGTGCACTTGGCTCTGTAGCTCTGTTGGTTTCTTGCTTTATGGAACACAATGCACTCTTCCAGTGAGTCAGTGGACAATTTACATCCCGCCCATCAGCATAACAAGGCTCCCTGTTCTCCAGGGCCTGTCTTGCCTTTCTGGTTTTTACACATTTTGTGGATGTCCGTTTTGACCGGTGGGAAGTGATACTGCTTTGTAGTGCAGATTTGCATTGCCCGCTTGCTTGCTTGGCCAAGAAGGGCGTATGCGTTTTCTCCTGAATATATTCAGGAGAAAACGCATACGTCCTTTTTGGCCAAGTGCGTCATTGTCGAAGTTGTGCCCCTCTTCCTGTGCTTTAAATGTGACTCCAACGTACCTCTTGCAATCTGTTTCCTGCTATTCTGCCTCGCTTTCAAGTCCGCCTCGTTGCCTTCCCTCAACAGATTTTTGGACGATTGTTGTCCTTTATTACGCTGCCACTTTGTGAATTGATGTGCCCCTGAGCTCCATTTTTCAACTCGTTTTTTGTGAGCTGTACGCAAGTCCAAAATTTTGGTTCAGGACTTATACTGCTTCCCGGTGGGTGGCTGAGACTTTGGTTAATACTTCTTCCTGCAGGGAAATTAGAGTGACATGTGCCCGTCCAAATGCCTAACAGCTACTCTCTCATTGGTTCTCCCTCTTCCCTTCCATCCTCTGCCAAATTGGCAACCTGTGCAAACCAGGAGCTTAAAGGGTCTGTCTCTCCAAGTTGGGTGATTGATAGTAAAGCAGTTGGAAAGTCAAACCGGAGCACCAGGAGAGGGACTATTCGTTGAGTTTTAGAAACCTTTTGTATTCACTGTGTGTCCATTCTCTAGGTTTCCCGTACATGTTATAGCTGTAGTACTATTCCCTTCAACCTGAAGAGTTGGGACCCATGGAATGGGTCCATGCATTATTGCTTTAAAGGGTCTGCATTTGCTCACCCAATCTCACCAATCTTCTCAGTCCAAAGTGTCCAGCCTTATGCCATATCCAGCTGTCATTGTAGATAGGGTCATTCCAGGTTTCATCAGAGACCCTGAAGGAATTGTAAAGAATTTCCTTGTTTTTTGGTTTTGTTTTTGAAATTCCTTTTTATAGTGGGTTTGAGCTGATTCTCGCTGCCATGTTTATGCCAGTCTAGACACACTTGATTCCGTTACGTAGACATATCAATACATAGGTTTTAAGATTCTTACTAGTCTGATCTATTCCTCTGCGGGAAATATGGGGTTTTGAGTTCCTTTCAGTGAGGAAGGTGTAGGTCTTGTCTATTCCAAAGTTGGTTTTAGAAACGGTACCTGTGCTTATATCAAACTCTGGTTTTATGCATCCCCCCACCTCTCCTTCCCCCTTAAGCAGGCATAAGAGTGTTTTCTAAATGTGAGACTGTGTTCTCTTTCCTAACTCAGTTCATGGGTAGCCAGGTTTACAGGATCTTCATAAGTGATATTTTATGATAAGTTTCTTTTTCTGTGTGACTTATTTCACTTAGAATCATCGTACCTGAATCTACTCACTTTGCTGCTCCTGGTCTTATGACATTGATTTCATGGCTGAGGGATA
Organism: Mesoplodon bidens; assembly: GCF_964165515.1. Lineage (NCBI taxonomy): Eukaryota > Metazoa > Chordata > Mammalia > Artiodactyla > Ziphiidae > Mesoplodon > Mesoplodon bidens. The sequence continues at coordinate 4,848,151 of NW_027671422.1, forward strand.
TTCCATTGTACATAAGTACCACAATTTTTTGAACCATTTTTAAATTTCCTGGGATATTTAAGTTGAACCCAAGTTGAGGTTCTTGTAAGCATTGCAGCCCTAAATATGGGGGTGGCTCTGTCTTATTGATTTTCAGTTTTCCCAAGGTATATTCCCTAGACTGGAAGTGCCCTTGGTTCTGTAGCTCAGTTGGTTACTTGTTTTCGGGAACACAATGCACACCTCCAGTGAGGCAGTTGACAATTTACATCCCGCCCATCAGCAGAAAAAGGCTCCCTGTTCTCCAGGGCATGTGTTGCCTTTCTGGTTTTTACACATTTTGTGGATGTCCCTTTTGGCCGGTGGGAAGAGATACCTATTTGTAGTGAAGATTTGCATTGCCCACTTGCTTGCTTGGCCAAAAAGTGCGTATGCGTTTTCTCCTGAATATATTCAGAAGAAAACGCATACGAACTCTTTGGCCAAGTGCATCATTGTCAAATTTGTGCCCCTCTTCCTGTGCATTATAGGCGATTCCTATGTACCTCTTGAAATCTGTTTCCTGCTATTCTGCCTCGCTTTGAAATTGGCCTTGTTGCCTTCCCTAAACAGAGTTTTGGACGATAGTTGTCCTTTATTAATCTGCCAGTTTGTGAATTGCTTTGCCCCTGAGCTCCATTTATTAACTCATGTTTTGTGAGCTGAACGCAACTCCAAAATTTTGGTTCAAGACCTATCCTGGTTACCACTGGGCGGCTGAGACTTTGGTTAATTCTTCTTCCTGCCGTGAAGTTAGGGTGACATGTGCCCGTCCAAATCCCTAACAGCTACTATCTCATTGGTTCTCCCTCTTCCCTTCCATCCTCTGCCAAATTGGCAACCTTTGCAAACCAGGAGGTTAAAGGGACTGTCGCTCCAAGTGGGAGATTGATAGTAAAGCAGTTGGAAAGTCAAATCGGAGCACCAGGATAGGGACTATACTTTGAGTTGTAGAAACCTTTCGTATTCAGAGTGTGTCCTTTCTCTAGGTTTCCAGTACATGTTATAGTTGTAGTAAAATTCCCTTCGACCTGGGGAGTTGGAACCCATGGACTGGGGGCCATGCTTTATTGCTTTAAAGTGTCTGCATTTGCTCACCCAATCTCAACAAGGCTTTCAGTCCCAAGTGTCCAGCCTTATGCCACATCCATCTGTCATTGTAGATAGGGTCATTCCAGGATTCGTCAGAGACCCTGAAGGAATTGTAAAGAATTTCCCTGTTTTTTTGTTTTGTTTTTGAAATTCCTTTTTATAGTGGGTTTGAGCTGATTCTCGCTGCCATGTATATGCCAGTCTAGACACACTTGATTCCCTTGCGGAAACATATCCATACATAGGTTTTAAGATTTTTACTAGCCAGATCTAATCCTCTGCGGGAAATATGGGGTTTTGAGTCCCTTTCTCTGAGGAAGGTGTTGGTCTTGTGTATTCCATAGTTGGTTTTTGGAACGGTAACTGTGCTTATATCAAACTATGGTGTTATGCAACACCCCACCACTCCTTCCCCTTTAAGCAGGCATAAGAGTGTTTTCTAAATGTGAGACTCTGTTCTCTTTCGTAACTCAGTTCATGTGTAGCCATGTTTCAGTATCTTCATAAGTGATATCTTATTATATGTTTCTTTTTCTGTGTGACTTATTTCACTTAGAATCACCGTACCTGAATCCACTCAATTTGCTTCTCCTTGTCTTATGACATTGATTTCATGGCTGAGGGATATTCCATCGTACGTATGTACCACAATTTTTTGAACCATTTTATATTTCCTGGGATATTTAAAGTGTACGCAAGTTGAGGTTCTTGTAAGCAGTGCTGCCCTAAATTTGGTGGTGGCACTGTCTTATTGATTTTCAGTTTTCCCAAAGTATATTCCCTACACTGGAAGTGCCCTTGGCTCTGTAGCTCTGTTGTTTACTTCTTTGAGGGAACACAATGCAGTCCTCCAGTGAGGCAGTTGGCAATTTACATCCCGCCCATTAACATCACAAGGCTCCCTGTTCTCAAGGGCCTGTCTTGCCTTTCTTGTTTTTACACATTTTGTGGATGTCTCTTTTGAACGGTGGGAAGAGATACTTCTTTGTAGTGCAGATTTGCATTGCCCGCTTGGTTGCTTGGCCAAACAGGGCATATGCATTTTCTCCTGAATATATTCAGGAGAAAACACATACACCCTTTTAGGCCAAGTGCATCATTGTCGAAATTGTGCCCCTTTTCCTGTGCATTACAGGCGATTCCTACATACCTCTTGAAATCTGTTTCCTGCTATTCTGCCTCCCTTTCAAGTTCGCCCCGTTGCCTTCCCTCAACAGATTTTTGGACGAGAGTTGTCCTTTTTTACTCTGCCATTTTGTGAATTGCTGTGCCCCTAAGCTCCAATTTCAACTCGTTTTTTGTGAGATGAACGCAAGTCCAAAATTTTGGTTCAGGACCAATACTGGTTCCAGGTGGGTGGCTGAGACTTTGGTTAATTATTCTTCCTGCTGGGAAATTAGAGTGACATGTGCCCGTCCAAATCTCTAACAGCTACTATCTCATTGGTTCTCCCTCTTCCCTTCCATCCTCTGCCAATTTGGCAACCTAAGCGAACCAGGAGGTTAAAGGGGCTGTCTCTCCAAGTTGGGAGATTGATAGTAAAGCAATTGGAAAGTCAAATCGGAGCACCAGGAAAGGGACTATTCGTTGAGTTTTAGAAACCTTTTGTATTCACAGTGTGTCCATTCTCTAGGTTTCCTGTACATGTTATAGCTGTAGTAATATTCCCTTCAACCTGGAGAGTTGGGACCCATGGAATGGGTGCCGTGCATTATTGCTTTATAGGGTCTGCATTAGCTTACCCAATCTCACCAATCCTCTCAGTCCCACGTGTCCAGCCTTATGCCACATCCAGCTGTCATTGTAGATAGGGTCATTCCAGGTTTGTTCAGAGACCCTGAAGGATATGTAAAGAATTTCCCTGTTTTCTTTTTTATAAATCCTTTTTATAATGGGTTTCAGCTGATTCTCGCTGCCATGTTTACGCAGCTCTAGACACACTTGATTCCCTAATGGAGACATATCAATACATAGGCTTTAAGATTCTTACTACTCAGATCTATTACTCTGTGGGAAATATGGGGGTTTCATTCCCTTTCACTGAGGAAGGAGTAGGTCTTGTCTATTCCAAAGTTGTTTTTTGGAACGGTACCTGTGCTTATATAAAACTCTGGTTTTATGCATCACGCCACCTCTCCTTCCCCATTAAGCAGGCATAAGAATGTTTTCTAAATGTGAAAATCTGTTCTCTTTCCTAACTCAGTTCTTGTGTAGCCATGTTTACAAGAACTTCATAAGTGATATCTTATGATAAGTTTCTTTTTCTGTGTGACTTATTTCACTTAGAATCATCGTACCTGAATCCACTCACTTTGCTGCTACTGGTCTTATGACATTGATTTCACGGCTGAGGAATATTCCATCATACGTAAGTACCACAATTTTTTAAACCATTTTTATATTTCCTGGGATATTTATGGTGTACCCAAGTTGAGGTTCTTGTAAGCAGTGCAGCCCTTAATTTGGGGGTGGCTCTGTCTTATTGATTATCAGTTTTTCCTAGGTATATTCCCTAGACTGGAAGTGCCCTTGCCTCTGTAGCTCTGTTGTTTACTTGTTTTAGGGAACACAATGCACTCCTCCAGTGAGGCAGTTGGCAGTTTACATGCAGCCCATCAGCAGAACAAGGCGCCCTGTTCTCCAGGGACTGTCTTCCCTTCCTGGGGTTTACACATTTTGTGGATGTCCCTTATGACCGGTGGGAAGAGATACTTCTTTGTAGTGCAGATTTGCATTGCCCGCTTGCTTGCCTGGCGAAAAAGGGTGTATGTGTTATCTCTTGAATATATTCAGGAGAAAATGCATATGCCCTATTTGGCCAAGTGCATCATTGTCGAAGTTGAGCCCCTCTTCCTGTGCATTACACTTGATTCCTACGTACCTCTTGAAATGTGTTTCCTACTATTCTGCCTCACTTACAATTCGGCCTCGTTGCCGTTCCTCAACAGAGTTTTGGACGATAGTTTTCCTTTATTACTCTGCCAGTTTGTGAATTGCTGTGTCCCTGAGCTCCATTTTTAACTCGTTTTTTGTTAGCTGAAGGCAAGTCCAAAATTTTGGTTCAGGACCTATACGGGTTCCCGGTGGGTCGCTGAGACTTTCGTTAATACTTCTTCCTGCCGGGAATTTAGAATGACATGTGTCCGTCCAAATGCCTAACAGCTACTCTCTCATTGGTTCTCCCTCTTCCCTTCCATCCTCTGCCAAATTGGCAACCTGTGCGAACCAGTAGGTTAAAGGGGCTTTCTCTCCAAGTTGGAGACTGATAGTAAAGCAGTTGGAAAGTCAAACCGGAGCACCAGTAGAGGTACTATTCGTTGAGTTTTAGAAAGCTTTCGTATTCACATTGTGTCCATTCTCTAGGTTTACCTTACATGTTATAGCTGTAGTAATATTCCCTCCAACCTGCAGATTTGGGACCCATGGAATTGGGGCCATGCATTTTTGCTTTAAAGGGTCTGCATTTGCTCACCCAATCTCACCAATCCTCTCAGTCCCAAGTGTCCAGCCTTATGCCACATCCAGCTGTCATTGTAGACAGGGTCATTCCTGGTTTCATCGGAGACCCTGAAGGAATTGTAAAGAATTTCCCTGTTTTTTTGTTTTGTTTTTGAAATTCCTTTTTATAGTGGGTTTGAGCTGATTTTCACTGCCATGTTTATGCCATTCTAGACACACTTGATTCCCTTACAGCGACATATCAATACATAGGTTTTAAAATTCTTACTAGTCACATATATTTCTCTGCGCAAAATATGGAATTTTGAGTCCCTTTCACTGAGGAAGGTGTAGGTCTTGTCTATTCCATGATAGTTTTTGGAATGGTACCTGTGCTTATATCAAACTCTGGTTTTATGCATCACCCCACCTCTCCTTGCCCCTTCAGCGGGCATAGGAGTGTTTTCTAAATGTGAGACTCTGTTCTCTTTCCTAACTCAGTTCATGTGTAGCCATGTTTACAGGATCTTCATAAGTGATATCTTATGATAATTTTCTTTTTCTGTGTGACTTATTTCACTTAGAATCATCGTACCTGAATCCACACACTTTGCTGCTACTGGTCTTATGACATTGATTTCATGGCTGAGGGATATTCTATCGTACGTAAGTACCACAATCTTTTAAACCATTTTTATATTTCCTTGGATATTTAAGGTGTACCCAAGTTCAGGTTCTTGTAAGCAGTGCAGCCCTAAATTTGGGGGTGGCTCTGTCTTATTGATTTTTAGTTTTCCATAGGTATATTCCCTAGACTGGAAGGGCCCTTGGCTCTGTAGCTCTGTTGTTTACTTGTTTTAGGGAACTCAATGCACTCCTCCAGTGAGGCAGTTGGCAATTTACATCCCGCACATCAGCATAACAAGGCTCCCTCTTCTCCAGTGCCTGTCTTGCCTTTCTGGTTTTTACACATCTTGTGGATGTCCGTTTTGACAGGTGGGAAGTGACACTTCTTTGTAGTGCAGATTTGTGTTGCACGCTTGCTTGCTTGGCCAAAAAGGGCGTATGCATTTTCTCCAGAATATATTCAGGAGAAATCGCATACGTCCATTTTGGCCAAGTGCATCATTGTCGAAGTTGTGTCCCTCTTCCTGTGCTTTGCAGGCGATTCCAACGTATCTCTTGAAATCTGTTTCCTGCTATTCTTCCTCGCATTCAAGTCCGCCTTGTTTCTTTCACTCAACAGATTTTTGGACGATTGTTGTCCTTTATTACTCTGCCAGTTTGTGAATTGCTTTGCCCCTGTTCTCCATTTTTCAACTCGTTTTTGTGAGCTGAACGCAAGTCCAAAATTTTGCTTCATGACCTATACTAGTTCCTGGTGGGTGGCTGAGAGTTTGGTTAATTCTTCTTCCTGCCGGCAAATTAGAGTGTCATATGCCCGTCCAAATGCCTAACAGCTACTCTCTCTTTGGTTCTCCCTTTTCCCTTTCATCCTTAGCCAAATTGGCAACCAGTGGGAACCAGGAGGTTAAAGGGGCTGTCTCTTCACGTTGGGAGATTTATAGTAAAGCAGTTGGAAAGTCAAAACGGAGCACCAGGAGAGGGACTGTTCGTTGAGTTTTAGAAACCCTTTGTATTCACAGGGTGTCCACTCTTTTGGTTTCCCGTCCATGTTATAGCTGTAGTAATAATACCTTCAACCAGGAGAGTTGGGACCCATCGAATTGGTGGCATGCATTATGGCTTTAAAGGGCCTGCATTTTCTCCACCAATCTCACCAATCCCCTCAGTCCCATGTGTCCAGCCTTATGTCTCTTCCAGCTGTCGTTGTAGATTGTGTCATTCCAGGTTGCATCAGAGCCCTTGAAGGAATTGTGTAAGAATATCGCTGTTTTTTTAATTTTTTTTTTTTGAAATTCTGTTTTATAATGGGGTTGAGCTGACTTTCCCTTACTTGTTTTTGCCGGTCTAGACAAATTTGATTCCCTTAGAGAGACATATAAATACATTGGTTTTAAGATTCTTACTAGTCAGATATATTCCTCTCCTGGAAATAGGGATTTTGAGTCCCGTTCACTACAGAAGAAGTAGTTCTTGTCTATTCTATATTTGGATTATGGAACGGTACCTGTGCTAATATCAAACTCTGGTTTTGTGCATCTCCCCACCTCTCCTTTCCCCTTAAGCATGCATAAGAGTGTTTTCTAAATCTGAGACACTGTTCTATTTCCTAATACAGTTCATATGTAGCCATGTTTACATTCCCTTCGTAAGTGATATCTTATGTCAGAATGCCCCATGGCCCTTGTCATAATAATGCTCCATGACCACTGTCATCACATTGCTCCATGCCTAGTTATCACAATGCTCCATTTCCCTTGTCATCACAATTCTCCTCCTCCTTGTCATCACGATGCTACATGACACTTCTCATCACAACATTACATGCTCTTGTCATTACAATGCTCCATGACCCCTGTCATCACAATGCTCCCTGACACCTGTCATCACAATGCTTCATGCCCCTTGTCATTACAGTGCTCCATGATGCTCGTCATCACAATTACCCAAGGTCTTCTCATCACAATGCTCCACGGTTTTGCCATCACAATGCTCCATGCCCTGGTCTTCTCACAGCTCAATGTCCCTTGTCCTCACAATTCTCCTCGTCCTTGTCATCACAATGTTCCATGGCACTTCTCATCACAATGTTATATGCCCTTGGCATCACAATTCTCCATGCACTTGTCATCACAATGCTCCATGACCCCTGTCATAGGAAGCTCCATGTGCTTGTCATCACAATGTTTCACGACCTGGAAATAAAAATTATCAGTGGCCCTTGTCATCACAATGCTCCATGCCCTTGTCATCACAATGCTCCTTTACCTTTGTCACAACAATCCTCCATGACACTTGGCATCACAATGCTCCGTGCTATTGTCATCACAATGGAACATGAAATATGTCACCACAATGCTCCCTGACACCTGTCTTCACAATACTCCATGAACTTGTCATCACTATGCTCCATGCCCTTGTCATCACAATGTGCCATGCCCAATGTCATCACAATAATCCATGAAACATCTCAGACCAATGCTCCATGCCCCTTTTCATCACAATGTTCCATGAACCCTGTCATCACACTGCACCATGCCCATCATCATAATGCTTCATGCTATTGTCATCACAATGAAATCAAAATGCTCCATGACCTCTGTCATCACAATGCTCCAAACCCTTGTGATCACAATGTTCCATAACACTTGTGATCACAATGCCCCATGACGCTCGTCATCACAATTATCCATGGCCTTCTCATCACAATGCTCCATGCCATTGTCATCACAATGCTCCAAGACACCTGTAATCACAATGCTCCATTCCTCTTTTCATCAGGATGCTCCATGAGACTTGTCATCACAAGGATCCATGGACTTCTCATCACAATCCTCCACGCACTTTTCATCATAATGCTCCATGACCACTGACATAACAATATTCCTTAACCCATGTCATCAAAATGTTCCATGACCTTTTTCATCCAATTGCTCCATGACCCGGTCATCACAATGCTCCATTACACCTGTCATAAAAATGATCCATGTCCCGTGCCATCACCATGATCCACGGCCTTGTCATCACAAGGCTCCATGACCCTTGTCATCACAATGCTCCAAGACCCCTGTAATCACAATGCTCCATGCCCCTTTTCATCTCAATGGTCCATGAACCCTGTCATCACAATGCACCATGCCGATCATCATAATGCTTCATGCTATTGCCATCACAATGAAATCAAACTTCTCCATGACCTCTGTCATCACAATGCTCCAAACCATTGTGGTCACAATGTTCCATAACACTTGTCATCACAAGGCCCCATGACACTGGTCATCACAATTATCCATGGACTTCTCATCACAATGTTCCATGACCTTTGTCATCACAATTCTCAATACACTTGTCCTCACAATGCTCCCGGACACTTGTCGTCAGTATGCTCATTGAACCCTGTCATGACAAGTCTCCATGCCTTTTTCATCACAATGATCCATGCCCTTTTCATCACAATGCTCCATGCCATTGTCATCACAATACTCAACAAGATTGTCATCAGAAATCTGCGTGACACTTGTCATAACAATGATCCGTGAACCCTGTCATCAAAATGTTCCATGACACCTGTCATCACAATGCTCCATGCCCCTTGTCATTACAGTGCTCCATGATGCTCGTCATCACAATTATCCATGGTCTTCTCATCACAGTGCTCCACGGTCTTGCCATCACAATGCTCCATACCTTGGTCATCACAATGCTCCATTTCCCCAGTCATCACAATGCTCCATGACCACTGTCATCACAATGCTCCATACCCCTTGTCATTAAATGGCTCCATGACACTCGTCATCACAATTTCCCATGGTCCTCTCATCACAATGCTCCACGTCTTTGTCATCAAAATGCTCCATGACACTTGTCATCACTATGCTCCATGACCACTGTCATCACAATGCTCCATGACACCTGTCATCACAATGCTCCATACCCCTTGTCATTACAGTGCTCCGTGATGCTCGTCATCACAATTATCCATTGTCTTCTCATAAAAATGCTCCACGTTCTTGCCATCACAATGCTCCCTGCCATGGTCATCACAATGCTCCATGTCCCCTGTCATCACAATTCTCCACGTTCTCGGCATCACTATGCTCCATGATACTTCTCTTCACAGTGTTACATGCTTTGTCATCACAATTCTCAATGCACTTGTCATCGCAATGCTCCATGACCCCTGTCATAGCAAGCTCCATGTGATTGTCCTCATAATGCTTCATGAACTTGTCATCAAAATTCTCAATGGCCATTGTCATCACAATGCTCCATGACTCTTGGCATCACAATGCTCCAAGCACTTTTCATCAAAATGCTCCGTTACCTTTGTCATCACAATCCTCCATGACACTTGGCATCACAATGCTCCTATCCATTGTCATCACAATGGACCATGACATATGTCATCACAATGCTCCAACACCAGTCTTCACAGTACTCCATGACCTTCTCATCACAATGCTCGATGCCCTTGTCATCACAATTCACCATGCCCACTGTCATCTCAATAATCCATGAAAATTGTCAGACAAATGCTCCATGCCCCTTTCATCACAATGCTCCATGCTCTTTTATCACAATGCTCTATGACTCAGGTCATCACAATGCTCCGTGACTCCAGTCATCACAGTGCTTCATGACCTTTGTCATCACAATGATCCATGCCCTCGTCATCACAAGGCTCTGTGACAATAGTCACCACAATGCTCCATGAACATTTAATCACAATTCTCGTTGACCCTTGTCATCACAATGCTCCATGCCTTTGTCAGCACAATACTCCATGACCCATGGCATCACAATGTGCCATGCCCTTGTCATCACAATGCTCCACATCGTTGTCATCACAATGCTCCATAAACCTTGTCATCACAGTGATCCATGCATTTGTCAGCACAATGCACCTGACCCATGTCACCACAAAGTGCCATGCGTTTGTCATCACAATGCTCCACAAGTTTGTCATCACAATGCTCCATGCTCATCTCATCAAAATGCTCTCTCACCACTGATATCACAATGTTCCATCGCTAATCATCACAATACTCCCACACCCCTGTCATTACAATGTTGAATGACCCTTGTCACAACAGAGCTACATGCCCTTATCATCACAATGCTCCATGACACTTGACATCACAATGTTCCATAACCCCTGTCATCACAATGCTCCTTGACCCTTTTCATCACAATGCTCCATGACCCCTAACATCACAATGTTCCATAAACACTGTCATCAAATTGTTTCATGAACATTTCATCCAATTGCTCCATGACCCTGTCATCACAATGCTCCCTGCTCTTCTCATCACAATGCACCACACACTTGTCATCAAAATGCTCCATGCCATTGTCATCACAAAGTTCCATGAAACCTCTCATCACATTGCTCCATGGTGTTGTTATCAAAAAGCTCCATGACGCTTGTCATCACAATGCTCCATGCCCTTCTCATCAGAATGCACCATGCCTTTGTCATTGCAATCCTCCAAGACACATGTATCACTCTGTTCCGTGCCCTTGTCATCACAATGCTCCATGCCCACTCTCATCACAATAATCCATGAAACTTTTCAGACCAATGCTCCATGCCCTTCTCATCACAATGCTCCATTAACCCTGTCATGACAATGCTCCATGACCCCTGCCATCACAATATTCTATGGCTTTGTCATCGCAAGACTCCATGACCCTTGTCATAACAATGCTCCAAGACCCCTGTAATCACAATGCTCCATGCCCATGTCATCACAGAGCTCCCTGACACATGTCATCAGAATGTTCCATGGCCTTCTCATCACAATGCTCCATGTCCTTTTCATAACAATGGTCCAAGACCCCTGTAATAACAATACTCCATGCCACTTTTCATCTCAGTGCTCCATGAACCCTGTCATCACAATGCAACATGCCCATTATCATAATGCTTCATGCTATTGTCATCACAATGAAATCAATATTCTCCATGACCTCTGTCATCACAATGCTCCAAACCCCTGTGATCACAATGTTCCATAAAACTTGTCATCACAACGCCCCATGATGCTGGTTACCACAATTATCCATGGACTTCTCAAGACAATGCTCCATGACCTTTGTCATCACAATTCTAAATACACTTTTCATCACCATGCTCCCTGGAACTTGTCATCAGTATGCTAATTGAAAACTGTCATGACAAGTCTCCATGCACTTTTCATCACAATGCTCCATGCCATTGTCATCACAATACTCCACAAGCTTGTCATCAGAATGATCCGTGACATTTGTCATCACATTGATCCATGAACCCTGTCATCAAAATGTTCCATGACACCTGTCATCACAATGCTCCATGCCCCTTGTCATTACAATGCTCCATGATGCTCGTCATCACAATGCTCCATGCCCACTGTCATCACAATGCTCCATAACCCCTGTCATCACAATTATCCCTGGTCTTCTCATCACAATGCTCCATGGTCTTGCAATGACAATGCTCCATGCCAAGGTCATCACACTGCTCCATGTCCCTGTCATCACAATTCTCCACGTTCTTGGCATCACTATGCTCCATGACACTTCTCATCAAAGTGTTAAATGCTTTGTCATCACAATTCTATATGCCCTTGTCATCGCAATGCTCCATGACCCCTGTCATAGCAAGCTCCATGTGCTTTTCATCACAATACTCCATGTGCTTGTCGTCACAATGCTCCATGCCTTTTTCATCACAATGCCTCATGCGGTTTTCTTCACAATGCTCCATGCCTTTGTCATTAAAATACTCCACAAGCTTGTCATCAGAATGCTCCCTGACCATTGTCATCACAATGCTCCATGACCCCTGTTATCTCAATGCTCCATACCCCTTGTCATTACAGTGCTCCATGACGCTCGTCATCACAGTTACCCGTGGTCTTCTCATCACAATGCTCCACGGTCTTGCCATCACGGTGCTCCAAGCCCTGGTCATCACAATGCTCCATGTCCCGTGTCAGCACAATTCTCCACGTTCTTGGCATCACTATGCTCCATGACACTTCTCATCACAGTGTTACATGCTTTGTCATCACAATTCTCTATGCACTTGTCATCGCAATGCTCCATGATCCCTGTCATAGCAAGCTCCATGTGCTTGTCATCACAATGCTTCATGAACTGGTCATCAAAATTCTCAATGGCCCTTGTCATCACAATGCTCCATGCCCTTGTCATCAAAATGCTCCATTACCTTTGTCATCACCAACCTCCATGACACTTGGCCTCACAATGCTCCATTCCATTGTCATCGCAATGACCATGACATATCTCATCACAAGGCTCCCTGACACCTGTCTTCACAATACTTCATGACCTTCTCATCACAATGCTCCATGCCCTTGTCATCACAATGCGCCATGCCCACTCTCATCACAATAGTCCATGAAATTTGTCAGACCAATGCAACATGCCCCTGTCATCACAATGCTCCATGTACTTTCATCACAATGCTCTATGACCCCTGTCATCACAATGCTCCATGACTCCAGTCATCACAATGCTTCATGACCATTGTCACCACAGTGCTCCATGAACGTTTCATCACAATGCTCCGTGACCCAAGTCATCACAATGCTCCATGCCTTTGTCAGTACAATACTCGATGACCCATGGCATCACAATGCGCCATGCGCTTGTCATCACAATGCTCCACATCGTTGTCATCACAATGCTCCATAAACCTTGTCATCACAATGCTCCATGCGTTTGTCAGCACAATGCTCCATGACACATATCATCACAATGTGCCATGCGTTTGTCATCACAGTGCTCCACAACCTTGTTATCACAATGCTCCATGCACTTCTCATCAAAATGCTCTCTCACCAATGATATCACAATGTTCCATCACTAATCATCTCAATACTCCCTCACGCCTGTCATCACAATGTTCCATAACCCTTGTCACAACAATGCTACATGCACTTATCATCACAATGCTCCATGCCCCTGACATCACAATGTTCCATAACCCCTGTCATCACAATGCTCCATGACCCTTTTCATCACAATGCTCCATGACCCCTGACATCACAATGTTCCATAAACACTGTCATCAAAATGTTCCATGACCATTTCATCCAATTGCTCCATGACCCTGTCATCACAATGCTCCCTGCCCTTCTCATCACAATGCACCACACCCTTGTCATCAAAATGCTCCATGGCCTATGTCATCACAAAGCTCCATGACCCTTGGCATCACAATGCTGCATGCCATTGTCATCACAAAGCTCCATGAAACCTCTCATCACATTGCTCCATGACGTTGTCATCACAAAGCTCCATGACGCTTGTCATCACAATGCTCGATGCCCTTCTCATCACAATGCACCACACCCTTGTCATCAAAATGCTCCATGGCCTATGTCATCACAAAGCTCCATGACCCTTGGCATCACAATGCTGCATGCCATTGTCATCACAAAGCTCCATGAAACCTCTCATCACATTGCTCCATGACGTTGTCATCACAAAGCTCCATGACCCTTGGCATCACAATGCTCCATGCCCATGTCATCACAAAGCTCCCTGACGCATGTCATCAGAATGCTCCATGGCCTTCTCATCACAATGCTCCATGCCCTTCTCATCAGAATGCACCATGCCTTGTCATTGCAATCCTCCAAGACACATGTATCACTGTGTTCCGTGCCCTTGTCATCACAATGCTCCATGCCCACTCTCATCAAAATAATCCACGAAACTTTTCAGACCAATGCTCCATGCCCTTGTCATCACAATGCTACAAGACCCCTGTAATCACAATGCTCCATGCCCATGTCATCACAAAGCTCCCTGATGCATGTCATCAGAATGTTCCATGGCCTTCTCATCACAATGCTCCATGCCCTTTTCATCACAATGCTCCAAGACCCCTGTAATAACCATACTCAATGACACTTTTCATCTCAGTGCTCCATGAACCCTGTCATCACAATGCACCATGTCCATCATCATAATGCTTCATGCTATTGTCATCACAATGAAATCAAAATTCTCCATGACCACTGTCATCACAATGCTCCAAACCCCTGTGATCACAATGTTCCATAAAACTTGTCATCACAACGCCCCATGATGATGGTTACCACAATTATCCATGGACTTCTCATCACAATGCTCCCTGGAACTTGTCATCAGTATGCTCATTGAAAACTCTCATGACAAGTCTCCATGCCCTTTTCATCACAATGATCCATGCCCTTTTCATCACAATGCTCCATGCCATTGTCATCACAATACTCCACAAGCTTGTCATCAGAATGCTCCGTCACACTTGTCATCACAATGATCCATGAACCCTGTCATCAAAATGTTCCATGACACCTGTCATCACAATGCTCCATGCCCCTTGTCATTACAGTGCTCCATGATGCTCGTCATCACAATTATCCATGGTCTTCTCATCACAGTGCTCCACAGTCTTGCCATCACAATGCTCCATGACCTGGTTATCACAATGCTCCATGTCCCCAGTCATCACAATGCTCCATGACCCCTGTCATCACAGTACTCCATACCCCTTTTCATTACAGTGCTCCATGACGCTCGTAATCACAATTATCCATGCTCTTCTCATCACAATGCTCCACGCCCTTGTCATCAAAATGCTCCATGACACTTGTCATCACAATGCTCCATGACCACTGTCATCACAGTGCTCCATGAACACTGTCATCACATTGCTCCAAACCCCTTGTCATTACAGTGCTCCATGATGCTTGTCATCACAATTTTCAATGGTCTTCTCATCACAGTGCTCCACGGTCTTGCCATCACAATGCTCCATGCCCTGGTCATCACACTGCTCCATGTCCCTGACATCACAATTCTCCACGTTCTTGGCATCAGAATGCTCCATGACACTTCTCATCAAAGTGTTACATGCTTTGTCATCACAATTCTCAATGCACTTGTCATCGCATTGCTCCATGACCCCTGTCATAGCAAGCTCCATGTGCTTGTCATCACAATACTCCATGTGCTTGTCGTCACAATGCTCCATGACCTTTGTCATCACAAGGCTCCCTGACACTTGTTCTCAGAATGCTCCTTGAAACCTGTCATGAAAAGGATCCATGCCTTTTTCATCACAAGGCCCCATGCCGTTTTCTTCACAATGCTCCATGAAATTGTCATCAAAATACTCCACAAGCTTGTCATCAGAGTGCTCCCTGACCCTTGTCATCACTCCATGACCCCTGTTATCACAATGCTCCATACCCCTTGTCATTACAGTGCTCCATGACGCTCCTCTTCACAGTTACCCGTGGTCTTCTCATCACAGTGCTCCACGGTCTTGCCATCACAATGCTCCATGCCCTGGTCATCACACTGCTCCATGTCCCTGACATCACAATTCTCCACGTTCTTGGCATCAGAATGCTCCATGACACTTCTCATCAAAGTGTTACATGCTTTGTCATCACAATTCTCAATGCACTTGTCATCGCATTGCTCCATGACCCCTGTCATAGCAAGCTCCATGTGCTTGTCATCACAATGCTCCATGTCCTTGTCATCACAAAGCTCCATGACCCTTGTCGTCACAATGCTCCAAGCCCTTGTCATCAAAATGCTCCATTACCTTTGTCATCACAATCCTCCATGACACTTGGCATCACAATGCTCCATTCCATTGTCATCGCAATGACCATGACATATATCATCACGACGCTCCCTGACACCTGTCTTCACAATACTCCATGACCTTCTCATCACAATGCTCCATGCCCTTGTCATCACAATGCGCCATGCCCACTCTCATCACAATAGTCCATGAAATTTGTCAGACCAATGCAACATGCCCCTGTCATCACAATGCTCCATGCACTTTCATCACAATGCTCTATGACCCCTGTCATCACAATGCTCCGTGACTCCATTCATCACAATGCTTCATGACCATTGTCAGCACAATGATCCATGAACATTTCATCACAATGATCCATGACCCTAGTCATCACAATGCTCCATGCTTTTGTCAGTGCAATACTCCATGACCCATGGCATGACAATGTGCCATGCGCTTTTCATCACAATGCTCCACATCGCTGTCATCACAATGCTCCATAAACCTTGTCATCACAATGTCCATGTGTTTGTCCGCACAATGCTCCATGACCCATATCATCACAAGGTGCCATGCGTTTGTCATCACAGTGCTCCACAACCTTGTTATCACAATGCTCCATGCACTTCTCATCAAAATGCTCTCTCACCAATGATATCACAATGTTCCATCACTAATCATCTCAATACTCCCTCACGCCTGTCATCACAA
The DNA here is from genome assembly GCF_964165515.1 of Mesoplodon bidens. NCBI lineage: Eukaryota > Metazoa > Chordata > Mammalia > Artiodactyla > Ziphiidae > Mesoplodon > Mesoplodon bidens. The sequence continues at coordinate 4,864,631 of NW_027671422.1, forward strand.
TGTTACATAACCCTTGTCACAACAATGCTACACACACTTATCATCACAATGATCCATGCCCCTGACATCACAATGTTCCATAACCCCTGTCATCACAATGCTCCATGACCCTTTTCATCACAATGCTCCATGACCCCTGACATCACAATGTTCCATAAACACTGTCATCAAAATGTTCCATGACCATTTCATCCAATTGCTCCATGACCCTGTCATCACAATGCTCCCTGCCCTTCTCATCACAATGCACCACACCCTTGTCATCAAAATGCTCCATGGCCTATGTCATCATAAACCTCCATGACCCTTGGCATCACAATGATCCATGCCATTGTCATCACAAAGCTCCATGAAACCTCTCATCACATTGCTCCATGACGTTGTCATCACAAAACTTCATGACGCTTGTCATCACAATGCTAAATGCCCTTCTCTTCACAATGCACTATGCCTTTGTCATTGCAATCCTCCAAGACACATGTATCACCGTGTTCCGTGCACTTGTCATCACAATGCTCCATGCCCACTCTCATCACAATAATCCATGAAACTTTTCAGACCAATGCTCCATGCCCTTGTCATCAAAATGCTCCATTACCACTGTCATAACAATGCTCCATGACCCCTGCCATCACAATGTTCCACGGCTTTGTCATCGCAAGACTCCATGAAACCTTGTCATCACAATGCTCCAAGACCCCTGTAATCACAATGCTCCATGCCCATGTCATCACAACGCTCCCTGACGCATGTCATCAGAATGCTCCATGGCCTTCTCATCACAATGCTCCATGCCCTTCTCATCAGAATGCACCATGCCTTTGTCATTGCAATCCTCCAAGAAACATGTATCACTGTGTTCCGTGCCCTTGTCATCACAATGCTCCATGCCCACTCTCATGACAATAATCCATGAAACTTTTCAGACCAATGCTCCATGCCCTTCTCATCACAATGCTCCATTAACCCTGTCATAACAATGCTCCATGACACCTGCCATCACAATGTTCCACAGCCTTGTCATCAAAATTCTCAATGACCCTTGTCATCACAATGCTCCAAGAACCCTGTAATCACAATGCTCCATGCCCTTGTCATCACAAAGCTCCAAGACGCATGTCATCAGAATGTTCCATGGCCTTCTCATTCATGATGCTCTATGCCCATCTCATCACAATGCTCCAAGACTCCTGTAATCACAATGCTCCATGCCCCTTTTCATCTCAATGCACCATGAACACTGTCATCACAATGCACCATGCCCCTTTTCATCTCAATGCTCCATGAACCCTGTTATCACAATGCACCATGCCCATCATCATAATGGTTCAGGCTATTGTCATCACAATGAAATAAAAATGCTCCATGACCTCTGTCATCACAATGCTCCAAATCCTTGTGATCACAATGTTCCATAACACTTATCCTCACAACGCCCCATGACACTTGTCATAACAATTATCCATGGTCTTCTCATCACAATGCTCCATGACCTTTGTCATCACAGTTCTCAATACCCTTGTCATCACAATGCTCCCTGACACTTGTTTTCATTATGCTCCTTGAACACTGTCATGACAAGGCTCCATGCCTTTTTCATGACAATGATCCATGCCCTTTTCATCACAGTGTTCCAAGACCCATGTAATCACAATGTTCCATGCCCTTGTCATCACAAAGCTCCATGATGCATGTCATCAGAACGCTCCATGGCCTTCTCATCCCAATGCTTCATGCCCTTGTCATCACAATTCTCCAAGACCCCTGAAATCACAATGATCACTGCCCCTTTTCATCAGAATGTTCCATGAGACTTGTAATCACAAGGCTCCATGGTTTTCTTATCACAGTGCTCCAGTACCTTGTCATCACAGTGCTCCATGAACCCTGTCATCACAATGCTCCATGACCACTGTCATCACAACGCACCATGAACCCTGACAACACAATGATCTGGGACACTTGTCATCAAAATGCTCCATGACCCTTGTCATCACAGTGATCCATGCCCTTGTCATCCCAAAGCTCCATGATCCATGTAATCACAGTGCTCCGTGACGATTGTCATCACAGTGTTCCATGAACCTTGTCATCACAATGCTCCTTGCCTTTGTCAGCAAAATGCTACATAATCTTGTCATCACAATGCTCCATGCGCTTGTCATCACATTCCTCCATGTCTTTGGCATCATATTGCTTCATGCCCTTGTCATCTCTCTCTTGCCTCTCTGGTTTTTACAGATATTCGGATGTCCCTTTTGACCGGTGGGAAGTGACAATTCTTTGTAGAGTGGATTTGCATTGTGCGCTGGCTTGATTGGCCAGAAAGGGTGTATGCGTTTTCTCCTGAATATATTCAGGAGAAAAGGCATACGCCCTTTTTGGCCAAGGGCATCACTGTCCAAGTTGTGATGCTTCTCCTGTGCTTTAAAGGTGATTCCAATTTCCCTCTTGAAATATGATTTGTGCAATTCTGCCTCATTTTCCAGTCCCCTTCTTTGCCTTCCCTCAACAGATTTTTGGAAGAGAGTAGTCCTTTATAACTCTGCAGGTTTTTGAATTGCTGTGCCGCTGAGCCCCAATTTTCAAATCCCATTTTTGTGAGCTGGCCACAAATCCACAATTTTGCTTCAGGACCTATACTGGTTCCAGGGGTGGCTATATTGGTTCCCTGTGGGTGGCTGAGGCTTTGCTTAATTCTTCTTCCTGCCGGGAAATTAGAGTGACATGTGCCCGTCCAAATGTCTACATCTAATCTCTGATAGGTTCTCCCTCTTCCCTTTCATCCTCTGCACAATTAGCAAACTGTGTGTACCAGGAGGTTATAGGGGCTGTCTCTCCTAAGTTGGTAGATTGATAGTAAAGCAGTTGGAATACCAAACTGGAGCAGAAGGAGAAGAAAAATTAGGAGAGTTTTAGAAACCTTTCGCCATCACATGTTGTCCATTCTCTAGGTTTCCCATACATATTATAACTGTAGTGATATTCCCTTCTACCTGGAGATTTGGGACCCATGGAATGGTTGCATGCATTCCTACCTTAAGGGTCTGCATTTTCTATCCCAATCTCACCAGTCCTCTCAGCCCCAAGTGTAGAGCTTTATGTCTCATCCAGCTGTCTTTGCTGATAGGGTCATTCCAGGTTTCATCAGAACCTTTGAAGGAATTGTGTAAGAATTTCGCTGTTTTTTGGTTTTGTTTTTGAAATTCATGTTGATAATGGGGTTGAGCTGATTATCACTGACTTGTTTATGCTGGTCTAGACACAATTGATTCCCTTACGGAGACATATCAATACATAGGTTTTAAGATTCTTACTAGTCAGATATATACCTATGTGGGAAATCAGGGTGTTGAGTCCCGTTCACTGAGGAAGGTGTAGGTCTTGTATATTCTGTATTTGGTTTATGGAATGGTACCTGTGTTAATATCAAACTCTGGATTTATGCATCACCCAACCTCTCCTTTCTACTGAAGCAGGCCTAAGATATTTTTTTCTAAATGTGAGACTCTGTTCTCTTTTCTAATTCAGTTCATGTGTTGTGATATAGACATTCCCTCTATAAGTGATATCTTATGATAAGATTGTTTTTCTGTGTGACTAATTTCCCTTAGAATCATCATACTTAAATCCACTCATTATGCTGCTACTGGCCTTATATACATTGATTTCACGTCTGAGTGATATTCCGTTGTACAAAATTACCACAAGTTCTTTATGCATTTCTGTTTTTCCTGGGATATTTTAGGTGTACCAAAGTTGAGGTTCTTGTATGCAGAGCAGCCCTAAACTTTGGGGTGCCTGTGTCTTATTGATATTTAGTCTTCCCAAGTTATATGCCCATGAATTGAAGTCCCCTTTGCTCGGGGGCTTTGTATTTTAGATGTTTTAGTTAACAGCATACACTTCTTCAGAGTGGCTCTTGGATATTTATACCCCACCCATCAGCGTGACTTGGCTCCCTGTTTTCCATGGCCTCTCCTGCATTTCTGGTTTGTACACATTTTTTGGATGGCCTTACTGAGCAGTGGAAATTGAGACTTCTTTGTTGTGCAGATATGCATTTCCCTCTTGCTTGGTTGGCCAAAAACTGTGTCTGTGTTTTTTTTCTGAAGATATTCACGAAAAAAACGTATACACCCTTTTGCCCAACTGCATCACTTTATAAATTCTGCTGCTTTTCATATGCTTTAAATGTGAGTAGAATCTACCTTTTGAAATCTGTTGCCTGCAATTCTGCCTCTCATTCAGATCCTCTTCGTTGCCTTACCTGAATATATTTTTGGACGTTGGTTATCGTTTATATCTTTGCAGGTCTTTGAATTGTCTGCTCCTGAGCTGCATTTTGCAACTCGCTTTTTTTTGTGTGCTGTATGCCAAACCATTGGATTGCTTCCGGCCCAATTCTGGTTCTGGGGAGGCAGGCTGAGCCTTTGGTTAATTCTTCTTCTAATAGGAAATTAGAGTGACATGTTCCTGTCAAAACTCCTACAGCTAATCTCTCATTGGTTCCCCCTCTTCCCATTTATCCTCTGCACAAATTGAAAACTGTGTAAAACAGGAGGTTAAAGGTGCTGATTCTCCAAGTGGGGAGATTGTTAGTAATGTGGCTGGAATGGCGAAACCCAGCACCAGGAGATCAAAAATGAGTTGCATTTTAGATACCTTTCCTGAGCACACGGTGTACATTCATCTCGGTTTCCCAGGCATGTTTTCGCTGTCAGAAGATTCCCTTGAACCTGCAGATTTGGGACCCATGGAATGGGTACCAGGCAGTATTACTTTAAAAGGTCTGCATTTTCTCACCAAGCCTCTCTAACATCTCTTAGCGTGCATAGATTCCAGCCTTATATATAATCCTGCTGTGGGTCTACATGTGTTCAATCCATGTTACATCGTAGCCCTTCAACAAAAGTTGTAAGAATTTTTGTCTGTCTCACTGTTTTTATAAATATTTTTAAATTTATTTTTATATTGGTTACAGCTGATTTTCAAAGCTCTGTTTTTTGCTGCTGTACATCCACATGATTCACGTACTGTGAGACAACAATAAATTCTTTTTCAGATGCTTACCAGTCATATGTATTATTTTCCAGTGACTTGAGTGGGCTGAGTGCAGTTCTTTGAGGTACCGTGTAGGCCTTGTCAGTTGTTCAATTTGGTACTTGGAATGGTATCTTTGCTAATTTCAACCTCCTGGATAAAACCTCACCATTCCCCACCTTTCCCATTTAGCAGCCTTATGTCTATTTTCTACATATTTGACTATGTTTCTGTATTGTAATTTATTTCATGTGTAGCCATTTTTGATTCCACCTTTAAGTGACATCTTATGATATGTGTCTTTTTCTTTCTGACATATGTCACTTAGAATGATCGTATGTAACTCCTCCAGAGTTGTTCCAACTGGCCTTATTTCATTGATTTCTGGATGAGTCATATTCCACTCTACATAAGTACCCCATCTCTTTTATCCATTTTATCTTTCCAGGGACATTTAGGTTATATCCAAGTTGAGGCCCTTTTTAACAGAGAGGTGGTAAACGTTGGGTTGCCTGTTTTCTGTCGATTTTTGTTTTTCCCAAGGTATACGCCCATGAGTGCAAGTGCCCTATGCTCTGTAGCTCATTTTTTAGATGTTTTAGCAAACACAATACACTTCTCCAGAGTGGCCGTTGGCAAATTACATTTCCACAATCAGCCTCACAGGGCTCCCTTTTCTCCTCGCCCTGTCTTGCATTTCTGGTGTTTACACTTTATGTGGATGGCCCTTCTGACTGATGTGAAGTGATACATTTTGTAGTATTGATTTCCAGTGTCCACCTGTTTGGTTGGATAAAAAGTGTGTATGGCCTTTACTTGAATATATTCAGAAAAAATGCATACGCCCTGTTTGGCCAACTGTGTCATTGACGATGTTCAGACCCTTTTCTTGTGCTTTAACGGGGAGTCCTTTCTACCTCTTCAAATATGTTTCCTGCCACTCTCCCTTGCTTACAAGTCCTTTTCTGTGACTTACCTCAAGACATTTTTCGACGATAGATATTTTCAACTCTGCAGTTTCATGAATTTTAGTGTCCCTGAGTTCCATTATTCAACTAGTGTTTTTGGAAACTGGACACAAAACAGCGGGATTTCCTCTAGCCCTATTCTGTTTGCGTGGGCATTTCTAGCCTTTGATGAATTTGTCTTCCGGATTGGAAATTAGAGTGGCATGTGCCTGTCCGAACACCTAAGACTTGTCTCTAAATTTTTCTCATCCTTCCGCTTCATCCTCTGGACAAATTCCAAACTGTGTGCAACAGGAGGTTGACGGTGTTGATATCCCCAAGTGAGGAGGTTGTTAGGAAAGATGTTGGAGGGGTGAACCCAAGCACCAGGCGATGAGGAGATGAGGTGCCTTTTCCAAACTCTTTCCGATCAAATGGTGTACCATCCTCTAGGTGTGACAGGCATGTTTTAGCTGTAGGAAGGGTCCCGTGCATGTAAGGAGGACACCAGGGATTTTTCCACATCAGTGCCTCCCCAAACCCCAAACTGGGGAATTTTTAAGCTACGGCTACACGCATGCCCATTAAGGGCCTTGGGAAATAGGCAGAGCCCAAACTTTAGATGATTGAAATCTTCAGGGTCAGAAGTGCTCACCATCGGCTTTGCTTAGGTTACATTTTATCTGTCATTGATAGATGATGTCAATAAAAATATCTATTCTTTTTCAGATTATTTCCCCTTATAGGTTATTGCAAAATATTCAGTGTAGTTCCCTGTGCTATACAGTAGTTCCTTGTTGATGATCTATTTTATATACAGCAGTGTGTATGTGTTAAACCCAAACTGTTAATTTATCCCTTCTCCTACCTTTCCCCTTTGGTAATAATAAATTATAAGATTTTATACTTCTCAGAAATGGGGGAGCTGAAGAGAGGTATCATTTTCAACGGAAAAGCATTGAAAACACGATTGAATCTTCAGCCAAGAGTATTCGATGTACATCCATGGAAATAAATCACTTCATTTCTCTAATGTTGACCTGACAAATAAGACAAACGTCTTCACTGAACTTGCTTATAGGAAAGTGATGGAAATATCAAATGTAAGTCTTAGAAACATCTTATTTTACCCGAGCGTTATACACTGCTCTATGTTAACTACACTTTGGCTCACACATCTATTCATTGAAGTTACAATGTTCTCAATTTCTGTTACTGATCCTCCAGAGTGGACCCCAACTGGAGTCCCCGTGCCCAGTGTCATTGGAGCCAACAGATCAAGACTGAGTTTGGTTCAGAAGCAAAGGAAACATTATTTTGAAAACAGAAAGGAGAGGTGAGAGCGTGCACTCCCCCACGGGCTGTGGGCTGAGCTGCTGTGTAGGGATCCCGGGAGCGTCAGTGTGAGGGAGGGGATGGAGATCTCGAGGGCTGGGTTGGCTGCAGCTCAGGCTCTATGCCGCGGAGTCTGCATGGGACGCCGCTAGCTGAGGTGACGACCCAGCCATTCTGCACTAGGAAATCGGGTCTGAACTGCCGGGTGTGGGACCTCTGCATGCTGAACCCTAGGAGCCCGTGAAATTAGACAAAGCACAAAGGAAAAACAGGTTAGACTTTATTTTATTGCCGAGATTCTCTTTATATCTCCCAGGAGTTTTTAATGAACGTTGCCGGAGATGAACACCTCCTCTGCTTTTTGTTCTGTTCCTCATTCTTGGGGTGTTGAGGGTGCAGACCCCTCTTCTTTAACTGCTTCATGCTGTGGTGGGAGCCCTGATATATGGGGGTAGGGGAAAACTTCTCCCCACCAGCCTCCAGGTGAGGTCGATTGTCCCAAGGCCTCCTGCCTCACTTCTCGTCTGCCTGAGCACCAGCATTGGAAGTGCTATAGATTCTAATGACCTTTAAGGGTCCAGGAAACAGATGTGCAGAGATGCTGCGGTGTCAGGTTTCACCCCACCCCACATTTGTTCGGCGACCTTAGGCTGACGGCTTTTGCCAGCCTAGATGCTCTGACCAGTAGTCTGTGCTTTCTTTAATTAGGTCCCTGAATTAATGTACAAACAGCACCATGTGTCAGAGCCCTGCGCACACAACTCCCAGACAGTCAAGGGTCAGTGGTGATCCAGGACCATGACGTCCACTGAGTCAACGGCCTTTAGAAGTAGCCAGCAGTCCAGCCGGTCATATTGACCATCATCACCACGGTGTCTGTAGGGCTTTCTATGGTGAAAGCATGATATACGTTTCCCCCGCCAAGCTTATTAGCTCCCCTCTGGGTGCAGTAAGTCCTGCAAGCAGTAGTCTGCTCTTTCGGGGCACAGTCTTGTTGTTTTCTGAGAGAAACTCCAGGTCAAGTTATGGTCACATGAGTCATTTTGGGGGCCTGTTGCCCCCGTTTGTGTCTCTGGAGGTTGGAGTTGGAGGGCCTCCTCACTAGAGGTCAGTGTGTCCACAGAGCGACCCCTGCAACTCAGGGCACGATGGGTGGTTAGGATCACCACGTGGGGTCCTTTTCCCTTAGGAGGGACCTGGCCTTGGGGGCCGCTGATTTCCAGCTTTTTAGATACCCCAGTATCCTGGCCTGATGAGTCGGTGGGCAAAGCCCTTGGTGACCATAGTTTATCATACCTGAAGGGCATTCTTGTGTTGCTCCATTTCAAGTGGTCCCAGTTTTTGCACTAAGGCTCAAAGGGCGATTAACCTATGACCGGGTATGTAAAGGTCAAAGGGTTTAGCTAAATTAGGGAGTTCCTGGGCAAGGGTCTGAATTGACTGCTCTTTCCATTCTTGAAAGGCTGCTTCTGGATTCTATTCAAAAGGATCATCATCTTTTCTTGTCAGTGTTTCATGTAGAGGCCCAGCTATTAGACTGTAGTTAGGGATCCAGATGCAGAAAACCTTGGGCTCCCCAGGAACCCCTAAGCTGTCTTCTAGTTTTAGAAGAGGTAAGGCTGCAAATGGCTTCTTCCCTATCCTGAGATGTGTTTCTCCAAATATCTGTGAGAATGAAGCCCAGGCATGTCACCTTAGCCTGGGATATTTGAGCCTTTTTCTTGGACACCTTCTATCCTTTCTTGGCTAGGTAGTTCAGAGGCGTCTTTAGTAGGCCTGGCGATCAGAATGTCCTCTGCATATTGAAGGAGGGTTCCCTTTTACAGAGGTAGAACTTTTAGGCCTTTAAAGGACATTTCCCCAATGATGGTGTGGGGATTTTTGAACCATTGGGGAAGGATGGCCCAGCATTATTGCTTTGGTTGCATGTTGTGTCCTGCCACTCACAAGCCAAAAATTCTTGTGACTCTGAGATGAATGGAACACAGAAGAAGGTATCATTGAAGTCTAATACAGAATGCCATGTCCTGGTGGATGGTAGAATGACCTGCAGTGTGTAGGAAATAGGAGCTACTGGATGTATATCCTCGGTGGCTTCACTGACTGTCCTGATATCCATTACCAGGTCCCCAGCAGCCAATGGGACTCTCGTGGTCAGGCCAATCCCAGGATATGGAGCTCACCTGGGCAGCATGCCCCACCGAAACGCCCACGGGGCTCTTGTGGTCAAGTCCCTCCCAGGGTATGGAGCTCACATGTGCAGTTACCCAGCAACCCATGGGGCTCTCATAGTCAGGCCCTTCCCAGGATACGGAGCTCCCCTGGGCAGGTACCCGAGCACGGCTGGACACACAGGAACTGTGCACATAGCCCACATTGCAGAGAACCGCCAGCTCACCTGTTGATCACAGCTGACACAAAACGCTTCAGAGCAGGACTTGAACTAACAAAGAGCAGCCCTGACAGGTCTGTGACCCTGGCTATCACTCTGTGCAGCCTCTCTCGGCCTGGTCTTCCAGACACTTCCACTGCAGCCAGGGCACCAGGCCTCGGTCTCCAACCACCATCACTCCTCTCCCTGACTCCTGGGTTCCTCTCATTAGTATAGGGTGTTCTTGAAGTTGTTTTCCACTCATGGACCAGATAAAATGATGAGAAAAAAGCCGCAGCTGCAGCCCCTTGTCTATCCTGACTCTCAAGAGCCCACACCTGTTCCTTGGCCGTGGCCCGTTTAGCAAGGTTCATTTTCTGCAACTGTGATCCCCTGAGGGGTGAGGATTGGCTGATATGGGCAGCCTGACACTGCCTGCCAGCCCTCCCCAGGTGTGCCTTGGTTGAGGTCAATATAAACACCTCTCCAGTCAGCAAGAGCCCCTGTAGCTGTGCCTGATGCCATATTCTCTGCCCCGTCAGCAGTGTCGGGGCTGGGGTGGTGGGAGGGAGTGAGGGGCCATGGCTTTGTGGGTGGCCCAGTGTGAGTGGGGCTCTGCTGGACTTTCTGCAGGAGTTGCCAGGCTGCCACCTGCTAAAGAAGAGGATGTGTCACCCATACCTGCCGCTGGAATTTCTCCCCAGGCAGAGGTGAGGAAGTAAAAAGCAGTGGGGGCCGTGGCAGGAGGGGTATCTCAGGTAGGGAAATGGAAAGCTTCCAGAAGAGCATCTGGGGACAGGACCATCCTGTCTGGCCAGCAGGCATCAAGTCGGCATGCGTGCTGTCGCTGGTGTGGCACCACAGCCCTTCCTCTAGGCTTGCAAGTTCTTGTACATATTCAGCTGTTTTACCTGGAAAGGGTGGGAAGTGTTCAGCTGCAACAGGACTGGGGCTCAGCTCACATTTACTCACAGACGCCTCGACACAGTCCCCCAGCTTTGCAATGAGGATGTTCCTTGTGGGGGGGGAGCGCTGCTCACTGCATGGGAGACGATTTCCCATCTCTGACCAAATTAAGAATTTTTTACAACTGGAGCAAGTGCCCTGATACGATTTTCCTCTGTATAATTGGTGGGTTCTGTTTTTTTTTTTTTTTTTTTTTTTCTTTTTTTCTTTTTGGTTCAAGGTAGATTTTATTTATTCCTCTTTTTTTTTAATTTGGAGATATAAACACGGAAATAATGCATTAATATAAAGACATCTATGTGAAGGGAAAAACGTTTTTTTTCGTTTATTTTATTAAATGTTATTTATTTATTTTTATTTTTTTAAATTTATTTATTTCTTTTATACAGCAGGTTCTTACTGGATATCTATTTTATACATATGAGTGCACATGTGAATCCCAGTCTCCCAATTCATCCCACCACCAGCCTCACATGGCATTCTCCCCTTGGTGTCCATATGTTTGTTCTCTACATCTGTATCTCTGTCTCTGCCCTGCAAACCGCTTCATCTGTACCATTTTTCTAGGTTCCACATATATGCATTAACATACAATATTTGTTTTTCTCTTTCTGACTTACTTCACTCTGTATGACAGTCTCTAGATCCATCAAGGTCTCTACAAATGACCCAATTTCATTCCTATGTATGGCTGAGTAATATTCCATTGTATATATGTACCACATCTTTATCCATTCATCTGTCTGTGGGCACTTAGGTTGCTTTCATTACCTGGCTATTGTAAATAGTACTGCAATGAACATTGTGGTGAATGTGTCTTTTTGGTTTATGGTTTTCTCTGGGTATATGCCCAGTAGTGGGATTGCTGGATTATATGGTAATTCTATTTTTAGTTTTTTAAGGAACCTCCATACTGTTCTCCTTAGAGACTATATCGATTTACATTCCCAGCAATAGTGGAAGAAGGTTCCTTTTCTCCACACCCTCTCCAGCATTTGTTGTTTGTAGATTTTCTGATGATGCCCATTCTAACAGGTGTGACGTGATACCTCATTGTACTTTCGATTTCCATTTCTCTAATAATTAGTGATGTTGAGCAGATTTTCATGTGCGTACTGGCCATCTCTATGTCTTCTTGGAAGAAATGTCTATTTAGATCTTCTTCCATTTTTGTATTGGGTTGTTTGTTTTATTAATATTGAGCTGCATGAGCTGTTTATATATATTGGAGATTAATTATTTGTCCATTGATTCATTGGCAAATATGTTCTGCCATTCTGAGGGTTGTCTTTTCGTCTTGTTTGTAGTTTCCTTTGCTTTGCAAAAGCTTTTATATTTCATTAGGTCCCATCTGTTTAGTTTACTTTTTTATTTCATTACTATAGGAGGTGGATCAAAAAAGATCTTGCTGTGATTTACGTCAGAGTATCCTTCGTAAGTTTTCCTCTCAGAGTTTTATACTGTCCGGTCTTACATTAAGGTCTCTAATCCATTTTGAATATATTTTTATGTATGGTGTTGGGGAGTGTTCTAATTTCATTCTTTTACATGTAGCTGTCCATATTTCCCAGCACCAATGATTGAAGAGACTGTCTTATCTCCATTGTATAGTCTTGCCTCCTTTGTCATAGATTAGTTGACCATAGGTGTGTAGGTTTATCCCTGGGCTTTCTTTTTCTTTTTTTTTTCCTTTTACACGTTTATTGGAGTATAATTGTTTTACAATGGAGTGTTAGTTTCTGCTGTATAACAAAGTGAATCAGCTATACGTATACAAATATCACCAGATCCCCTCCCTCTTGCATCTCCCTCCCACATTCCATATCACACCCCTTTATGAGGTCACAAAGCACCGAGCTGATCTCCCTGGTCTATGTGGCTGATTCTCAGTAGCTATCGGTGTTACATTTGGTAAAGTATTTATGTCCATGCCACTCTGTCACTTCGTCTCAGCTTACCCATCCCCCTTCCGGTGTCCTCAAGTCCTTTCTCTACGTCTGTGTCCTTAATCTTGTCCTGCCACTAGGTTCTTCAAAATCTTTTTTTTTCTTCATTAGATTCCGTATATCTCTATTAACATACAGTATTTGTTTTTCCCTTTCTGACTCACTTCACTGTGTAGGACACATTCTAAGTCCATCCACCTCAGTACAAATAACTCAGTTTTGCTTCTTTTTATGGCTGAGTAATATTCCATTGTATATATGTGTCAGATCTTCTTTATCCATTCATCTGTCGATGGACACTTAGGTTGCTTCCATGTCCTGGCTATTGTAAATAGAGCTGCAATGAACTTTTTTGTACATAACTCTTTTTGAATTATGGTTTTCACAAGGCAAATGCCCAGTAGTTGGATTGTTGTGTCGTATGGTACCTCTATTGTTAGTTATTTAGAGGAACCTCCGTACTGTTCTCCTTAGTGCCCATATCAATTTACATTCCCACCCACAGTGCAAGTGTGTTCCCTTTTCTCCAATAAAGGCCTCTCCAGCATTTATTGTTTTGTAGATTTTTTTGATGATTGCCACTCTGACTGCTGTGTGGTGATATCTCAAGGTAGTTTGATTTGCATTTCTCTAATGATTAGTGATGTTCAGCATCCTTTCATGTGTTTCTTGGTAATCTGTATATCTTCTTTGGAGAAATGTCTATTTAGGTCTTCTGGCCGTTTTTGGATTGGGTTGTTTGTTTTTGTGATATTGAGCTACATGAGGTGCTTGTAAAGTTTGGAGATTAATCCTTTGTCAATTGCTCCATTTGAAAATATTTTCTCCCATTCTGAGGGTTGTTTTTGCATCTTGTTTATGTTTTCCTGTACCGTGTAAAAGCTTTTAAGTTTCTTTAGGTCCCATTTGTTGATTTCTGTTTTTATTTCCATTTCTCTAGGAGGTGAGTCAAAAAGGATCTTGCTGTGATTTATGTCATAGAGTGTTCTGCCTATGGTTTCCTCTAAGTGTTTTATAGTGTCTGGTCTTATATTTAGATCTCTAATCCATTTAGAGTATATTTTTGTGTATGGTGTTATGGAGTGTTCTAATTTCATTCTTTTATGTGTAGGGTTACAGTATTCTCAGCACCAATTACTGAAGAGACTGTCTTTTCTCCATTGTATATCCTTAGCTCCTTTGTCATAGATGAGATAGCCATAGGTATGTAGGTTTATCTCTGGGCTTTCTGTCCTGTTCCATTGATCTGTGTTTATGCCAATCTACATACACTTGATTCCATTATGGAGACATATAAATACATAGGTTTCAAGATTGTTACCAGTCAGATAAATTCCTCTTCAGTGAATAGGGTGTTTTGTGTCCAGTTCATTGAGAAAGGAGTAGGTCTTGTCTATTACATATTTGGTATATGGAATGGTATCTGTGCTAATTTCAAACTCTGCTTTTACACATCACCCCACGTCACCTTTCCCCTTAAGGAGGCATAAGTGTGTTTTCTAAATGTGTAACTCTGTTCTCTTTTGAAATTCAGTTCATGTGTAGCCATGTTTACATTCCCTCTATAAGTGATATATTACAATAAGTTTCTGTTTCTTTGTGGCTCATTTCACTTAGCATCATCGTACCTAAAGCCACTCATGCCGCTATTGGCCTTATGACATTGATTTTATGTCTGAGTGACATTCCATTGTATATAAGTACCACAACATCTATATCCATTTTTTTTCCTTTCCTGGGATATTTAAAGTGTACCGAAGTCGAGGTTCTTGTAAATAGAGCAGCCCTAAACTTTGCGCCGGCTGTGTGTTGCGGATATTTAGTTTTCCCAAAATACACGCCCATGAGTGGAAGTGTGCTATGCTCTGTAGCTCTGTTTTAGAAAACAACATACAGTTCTGCAGAGAGGCTGTTGGCAATTTACATCCTGTCCATCGGTGTAACCAGGCTCCATTTTCTCCATGGCCTATCCTGCATTTGTGGTTTTCACACTATTTGTGGATGGCCCTTTTGACTGGAGGTAAGGGACACTTCTATGTAGTGTGGATTTTCAATGCCTGATGGCTTGCTTGGCCAAAAAGGGCGTATGCATTTTTTCCCAAATATATTCAAGAAAATACACATACACCCTTTTCAGCTAAGGGCAACATTGTCGAAGTTCTGTCGCTTTTCATGTGCTTTAAAGATGACTCCAATGTACCTCTTGAAATCTGTTTTCTTCAAATCTGCCTTGCATTCAAATCCTCTTCATGGCCTTACCTCAATATATTTCTGGATGACAGTTGTCCTTTATAACTCTGCAAGTTTGTGAATTGCTGTGCCCCTGATTTCCATTTTTCAAATCGCCTATTTGTGAGCTGGCTGCAATACCGCAGGATGGCTTTAGGCCCTAGTCCGGTTCCGGGGCTTCAGGCTGAGCCTTTGGTTAATGCTTCTTCCTGATGGGAAAGTAGAGTGATATGTGCCCATCCAAACACCTACAGGTAATCTCTCATTTGTTTTCTCTCTTCCTGTTCATCCTCTGCACAATTTGCAAACTGTGCATAACAGGAGGGTAAAGGCGCTGACACTCCAAGTGGTGAGATTTTTAGTAATGCAGATGGAATGGTGAAGCCGAGCACGACGAAAGGAAAAATGAGGTACCTTTTAGAAAACTTTCCCAATTACACAGTGTACCATCCACTGGGTTTCCCATGCATGTTTTAACTGTAGGAAGATTCCCTTAAACCTGGAGAGTTGGGACCACTAGAATGTGTAGCACACAGTATTGCTCTAAGGGGTGTTCATTTGCTCACACAACCTCAGCAATCTTGTCAGCCCCAAGTGTCCAGTCTTATGTCTCATCCAGCTGTGGGTGTAAAGGTGGTCAATCCAGGTTGGATCACAGGCCCTGAACGTAATTTTTAAGATTTCTTTCTGTTTCACTGTTTTTGCATTTTGCTTTTGAAACTTATTTTTTAAGGGGATTTAGCTGAATTTCAGTGCTGTGTCCATGCAATTATACACACATATGATTCCTTTATGGAGACATTAGAATACATATGATTTAAAATCCTCAGAGTCAGATATATTCCTCTGCAAAGAATAGGGGGTGTTGAGTCCAGTTCATTGTGCTCGAGGTAGGTGTTGTCTATTACATACTTAGTTTATGTAACAGTATCTGTGTTAATTTAAAACTGTGGTTTTATGCATCAACCCACCTCGCCTTTCCCCTTAAGGAGGCAGAAGATTGTTTTCTAAATGTGTGACTCTGTTGTGTTTGTAATTCAGTTCATGTGTAGCGATGTGTTCATTCACCCTATGAGTGATATGTTATAATAAGATTCGTTACTCTGTTATCTTTCCTAACTCAGTTCATGTGTAGCCATGTTTACAGGATCTTCATAAGTGATATCTTATGATAAGTTTCTTTTTCTGGGTGACTTATTTCACTTAGAATCATCGTACCTGAATCCACTCACTTTGCTGCTACTGGTCTTATGACATTGATTTCATGGCTGAGGGATATTCCATCGTACGTAAGTACCACAATTTTTGAACCATTTTTATATTTCCTGGGATATGAAAGGTGTACCCAATTTGAGGTTCTTGCAAGCAGTGCAGTCATAAATTTGGGGGTGTCTCTGTCTTATTGATTTTCAGGTTTCCCAAGGTATATTCCCTAGACTGGAAGTGCCCTTGGCTCTGTAGCTCTGTTGATTACTTGTTTTAGGGAACACAATGCACTCCTCCAGTGAGGCAGTTGGCAATTTACATCCTGCCCATCAGCATAACAAGGCACCTTCTTCTCGAGGGCCTGTCTTGCCTTTCCGGTTTTTACACATTTTTTAGAAGTCCCTATGGACCGGTGGGAAGTGATACTTCTTTGTAGTGCAGATTTGCATTGTCCTCTTGCTTGCTTGGCCAAAAAGGGCGTATGCATTTCCTCCTGAATATATTCAGGAGAAAACGCATACGCCCTTTTTGGCCAAGTGCATCATTGTCGAAGTTGTTCCCCTCTTCCTGTGCTTTACAGGAGACTCCAACATACCTCTTGAAATCAGTTTCCTGCTATTCTGCCTCGCTTTCAAGTCCGCCTCCTTGCCTTCCTTCAACAGATTTTTGGACGATAGTTGCACTTTATTACTCTGCCAGTTTGTGAATTGCTGTGCCCCTGAGCTCCATTTATCAACTCGTTTTTTGTGAGCTGAACACAAGTCCAAAATTTTGGTTCATGACCTATACTGGTTCCGGTTGGCTGGCTGAGAGTTTGGTTAATTCATCTTCCTGCCGGGAAATTAGAGTGACATATGCCCGTCCAAATGCCTAACAGCTACTCTCTCATTGGTTCTCCCTCTTCCCTTCCATCCTCTGCCAATTTGGCAACCTGTGCGAACCAGGAGGTTAAAGTGGCTGTCTCTCCAAGTTGGGAGGTTGATAGTAAAGCAGGTGTAAAGTCAATACAGAGCACCATGAGAGGGACTATTCGTTGAGTTTTAGAAAAGTTTCATATTCACAGTGTGTTTATTCTCTAGGTTTCCCGTACATGATATAGTTGTAGTAATATTCCCTTCAACCTGTAGAGATGTGACCCATGGAATTGGGACCATGCATTTTGCTCTAAAGGGTCTGCATTTCCTCACCCAATCTCACCAATCCTCTCAGTTCCAAGTGTCCAGCGTTATGCCACATCCAGCTGTCTTTGCAGATAGGGTCATTCCATATTTCATCAGAGAACCTGAAGGAATTGTAAAGAATTTCCCTGTTTTTTTGTTTTGTTTTTGAAATTCCTTTTTATAGTGGGTTTGAGCTGATTCTCGCTGCCATATTTACGCCAGTCTAGACATACTTGATTCCCTTACGGAGACATATCAGTATATAGGTTTTAAGATTCTTACTAGTCAGATATATTCCTCTGTGGCAAATATGGTGTTTTGAGTCCCTTTCACTGAGGAAGAGGTAGGTCTTGTCTATACCATAGTTGGTTTTTGGAACGGTACCTGTGCTTATTTCAAACTGTGAATTAAGCATACCCCCACCTTCTTCTTCCACCTTAACCAGGCATAAGAGTGTTTTCTAAATGTGAGACACTGTTGTCTTTCCCAACTCTGTTCATGTGTAGCCATGTTTACAGGGTTTTCATAAGTGATATCTTATGATAAGTTTCTTTTTCTGTGTGTCTTATTTCACTTAGAGTCATCGTACCTGAATCCACTCAGTTTGCTGCTACTGGTCTTATGACATGTATTTCATGGCTGAGGGATATTCCATCGTACATAAGTATCACAATTTTTGGAACCATTTTTATATTTCCTGGGTTATTTAAGGTGTTCCCAAGTTGAGGTTCTTGTAAGCAGTGCAGCCCTAAATTTGCGGTGGTCCTGTCTTATTGATTTTCAGTTTTCCCAAGTAATATTCCCTAGACTGGAAGTGCCCTTGGCTCTGTAGCTCTGTTGTTTACTTGTTTTATGGAACACAATGCACTCCTCCAGTGAGGCAATTGGGAATTTACATCCCGCCCATCAGCATAACAAGCCTCCCTGTTCTCCAGGGCTTGTCTTGGCTTTCAGGTTTTTACACATTTTGTGGATGTCCCTTTTGACCGGTGGGAAGTGATACTTCTTTGTAGTGCAGATTTGCATTGCCACTTGCTTGCTTGGCCACAAATGGCATATGCATTTTCTGCTGAATATATTCAGGAGAAAACATATGCGTACTTTTTGGCCAGGTGCATCATGGTCGAAGTTGTGCCCATCTTCCTGTGCTTTACAGGTGATTCCAACGTACCTCCTGAAATCTGTTTCCTGCTATTCTGCCTCGCTTTCAAGTCTGCCTCGTTGACTTCCTTCAATGGATTTTTGATGATAGTTGTCCTTTATTACTCTGCCAGTTTGTGAATTGCTGTGCCCCTGAGCTCCATTTTTCAACTTGATTTTTGTGAGCTGTACGCAATTCCAAAATTTTGGTTCAACACCTATACTGGTTCCCGGTGGGGGGCTGAGACTTTGGTTAATTCTTTTTCCTGCCGGGAAATTAGAGTGACATTTGTCCGTCCAAATGCCTATCAGCTACTCCCTCATTGCTTCTCCCTCTTCCCTTCCAACCTCTGCCAAATTGGCAACCTGTGCAAACCAGGAGATTAAAGGGGCTCTCTCTCCAAGTTGGGCGGTTTTAGTAAAGCAGTTGGAAAGTCAAACTGGAGCACCAGGAGAGGGACTATTTGTTGAGATTTAGAAACCATTTGTATTCACCGTGTGTCCATTATATAGGTTTCCTGTACATGTTATTGTTGTAGTAATATTCCCTTAAACCTGGAAAGTTGGGACCCATGGAATGGGGGCCATGCATTATTGCTTTAAAGGGTCTGCATTTGCTCACCAAATCTCACCAATCCTCTCAGTCCCAAGTGTCCAGCTTTATGTCACATCCAGCTGTCATTGTAGATAGGGTCATTCCAGGTTTCATCAGAGACCCTGAAGGAATTGAAAAGAATTTCCCTGTTTTTTTCTTTTGCCTTTGAAATACCTTTTTTACTGGGTTTGTGCTGATTCCCGCTGCCATGTTTATGCCAGTCTAGACACACTTGATTCCTTTACAGAGACATATCAATACATAGGTTTTAAGATTCTTAGTAGTTAGATCTATTCCTCTGAGAGAAATATCGGGTTTTGAGTCCCTTTCACTGAGGAAGGTGTAGGTCTTGTCTATTCCAAAGTTTGTTTTTGGAATGGTACCTGTGCTTATATCAAACTGTGGTTTTATGCATCACCCCACCTCTCCTTCCCGCTTAAGAAGGCATAAGAGTGTTTTCTAAATGTGTGACTCTGTTTTCTTTCCTAACTCAGTTCATGTGTAGCCATGTTTACAGGATCTTCATAAGTGATATCTTATGATAAGTTTCTTTTTCTGTGTGACTTATTTCACTTAGAATCATCGTACCTATATTCACTCACTTTGCTGCTACTGGTCTTATGACGTTGATTGCATGGCTGAGGAATATTCCATTGTACATAAGTACCACAATTTTTTGAACCCTTTTTATATTTCCTGGGATATTTAAGGTGTACCAATGTTGAGGTTCTTGTGAGCAGTGCAGCCCTAAATTTGGGGGTGGCAGTGTCTTACTGATTTTCATCTTTCCCAAGGTATATTCCCTAGACTGGAAGTGCCCTTGGCTCTGTAGATCTGTTGTTTACTTGTTTTAGGGAACACAATGCACTCCTCCAGTGAGGCAGTTGGCAATTTACATCTCGCCCATCAGCATAACAAGGCTCCCTGTTCTTGAGGGCCTGTCTTGCCTTCCTGGTTTTTTGCAAATTTTGTGGATGTCCCTTTTGACCGGTGGGAAGAGATACTTCCTTGTAGTGCTGATTTGTATTGCCCACTTGCTTCCTTGCCCAAAAAGGACGTATGCGTTTTCTCCTGTATATATTCAGGAGAAAGCGCATACGTCCTTTTTGGCCAAGTGCATCATTGTCGAAGTTGTGCCCCTCTTCCTGTGCTTTACAGGCGATTCCAATGTATCTCTTGAAATCTCTTTCCTGCTATTCTGCCTCGCTTTCTAGTCCACCTTGTTGCCTACCCTCAACAGATTTTTGGACGATAGTTGTCCTTTATTACTCTGCAAGGTTGTGAATTGCTGTGCCCCTGAGCACCATTTTTCAACTCGTTTTTTTTTTTAGCTGAACACAAGTCAAAAATTTTGGTTCAGGACCTATACTGTTTCCCGGTGGGTGGCTGAGACTTTGGTTAATTATTCTTCCTGCTGTGAAATTAGAGTGATACGTGCCAGTCCAAAAGCCTAACAGCTACTCTCTCATTGGTTTTCCCTCTTCCCATCCATCCTCTGCCAAATTAGCAACCTGTGCGAACCACGAGGTTAAAGGGGCTGTCTCTCGAAGTTGGGAGGTTGATAGTAAAGCAGGTGGAAAGTCAAACCAGAGCACCAGGAGAAGGATGATTCGTTGAGTTTTAGAAACCATTCATATTCACAGTGTGTCCATTCCCTTGGGTTTCCGTACATGGTATAGCTGTAGTAATATTGCCTTCAACCTGGAGAGATGGGACCCATTGAATGGGGGCCATGTATTATTGCTTTAAAGGGTCTGCATTTGCTCACCCAATCTCACCAATCCTCTCAGTCCCAAGTGTCCAGCCTTATGCCACATCAAGCTGTCATTGTAGATAGGGTCATTCCAGGTTTCATCAGAGACCCTGAAGGAATTGTAAAGAATTTCCCTGTTTTTTTGTTTGTTTGTGAAATTACTTTTTATAGTGGTTTTGAGCTGATTCTCACTGCCATGTTTATGCCAGTGTAGACAAATTGATTCCCTTACGGAGACATACCAATACATAGGTTTTAAGATTCTTACTAGTTAGATCTATTCCTCTGAGAGAAATATCGGGTTTTGAGTCCCTTTCACTGAGGAAGGTGTAGGTCTTGTCTATACCACAGTTGGTTTTTGGAACGGTACCTGTGCTTATATCAAACTCTGGTTTTATGCATCACCCCACCTCTCCTTCCCCCTTAAGCAGGCATAAGAGTGTTTTCTAAATGTGAGACTCTGTTCTCTTTCCAAACTCAGATCAATTGTAGCCATGTTTACAGGAACTTCATAAGTGATACCTTATGATAAGATTCTTTTTCTGTGTGACTTATTTCACTTAGAATCATCGTACCTGAATCCACTCACTTTGGTAGTCCTGATCTTATGACATTGATTTCATGGCAGAGGGATATTCCATCGTACGTATGTACCAGAATTTTTTGAACCATTTTTACATTTCCTGGGATATTTAAGGTGTTCCCAAGTTGAGGTTCTTGTAAGCATTGCAGCCCAAAATTTGGGGGTGGCTCTGTCTTATTGATTTTCAGCTTTATCAAGGTGTATTTCCTAGACTGGAAGTGCCCTTGGCTCTGTAGTTCTGTTGTTTACTTGTTTTAGGGAACACAATGCACTCCTCCTTTGAGTCACGTGGCAGTATATATCACGCTGATCAGAATAACAAGGATCACTGTTCTCCAGGGCCTGTCTTGCCTTTCTTGTTTTTACACATTTTGTGGATGTCCCTTTTGACCGTTGGGAAGTGATACTTCTTTGTAGTGCAGATTTGAATTGCCCACTTGCTTGCTTGGCCAAAAAGGGTGTATGCGTTTTCTCCTGAATATATTCAGGAGAAAACGCATACACCCTTATTGGCCAAGTGCATCATTGTCGAATTTGTGCCCCTCTTCCTGTGCTTTACAGGTGATTCCTACATACCTCTTGAAATCAGTTTCCTACTATTCTGCCTCGCTTTCAAGTGTGCCTCGTTGCCTTCTCTCAACAGATTTTTGGACGATAGTTGTCCTTTATTACTCTGCTAGTTTGTGAATTGCTGTGCCCCTGAGCTCCATTTATCAATTCGTTATTTGTGGGGTGAACGCAAGTACAAAATTTTGGTTCAGGACCTATACTCTTTCCCAGTGGGTGGCTGAGACTTTGGTAAATTATTCTTCCTGCCGGGAAATTAGATTGACATATGCCCGTCCAAATGCCTAACATTTAATCTCTCATTGGTTCTCCCTCTTCCCTTCCATCCTCTGCCAAATTGGCAACCTGTGCGAATCAGGAGCTTAAAGCGGCTGTCTCTCCAAGTTGGGAGATTGATAGTAAGGCAGTTGGAAACTCAAACCGGAGCACAAGGAAAGGGACTATTCTTTGAGTTTTAGAAACCTTTCATATTAATAGTGTGTCCATTCTCTAGGTTTCCTGTACATGTTATAGCTGTACTAATATTCCCTTCAACCTGGAGAGTTGGGACCCATGGAATGGGGGCCATGCATTATTTCTTTAAAGGGTCGGCATTTCCTAACCCAATCTCACCAATACTCGCAGTCCCAACTGTGCAGCCTTATGCCACATCCAGCTGTCATTGTAGATAGGGTCATTCCAGGTTTCATCAGAGACCCTGAAAGAATTGCAAAGATTTTCCGTGTTTATTTGATTTGTTTTTGAAATTCCTTTTTATAGTGGGTTTGAGCTGATTCTCACTGCCATGTTTATGCCAGTCTAGACACAACTAATTCCCTTACAGAGACATATCAATACATATGTTTAAAATTCTTACCAGGCAGATCAATTCCTCTGCGTGAAATACGGTGTTTTGAGTCCCTTTCACTGAGGAATGTGTATGTCTTATCTATTCCATAGTTGGTTTTTGGAACGGTACCTGTGCTTATATCAAACTCTGGATTTATGCATCACCCCACCACTCCTTCCCCCTTAAGCAGGCATAGGAGTGTTTTCTAAATGTGAGACTCTGTTCTCTTTCCTAACTGAGTTCAAGTGTAGCCATGTTTACAGGATCTTCATAAGTGATATCTTATGATAAGATTCTTTTTCTGTGTGACTTATTTCACTTAGAATCATTGTACCTGAATCCACTCACTCTGCTGCTCCTCGTCTTATGACATTGATTTCATGGCTGAGGGATATCCCATCGTACGTAAGTACCACAATTATTTGAACCATTTTTATATTTCCTGGTATATTTAAGGTGTACCCAAGTTGAGGTTCTTTTAAGCAGTGCAGCCCTAAATTTGGGAGTGGCTCTGTCTTATTGATTTTCAGTTTTCCCAAGGTATATTCCCTAGACTGGAAGTGCCTTCGGCTCTGTAGCTCTGTTGTTTATTTGTTGTAGGGAACACAATGCACTCCTCCAGTAAGGCAGTTGGCAATTTACATCCCGCCCATAAGCATAACAAGGCTCCCTGTTCTCCAGGGCCTGTCTTGCCTTTCTGGTTTTTACACATTTTGTGGATGTCCCTTTTGACCGCTGGGATGTGATACTTATTTGTAGTGCAGATTTGCATTGCCCACTTGCTTGCTTGGCCAAATAGGGCATATTCATTTTCTCCTGAATATATTCTGGAGAAAACGCATACGCCCTCTTTGCCCCAGTGCGTCATTGTCGAAGTTGTGCCCCTCTTCCTGTTCTTTACAGGCAATTCTTATGTACCTCTTGAAATCTGTTTCCTGCTATTCTGCCTCTCATTCAAAGGCGGCCTCGTTGCCTTCCCTCAACAGATTTTTGGACGATAGTTGTCCTTTATTACTCTGCCAGTTTGTGAATTGCTGTGCCCCTGAGCTCTATTTTTCAACTCAGTTTTTGCGAGCTGAACGCAAGCCCAAAATTTTGGTTCAGGAACTATACTGCTTCCCGGTGGCTGGCTGAGAATTTGGTTAATTCTTCTTTCTGCCGGGAAATTAGACTGACATGATCCCCACCAAATGCCTAACATCTACTCTCTCATTTGTTCTCCCTCTTCCCTTCCATCGTCTGCCAAATTGTCAGCCTGTGCGAACCAGGAGGTTAAATGGTCTGTCTCTCCAATTTGGGAGATTGATAGTAAAGCAGTTGGAAAGTCAAAGCGGAGCACCAGGAGACGGACTATTCGTTGAGTTTTAGAAATCTTTCATATTCATAGTGTGTCCATTCTCTAGGTTTCCCGTACATGTTATAGCTGTAGTAATATTCCCTTCAACCTGGAGAGTTGGGACCCATGGAAAGGGGTCCATGCATTATTGCTTTAAAGGGTCTGCATTTGCTCACACAGACTCACCAATCCTCTCAGTTCCAAGTGTCCAGCCTTATGCCACATCCAGGTGTCATTGTAGTTATGGTCATTCCAGGTTTCATCAGAGACCCTGAAGGAATTGTAAAGAATTTCCCTGTTTTTTGGTTTTGTTTACGAATTTCCTTTTTATAGTGGGTTTCAGCTGATTCTCGCTGCCATGTTTATGACAGTCGAGACACAACTTGATTCCCTTATGGAGTCATATCAATACATAGGTGTTAAGTATTTTACTAGGCAGATATATTCCTCTGAAGGAAATATGGGGTTTTGAGTCCTTTTCACTGAGGAAGGTGAAGGTCTTTTCTATTGCATAGTTGGTTTTTGGAATGGTACCTGTGCTTATATCAAACTTTGGTGTTATGCATCAGCCCATCTCTCCTTCCCCCTTAAGCAGGCATAAAAGTGTTTTCTAAATGTGAGACTCTGTTCTCTTTCCTAACACAGTTCATGTGTAGCCATGTTCACAGGATGTACATCAGTGATATCTTATGAAAAGTTTCTCTTTCTGTGTGACTTATTTCACTTAGAATCATCGTACCTGAATCCACTCACTTTGCTGCTACTGCTCTTATGACATTGATTTCATGGCTGAGGGATGTTCCATCGTACATAAGTACCACAATTTTTTGAACCATTTTTATATTTCCTTGAATATTTAAGGTGTACCCAAGTTGAGGTTCTTGTAAGCAGTGCAGGCCTAAATTTGGGGGTTTTTCTGTCGTTTTGATTTCCAGTTTTCCCAAGGTATATTCCCTAGACTTGAAGTGCCTATGGCTCTTTAGCTCTGTTGATTACTCGTTTGAGGGATGACAATGCACTCCTCCAGTGAGGCAGTTTGCAATTTACATCCCGCCCATCAGCATAACAAGGCTCCCTGTTCTCCAGGGCCTGTCTTGCCTTTCTGGTTTTTACCCATTGTGTGGATGTCTTTTGATCGGTGGGAAGTGATACTACTTTGTAGTGCAGATTTGCATTGCCCGCTTGCTTGCTTGGCCAAAAAGTGCGTATGAGTTTTTTTCTGAATATATTCAGGAAACAACGCATTCACCCTTTTTGGCAAAGTGCATCATTGTCGAAGTTGTGCCTATCTTCCTGTGCTTTACAGGCGAATCCAACGTACCTCTTGAAATCTGTTTCCTGCTATTCTGCCTTGCTTTCAAGTCCGTGTGGTTTTCCTCCCTGAAGAGATTTTTGGATGATAGCTGTCCTTTATTACTCTGCCAGTTTGTGAATTGCTGTGCCCCTGAGCTCCATTTTTCAACTCGTTTTTTGTGAGCTGAACGCAAGTCGAAAATTTTGGTTCAGGACCTATACTCTTTCCTGGTGGGTTGCTGAGACTTTGGTTAATTTTTCATCCTGCCGAGAAATTAGAGTGACATGTGCCCGTCCTAATGCCTAACAGCTACTCACTCATTGGTTCTCCCTTTTCCCTTCCATCCTCTGCGAAATTGGCCACCTGAGCGAACCAGGAGTTTAAAAGAGCTGTCTCTCCAAGTTGGGAGATTGATAGTAAAGCAGTTGGAATGTCAAAACGCAGCACCAGTTGAGGGATTATTCGTTGAGTTTTAGAGACCTTTCGTATTCACAGTGTGTCCATGCCCCAGGTTTCCCATACATGTTATAACTGTAGTAATATTCCCTTGAACCTGGAGAGTTGGGACCCCTGGAATGGCTGCCATTCATTATTGATTTAAAGGGTCTGCATTTGCTCACCCAATCTCACCAATCCTCTCAGTCCCAAGTGTCCATCCTTATACCACATCCAGCTGTCATTGTAGATAGGGTCATTCCAGGTTATGTCAGAGACCCTGAATGAATTGTAAAGAATTTCCCTGTTGTTTTTTTTGTTTGTTCTGTTTTTGAAATTCCTTTTTATAGTGGATTTGAGCTGATTCTCTCTGCCAAGTTTATGCCAGTCTAGACACACTTGATTCCCTTACAGAGACACATCAGTACATAGGTTTTAAGATTCTTACTAGTCAGATCTATTCCTCTGTGGGAAATATG
Source organism: Mesoplodon bidens (assembly GCF_964165515.1). Taxonomy (NCBI): domain Eukaryota; kingdom Metazoa; phylum Chordata; class Mammalia; order Artiodactyla; family Ziphiidae; genus Mesoplodon; species Mesoplodon bidens. The sequence goes on from NW_027671422.1 coordinate 4,890,845, forward strand.
GGGTTTTGAGTCCCTTTCACTGAGGAAGTTGTAGGTCTTGTCTATTCCACAGTTGGTTCTAGAAACGGTACCTGTGCTTATATCAAACTCTGGTTTTATGCATCACCCCACCTCTCCTTCTCCCTTAAGCAGGCATAAGATTGTTTTCTAAATGTGAGACTCTGTTCTCTTTCCTAACTCAGTTCATGTGTAGCCATGTTTACAGGATCTTCATAAGTGATATCTTATGATAAGTTTCTATTTCTGTGTGACTTATTTCACTTAGAATCATCGTACCTGAATCCACTCACTTTGCTGCTCCTGGTCTTATGACATTGATTTCATGGCTGAGGGACATTCCGTCGTACGTAAATACCACAATTTTTTGAACCATTTTTATATTTCCTGGGATATTTAAGGTGTACCCAAGTTGAGGTTCTTGTAAGCAGTGCAGCCCTAAATTTGGGGTTGGCTCTGTCTTATTGATTTTCAGTTTTCCCAAGGTATGTTCCCTACTGGAAGTGCCCTTTGTTCTGTAGCTCTGTTGTTTACTTGTTTTAGGGAACACAATGCACTCCTCCAGTGAGGCAGTTGGCAATGTACATCCTGCCCATCTTCATAACAAGGCTCCCTCTTCTCCAGGGCCTGTCTTGCCTTTCTGGTTTTTACACATTTTGTGGATGTCCCTTTTGACCGGTGGGAAGTGATACATCTTTGTAGTGCAGATTTGCATTGCCCACTTGCTTGTTTGGCCAAAAAGGGTGTATGCGTTTTCTCCTGAATATATTCAGGAGAAAACGCATACGCCCTTTGTGGCCAGCTGAATCATTGTCGAAGTTGTTCCCCTCTTCCTGTGCTTTAAAGGCGATTCCAACGTACCTCTTGAAATCTGTTTCCTACTATTTTGCCTCGCTTTCAAGTCCGCCTCCTTGCCTTCCCTCAACAGATTTTTGGATGATAGTTGTCCTTTATTACTCTGCCAGTTTGTGAATTGCTGTGCCCCTGAGCTCAATTTTTCAACTCGTTTTTTGTGAGCTGTACGCAAGTCCAAAATTTTGGTTCAGGACCTATACTGGTTCCGGGTGCGTGGCTGAGACTTTGGTTAATACTTCTTCCTGCTGGGAAATTAGAGTGACATGTGCGCCTCCAAATGCCTAACAGCTAGTCTCTCATTGGTTCTCCCTCTTCCCTTCCATCCTCTGCCAAATTGGCAACCTGTGCGAACCAGGACCTTAAAGGGTCTGTCTTTCCACGTTGGGAGATTGATAGTAAAGCAGTTGGAAAGTCAAACCGGAGCACCAGGAGACGGACTATTATTTGAGTTTTAGAAACCTTTTGTATTCATAGTGTGTCCATTCTCTAGGTTCCCCATACATGTTATAGCTGTAGTAATATTCCCTTCAACCTGGAGAGTTGGGACCCATGGAATGGGGGCCATGCATTTTTGCTTTAAAGCGTCTGCATTTGCTCACCGAATCTCACCCATCCTCTCAGTCTCAAGTGTCCAGCCTTATACCACATCCAGCTGTCATTGTAGATAGGGTCATTCCAGGTTTCATCAGAGACCCTGAAGGAATTGTAAAGAATTTCCCTGTTTTTAAGTTTTGTTTTTGAAATTCCTTTTTATAGTGGGTTTGAGCTGATTCTCGCTGCCATGTTTATGCCAGTCTAGACACACTTGATTGCCTTACGGAGACATATCAATACATAGGTTTTAAGTTTCTTACTAGTCAGATCTATTCCTCTGCGAGAAATATGGGGTTTTGAGTCCCTTTCACTGAGGAATGTGTTGGTCTTTTCTATTCCACAGTTGGTTTTAGAAACGGTACCAGTGCTTATATCAAACACTGGTTTTATGCATCACCACACCTCTCGTTCCCCCTTAAACAGGCATAAGAGTGTTTTCTAAATGTGAGACTCTGTTCTCTTTCCTAACTCAGTTCATGTGTAGCCATGTTTACAGGATCTTCATAAGTGATATCTTATGATAAGTTTCTTTTTCTGTGTGACTTATTTCACTTAGAATCACCGTACCTGAATCCACTCACTTTGCTGCTCCTGGTCTTATGACATTGATTTCATGGCTGAGGGATATTCCTTCGTACGTAAGTACCACAATTTTTTGAACCATTTTTATATTTCCTGGGATAATTAAGGTGTACCCAAATTGAGGTCCTTGTAAGCAGTGCAGACCTAAATTTGGGGGTGGCTCTGTCTTATTGATTTTCAGTTTTCCCAAGGTATATTCCCTAGACTGGAAGTGCCCTTGGCTGTGTAGCTCTGTTGTTTACTTGTTTTAGGGAACACAATGCACTTCTTCAGTGAGGCAGTTGGCAATTTACATCCCGCCCATCAGCATAACAAGGCTCCCTGTTCTCCAGGGCCTTTCTAGCCATTCTGGTTTTTACACATTTGTGGATGTCCATTTTAACCAGTGCTAAGTGATACTTCTTTGTAGTGCAGATTTGCATTGCCCGCTTGCTTGCTTGGCCAAAAAGGGCGTATGTGTATTCTCCTGAATATATTCAGGAGAAAACACATACGCCCTTTTTGGCCAAGTGCATCACTGGTCGAAGTTGGGCCCCTCTTCCTGTGCTTTAAAGGCGATTCCAACATACCTCTTGAAAACTGTTTCCTGCTATTCTGCCTTGCTTTCAACTCTGCCTCGTTGTCTTCCCTCAACAGATTTTTGGACGATAGTTTTCCATTATTACTTGCCATTTTGTGAATTGCTGTGCCCCTGAGCTCCTTTTTACAACTCATTTTTTGTGAGCTGAACGCAAGTCCATAATTTAGGTTCAGGACCTATACAGGTTCCTGGTGGGTGGCTGTGACTTTGGTTAATTCTTCTTTCTGCCAGGAAATTAGAGTGACATGTGACCGTCCAAATGCCTAACAGCTAGTCTCTCATTGGTTGCCCTCTTCCCTTCCATCCTCTGCAAATTTGGCAACCTGTGTGAACCAGTAGCTTAAAGGGGCTGTATCTCCAAGTTGGGAGATTGATAGTAAAGCATTTGGAATGTCAAACCAGAGCACCAGGAGAGGTACTATACGTTGAGTTTTAGAAACCTTTTGTATTCACAGTGTGTCCATTCTCTAGGTTTCCCGTACATGTTATAGCTGTAGTAATATTGCCTTCAACCTGGAGAGTTGGAACCCATGGAAAGGGGGCCATGCATTATTGCTTTAAAGGGTCTGCATTTACTCACCCAATCTCACCAATCCTCTCAGTCCCAAGTGTCCAGCCTTATGCCACATCCAGCTGTCATTGTAGATATGGTCATTCCAGGTTTCATCAGAGACCCTGAGGGAATTGTAAAGAAATTCCCGGTTTTTTGGTTTTTTTTCTGAAATTCCTTTTTATAGTGGGTTTGAGCTGATTCTCGCTGCCATGTTTATGCCAGTCTAGACACACTTGATTCCCTTACGGAGACATATCAATTCATAGGTTTTAAGATTCTTACTAGTCAGATCTATTCCTCTGCAGGAAATATGGGGTTTTGTGTCCGTTTCACTGAGGAAGGTGTAGGTCTTTTCTATTCCATAGGTGGTTTTAGAAACGGTACCTGTGCTTATATCAAACTTTGGTTTTATGCATCGCCCCACCTCTCCTTCCCCATTAAGCAGGCATAAGAGTGTTTTCTAAATGTGAGACTCTGTTCTCTTTCCTAACTCAGTTCATGTGTAGCCATGTGTACAGAATCTTCCTAAGTGATATCTTATGATCAGATTCTTTTTCTGTGTGACTTATTTCACTTAGAATCATCGTACCTGAATCCACTCACTTTTCTGCTCCTGGTCTTATGACATTGATTTCATGGCTGAGGGATATTCGATCGTACATAATTACCACGATTTTTTGAACCATTTCTATATTTCCTGGGATATTTAACGTGTACCCAAGTTGAGGTTCTTGTAAGCAGTGCAGCCCTAATTTGGGGTGGCTCTCTCTTATTGATTTTCAGTTTTCCCAATGTATATTCCCTAGACTGGAAGTGACTTTGGCTCTGTAGCTCTGTTGTTTACTTGTTTTAGGGAACACAATGCACTCCTCGAGTGAGACAGTTGGCAATTTACATCCCGCCCATCAGCATAACAAGGCTCCCTGTTCTCCAGGGCCTGTCTTGCCTTTCTGGTTTTTACACATTTTTGGATGTCCCTTTTGACCAGTGTGAAGTGATACTTCTTTGTAGTGCAGATTTGCATTGCCCGCTTGCTTGCTTGGCCAAAAAGTGTCTATGCGTTTTCTCCTCAATATATTCAGGAGAAACTGTATACGCCCTGTTTGGCCAAGTGCGTCATTGTCGAAGTTGTGACCCTCTTCCTGTGCTTTAAAGGCGATTCCAACATACCTCTTGAAATCTGTTTCCTGCTATCCTGCCTCACGTTCAAGTCCGCCACGTTGCCTTCCCTCAATAGATTTTTGGACGATAGTTGTCCTTTATTACTCTGCCAATTTGTGAATTGCTGTGCCCCTGAGCTCTATTTTTCAACTGTTTTTTTTGTGAGCTGTACGCAAGTCCAAAATTTTGGTTCAGGACCTATTATGTTTCCCGGTGGGTGGCTGAGACTTTGGTTATGTCTTCTTCCTGCCGGGAAATAAGAGTGATATGTGCCCGTCTAAATGGCTAACAGCTACTATCTCATTGGTTCTCCCTCTTCCCTTCCATCCTCTGCCAAATTGGCAACCTGTGCGAACCAGGAAGATAAATGGGGCATTCTCTCCAACTTGGGAGATTGATAGTAAAGCAGTTGGGAAGTCAAACCAGAGCACCAGGAGAGGGACTATTCGTTGAGTTTTAGAAACCTTTTGTATTCACAGTGTGTCCATTCTCTAGGTTTCCCGTACATGTTATAACTGTAGGAATATTCCCTTCAACCTGGAGAGTTGGGACCCATGGAATGGGGGCCATGCATTTTTGCTTTAAAGGGTCTGCATTTGCTCACCCAATCTCACCAATCCTCTGAGTCCGAAGTGTTCAGCCTTATGCCACATCCAGCTGTCATTGTAGATAGGGTCATTCCAGGTTTCATCAGAGACCCTGAAGGAATTGTAAAGAATTTCCCTGGGACTTCCGGGTAAGATGGCGGAAGAGTAAGACGCGGAGATCACCTTCCTCCCCACGGATACACCAGAAATACAGCTACATGTGGAACAACTCCTACAGAACACCTACTGAATGCTGGCAAAAGACCCCAGACCTCCCAAAAGGCAAGAAACTTCCCACATACCTGGGTAGGAAAAAGCGGAGAGATTCCCACACAGAGGATCGGTGCCGAGCGACACTCACCCGCCCGAGAGGCTTGTCTGTTCGCCCGCCAGGGCGGGCGGCGCTGGAAGCTGAGGCTCGGGCTTCGGTCAGAGCGCAGGGAAAGGACTGGGGCTGTCAGCGAGAACTCAGCCTGAAGGGGGCTAATGTGCCACAGCTAGCCGGCAGGGAGTCCGGGAAAACTCTGGAGCTGCCGAAGAGGCAAGAGACTTTTTCTTCCCTCTTGGTTTCCTGGTGCGCGAGGAGAGGGCATTAAGAGCGCTGCTTAAATGGGCTCCACAGACGGGCGCGAGTCACGACTGAAAGCGCGGGGCACAGTGACGGGCGTAGGACGCTGGGGCTGCTGCTGCCACCACCAAGAAGCCTGTGTGCGAGCGCAGGTCACTGTCCACACCGCCCTTCCGGGAGCCTGTGCAGCCCGCCACTGCCGGGGTCCCGGGATCCAGGGGCGGCTTCCCTGGGAGAACGCACGGCGCGCCTCGGGCTTGTGCAGCGTCACGCCGAACTCTGCCACTGCAGGCTCGCCCCGCACTCCGTGCCCCTCCCTCCCGCCCGGCCTGAGTGAGCCAGAGTCCCCGAAGAGGCTGCTCCTTAACCCTGTCCTGTCTGAGCGAAGAACAGATGCCCTCCTGTGACCTACACGCAGAGGCGGGACCAAATCCAAAGCTGAGACCCAGGAGCTGTGAGAACAAAGAAGAGAAAGGGAAACCTCTCCCAGCAGCCTCAGAAGCAGTGGATTAAATCTCCACAATCAACTTGATGTACCCTGCATCTGTGGAATACATGAATAGACAACAAATCATCCCAAATTGAGGAGCCAGGAGTCAGTGCTGTGCCTCTGAGGTGGGAGAGCCAACTTCAGGACACTGGTCCACACGAGACCTCCCAGCTCCACATAATATCAAACGGCGAAAATCTTCCAGAGATCTCCATCTCAACACCAGCACCCAGCTTCACTCAACGACCGGCAAGCTACAGTGCTGGACACCCTATGCCAAACAACTAGCAAGACAGAAACACAACGCCACCCATTAGCAGAGAGGTGGCCTAAAATCATAAAAAGTCCTCAGACACCCCAAAACACACCACCAGATGTGGACCTGCCCACCAGAAAGACAAGATCCAGCCTCATTCACCAGAACACAGGCACTAGTACCTTCCACCAGGAAGCCTACACAACCCACTAAACCAACCTTAGCCACTGGGGACAGACACCAAAAACAACGGGAACTACGAACCTGCAGCCTGCAAAAAGGAGACCCCAAACACAGTAACATAAGCAAAATGAGAAGACAGAAAAACACACAGCAGGAGAAGGAACAAGATAAAAACCCACCAGACCTAACAAATGAAGACGTAATAGGCAGTCTACCTGAAAAAGAATTCAGAATAATGATGGTAAAGATGATCCAAGATTCTATTTCCCAGATCCAAAATCTTGGAAATAGAATAGACAAAATGCAAGAAACAGTTAACAAGGACCTAGAAGAAATAAAGATGAATCAAGCATCGATTAAAAACACAATACATGACATAAAAAATACTCTAGATGGGATCAATAGCAGAATAACTGAGGCAGAAGAACGGATAAGTGAGGTGGAAGATAAAATAGTGGAAATAACTGCTGCAGAGCAAAATAAAGAAAAAAGAATGAAAAGAACAGAGGACAGTCTCAGAGACCTCTGGGACAACATTAAACGCACCAACATTCGAATTATAGGGGTTCCAGAAGAAGAAGAGAAAAAGAAAGGGACTGAGAAAATATTTGAAGAGATTATAGTTGAAAACTTCCCTAATATGGGAAAGGAAATAGTTAATCAAGTCCAGGAAGCACAGAGAGTCCCATACAGAATAAATCCAAGGAGAAATACGCCAAGACACATATTAATCAAACTGTCAAAAATTAAACACAAAGAAATCATATTAAAAGCAGCAAGGCAAAAACAACAAATAACACACAAGGGAATCCCCATCAGGATAACATCTGATCTCTCAGCAGAAACTCTACAAGCCAGAAGGGAGTGGCAGGACATAATTAAAGTGATGAAGGAGAAAAACCTGCAACCAAGATTACTCTACCCAGCAAGGATCTCATTCAGATTTGATGGAGAAATTAAAACGTTTACAGACAAGCAAAAGCTGAGAGAGTTCTGCACCACCAAACCAGCTTTACAACAAATGCTAAAGGAACTTCTCTAGGCAAGAAACACAACAGAAGGAAAAGACCTACAATAACGAACCCAAAACAATTAAGAAAATGGGAATAGGAACATACATATCGATTATTCCCTTAAATGTAAATGGACTAAATGCTCCCACCAAAAGACACAGATTGGCTGAATGGATACAAAAACAAGACCCATATATATGCTGTCTACAAGAGACCACTTCAGACCTAGAGACACATACAGACTGAAAGTAAGGGGATGGAAAAAGATATTCCATGCAAATGGAAACCAAAAGAAAGCTGGAGTAGCAATTCTCATATCAGACAAAATAGACTTTAAAATAAAGACTACTAGAAGAGACAAAGAAGGACACTACATAATGATCAAGGGATCGATCCAAGAAGAAGATATAACAATTGTAAATATTTATGCACCCAACATAGGAGCACCTCAATACATAAGGCAAATACTAACAGCCATAAAAGGAGAAATCGACAGTAACACAATCATAGTAGGGGACTTTAACACCCCACTTTCACCAATGGACAGATCTTCCAAAATGAAAATAAATAAGGAAACACAAGCTTTAAATGATACATTAAACAAGATGGACTTAATTGATATTTATAGGACATTCCATCCAAAAACAACAGAATACACATTTTTCTCAAGTGCTCATGGAACATTCTCCAGGATAGATCATATCTTGGGTCACAAATCAAGCCTTGGTAAATTTAAGAAAATTGAAATTGTATCAAGTGTCTTTTCTGACCACAATGCTATGAGACTAGATATCAATTACAGGAAAAGAGCTGTAAAAAATACAAACACATGGAGGCTAAACAATACACTACTTAATAACGAAGTGATCACTGAAGAAATCAAAGAGGAAAGTAAAAAATACCTAGAAACAAATGACAATGGAGACACGACGACCCAAAACCTATGGGATGCAGCAAAAGCAGTTCTAAGAGGGAAGTTTATAGCAATACAATCCCACCTTAAGAAACAGGAAACATCTCGAATAAACAACCTAACCTTGCACCTAAAGCAATTAGAGAAAGAAGAACTAAAACACCCCAAAGTTAGCAGAAGGAAAGAAATCATAAAAATCAGATCAGAAATAAATGAAAAAGAAATGAAGGAAACGATAGCAAAGATCAATAAAACTAAAAGCTGGTTCTTTGAGAAGATAAACAAAATTGATAAACCATTAGCCAGACTCATCAAGAAAAGAAGGGAGAAGACTCAAATCAATAGAATTAGAAATGAAAAAGGAGAAGTAACAACTGACACTGCAGAAATACAAAAGATCATGAGAGATTACTACAAGCAACTCTATGCCCATAAAATGGACAACCTGGAAGAGATGGACAAATTCTTAGAAATGCACAACCTGCCAAGACAGACTCAGGAAGAAATAGAAAATATGAATAGACCTATCACAAGCACTGAAATTGAAACTGTGATTAAAAATCTTCCATCAAACAAAAGCCCAGGACCAGATGGCTTCACAGGCGAATTCTATCAAACATTTAGAGAAGAGCTAACACCCATACTTCTCAAACTCTTCCAAACAATATCAGAGGAAGGAACACTCCCAAACTCATTCTATGAGGCCACCATCACCTTGATACCAAAACAAGGCAAGGATGTCACAAAGAAAGAAAACTACAGGCCAATATCACTGATGAACATAGATGCAAAAATCCTCAACAAAATACTAGCAAACAGAATCCAACAGCACATTAAAAGGATCATACACCATGATCAAGTGGGGTTTATTCCAGGAATGCAAGGATTCTTCAATATACGCAAATCAAACAATGTGATACACCATATTAACAAGTTGAAGGAGAAAAACCATATGATCATCTCAATAGATGCAGAGAAAGCTTTCGACAAAATTCAACACCCATTTATGATAAAAACCCTGCAGAAAGTAGGCATAGAGGGAACTTTCCTCAACATCATAAAGGCCATATATGACAAACCCACAGCCAACATTGTCCTCAAAGGTGAAAAACTGAAACCATTTCCTCTAAGATCAGGAACAAGACAAGGCTGCCCACTCTCACCACTCTTATTCAACATAGTTTTGGAAGTTTAGCCACGGCAATCAGAGAAGAAAAGGAAATAAAAGGAATCCAAATTGGAAAAGAAGAAGTAAAGCTGTCACTGTTTGCAGATGACATGATACTATACATAGAGAATCCTAAAGATGCTACCGAAAAACTACTAGAACTAATCAATGAATTTGGTAAAGTAGCAGGATACAAAATTAATGTACAGAAATCTCTGGCATTCCTGTACACTAATGATGAAAAATCTGAAAATGAAATCAAGAAAACACTCCCATTTACCATTGCAACAAAAATAATAAAATATCTAGGAATAAACCTACCTAAGGAGACAAAAGACCTGTATGCAGAAAATTATAAGACACTGATGAAAGAAATTAAAGATGATACAAATAGATGGAGAGATATACCATGCTCCTGGATTGGAAGAATCAATATTGTGAAAATGACTCTACTACCCAAAGCAATCTACAGATTCAATGCAATCCCTATCAAACTACCACTGGCATTTTTCACAGAACTAGAACAAAAAATTTCAAAATTTGTTTGGAAAAACAAAAGACCCCGAATAGCCAAAGCAATCTTGAGAACGAAAAACGGAGCTGGAGGAATCAGGCTCCCTGACTTCAGACTATACTACAAAGCTACAGTAATCAAGACAGTGTGGTACTGGCATAAAAACAGAAAGATAGATCAGTGGATCAGGATAGAAAGCCCAGAGATAAACCCACGCACATATGGCCAACTTATCTTTGATAAAGGAGGCAGGAATGTACAGTGGAGAAAGGACAGCCTCTTCAATAAGTGGTGCTGGGAAAACTGGACAGGGACATGTAAAAGTTTGAGATTAGATCATTCCCTAACACCATACACAAAAATAAGCTCAAAATGGATTAAAGACTTAAATATAAGGCCAGAAACTATCAAACTCTTAGAGGAAAACATAGGTAGAACACTCTATGACATAAATCACAGCAAGATCCTTTTGGACCCACCTCCTAGAGAAATGGAAATAAAAACAAAGATAAACAAATGGGACCTAATGAAACTTCAAAGCTTTTGCACAGCAAAGGAAACCATAAACAAGACCAAAAGACAACCCTCAGAATGGGAGAAAATATTCGCAAATGAAGCAACTGACAAAGGATTAATCTCCAAAATTTATAAACAGCTCATGCAGCTCAATAGCAAAAAAACAAACAACCCAATCCAAAAATGGGCAGAAGACTTAAATAGGCATTTCTCCAAAGAAGATATACAGACTGCCAACAAACACATGAAAGAATGCTCAACATCATTAATCATTAGAGAAATGCAAATCAAAACTACAATGAGATATCATCTCACACCAGTCAGAATGGCCATCATCAAGAAATCTAGAAACAATAAATGCTGGAGAGGGTGTGGAAAAAAGGGAACACTCTTGCACTGCTGGTGGGAGTGTGAATTGGTACAGCCACTGTGGAGGTTCCTTAAAAAACTAAAAATAAAACTACCATATGACCCAGCAATCCCACTACTAGGCATATACCCTGAGAAAACCATAATTCCAAAAGAGACATGTACCAAAATGTTCATTGCAGCTCTATTCACAATAGCCCGGAGCTGGAAACAACCTAAGTGTCCATCATCGGATGAATGGATAAAGAAGATGTGGTACATATATACAATGGAATATTACTCAGCCATAAAAAGAAACGAAACTGAGCTATTTGTAATGAGGTGGAAAGACCTAGAGTCTATCATACAGAGTGAAGTAAGTCAGAAAGAGAAAGACAAATACCGTATGCTAACACATATATACGGAATTTAAAAAAAAAAAAGTCATGAAGGACCTAGGGGCAAAACGGGAATAAAGACACAGACCTACTTGAGAATGGACTTGAGGATATGGGGAGGGGGAAGGGTAAGATGTGACAAAGCGAGAGAGAGGCATGGACATATATACACTACCAAACGTGAGGTAGATAGATAGTGGGAAGCAGCCACAGAGCACAGGGAGATCAGCTCGGTGCTTTGTGACCGCCTGGAGGGGTGGGATGGGGAGGGTGAGAGGGAGGGAGATGCATGAGGGAAGGGATGTGGGAACAGATGTATATGTATGACTGATTCACTTTGTTATAAAGCAGAAACTATTAAAAAAAGAAAAAGAATTTCCCTGTTTTTTGGTTTTGTTTCTGAAATTCCTTTTTATAGGGGGTTTGAGCTGATTCTCGCTGCCATGTTTATGCCAGTCTAGACACACTTGATTCCCTTACGTAGACATAACAATACATAGGTTTTAAGATTCTTACTAGTCAGATCTTTTCCTCTGCGGGAAATATGGGGTTTTGATTCCCTTTCACTGAGGAAGGTGTAGGTCTTGTCTAATCCACAGTTGGTTTTAGAAATGGTAACTGTGCTTATATCAAACTCTGGTTTTATGCATCACCCCACCTCTCCTTTCCCCTTAAGCAGGCATAAGTGTGTTTTCTAAATGTGAGACTCTGTTCCGTTTCCTAACTCAGTTCAAGTGTAGCCATGTTTACAGGATCTTCATAAGTGATATCTTATGATAAGTTTCTTTTTCTGTGTGACTTATTTCACTTAGAGTCACCGTACCTGAATCCACTCACTTTGCTGCTCCTGGTCTTATGACATTGATTTCATGGCTGAGGAATATTCCATCGTACATAAATACCACAGTTTTTTGAACCATTTTTATATTTCCTGGGATATTTAAGGTGTACCCACGTTGAGGATCTTGTAAGCAGTGCAGCCCTAAATTTGGGGGTGGCTCTGTCTTATTGATTTTCAGTTTTCCCAAGATATATTCCCTAGACTGGAAGTGCATTTGCCTCTGTAGCTCTGTTGTTTACTTGTTTTAGGGAACGCAATGCAGTCCTCTAGTGAGGCAGTTGGCAATTTACATTCCGCCCATCAGCATAACAAGGCTCCCTGTTCTCCAGGGCCTGTCTTGCCATTCTGGTTTTTACACATTTGTGGATGTCCCTTTTGACCGGTGGGAAGTGATACTTCTTTGTAGTGCAGATTTGCATTGCCCACTTGCTTGCTTGGCCAAGAAGGGCGTATGCGTTTTCTCCTGAATATATTCAGGAGAAAACGCATACGCCATTTTGGCCAAGTGCGTCATTGTCGAAGTTGTGCCCCACTTCCTGTGCTTTAAAGGGGTTTCCAACGTACCTCTTGAAATCTGTTTCCTGCTATTCTGCCTCGTTTTCAAGTCTGCCTCGTTGCCTTCCCTCAACAGATTTTTGAACGATAGTTTTCCTTTATTACTCTGCCAGTTTGTGAATTGCTGTGCCCCTGAGCTCCATTTTTCAAGTCGTTTTTTGTGAGCTGTACGCAAGCCCAAAATTTTGGTTCAGGACCTTTACTCGTTCCCGGTGGGTGGCTGAGACTTTGGTTAATTCTTCTTCCTGCCTGGAAATTAGAGTGACATGTGCCCGTCCAAATGCCTAACAGCTACTGTCTCATTGGTTCTCCCTCTTCCCTTCCATCCTCTGCCCAATTGGCAACATGTGCGAACCAGGAGCTTAAAGGGACTGTCTCTCCAATTTGGGAGATTGATAGTAAAGCAGTTGGAAAGTCAAACCAGAGCACCAGGAGAGGGACTATTCGTTGAGTTTTAGAAACCTTTTATATTCACTGTGTGTCCATTCTCTAGGTTTCCCATACATGTTATAGCTGTAGTAATATTCCCTTCAACCTGGAGAGTTGGGACCCATGGTATGGGGGCCATGCATTTTTGCTTTAAACGGTCTGCATTTGCTCACCCAATCTCACCAATCCTCTCAGTCCCAAGTGTTCAGCCTTATAGCACATCCAGCTGTCATTGTAGATAGGGTCATTCCATGTTTCATCAGAGACCCTGAAGGAAATGTAAAGAATTTCCCTGTTTTTTGGTTTTGTTTTTGAAATTCCTTTTTATAGTGGGTTTGAGCTGATTCTCGCTGCCATGTTTATGCCAGTCTAGACACACTTGATTCCCTTACGGTGACATATCAATATATAGGTTATAAGATTCTTATTAGTCAGATCTATTCCTCTGCGGGAAATATGGCGTTTTGAGTCCCTTTCACTGAGGAAGGTGTAGGTCTTGTCTATTACAAAGTTGGTTTCAGAAATGGTACCTGTGCTTATGTCAAACTCAGGTTTTATGCATCACCCCACCTCTCCTTCCCCCTTAAGCAGGCATAAGATTGTTTTCTAAATGTGAGACTCTGTTCTCTTTCCTAACTCAGTTCATGTGCAGCCATGTTTACAGGATCTTCATAAGTGATATCTTATGATAAGTTTCTTTTTCTGTGTGACTTATTTCACTTACAATTATCGTACCTGAATCCACTCACTTTGCTGCTCCTGGTCTTATGACATTGATTTCATGGCTGAGGGATATTCCATCGTACTTAAATTCCACAGTTTTTTTAAGCATTTTTATATTTCCTGGGATATTTAAGGTGTACACAAGTTGAGGTTCTTATAAGCAGTGCAGCCCTAAATTTGAGGGTGGCTCTGTCTTATTGATTTTCAGTTTTCCCAAGGTATATTCCGTAGACTGGAAGTGCCCTTGGCTCTGTAGCTCTGTTGTTTACTTGTTTTAGGGAACGCAATGCACTCCTCCAGTGAGGCAGTTGGCAATTTACATCCCGCCCATCAGCATAACAAGGCTCCCTCTTCTCCAGGGCCTGTTTTGCCTTTCTGATTTTTACACATTTGTGGATTTCCCTTTTGACCGGTGGGAAGAGATACTTCTTTGTAGTGCAGATTTGCATTGCCAGCTTGCTTGCTTGGCCAAAAAGGGGGTATGCGTTTTCTCCTGAATATATTCAGGAGAAAACACATACGCCCTTTTGGCCAAGTGCATCATTGTCGAAGTTGTAGCCCTCTTCCTGTGCTTTAAAGGCGATTCCAACGTACCTCTTGAAATCTGTTTCCTGCTATTCTGCCTCTCTTTCAAGTCCGCCTCGTTGCCTTCCCTCAACAGGTTTTTGGAGGATAGTTGTCCTTTATTACTCTGCCAGTTTGTGAATTGCTGTGACCCTGAGCTCAATTTTTAAACTCGTTTTTTGTAAGCTGTACGCAAGTCCAAAATTTTGGTTCAGGAACTATACTGTTTCCCGGTGGGTTGCTGAGACTTTGGTTAATTCTTCTTCCTGCCGGGAAATTAGAGTGACATGTTCCCGTCCAAATGCCTAACAGCTACTCTCTCATTGGTTCTCCCTCTTCCCTTCCATCCTCTGCAAAATTGGCAACCTGTGCGAACAAGGAGCTTAAAGGTTCTGTCTCTCCAATTTGGGAGATTGATAGTAAAGCAGTTGGAAAGTCAAACCGGAGCACCAGGAGAGGGACTATTCGTTGAGTTTTAGAAACCTTTTGTATTCACAGTGTGTCCAATCTCTAGGTTTTCCATACATGTTATAGCTGTAGAAATATTCCCTTCAACCTGGACAGTAGGGACCCATGGAATGGGGGCCATGCATTTTTGCTTCAAAGGGTCAGCATTTGCTCACCCAATCTCACCAATCCTCTCAGTCCCAAGTGTCCAGCCTTATACCACATCCAGCTGTCATTGTAGATAGGGTCATTCCAGGTTTCATCAGAGACCGTGAAGGAAATGTAAAGAATTTCCCTGTTTTTTGGTTTTGTTTTTTAAATTCCTTTTTATAGTGGGTTTGAGCTGATTCTCGCTGTCATGTTTATGCCAGTCTAGACACACTTGATTCCCTTACAGAGACATATCAATACATAGGTTTTAAGATTCTTACTAGTCAGATCTATTCCTCTGCGGGAAATATGGGGTTTTAATCCCTTTCACTGAGGAAGGTGTAGGTCTTGTCTATTCCTCAGTTGGTTTTAGAAATGGTACCTGTTATTATATCAAACTCTGGTTTTATGCATCACCCCACCTCTCCTTCCCCCTTAAGCAGGCATAAGAGTGTTTTCTAAATGTGAGACTCTGTTCTCTTTCCTAACTCATTTCATGTGCAGCCATGTTTACAGGATCTTCATAAGTGATATCTTATGATAAGTTTCTTTTTCTGTGTGACTTATTTCACTTAGAATCAGCGTACCTGAATCCACTCACTTTGCTGCTCCTGGTCTTATGATATTGATTTCATGGCTGAGGGATATTCCATCGTACAAAAATACCACAGTTTTTTGAACCATTTTTATATTTCCTGGGATATTTAAGGTGTACCCAAGTTGAGGTTCTTGTAAGCAGTGCAGCCCTAAATTTGGGGGTGGCACTGTCTTATTGATTTTCAGTTTTCCCAATGTATATTTCCTAGACTGGAAGTGCCCTTGGCTCTGTAGCTCTGTTGTTTCCTTGTTTTAGGGAACGCAATGCACTCCTCCAGTGAGGCAGTTGGCAATTTACATCCCGCCCATCAGCATAACATGGTTCCCTGTTCTCCAGGGCCTGTCTTGCCTTTCTGTTTTTTACACATTTGTGGATGTCCCTTTTGACCGGTGGGAAGTGATACTTCTTTGTAGTGCAGATTTGCATTGCCCGCTTGCTTGCTTGGCCAAAAAGGGGGTATGCGTTTTCTCCTGAATATATTCAGGAGAAAACGCATACACCCTTTTTGGCCAAGTGGGTCATTGTCGAAGTTGTGCCCCTCTTCCTGTGCTTTAAAGGCGATTCCAACGTTCCTCTTGACATCTGTTTCCTGCTATTCTTCCTCTTTTTCAAGTCCGCCTCGTTGCCTTGCCTCAACAGATTTTTGGACGATAGTTGTCCTTTATTACTCTGCCAGTTTTTGAATTGCTATGCCCCTGAGCTCCATTTTTCAACTCGTTTTTTGTGAGCTGTACGCAAGTCCAAAATTTTGGTTCAGGACTTTTACTGGTTCCTGGTGGGTGGCTGAGACTCTGGTTAATTCTTCTTCCTGCCGGAAAATCATAGTGACATGTGCCCGTCCAAATGCCTAACAGCTACTCTCTCATTCGTTCTCACTCTTCCCTTCCATCCTCTGCAAAATTGGCAACCTGTGCGAAACAGGAGCTTAAAGGGGCTGTCTCTCCAAATTGGGAGATTGATAGTAAAGCAGTTGGAAAGTCAAACCGGAGCACCAGGAGAGGGACTATTCGTTGAGTTTTAGAAACCTTTTGTATTCACAGTGTGTCCATTCTCTAGGTTTCCCATACATGTTATAACTGTAGAAATATTCCCTTCAACCTGGAGAGTTGGGACCCATGGAATGGGGGCCATGCATTTTTGCTTTAAAGGGTCTGCAATTGCTCACCCAATCTCACCAATCTTCACAGTCCAAAGTGTCCAGCCTTATACCACATCCAGCTGTCATTGTAGATAGGGTCATTCCAGGTTTCATCAGAGACCCTGAAGGAAATGTAAAGAATTTCCCTGTTTTTTGGTTTTGTTTTTGAAATTCCTTTTTATAGTGGGTTTGAGCTGATTCTCGCTGTCATGTATATGCCTGTCTACACAAACTTGATTCCCTTACAGAGACATATCAATACATAGGTTTTAAGATTCTTACTAGTCAGATCTATTCCTCTGCGGGAAATATGGGGTTTTGAGTCCCTTTCACTGAGGAAGGTGTAGGTCTTTTCTATTCCAAAGTTGGTTTTAGAAACGGTACCTGTGCTTATATCAAACTCTGGTTTTATGCATCACCCCACCTCTCCTTCCCCCTTAAGCAGGCATAAGAGTGTTTTCTAAAGGTGAGACTGTGTTCTCTTTCCTAACTCAGTTCATGTGTAGCCATGTTTACAGGATCTTCATAAGTGATATCTCATGATAAGTTTCTTTTTCTGTGTGACATATTTCACTTAGAATCATCGTACCTGAATCCACTCACTTTGCTGCTCCTGGTCTTATGACATTGATTTTATGGCTGAGGGATATTCCATCGTACATAAATACCACAGTTTTTTGAACCATTTTTATATTTCCTGGGATATTTACGGTGTACCCAAGTTGAGATTCTTGTAAGCAGTGCAGCCCTAAATTTGGGGGTGGCTGTGTCTTATTGACTTTCAGTTTTCCCATGGTATATTCGCTAGACTGGAAGTGCCATTGGCTTTGTAGCTCTGTTGTTTACTTCTTTTAGGAAACACAATGCACTCCTCAAGTGAGTCAGTTGGTAATTTACATCCCGTCCATCAGCATAACAAGGCTCCTTGTTCTCCAGGGCCTGTCTTGCCTTTCTGGTTTTTATACATTTTTGGATGTCCCTTTTGACCGGTGGGAAGTGATACTTCTCTGTAGTGCAGATTTGCATTGCCCGCTTGCTTGCTTGGCCAAAAAGGGCGTATGCGTTTTCTCCTGAATATATTCAGGAGAAAACGCATACGCCCTTTTTGGCCAAGTGCATCATTGTCGAAATTGTGCCCCTCTTACTGTGCTTTAAAGGCGATTCCAACGTAGGTCTTGAAATCTGTTTCCTGATATTCTGCCGCGCTTTCAGTCCACCTCATTTTCTTCCCTCAACAGATTTTTGGACGATAGTTGTCCTTTATTACTCTGCCAGTTTCTGAATTGCTGTGCCGGTGAGCTCCATTTTTCAACTCGTTTTTTGTGAGCTGTACGCAAGTCCAAAATTTTGGTTCAGGATCTATACTGGTTCCCGGCAGGTTTCTGAGACTTTGTTTAATTCTTCTTCCTGTCGGGAAATTAGAGTGACATGTGCCCGTCCAAATGCCTAACACCTACTCTCTCATTGGTACTCCCTCTTCCCTTCCATCCAATGCCAAATTGGCAACCTGTGCGAACCAGGAGGTTAAAGGTGTTGTCTCTCAATGTTGCGAGATTGATAGTAAAGCAGTTGGAAAGTCAAACCGGAGCTCCAGGATTGGGAATACTCGTTGAGTTTTAGAAACCTTTTGTATTCACAGTGTGTCCATTCTCTAGGTTTCCCGTACATGTTATAGCTGTAGTAATATTCCCCTCAACATGGAGAGTTTGGACCCATGGAATGGGGGCCATACATTTTGCTTTAAAGGGTCTGCATTTGCTCACCCTATCTCACCAATCCTCTCAGTCCGAAGTGTCCAGCCTTATGCCTCATCCAGCTGTCATTGTAGATAGTGTCATTCCAGGTTTCATCAGAGACCCTGAAGGAATTGTAAAGAATTTCCATGTATTTTGCTTTTGTTTTTGAAATTCCTTTTTATAGTGGGTTTGAGCTGATTCTCGCCGCCATGTTTATGCCAGTCTACACACTTAATTCCCTTACAGAGACATAGCAATACATAGGTTTTAGGATTGTTTCTAGTCAGATCTATTCCTCTGCGGGAAATATGTGGTTTTGAGTCCCTTTCACTGAGGAAGGTGTAGGTCTTGTCTATTCCACAGTTGGTTATAGAAATTGTACTTGTGCTTATATCAAACTCTGGTTTTATGCATCACCCCACCTCTCCTCCCCCCTTAAGCAGGCATAACAGTGTTTTCTAAATGTGAGACTCTGTTCTCTTTCCTAACTCAGTTCATGTGTAGCCATGTTTACAGGATCTTCATAAGTGATATCTTATGATAAGTTTCTTTTTCTGTGTGACTTATTTCACTTAGAATCATCGGACCTGAATCCACTCACTTTGCTGCTCCTGGTCTTATGACATTGATTTCATGGCTGAGGGATATTCCATCGTACATAAATACCACAGTTTTTTGAACCATTGTTATATTTCCTGGGATATTTAAGGTGTACCCAAGTTGAGGTTCTTGTAAGCAGTGCAGCCCTAAATTTGGGGGTGGCTCTGTCTTATTGATTTTTAGTTTTCCCAAGGTATATTCCCTAGACTGGAAGTGCCCTTGTCTCTGTAGCTCTGTTGTTTATTGTTTTAGGAACGCAATGCACTCCTCCAGTGAGGCAGTTGGCAATTTACATCCCACACATCAGCATAACAAGGCTCCCTGTTCTCCAGGGCCTGTCTTGCCTTTCAGGTTTTTACACATTTTGTGGATGTCCCTTTTGACCGGTGGGAAGTGATACTTCTTTGTAGTGCAGATTTGCATTGCCCGCTTGCTTGCTTGGCCAAAAAGGGCGTATGCGTTTTCTCTTGAATATATTCAGGAGAAAACACATACGCCCTTTTTGGCCCAGTGCGTCATTGTCGAAGTTGTGCCCCTCTTCCTGTGCTTTAAAGGCGATTCCAACGTACCTCTTGAAATCTGTTTCCTGCTATTCTGCCTCACTTTAAGGCCGCCTCGATGCCTTCCCTCAACAGATTTTTGGACGATAGTTGTCCTTTATTACTCTGCCAGTTCGTGAATTTCTGTGTCCCTGAGCTCCATTTTTCAACTTGTTTTTTGTGAGCTGTACGCAAGTCCAAAATTTTGGTTCAGGACCTATACTGGTTCCCGGTGGGTGGCTGAGACTATGGTTAATTCTTCTTCCTGCCGGGAATTTAGAGTGACATGTGCCCGTCAGAATGCCTAACAGCTACTCTCTCATTGGTTCTCCCACTTCCCTTCATTCCTCTGCAAATTGGTAACCTGTGCGAACCAGGAGGTTAAAGGGGTTGTCTCTCCAAGTTGGGAGATTGATAGTAAAGCAGTTGGAAAGTCAAACTGGAGCACAAGGAGAGGGACTATTCGTTGAGTTTTAGAAACCTATTGTATTCACAGTGTGTCCATTCTCTAGGTTTCCCGTACATGTATTATCTGTAGTAAAATACCCTTCAACACGGAGAGTTGGGACCCATGGAATGGGGGCCATGCATTTTTGCTTTAAAGGGTCTGCATTTGCTCACCCAATCTCACCAATCCTCTCAGTCCCAAGTGTCCAGCCTTATAGCACATCCAGCTGTCATTGTAGATAGGGTCATTCCAGGTTTCATCAGAGACACTGAAGGAAATGTAAAGAATTTCCCTCTTTTTTGGTTTTGTTTTTGAAATTCCTTTTTATAGTGTGTTTGAGCTGATTCTCGCTGCCATGTTTATGCCAGTCTAGACACACCTCATTCCCTTACAGAGACGTATCTATACATAGGTTTTAAGTTTCTTATTAGACACATCTATTCCTCTGCGGGAAATATGGGGTTTTGAGTCCCATTCACTGAGGAAGGTGTAGGTCTTGTCTATTCCAAAGTTGGTTTTATAAATGGTACCTGTGCTTATATCAATCTCTGGTTTTATGCATCACCCTACTTCTCCTTCCCCCTTAAGCAGGCATAAGAGTGTTTTCTAAATGTGAGACTCTGTTCTCTTTCCTAACTCAGTTCATGTGTAGCCATGTTTACAGGATCTTCATAAGTGATATCTTATGATAAGTTTCTTTTTCTTTGTGACTTATTTCACTTAGAATCATCGTACCTGAATCCACTCACTTTGCTGTTCCTGGTCTTATGACATTGATTTCATGGCTGTGGGTTATTCCATCGTATATAAGTACCACAATTTTTTTTGAACCATTTTTATATTTCCTGGGATATTTAATGTGTACCCAAGTTGAGGTTCTTGTAAGCAGTGCAGCCCTAAATTTGGGGGTGGCTCTGTCTTATTGATTTTCTGTTTTCCCAAGGTATATTCCCTAGACTGGAAGTGCCCTTGTCTCTGTAGCTCTGTTGTTTACTTGTCTTAGGGAACGCAATGCACTCCTCCAGTGAGGCAGTTGGCAATTTACATCCCGCCCATCAGCATAACAAGGCTCCCGGTTCTCCAGGGCCTGCCTTGCCTTTCTGTTTTTTACACATTTTGTGGATGTCCCTTTTGACCGGTGGAATGTGATACTTCTTTGTAGTGCAGATTTGCATTGCCCGCTTGCTTGCTTGGCGAAAAAGGGCGTATGCATTTTCTCCTGAATATATTCAGGAGAAAACGCATACGCCCTTTTTGGTCAAGTGTGTCATTGTCGAAGTTGTGCCCCTCTTTCTATGCTTTAAAGGCGATTCCAACGTACCTCTTGAAATCTGTTTCCTGCTATTCTGCCTCGCTTTCAAGTCCGCCTCGTTGCCTTCCCTCAACAGATTTTTGGACGATAGTTGTCCTTTATTACTCTGCCAGTTTGTGAATTGCTATGCCCCTGAGCTCCATTTTTCAACTCGTTTTTTGTGAGCTGTATGCAAGTCCAAATTTTGGTTCAGGACCTATACTGGTTCCCGGTGGGTGGCTGAGACTCTGGTTAATTCTTCTTCCTGCCAGGAAATTAGAGTGACATGTGCCCGTCCTAATGCCTAACAGCTACTCTCTCATTGGTTCTCCCTCTTCCCTTCCATCTTCTTGCAAATTGGCAACATGTGCGAACCAGGAGGTTAAAGGGTTTGTCTCTCCAAGTTGGCAGATTGATAGTAAAGCAGTTGGAAAGTCAAACCAGAGCACCAGGAGAGGGACTACTCGTTGAGATTTAGAAACCTTTTGTATTCACAGTGTGTCCATTCTCTAGGTTTCCCGTACATGTTATAGCTGTAGTAATATTCCCTTCAACATGGAGAGTTGGGACACATGGAATGGGGGCTATGCATTTTTGCTTTAAAGGGTCTGCATTTGCTTACCCAATCTCACCAATCCTCTCACTCCCAAGTGTCCAGCCTTATGCCACATCCAGCTGTCATTGTAGATAGGGTCATTCCAGGTTTCATCAGAGACCCTGAAGGAATTGTAAAGAATTTCCCTGTTTTTCGATTTTGTTTTTGAAATTCCTTTTTATAGTGGGTTTGAGCTGATTCCCGCTGTCATGTTTATGCCAGTCTACACATTTGATTCCCTTATGGAGACATATCAATACGTAAGTTTTAGGATTGTTACTAGTCAGATCTATTCCTCTGTGGGAAATATGGCGTTTTGAGTCCCTTTCACTGAGGAATGTGTAGGTCTTGTCTATTCCACAGTTAGTTTTACAAACGGTACCTGTGCTTATATCAAACTCTGGTTTTATGCATCACCCCACCTCTCCTCCCCCCTTAAGCAGGCATAACAGTGTTTTCTAAATGTGAGATTCTGTTTTCTTTCCTAACTCAGTTCATGTGTAGCCATCTTTACAGGATCTTCATAAGTGATATCTTATGATAAGTTTCTTTTTCTGTGTGACCTCAAGTAGATTCATCGTACATGAATCCACTCACTTTGCTGCTCCTGGTCTTATGACATTGATTTCATGGCTGAGGGATATTCCATCATACATAAGTAGCACAATTTTTTGAACCATTTTTATATTTCCTGGGATATTTAAGGTGTACCCAAGTTGAGGTTCTTGTAAGCAGTGTAGCCCTAAATTAAGTGGTGGCTCTGTCTTATTGATTTTCAGTTTTCCCAAGGTATATTCCATAGAATGGAAGTGTCCTTGGCTCTGTAGCTCTGTTGTTTACTTGTTTTAGGGAACACAATACACTCCTCCAGTGAGGCAGTTGGCAATTTACATCCCGCCCATCAGCATAAAAAGGCTCCCTGTTCTCCAGGGCCGGTCTTGCCTTTCTGGTTTTTACACATTTTGTGGATGTCCCTTTTGACCGGTGGGAATTGATACTTCTTTGTAGTGCAGATTTGCATTGCCCGCTTGCTTGCTTGGCCAAAAAGGGCGTATGTGTTTTCTCTTGAATATATTCAGGAGAAAACACTAATGCCCTTTTTGGCCAAGTGCGTTATTATCGAAGATGTGCCCCTCTTCCTATGGTTTAAAGGCGATTCCAACGTACCTCTTTAAATCTGTTTCCTGCTATTCTGCCTCGCTTTCAAGTCTGCCTCGTTGCCTTCCCTCAACAGATTTTTGGACGATAGTTGACCCTTATTACTCTGCCAGTTTGTGAATTGCTGTGCCGGTGAGCTCCATTTTTCAACTCGTTTTTTGTGAGCTGTAAGCAAGTCCAAAATTTTGGTTCAGGATCTATACTGGTTCTTGGCGGGTTTCTGTGACTTTGGTTAATTCTTCTTCCTGCCGGGAAATTAGAGTGACATGTGCCCGTCCAAATGCCTAACAGCTTCTCACTCATTGGTTCTCCCTCTTCCATTCCATCCTCTGCCAAATTGGCAACCTGTGCAAACCAGGAGCTTTAAGTGGCTGTCTCTCCATGTTGGGAGATTGATAGTAAAGCAGTTGGAAAGTCAAACCGGAGCACCAGGAGAGGGACTACTCGTTGAGTTTTAGAAACCTTTTGTATTCACAGTGTGTCCATTCTCTAGGTTTCCCGTACATGATATAGCTGTAGTAATATTCCCTTCAACATGGAGAGTTGGGACCCATGGAATGGGGGCCATGCATTTTGCTTTAAAAGGTCTGCATTTGCTCACCCTATCTCACCAATCCTCTCAGTCCCAAGTTTCCAGCCTTATGCCACATCCAGCTGTCATTGTAGATAGTGTCATTCCAGGTTTCATCAGAGACCCTGAAGGAATTGTAAAGAATTTCCCTGTTTTTTTGTTTTGTTTTTGAAATTCCTTTTTATAGTGGGTTTGAGCTGATTCTCGCTGCCATGTTTATGCCAGTCTACACACATAATTCCCTTACGGAGACATAGCAATACATAGGTTTTAGGATTGTTTCTAGTCAGATCTATTCCTCTGCGGGAAATATGTGGTTTTGAGTCCCTTTCACTGAGGAAGGTGTAGGTCTTTTCTATTCCACAGTTGGTTATAGAAATTGTACCTGTGCTTATATCAAACTCTGGTTTTATGCATCACCCCACCTCTCCTCCCCCCTTAAGCAGGCATAACAGTGTTTTCTAAATGTGAGACTCTGTTCTCTTTCTTAACTCAGTTCATGTGTATCCATGTTTACAGGATCTTCATAAGTGATATCTTATGATAAGTTTCTTTTTCTGTGTGACATATTTCACTTACAATCATCGTACCTGAATCCACTCACTTTGCTGCTCCTGGTCTTATGACATTGATTTCATGGCTGAGGGATATTCCATCGTACATAAATAACACAGTTTTTTGAACCATTTTTATATTTCCTGGGATATTTAAGGTGTACCCAAGTTGAAGTTCTTGTAAGCAGTGCAGCCCTAAATTTGGGGGTGGCTCTGTCTTATTGATTTTCAGTTTTCCCAAGGTATATTCCCTAGACTGGAAGTGCCCTTGTCACTGTACCTCTGTTGTTTATTGTTTTAGGGAACGCAATGCACTCCTCCAGTGAGGCAGTTGGCAATTTACATCCCACCCATCAGCATAACAAGGCTCCCTGTTCTCCAGGGCCTGTCTTGCCTTTCTGGTTTTTACAAATTTTGTGGATGACCCTTTTGACCGGTGGGAAGTGATACGTCTTTGTAGTGCAGATTTGCATTGCCCGCTTGCTTGCTTGGCCAAAAAGGGCGTATGCGTTTTCTCCTGAATATATTCAGGAGAAAATGCGTACGCCCTTTTTGGCCCAGTGCATCATTGTCGAAGTTGTGCCCCTCTTCCTGTGCTTTAAAGGCGATTCCAACGTACGTTTTGAAATCTGTTTCCTGCTATTCTGCCTCGCTTTCAAGTCCGCCTCGATGCCTTCCCTCAAAAGATTTTTGGACGATAGTTGTCCTTTATTACTCTGCCTGTTCGTGAATTTCTGTGTCCCTGAGCTCCATTTTTCAACTTGTTTTTGTGAGCTGTACGCAAGTCCAAAATTTTGGTACCAGACCTATCCTGGTTCCCGGTGGGTGGCTGAGACTTTGGTTAATTCTTATTCCTGCCGGGAAATTAGAATGACATTTGCCCGTTCAAATGCCTAACAGCTACTCTCTCCTTGGTTGCCCTATTCCCTTTCATCCTCTGCCAAATTGGCATCCTGTGCGAACCAGGACCTTAAAGGGTCTGTCTCTCCACGTTGGGAGATTGATAGTAAAGCAGTTGGAAAGTCAAACCGGAGCACCAGGAGAGGGACTACTCGTTGAGTTTTAGAAACCTTTTGTATTCACAGTGTGTCCATTCTCTAGGTTTCCCGTACATGATATAGCTGTAGTAATATTCCCTTCAACATGGAGAGTTGGGACCCATGGAATGGGGGCCATGCATTTTGCTTTAAAAGGTCTGCATTTGCTCACCCTATCTCACCAATCCTCTCAGTCCCAAGTTTCCAGCCTTATGCCACATCCAGCTGTCATTGTAGATAGTGTCATTCCAGGTTTCATCAGAGACCCTGAAGGAATTGTAAAGAATTTCCATGTTTTTTTGTTTTGTTTTTGAAATTCCTTTTTATAGTGGGTTTGAGCTGATTCTCGCTGCCATGTTTATGCCAGTCTACACACATAATTCCCTTACGGAGACATAGCAATACATAGGTTTTAGGATTGTTTCTAGTCAGATCTATTCCTCTGCGGGAAATATGTGGTTTTGAGTCCCTTTCACTGAGGAAGGTGTAGGTCTTTTCTATTCCACAGTTGGTTATAGAAATTGTACCTGTGCTTATATCAAACTCTGGTTTTATGCATCACCCCACCTCTCCTCCCCCCTTAAGCAGGCATAACAGTGTTTTCTAAATGTGAGACTCTGTTCTCTTTCTTAACTCAGTTCATGTGTATCCATGTTTACAGGATCTTCATAAGTGATATCTTATGATAAGTTTCTTTTTCTGTGTGACATATTTCACTTACAATCATCGTACCTGAATCCACTCACTTTGCTGCTCCTGGTCTTATGACATTGATTTCATGGCTGAGGGATATTCCATCGTACATAAATAACACAGTTTTTTGAACCATTTTTATATTTCCTGGGATATTTAAGGTGTACCCAAGTTGAAGATCTTGTAAGCAGTGCAGCCCTAAATTTGGGGGTGGCTCTGTCTTATTGATTTTCAGTTTTCCCAAGGTATATTCCCTAGACTGGAAGTGCCCTTGTCACTGTACCTCTGTTGTTTATTGTTTTAGGGAACGCAATGCACTCCTCCAGTGAGGCAGTTGGCAATTTACATCCCACCCATCAGCATAACAAGGCTCCCTGTTCTCCAGGGCCTGTCTTGCCTTTCTGGTTTTTACACATTTTGTGGATGACCCTTTTGACCGGTGGGAAGTGATACGTCTTTGTAGTGCAGATTTGCATTGCCCGCTTGCTTGCTTGGCCAAAAAGGGCGTATGCGTTTTCTCCTGAATATATTCAGTAGAAAATGCATACGCCCTTTTTGGCCCAGTGCATCATTGTCGAAGTTGTGCCCCTCTTCCTGTGCTTTAAAGGCGATTCCAACGTACGTTTTGAAATCTGTTTCCTGCTATTCTGCCTCGCTTTCAAGTCCGCCTTGATGCCTTCCCTCAAAAGATTTTTGGACGATAGTTGTCCTTTATTACTCTGCCTGTTCGTGAATTTCTGTGTCCCTGAGCTCCATTTTTCAACTTGTTTTTGTGAGCTGTACGCAAGTCCAAAATTTTGGTTCCAGACCTATACTGGTTCCCGGTGGGTGGCTGAGACTTTGGTTAATTCTTCTTCCTGCCGGGAAATTAGAGAGACATGTGCCCGTCCGAATGCCTAACAGCTACTCTCTCATTGGTTCTCCCTCTTCCCTTCCATCCTCTGCCAAATTGGCAACCTGTGGGAACCAGTAGGTTAAAGGGGCTGTCTCTCCAAGTTGGAAGATTGATAGTAAAGCAGTTGGAAAGTCAAACCGGAGCACAAGGAGAGGGACTATTTGTTGAGTTTTAGAAACCTATTGTATTCACAGTGTGTCCATTCTCTAGATTTCCCGTACATGTTATATCTGTAGTAAAATTCCCTTCAACACGGAGAGTTGGGACCCATGGAATGGGGGCCATGCATTTTTGCTTTAAAGGGTCTGCATTTGCTCACCCAATCTCACCAATCCTATCAGTCCAAGTGTCCAGCCTTATGCCACATCCAGCTGTCATTGTAGATAGGGTCATTCCAGGTTTCATCAGAGACCCTGAAGGAATTGTAAAGAATTTCCCTGTTTTTTGATGTTGTTTTTGGAATTCCTTTTTATAGTGGGTTTGAGCTGATTCTCGCTGCCATGTTTATACCAATCTACACACTTGATTCCCTTATGGAGACATATCAATACGTAAGTTTTAGGATTGTTACTAGTCACATCTATTCCTCTGTGGGAAATATGGCGTTTTGAGACCGTTTCTCTGAGGAAGGTGTAGGTCTTGTCTATTCCACAGTTAGTTTTACAAACGGTACCTGTGCTTATATCAAACTCTGGTTTTATGCATCACCCCACCTCTAATCCCCCCTTAAGCAGGCATAACAGTGTTTTCAAAATGTGAGATTCTGTTCTCTTTCTTAACTCATTTCATGTGTAGCCATGTTTACAGGATCTTCATATGTGATATCTTATGATAAGTTTCTTTTTCTATGTGACTTCACTTAGATTCATCGTACCTGAATCCACTCACTTTGCTGATCCTGGTCTTATGACATTGATTTCATAGCTGAGGGATATTACATCGTACATAAGTACCACAATTTTTTGAACCATTTTTATATTTCCTGGGATATTTAAGGTGTACCCAAGTTGAGGTTCTTGTAAGCAGTGTAGCCCTAAATTAGGTGGTGGCTCTGTCTTATTGATTTTCAGTTTTCCCAAGGTATATTCCCTAGACTGGAAGTGTCCTTGGCTCTGTAGCTATGTTGTTTACTTCTTTTAGGGAACACAATATACTCCTCCCGTGAGGCAGTTGGCAATTTACATCCCACCCATCAGCATAACAAGGCTCCCTGTTCTCCAGGGCCTGTCTTGCCTTTCTGGTTTTTACACATTTAGTGGATGACCCTTTTGACCGGTGGGAAGTGATACTTCTTTGTAGTGCAGATTTGCATTGCCGGCTTGCTTGCTTGGCCAAAAAGGGCGTATGCGTTTTCTCCTGAATATATTCAGGAGAAAACGCATACGCCCTTTTTGGCCAAGTGTTTCATTGTCGAAGTTGTGCCCCTCTTCCTGTGCTTTAAAGGCGATTCCAACGTACCTCTTGAAATCTGTTTACTGCTATTCTGCCTCGCTTTCAAGTCCGCCTCGTTGCCTTCCCTCAACAGATTTTTGGACGAGAGTTGTCCTTTATTACTCTGCCAGTTTGTGAATTGCTGTGCCCATGAGATCCATTTTTTACTTGTTTTTTGTGAGCTGTACGCAAGTCCAAAATTTTGGTTCAGAACCTATACTGGTTCCCGTTGGGTGGCTGAGTCTCTGGTTAATTCTTCTTCCTGCCACGAAATTAGAGTGACATGTGTCCGTCCAAATGCCTAACAGCTACTCTCTCATTGGTTCTCCCTCTTCCCTTCCATCCTCTACAAAATTGGCAACCTGTGCGAACCAGTAGGTTAAAGGGGTTGTCACTCCAAGTTGGGAGATTGATAGTAAAGCAGTTGGAAAGTCAAACCGGAGCACCAGGATAGGGACTATTTGTTGAGTTTTAGAAACCTTTTGTATTCACTGTGTGTCCATTCTCTAGGTTTCCCGTACATGTTATAGCTGTAGTAATATTCCCTTCAACATGGAGAGTTGGGACCGATGAAATGTGGGCCATGCATTTTTGCTTTAAAGGGTCTGCATTTGCTCACCCAATCTCACCATTCCTCTCAGTCCCAAGTGTCTAGCCTTATACCACATCCAGGTGTCATTGTAGATAGGGTCATTCCAGGTTTCATCAGAGACCCTGAAGGAAATGTAAATAATTTCCCTGTTTTTTGGTTTTGTATTTGAAATTCCTTTTTATAGTGTGTTTGAGCTGATTCTCGCTGCCATGTTTATGCCAGTCTAGACACACTTGTTTCCCTTACAGAGATATATCAATACATCGGTTTTAAGTTTCTTACTAGACAGATCAATTGCTCTGCGGGAAATATGGGGTTTTGTGTCCCTTTCACTGTGGAATGTGTAGGTCTTGTCTATACCACAGTTGGTTTTAGAAATGGTACTTGTGCTTATATCAAACTCTGGTTTTATGCATCACCCCTCCTCTCCTTTCCCAATAAGCAGGCATAAGAGTGTTTTCTAAATGTGAGACTCTGTTCTCTTTCCTAACTCAGTTCATGTGTAGCCATGTTTACAGGATCTTCATAAGTGATATCTTATGATAAGTTTCTTTTTCTGTGTGACTTATTTCACATAGAATCATCGTACCTGAATCCACTCACTTTGCTGCTCCTGGTCTTATGACATTGATTTCATGGCTGAGGGATATTCCATCGTACATAAATACCACAGTTTTTTGAACCATTTTTATATTTCCTGGGATATTTAAGGTGTACCCAAGTTGAGGTTCTTGTAAGCAGTGCAGCCCTAAATTTGGGGGTGGCTCTCTCTTATTGATTTTCAGTTTTCCCAAGGTATATTCGCTAGACTGGAAGTGCAATTGGCTCTGTAGCTCTGTTGATTACTTGTTTTAGGAAACACAATGCACTCCTCCAGTGAGGCAGTTGGCAATTTGCATCCCGTCCATTAGCATAACAAGGCTCCCTGTTCTCCAGGGCCTGTCTTGCCTTTCTGGTTTTTATACATTTTTGGATGTCCCATTTGACCGGTGGGAAGTGATACTTCTATGTAGTGCAGATTTGCATTGCCCGCTTGCTTGCTTGGCCAAAAAGGGCGCATGCGTTTTCTCCTGAATATATTCAGGAGAAAACGCATACGCCACTTTCGGCCAAGTGTGTCATTGTCGAAGTTGTGCCCCTCTTCCTGTGCTTTAAAGGCGATTCCAACGTACCTCTTGAAATCTGTTTCCTGCTATTCTGCCTCACTTTCAAGTCCGCCTCGTTGCCTTCCCTCAACAGATTTTTGGACGATAGTTGTCCTTTATTACTCTGACAGTTTGTGAATTGCTGTGCCCCTGAGCACCATATTTCAACTCTTTTTTTGTGAGCTGTACGCAAGTCCAAAATTTTGGTTCAGGACCTATACTGGATCCCGGTGGGTGGCTGAGACTTTGGTTAATTCTTCTTCCTGCCGGGAAATTAGAGTGACATGTGCCCGTCCAAAAGCCTAAGAGCTACTCACTCATTGGTTCTCCCTCTTCCATTCCATCCTCTGCAAATTTGGAAACGTGTGAGATCCAGGAGTTTAAAGGGGCTGTCTCTCCAATTTGGGAGATTGATAGTAAAGCAGTTGGAAAGTCAAACCGGAGCACCAGGAGAGGGACTATTCGTTGAGTTTTAGAAACCTTTTTTATTCACCGTGTATCCGTTCTCTAGGTTTCTCGTACATGTTATAGCTGTAGTAATATTCCCTTCAACATGGAGAGTTGGTACCCATGGAATGGGGACCATGCATTTTTGCTTTAAAGGGTCTGCATTTGCTCACCCAATCTCACTAATCCTATCAGTCCCAAGTGTCCAGCCTTATGCCACATCCAGCTGTCATTGTAGATAGGGTCATTCCAGGTTTCATCAGAGACCCTGAAGGAATTGTAAAGAATTTCCCTGTTTTTTGATTTTGTTTTTGGCATTCCTTTTTATAGTGGGTTTGAGCTGATTCTCGCTGCCATGTTTATACCAGTCTACACACTTGATTCCCTTATGGAGACATATCAATACGTAAGTTTTAGGATTGTTACTAGTCACATCTATTCCTTTGTGGGAAATATGGCGTTTTGAGACCGTTTCTCTGAGGAAGGTGTAGGTCTTGTCTATTCCACAGTTAGTTTTACAAACGGTACCTGTGCTTATATCAAACTCTGGTTTTATGCATCACCCCACCTCTAATCCCCCCTTAAGCAGGCATAACAGTGTTTTCAAAATGTGAGATTCTGTTCTCTTTCTTAACTCATTTCATGTGTAGCCATGTTTACAGGATCTTCATAAGTGATATCTTATGATAAGTTTCTTTTTCTATGTGACTTCACTTAGATTCATCGTACCTGAATCCACTCACTTTGCTGATCCTGGTCATATGACATTGATTTCATAGCTGAGGGATATTACATCGTACATAAGTACCACAATTTTTTGAACCATTTTTATATTTCCTGGGATATTTAAGGTGTACCCAAGTTGAGGTTCTTGTAAGCAGTGTAGCCCTAAATTAGGTGGTGGCTCTGTCTTATTGATTTTCAGTTTTCCCAAGGTATATTCCCTAGACTGGAAGTGTCCTTGGCTCTGTAGCTATGTTGTTTACTTCTTTTAGGGAACACAATACACTCCTCCCGTGAGGCAGTTGGCAATTTACATCCCACCCATCAGCATAACAAGGCTCCCTGTTCTCCAGGGCCTGTCTTGCCTTTCTGGTTTTTACACATTTAGTGGATGACCCTTTTGACCGGTGGGAAGTGATACTTCTTTGTAGTGCAGATTTGCATTGCCCGCTTGCTTGCTTGGCCAAAAAGGGCGTATGTGTTTTCTACTGAATATATTCAGGAGAAAACGCATACGCCCTTTTTGGCCAAGTGTTTCATTGTCGAAGTTGTGCCCCTCTTCCTGTGCTTTAAAGGCGATTCCAACGTACCTCTTGAAATCTGTTTCCTGCTATTCTGCCTCGCTTTCAAGTCCGCCTCGTTGCCTTCCCTCATCAGATTTTTGGACGATAGTTGTCCTTTATTTCTCTG
This sequence comes from Mesoplodon bidens, assembly GCF_964165515.1. Lineage (NCBI taxonomy): Eukaryota > Metazoa > Chordata > Mammalia > Artiodactyla > Ziphiidae > Mesoplodon > Mesoplodon bidens. The sequence goes on from NW_027671422.1 coordinate 4,922,711, forward strand.
CCAGTTTGTGAATTGCTGTGCCCATGAGATCCATTTTTAACTTGTTTTTTGTGAGCTGTACGCAAGTCCAAAATTTTGGTTCAGGACCTATACTGGTTCCCGTTGGGTGGCTGAGTCTCTGGTTAATTCTTCTTCCTGCCGGGAAATTAGAGTGACATGTGCCCGTCCAAAAGCCTAAGAGCTACTCTCTCACTGGTTCTCCCTCTTCCATTCCATCCTCAGCAAATTTGGAAACGCGTGAGATCCAGGAGGTTAAAGGGGCTGTCTCTCCAATTTGGGAGATTGATAGTAAAGCAGTTGGAAAGTCAAACCGGAGCACCAGGAGAGGGACTATTCTTTGAGTTTTAGAAACCTTTTTTATTCACCGTGTGTCCATTCTCTAGGTTTCTCGTACATGTTATAGCTGTAGTAATATTCCCTTCAACCTGGAGAGTTGGGACCCATGGAATGGGGGCCATGCATTTTTGCTTTAAAGGTTCTGAATTTGCTCACCCAATCTCTCCAATCCTCTCAGTCCCAAGTGTCCAGCCTTATACCACATCCAGCTGTCATTGTAGATAGGGTTATTCCAGGTTTCATCAGAGACCCTGAAGGAAATGTAAAGAATTTCCCTGTTTTTTGGTTTTGTTTTTGTAATTCTTTTTATAGTGGGTTTGAGCTGATTCTCACTGTCATGTTTATGCCAGTCTAGACACACTTGATTCCCTTACAGAGACATATCAATACATAGGTTTCAAGATTCTTACTAGTCAGATCTATTTCTCTGCGGGAAATATGTGGTTTTGAGGCCCTTTCATTGAGGAAGGTGTATGTCTTGTCTATTCCACAGTTGGTTTTATAAATGGTACCTGTACTTATATCAAACTCTGGTTTTATGCATCACCCCACCTCTCCTTTCCCCTTAAGCAGGCATAAGAGTGTTTTCTAAATGTGAGACTCTGTTCTCTTTCCTAACTCAGTTCATGTGTAGCCATGTTTACAGGATCTTCATAAGTGATATCTTATGATAAGTTTCTTTTTCTGTGTGACTTATTTCACTTAGAATCATCGTACCTGAATCCACTCACTTTGCTCCACCTGTGCTTATGACATTGATTTCATGGCTGTGGGATATTCCATCGTACATAAATACCACAGTTTTTTGAACCATTTTTATATTTCCTCGTATATTTAAGGTGTACCCAAGTTGAGGTTCTTGTAAGCAGTGCAGCCCTAAATTTGGGGGTGGGTCTGTATTATTGATTTTCAGTTTTCCCAAGGTATATTACCTAGACTGAAAGTGCCCTTGGCTCTGTAGCTCTGTTGTTTACTTGTTTTAGGGAACACAATGCACTCCTCCAGTGAGGCAGTTGGCAATTTACATCCCGCCCATCAGCATAACAAGGCTCCCTGTTCTCCGGGGCCTGTCTTGGCTTTCTGGTTTTACACATTTTTGGATGTCCCTTTTGACCGGTGGGAAGTGATACTTCATTGTAGTGCAGATTTGCATTGCCCGCTTGCTTGCTTGGCCAAAAAGGGTGTATGCGTTTTCTCCTGAATATATTCAGGAGAAAACGCATACGCTCTTTTTGGCCAAGTGAGTCATTGTCGATGTTGTACCCCTCTTCCTGTGCTTTAAAGGCGATTCCAGCGTACCTCTTGGAATCTGTTTCCTGCTATTCTGCCTCGCTTTCAAGTCCGCCTCGTTGCCTTCCGTCAACAGATTTTTGGAAGATAGTTGTCCTTTATTACTATGCCAGTTTGTGAATTGCTGTGCCCCTGAGCTCCATTTTTCAACTCGTTTTTTGTGAGCTGTACGCAAGTCCAATATTTTCGTTCAGGACCTATACTGGTTCGCGGTGGGTGGCTGAAACTCTGGTTAATTCTTCTTCCTGCCGTGAAATTAGAGTGACATGTGCCCTTCCAAATGCCTAACATCTACTCTCTCATTGGTTCTCCCTCTTCCCTTCCATCCTCTGCCAAATTGGCAACCTGTGCGAACCAGGAGGTTAAAGGGGTTGTCTCTCCAAGTTGGGAGATTGATAGTAAAGCAGTTGGAAAGTCAAAGCGGATCACCAGGAGAGGGACTACTCGTTGAGTTTTAGAAACCTTTTGTATTCACTGTGTGTCCATTCTCTAGGTTTCCCATACATTTTATAGCTGTAGTAATATTCCCTTCAACATGGAGAGTTGGGACCCATGGAATGGGGGCCATGCATTTTTGCTTTAAAGGGTCTGGATTTGCTCACCCAATCTCACCAATCCTCCCAGTACCAAGTGTCCAGGCTTATGACACATCCATCTGTCATTGTAGATAGGGTCATTCGAGGATTCATTAGGGAGCCTGAAGGAAATGGAAAGAATTTCCCTGTTTTTTGATTTTGTATATGAAATTCCTTTTTATAGTGGGTTTGATCTGATTCTCACTGTCATGTTTATGCCAGTCTAGACACACTTGATTCCCTTACAGAGACATATCAATGCATAGGTTTTAAGATTCTTACTAGTCAGATCTGTTTCTCTGCGGGAAATATGTGGTTTTGAGGCCCTTTCTTTGAGGAAGGTGTATGTCTTTTCTATTCCACAGTTGGTTTTAGAAATGGTACCTGTGCTTATATCAAACTCTTGTTTTATGCATCACCCC